>NC_047659.1:47054866-47707366 GCF_011762505.2 Arvicanthis niloticus | reverse complement strand
GACACAGTACTACCCTATGTATAACAACAGATGACATCATATTCTGTCATTTTAATTTGACGTCAAATGTGCAAATGTCAACTTCATGCATATTTTAGAACATTGCTACAGCTGCACTAAGCGTAACCCAGAAGAATTCAAAGAGGACAAGATTCTGGTAAACGATGCTAAACTTGGGTTGGAATCCTGGTTTGGGGCAACAAAATTCTTAAGAGTAAAATTGGTCCAGTTGGGGTACATGATGGAATGCTCTGAGAAGCTATAGCAACTTAACTGTACATGTAACTTTTCTCATCCTTGGAGCCTTGAAGTGTATAATCGACGAACTAGATGAAACAGTTGAGAAACCCACTGGAAAAACGGGTGTGCATTCCTGTTCTTTGTTTGTTTCCAGGGCTTTCTGTTTTCTCAGGTCTGCCCAGGGGAGCCCTTTGCATTTCCCAAAGCCCTGTTTCTGCACACATTCGATGCTTGCACCATAATTATTTATGTGTTTATTTGGCTGAATACTAAATGAATCCCTTAAAATTAAAACCATGTCTTTGTTATCTTGGAGTCTCCGTGGCACTGTATGTGAATTTCTCATTAAATATTTATTGAAATGACATGGAGAAACCTCTGGGGAGTGTTTACCTGATGGGGGGACGAAAAGAAAGGGGAGAATTTTCCTCTTTTTGTGTCTGAAATTTCAGTCCTACTCGTCATGATGGAGAAGGCAAGCCCAAGCTTACTGTCTGACAACACTGACTGACACCATCTCTGCTCCCTTCCTAGACAAATGTCTCTTCGTCAAATCTGTAATGAGGCATTTTGCACTGGGAATAAGAACCATTGATTTCAAGGTAAAACCTCTGCCTTTCCTTTAGATTGAAATATTCAATCCTTTAGATTGAAAAATATTCTAGAGAACAGATCATCTTAGAAACTGAATGCTATCTTTTTTTAAAATCATGTTCTGCTTTTTTTCCCTTATAGAAACAAAATCAGTTTTTGAGTTTTTACTGTTTTGATAAAGATTTTGGGGGCACAGTTTTGAGAATGTCATAAAAGTGACAGTTTCAGATGCAACATCCAAAATTCTCCTTATAATTTCATTGATGAACAGACTTCTGGAAGTCTATTTGCAGACCTTAAACCTGAACAAACATATTTTTAACTCTCTAGAAACTGACTGGTACATAAAAAAAACCAACAGAACTGTAGACGTACATTCACCAAAAGCCATGAATCAAGATATCCAGGCAACGTTGTTCACAGCGGTCCACTGCCAGCAGAAAGCATGACAGGTTCCTACACTGGAATGCTAAAACAATCTACAGCTGCACACACACACACACACACACACACACACACACCAAGCTCAGAGGTAGAATGGTACAGAAGGCAGGTGACAGATGGCTTTCATTGATACAAATCCCTGGTCTCTTAGAAGACAGGACAGTGGGGAGATCCTGGAGGGAAAACAGGGGCTGGGCTTCAGCAGCTATAGCTCTGCTCTGCTTCCTGTTCTGCACGGTGTTCACATGACAATGGTTTTGAAAGGGTACTGACCTAATTGAGGTACGCACGTTCTTTCTATGAATATATTATGTTTCAATAAGGAGTTAAAAAAAAAAGTCTGCGACAGAACAAGAAATCAACTTGAGCCGGGTGGTGGTGGCACACGCCTTTAATCCCAGCACTTGGGAGGCAGAGGCAGGCAGATTTCTGAGTTCGAGACCAGCCTGGTCTACAGAGTGAGTTCCAGGACAGCCAGGACTACACAGAGAAACCCTGTCTCGAAAAACCAAAAAAATAAAAAATAAAAAATAAATTAAAAAAATAAACAAAAAACAAACAAACAAACAAAAACCCAAAAAAACTAAAGAAAGAAATCAACTTGATCTCATAAAACAAGTTAGGAGAGTATGGGGAGTGTGTACTGTGAACTTACTGTACAGGTGAGAGACACTCTACAACAGAGTAGGCACTGGGGGATTAGATTTCACATTTGGGGTCCCTGTGACCCTGAAGGAGGGCAACCGTTGTTCTACAGCTCAGAGGGCAGCAGTCTGGGACCTAACTTCGCTTTGAGGAGTGGCCTGAAGGAGAAGAGCATGCACATGTGCTTCTGTGCATGGAAAGCATCCTCCTCTAGGGTACCACCAGCATGCTTCACGGAAGGAGGTCCAGGATGCTAGGCTAGAGACAGCCTGGCTGGCCACATGGCATTTTTTAGAAATATTTATTTACTTGGTGCTGCTGGTGAAGTTTTAGAAGTGCTCACTTCAAATATCTAGCACTTCTTGTTTAAGGCACAGTGCTACTCCCAAGGACAACAAATACGTGAAAAACAAAGCAAAGGGGATATAAAAGTTAGCATGTAATTAAATGCTTCCCAACTTTACACTGTCACTGGCTATCTGGCTAAGCATACATATTCTAGCAGGCTATACTATTAAAAAAAAAAAACGTAGTAATGTATTTTGTTCACTCATATATTTCTTTGTGAATATCATCTGACTACATTCTTTTCAGACTCAGTGTTTAAGAAACTAAGTGACTTGACTCTTAAGAGAGAGACAATTTATCTACAGGCTTCTGAAGACAAAAGTGGAATCTGTCTAAAGTCTTCGGCTAATGCACTAAATAGGAAATAAATGTACAGGTGAGAGACATTCTATAGTAAAGTAGCATTGGGGTTTAGATTGAGGACTGGGGAAACTCTGAGACATGTTCTTAAGTAAGAAATGGGCAGCATGAAAATGCTTTCACAATTACAAGTGATTAGTCCTCACTTGTCACCAGTTAGTGACATTGATCAAATGCATGTGGGGCTTCCCAAGGTCAGAGCGATGAGCAAAATGTGACCTCGTAGAGATCACAAAATTGTTCTCTTAGAGATCCTTTCAACTAGGCATGGGATTCACTCTATTTTCAAGCAAGGGTGTAACCATATATACATAATATGTATATATGTATACATATGTACATATATGTATACATAATCATATATACATAATACATATACTCATAATCATTTATGAGTTAGTGTTATGTAAGAAGGAAGAATATAAACATATAATCCTTCCTTCTTATATAACACTAACTCATAAACAACTTCACATAGCACTGGAGATTCTTTTAAATGAGAAATTTCATTAATTGTACGCGGCATAATTTAATAGTTCTCTTGTCACTGTACCTTATCTAGCTGAACTCTATGGAAGTATCTTACAGAGACAGGTTTATGCTGGTCAAGTGGGAGGGGAGAGTGACAGCTGGCCTGGTGGCTCAAGGAAGCCTTCTTGAATGGGGAGGGGATCCAGCTGCTTTTAGCAGAGCTTCCAGAACAGAGGAAGCAGAATGGAATTGCAGACCGAGCCGGAAGTCACACAGGTAGGAACAAAAAACACCAGGCTTCCCTCTTCTGGCTGATGTGCACATGGGTGTGGAATGAGGTGAAACAAAGCACTTGAAGACAGGATATGCAAAAAACCTTGTTGCCTCAATGCTAGTAACGGATACTGGAATGTCAGGTTGTGATCACAGTAAAGCTTATTAATTTTTGGGCTTTTACTTTTTTCCATTTCAAAATGGTACATCTACATCAGGAAGCAAAATATTTTAATCTTATAAAGCAAAATATTATTATTTTAGGATCTAAATATTAATCCTTCTGACTAGATAGGGGGTTTGCTCTATTTTAAAATGAGGTATAATCACTCTAGATAAAATTTTATATTTCTTCCTTCTTACATAGCACTGTTGTAAAATACTTGAGTTCTCTAAATTTATTTTAATGAGAAAATTTTGTTAATATACATTTGTTAAATATTTAAAATTTGTTAAATATACATGGCATAATTTAAAGTTTTTCTTGTCATTGTGCCTTTGAGAAGTTTTTAACAATTTGGTACTATAAATATGCTATATGCTTAGGCCAAGAGCTTCTGTCACCCACTCACTGGGGGTTACCCATTCACTGGGAGTTACCCACTCACTAGGGATTACCCACTTACTGGGGGTTACTCACTCAGAATTGTGCTTAGGAGTGGAACACTAATATCATGAGTGAAGGTTTGGAGACCTTGGCAAACTGGGATGCTTTTACAGAATACTGCTTTGGATAGGTTATTTCTTCTGGATGGACCCTTAGGAAAGTGGTCTATCTTTGGCTTCTTGAATAGAGTCATTGTATATTAAGATTCATAAATATTAATAGGAACAAATTAATCAATTAAAACAAAAATTTCCAACAAGAAAGCACACACTTTCCTAGCATGTAAATGCATCCTATCTAAAATGCCCTTGGCTATTATTTTAATAGCCTTGTAATTCCCAACTGGGAAAGGTAAAATAATTACTAAAAAGAAAATGGGATTCTTTGTCCTGTACTTTGAGTTGAAAATAATGCACTCAATTGCCTTTTGTACAGTCCTCTGCATGGTGGCATATTTATCTGTATTGATTGGAAATTCTAAAAGAGCTTTTTTTTTTCCTTGCCTAGAACAATCTAGGTACAATAAACACAACCTCGGGACAAATATAAGAACACACAAACGAGTGACTCTGATAACCTTTAAGGGTTCGAGGACCTGAGAGCAGAGTGCATTTGATTCACATTATACAAAATTCTTGGAATAGTAAAGGCCTATTAATGTTTTCAAGAAACCTTTTAAATCTTTACAAAGCTCATCAAAACAAAAATGATCAAAGCCCTAAAAGCACACCGTATAAAATATGAAAGCAGCCTGGAACAGCTGCAGATGGCATAAAACACCAAGTCCATGCAGCCTGGAACAGCAGCAGACCGTGTAAAACACCAAGTCCATTTGTGAGCTGGCTCATAAACCACAAAGGTCCCTAAACACGGCCCTTTTGCTTTTCTTTTAAACCATCAGGTTGTAGTAGTGCAGACAATGCTTTCAATCATGTATGCACTCCGAGTACTTTCCAAGCCAAAGAAGTAGTCCAGAAACATTGGACCTTAAAACCTGTTATCACCCATGTATGCTTCTTCCTTCCTCCTGCCATAGTTTTCTAGTTTCCTGTAGTATGCAGAAAAAGAAGGGGGGGGGGAGAGTCTCCAAAATGTAAAGTCTTATTATTACTAGAGAAACAACTAGCCAAGGGAAATGTAAACATACTTCAGAAACCAAGCTGCATCTACCTCAAGGTTGAAGTTTTGCTGTGTCTTTGTTTTTGTTTTAGTCCAAAGTCGTTTGAAAGGCGTTAGGAATACTCGGGACATTTGCAAACACAATGAAAAGGAATCAAATGGCATTGCGATCTTTCATCTACTAGAATCGTATGGACTTTGGACTGTGATAAGTACAGATTTTCACAGCCACTCGGGTGGGATGTGTTAATCTCCACAGCGCCTTGATTAAAGCCTCCGGCAAGACTGGGGTTAAGCACTGCAGGGGTGTGTGAGTAACAGAAAACACCAATGACCTTATGCCTATCTGACTCCCTCACCCAAAGCCCCAGAGGCTGGACTAGCATTTACAGAGTGGAATCAGAGCAGGAAGGGAGTCAGGGTTTGCTGAGTGAGCGATACTGACTTCTCTGAGTACTTGCCTCAGGGTTTTAAGACTCCCCATGAACCTTATTTCTTGCTCTATCAAACTTTGGAACTACTACAATTCCCTGGTTTGTGCAGCCTAAACTTTTTTTTTTAAATATGGTAGGCTTCATTCTAAAGCAAATCTTAGCCAAATAAAGACAGCACTGCTAATATAGCATTGTCTTACCACTTAAACCTAAAAGGATTTCCAAGAACTGAATAAGTTTCATTCCCCCCACCCCTGGCAGTGTGGCTCAATCCAGAAAGCAGGGTGGCCAGCCACAAAGAGGGTACTCAGCCACACAGGAAGGAAGGGGAGGGCAGGCAGCTCAGACATCCACAGTTCCTCTAAGAGGGAGGGAACCCCGCTCGGCGTGATTTGATCTTTTACGAAATGTTCTTATTTCAAACCTGTGCAAGTCAAATGCCCTCAGGTGACTTACGGTGCCTGAAAACACTATAAATAACTGGTTTGGGTTTTGCTTTTTTTTATTTGGCAATATCATTGCTGCTTTTATTCAAGTAGCAACTTTGAGAGACATTTCTCTCTGGATATCATTAGGAGTTTAAACCTGTGATCGTAACCTATTGTTGAAGGCGTGCACGGGAATCTTTATGAGGACACACAGCAGAGAAAACACAAGACAATACAGTTCACAAAAGAACTGCTTCCAGGTATGTACCAGAATGTGGGTTCTTTCCCCAACTACGCATGTTCAACCATTCTCAAATTTAAAAGCAGACCTGTACACAAACAAAAACTGAGGTGAAACACAGAATCTTCAGTTTTCTTATCTGATGCAGGGTAGTCAGGGAGGGGAGGCCATTCCATTCTTCATAGCTAACCAAAGAGAACATGTCAAAACAAAGCAATGTAAACAAGCAGAAGAGAAGGAGAAGGCAGGAAGTTGTGGATTAACCCATAAGATGCTGTTCAGGACACAGGAAAGGGTATGAACACTTACATATTAATTTTTGTATGCGTGTGCTTCAAGCCAATAACTGAATACCAACAACACTTTGATGAAAGGGCTCTGATTAGTCCCATTTCACAGATGAAGAAACCGAGGCAAGGAAAGGTTAAGTCCCTTGTGATCACCCTTCTGGCATTTGGGTTACATATACTGCCTTCCTATAGCAGCTGAAAGGCGTAGCATTCCCAACAACACATCTAGGACCCAGACATTGGCTTATAACAGACTCTTTTGAGTCAGAGGAAGAATGAATGATTTGGCAAAATGATTAATTATAAAACTGGACGGGGGAATGTATTAGGAGTATATTTAGCTATAGCAGAAGATGGTGCTCAAAATCAAAACACAGTGAAATAGTCATGGGACAGTGGCACTGAAACTAGAATAATTTACGGAACAGTGCCAGACCTTAGCACAAAGAATAAAACAGACATCTGAGGGTACGTGATGATATATGAAGACACCAAATGAATAATCACGGGAAAGATGCAAATTACCCTGGAGGAAGAATTCTAAATACGTATGTTGCTCTTGTGCTATCAAGGACTTGGAGAACAGTTCACTGTTCCCTTAAAAGTTCACCATGGGTTGTGTATACTGACATCTTTCCACCGTTGTATGCAAAGGCAGGACACCTAAGGACAGTGACCTCACAGAGGAGAAGCCTGGCAATCACACCTTAACCAGGTGAGCAAGGTCTGCGGCAATGGTGGTTGGTCATCCTGACACGGCATGTTTTGATATGATTAGATACAAACTGTCCACCTCTGTGCTTCCTCCCTGGAGGCCAGAAAGTGAGGAAAAGACCAGATAAATCCCACTTTGTATAGTGGGGGGGGAGGGGGGCACTACAAAATTCTTGATGAGCAATCTATGATCCAGTCAGAAGTTATTAAAAACAGAAGGTCTTAGGTAACAGGCAAAAGCCGCCCAGAGAGGGGATGATTAAATGCAGCGTGTTATCTTAGATGTGATCCTGGAAAAAGAAAGGGACATTCAGTAAACATGAAGGAAGCTGGGGGACAACTGTCAACAGAGGCGTCCTTAAGTGCTCCACGGGAAGAACTGCTGAGCCAGCTCCATCTTGGGAAAATCAGCCTCAGGGGTGAACGGAGGTAAAGTCATTATTCTCTATGAAGGAGAGCATGGAAAACCTGTGGGTGGCGCACCTGCTCTTCCAGGTCTGAAGGAAGCTCCTCAGACATAGTGATGCCAGAGAGAAACTAAAAACACCAGGGGAAACTGGAGGGAAGTAGTCAAAAATAACCCTGAAAATGGGGTAATACGGAAACTAACTTTGACAGGATACACAGATAACATGTAAACGTGTATAAAAAAATGTTGAGAGGAAATCCCTCCTCTTGTATGACTCAGTCAATATTGAGTACTTTAGAAGTCTTTCTAAAAACTTAATTGATAAAGATGGGCAAGAAACTATATACCATGTGAACATATCTATGTGTGTGTGTGTGTGTGTGTATGCATTCATGGGTGTGTGACATGTGTGTATAACATATATGTGCTATGTGTGCAAGTGTGTGAGGGCATGCACACCCAAACAACCATGTGAAGGCCAGAGGACAGCTGGTGTCTGCTCTATGACTCTCTGCTGTGTTCCCTTGACACAGGCTCTCTCACTTTGCCTGGAGCTAGACTGGCAGCCAGGAAGCTTCAACCACGCTCCTTTCACCATCCACCACAGCACTGAGGTTACATGTGTGCATGGTCACACTCAGCTTCTTATGTGAGTCCTGCTGATTTGAACCCAAGTCCTCATGCTGTGTGCAAAAAGGCTCTTATCTGTTGAGCCATCTCCTCATCTGTGTGTGCTTGTGTGTGTGCTTGTGTGTGTAAATGCATGTGTGTGCTAAGTGGTGGCATTCATAGGAGTTGTAAACATAGTTTTATGTTTTCCAGTATTCAACATAAGCTCTCATACTTATGATCAGGAAAACACTGTCTGGCCAAATCCACTGTGTTGCTTCACTTCACTTTAGTCTCTTAGCAGAAACATTTTCTTTAGGCACACACTACAGACTCCAGTGACTTCATCTGAATGTAAATTTGGCTCCCAGAATTTAATGACTTAAAAATCAAATAGATTAAAAAGAATTTGTAGAGTATTCTAGAAAAACTGGGGCAAAAAAAATGTCATACTCTGTTTCAGCACCAACATCCAACTCGCTTGAAGACTTAACAAGATCAACCCTCTTAATCTCCACGCCACACATGTTCAGAAGTTAGCGGGAAGGAAACGGTGGTTCTGATTGTGTGGTATGCATGAGATTTCTAAGCACAAAACTTACTGCAATCAAGGCTATTGCAAAATGTCATGTCAACACTATTCTCCTAAGTGCTCCTGTCCCATTTCTTTATAAGCACGGAATGAAGAGCACCCACCAATGGGGTATTGATTGCATTTTGATGTTCTGAGTACCTCAAACCAAGAGGGAGGACCCAATTCTTAGTTGTCAGCTAGATGTGAATTCTCAGTAGTAAGAGATGGGGGCAGTGATTATTCCTCTGGTTTCCCTTTTCCTAGCTACAGAGAAGAAACCACAGTCAAATCATACTCTCATTAGTTGGCTCAGAGTTTTGGTGGAGTCATGTGACTCACATTAGCTCAATCAGGGTGTTTGCACAAGGTTTCCTCACAGCAGATGCTGGGGGCAGGGGAAGAATGAGAACTACTGGGGGTCATATTTCCAAGGCTTCCAAAGCAGCAGGAAGCAGAGCCCTGGGCTCCTGTTAGCCCCAAACCAGTTCACATGTTCTCCTCCTAGAGACCCAGGCAGTCAGCTCCAACTTTTACTCTTGACTGCTTTTAAAGTGGTCGGTTTCTGTCTCATTCACATTGAAAGTCTAGAGCTACAGAGTACAGAAGTTTGGTGGCTGCAGTCTGGTGTTGAGGTAGTGTTTGGTGAATAACCAAACTTTTTTTCTTCGGAGACCCTCAGCTTGCAGGGTTGAGGCTCATATGGTGGATATTTTTATATTTTGCCATTTTTCTCCCATCTCTGTCCTACCACACAGAACACACATAGAATTGTGCATTCACCTACCTGTCTTTCCCTGCTCTATGGAGTTAGGAACTTATTTTATTGCACTTTGATAGCCTAGACTAAAGTACATGGCCTGCACAACACATAGTAGGTGCTTTGTCAGTGTTAGCTAATTGCAAAAGGATTATACAAACTATGGTTATTTTCCTTATGACTATAGCATTAATTCACTCCTTGAAAGTTTATTAATTGGAAATATGCAAGCAGGCTAGAAATTTAATTTATTCAAGAAAAAAAGTGGTTATTAACTCATGTAGTAGTGTAAGAGACTGTAAAGAGAATGATTAAACTAATTAAGAAAATAAATTGTTTCAAGCAGGCCATAACCATTTAGTATCACCAATTCATACAGAAATAATTTGTGGGCCAAGTTTCAAATAATAGTCCTCTACCTGTTCATTAAATAAGGTCCCTGAGGATGTTTATTAAGTAACACTTTGTTAGCTTGGTTCATTTGTTATTTGCACTTGAAATATTCCATAAATTAGCCTCTTACTAATGGGAAAGGTGACACCTGCAGTTATACACAGTTTGCTCACAAACATGAATTCTCTTAAAATATGCAAAAATATAATAATGGAAGAAGCAGACGTAATAAACGTCTGGCTGATTTGTGTCCCATGTGTTGTTTAATTTCTTTCAGATATATTTCATTACATTCATTCACTGGGCAAATGGTTTTGGGTATAAACCCTGGCATCTACCTTCCCATTATTTTCTGATCAAACATTTACTGTCATTAACTGTCGACTGGGCATAGGTAGAGTGTAGAAGTCTAGATCGTCCCATTTCCTGGAATCTACCTTGAACTGTGACCTAGAACCTAGTTCCTGAAACCCATTCTTACCTCAGCTTTCCTTTCTCAGCCAGTGGCAACTGTATCCTTCCACCCATTCAAGCGGAAGCCTGGGAGTCAGTCACTCTGACAGCTCTCTCCCGTCCCTCCTAGTTCATTCACCAAATAATCCCCCAGAATCAGTGTCTAAATCCCCGCTGGAGGCGGTGCTGTGTGTTCCCCTGCAACTGCACCCTCCTCACCTGCAGCTCCCCACAAAGCACCAAGCTGGTTTCCTAGGAGTCACAGAACTTACATATGCTATTTAAATTATTCCCATTCCCATCTGCCTATTTATGCAAGTGAGTTTCCCCAGTTCTTAACAAGGATAACAACCAAAAAAGAGTCACAAAACTGGTATCACACCCCATTTCATATAGCTATCTTAGTTCTTTTGTTTTGAGACAGTGCCTTAATGTGGGCCAGCGTGGCCTTGCGGTTTAACAAAGGATGACTTTGAACCCCTAATCTTCCTGACTCCATCTCTTAAGTGCTAGGAATACAGGTGTTTACCACCATGCTGGATTCCTAATCCACTTCTTAATAAGCATCTCCAAGTCACCCAGGAATAAGTTTGCAATAGCAATGCATCTTAATATTTAATAATAATAATTACATATAAAATAGTCACATTGTTTCTATAGTTGTACAGCTACTGAAGACTATCACTCAGTCAAGAAGAAAAAAAATTGCAATAAAAACATTTGGCCATCAGAAAAAGTTAAACAGGAAGACTTATGTTTCAATGCCGGCTAGAAGATGCTATGTATAACAGGGTGGCTCCTGGGAGACTTCCAACCATAACACACATCACAGTCTGAAGCTTCCAGGTTTATCCTGGACAACTAATAAATACCTGGTTAGTTCAAAGGAAAGAAAAACCAACTTCTATTTTGTAGATGACAGTTATCACTGTGTTCAGTCACTGTATCTCCGTGTTAGCAATATTCTGATGCAACCATATAGTCATCCAGCCTAGGATGAAACTACATTACAGTAAGATAACATTCTCAGAATGTGACCTAAAGGAGAAAAGGAAACAGCACTGTCAGCAGTAAAGAACTTCCGGTATGTTTTAAATGGTAACAGGTCACGTCTCACAAGGCTTAGCTCACATATAACAGGGTTAAGTGAGTATAAAGACCTGCTGATCAACAGACTTGATCCCCAGGAGTGCTTGTCTGCCTTATGAGAAGGGAGCTCTGCATTCTGGAAAGTCGAACATCGCCAGCAGGATATAATTGAACTATAGACATTCACATATGGATAGATGGATAGACGTGTTGTCAACGTGGATTAATCTGACTGTTCCTAAGACCTAAAACTCTTAGAAAATAACATTAACTATTAACATTCTCATTCAAACATATTGTTTTCTATAACTCACACTTCAATGTGAGAAACGCCACATAGAAACTCCACTCAGAAACACGGGAGTGACCACCAGAGGGAGCCCACGTGTTTTTCTGAATATATAAAATATCAAAAAGAGAAAAAGCTTACAAAACATAAAAGTAGAAAGTAGAGGGAGAGGGGTTGCAGTCTTTTCAAAGAATGTCTTCTTGGCTGGCAGATGCATCTTGATTTTACATTACAAATCCCCTCACTCCGCAGTGATCTATCCCAATGCTCTGACATTAAAAAAGATTAGACGAACATAATCTTTTAAAAAGTTCACATACCCTAAAGCTAGAAGGTCCAGGGGGAAGTGCTCTGATAGCATCCATAGTTCTTGCTGTGCCCCACGAAAGCCTTCTCCAGCTTTTCTCAAAGTTTCTGCTTTCCTTCTCTATTCTGGTCCATCTTTGCGGTTAACTGGGGAAAGGCTTGGGTGTGGTTTCCTCACTTGCTTTGGGATCCGGCTATCAAATTACAGCACTTGGTGTGACTTGGGATTTTTTTTTCCCTTCTCCTGTCTGAGCCAAATGGTGAGGGCATTAAGAAGAATGACTTTCCATTTGTCATCTCGGAGTCTCCCTAGAACTGAAGACTGGACCAGGTTCTAAACAGGAAGATAGAGAACCTCCACCAGGAGTTCTAGAACTGAGCTCATGTAAGCCAGACCCAAAGGCCCAGCTCAGCTGCCCCCAAGCTAGACAGATGTCCTAGGACTGAAGGTATCCAGACAAGGGCCTGGTCTTAGCTACCTAACGTAACAGTTTACATTTCATAGCATTATCAAACTGTGCAATTCCCCTCTTATTAGACTTTTTTCCTGGGGTCTATTGAGGACCATAATCATCCATCTGCAAAAAAACTGAAACAGAGTTTCAGTTCATTATTGATAAAAATTAAGTATCAAGGACACAAACTTTGATGAAGTTTTATTTCTGGAGACATGAGTCCCAATCTGTGAATGTCAAACTCAATCCTATTGATATCATCTGAGATAGAATTTTTCTGTCTTCCTTGCCCTCCAATTACAACTGAAAGCATGTCAGAATGAACTGAATGACTTAGCCTTCTTTTCCAAGTTTCTTTTCAAAGTCTAGATAGGATAATTGTATAATATATGCAAATAAATTAGCACAAACAAATTGAATTCTACAGGGTTAGGTCCTTGGCTGGATGCTGTTAGCTTTAACGTGCTTATTATTGCTTTCAGATACAGACTCACAAACATTATTATCAAATTTAGAAATGACACCCAATTGGATGGGATGGTTGACAGTTAGGAAAACTGGATTAAAATTTAAAATGACCTTGATGGACAGAGAAGGAAAAAGAGGGCAAAGCTCAATAGAAATCTTCACAAAATAATTCACTCAAAAGATGTCGGGAAGCAAAGACAGGAGCAGCAAGCAAACACTGACTGAACAATTAGACAAGGGGCTGGAGGTTAGAGTGAACAATAGGCTCCAGGGATGGCAACCTAGTTCTGTCACTTTAAAAAAGACAGCATGATTTTAGGAAAAGCAAATGGGGAAATTGTTAAGCTAATTCCCCTTCTAGATACAAATTAGATAGGTCTAGGAGAAGTATTGCTTGGCCCCAAACACCTGTACCTTAGAAGGTAGGTTTGGAAGGCAAAGTTTTAAAATTTAGGTCTGATGACATTAGCCTCATTAGAGAAAGTTTTCACACTCAGCTCCTCTGTTCATGTAATGCTCGGAATTATTTCCCCTTCTACTTGGGTATCACTTTTTCTCCATGAGGATGGTCTGAGCCTCCCCTCGAGCCTCCTGCAAGGCACTCTGCCCGGCCACACTGCATGCACTTCCACAAACCAGACACCAACCAGCACTGGGCGAGGATGCTTCTCAACCCCTGACCTGGCATGAACTACTATGGTCTCATTCTATAGATGAGGAAGTGAGCCAAGGAGGAGACTTAGAGGCTGTGGGAGTTGGGACTTTTTCTAAAGGCTGGAGAGCTCTTAAGGCCACCCTCTGCTGCCCCATGGGCACCCACAGCATCCTATTGTGTCTGGCTCCATCTGGGGCTGTGCTACCCAATGGGAAGCACCAAGTTTTATTTATTTTCTATAGACTCATACAGAGCCTGGGGCTGATCAACAATGTGTGTTAAATTCAGAGTTTTGAACAAGTAGGTAATATAGTCGATGGATATTTCTGAGTCATTATTTGACTGAAAGAAAGTAGAAAATAAAATTATATTGTAAAGAAGAAAATTTAAATAATATTGAAACTGGCACAAACCTGAATCATAGTACTAATAGTGACTGGGCAGGTTTAGAAAATGCAAAAGAGTAGAAATAATTACATATTTTTGTACATACTTAAATTCATATGCATGTGTCTGTATACAGTATGTGCACATCTATGAATACTTATCAACTATTGCAAATATGATTTTCCCTAAAGGCAAAGAGAATTAATTTTTTAAAAAAAAAAATCTATCTGTGGACTCAGGAAAGTTTTCTTGACGTGGAATTCAAATTCTAAATGGTGGGGGCTGGAGAGATGGCTCAGCAGTTAAGAGCACTGCCTGCTCTTCTAGAGGACCTGAGTTTGAGTCCCAGCACCCACCTGGCAGCTCACACTCATCTGTAATTACAGTCCCAGGGGATCAGATGTTTTCTTCTGGCCTCTGAAAGACCAGGCACATATGTGGCACACAGACATACACGCAGACAAAACACCTATACACGTATAAATAAGTAAATAAATAAGCATTTTAACAATAAATTATAAATGACAGTTCTAGATTGGTTCGTCCCATGTGAGAAAAACTGCTTATTGTCCTTACCATAAGACGTATCTGCAATTTTGTCATAAGTTCTCACAACAGAAATGATAAAAACTCAACTACACCAAACCTAAAAGGTGCTAAATCTGAGTAAGCTGAGATTACTCCAGCCACCCACAGTGAGGATGAAGACTCTTTGCAGTACAAGATAAAAGGTTTCTACGGACATCAGGGCAGGAGGTGTCCCCGGCTGCCCAGCCAGGAGGGTAGTGCTTTAGCGTACATATGACATCCCAGCTAGTGATGGAGCTATTCCCAGCATCAGAGTCATCCAGCAGCCTTATCTCACGACAGGCCATTTATCAAAACGAAAGCCGGAAGAGGCTGCTGGCAGGAGGATGGGAGGGCTCTCAGGACTTTGTCATTAGAATAGTTATTATTCTGAGCATTTAAGCCCTACACTACCCGCTTACTCTGTGATCTCCTGCCCACATCAAAATCTACTCACTGAAAATGTTGCAAGGATATTCTCCGAGCACAGTTCAGTGACAGAGGCACAGCGGATCTTACCTGCACCATACAAGCTCTATGTCAAGATATTTTAAAGACCGTGAAGAAGCATGAAAAACAATCCTCAGACAGACAATAATATTATAAAAATCTATCTAAAATATAGTAAGGCACCACCCAGGATAGCCCAAAACCTTCACCACACAAACTCACAGCCTGCAGGTACTGGGGCCCAATGTGGAGAACATTCAGATGCCACCGACACCTGGTCTAACTGATGAAGCATCCAGGTTTCAGTGGTTCCCTTACATACCTACCACTTCCTATTTAGACAAACAGCAACTACAGACCGTCTTAAAAATTCGACCACCAGGCCGCCACCGCAGAAACCGGAGAGAAACAGAGGAAGAAACACGACCGTCCGCTTTTATAGCAGGAGAGGAGGGAGGAGAGAAAAGGCACAGAAAAACCCCACAAGGACATTCCTCCCATAAAACACATAACTCACAAATACAAAAACAAACAAGTCTTTAGAAGCCGGAGAGCTGAGGTTGTCCTTGGCACCTCGGCCATGAAGTCACTGGTGTTTTCTGGGAGGTGGGGCAGAGGAACAGCTTGGCTGGCTGTTTGGGCTACCTTCCTAATAGGCCAGTTTTTAACATAAGTATTTACACACCATACAAGTTGCAGGGGCCCAAGAACAACCCAGCTAAATCTAATCTCCACTCTGGCGATAAGCAATTTGCCCTTCAGAAAAGGCAGGCTCAGGATTTTCTAAGGCTTTAGAATCTCATCGTTTTTTCCTCTGTGAGAGCTCTCCCTGCAGCCTGTGTCAGTCACGCCTGCATTCAGGTCACATTGGTGCTGGGTAGAGAACTGGTTAAGCCACAAAGACCCCAAGTCAGAGGGAAACGTCTACAGAGGGCAAGCCTTAAACCCGGGGCAGGATGTTCTCACAGGCTCTGGACCTGTTGCAGGCATTTTATAAGCAGGAACTTTAAAGTGTGCTCCACAGAAAACCAGGTGATCCCAGCAACTGTGCCGAAGCTGCAGTGGGAAGGGTCTACCTGGTTTTAATGAACTCTCTGAAATGTGTTTATGACTTAAGTTTGTATGGGGACACACACTTTCTTTTCTCGTCATCCAGCCCAGGATTGCATGAACACAGTAAAATAATAGCTGGCACACTTCAATCTGCTCTCTCTAACCTTGACAAATGAAGGCAGAAAAGAGAAAGAAATGTCAGTTAAACACTGCTAACATCCCTACCATCCTAACGGTTGCCTGCTCTCTTCTGTTGTCCTCTCCGTAATGAGGTGCTTCACACAGACTGTGAACTGATTCCTTACCAAGTCACGGTTTAAAACCTTAAACCTTCCAGGTAACATCCCAAAATGAGTCTTTGTCTACACACCTCATGATTTTTAAAAGTTTGAGAAGCTCTTGCTTAAACTAACTCCCTTATACGAGGCCTGCCAGTCTTTTGGAAAGGAGCCCCGTGTGTTCATTCCTGGGTGTACCAGATCTGCTGGCACTTGGAATCACCTTCAGATGTGAGGGGGGCCCCCACAGACTGCACTGTGTCGACTCTACAACTGCCTAGGAATGAACACTTCAAGTGGGAACAAGATGTTGGTAATTCAGGAAATGGAATTTTTTTTCATCAGCCCCCTGATCACAGAGTCAATTTCCCCGCTTTTTTCACGTAGAAAGAACAGGACTTTCTAAAACAACAAAACCTCTTGGGGCTGTTGCCTTTCTAAAGACTAGCACAACAAACAACAAAATCTCCCTGGGGACAAAAATCTCACAGAAAGATTCCTTTCCTTAAAAGCCAGAGGTCACATTCAATGGAAAGTCCATACCTTAAAAAAACCTGGGGTTTTAACTTCAGTTTTAAACCTAGTCAACCAGATTTGGCACACAAAGACTACAGTTCACACAGATCAAAGAGAGGAACTTCTTAAGAACACCAACAGTCGGAAACAAGCCGTAAACAGTACTGTGGAAACAGTCCATTGCTTTATCAGTTCCACAGTCTTCTCTAAAGTTTCTCTCTCTCCGGTGTCCTGGGTTCACCTTACATTGACTGATGGCCCTAGCCCTTAGAGCGGGTAGTAGACAAAACAATCCAGCAAGTGGGACTGATGGAAAAGAAAAGTTCTATTTATGCCCAGTAAGACCAGGTCTGTAAATAACACAGAGCTGGCGAGGTAGTTCAAAATGATACATATTGCTGTCCTGTGTTTGATTAAAAGTTAAACACGATGATTAACAAACCTATGAGTGGAAGCCAGGAAGGAGAATGAATTCTCTCTACAAAGAATCTGTGCAGACGCTGTAGCAATCATCTGAGCACTTTCATTTCATCCCACGGGCGTATTATCATTATTTGGGAACACGTGGGAATAGTGTCTCTCAGCATGCACTTAAAAGAAGAGAAAGGATAAAAGAAAACATGATATCCCAACTTGTCCCTTTAAAGGGAAAATTTTCAATTAGCCCCACTTTCAGGCTCTCGGGCCTCTTTTATCTCTCTGGAACTTCAACTCTACTCATGAATGTCTTTCATCTCCTCTGCCTTATTTGATTGCACTGGAGAGCTTCCCAAGTTGCATGTGGTACCATTACATCCATTCTGTTTGCTAGCACAGAGTACGTGTGCTCTATGGTTTGCTAGAGAATGGTCAAGAAGAATCCCAGGAAGTTTCTGCTAGTTCTAATGCCAGGCAGAAAGCTTGCCCAGTCCCCCAAGTCTTTCAGGGCAATATATCCTTCACAACTCACTGGATCTGGAATTCTGCAAACTTCAGATTCCTGTTTTTGTCCGGAGATGAGCACATAACATCTGTTGGTCCTCTGCTTAGAGCCCTGTGTCTGTGGGTCCCACTACAGGGGCGCCACAACCTAAAGGTCACCCAGAGACTGAAAGCGCTGGAATTTCCTTTTGAAGCTTAGGCCTTGTTAGCTCCCCCAAGGCTCTGGCATTCTGTGTATTCTCCAAATCACCAGCTGTCCCTTGGTGAGGAACTTTGAGGCTGTTTTACCATCTTGATTTATTGCACAATCTGCAGGCTATTCGTTACAGTGTGGAAGCTCTGGGCTTCCGAGTCCAAAATGGTAGCAGGCTCAGCTGCTTTACACTGTAGCCAGTGGCTTGGGAATCTTGTGAGGCTGATTCTCTGTTTTACTTGTTTGTTTGTTTGGTTTTGGTTTTGGTTTTGGTTTTGTTTTGTTTTTTTTTTTAAGGGGTGAGGGTGTTTTTCAGAGAGAAAAGATAGCTAAAAAATGATGTTTGAGCAAATACTAATTACAACAGTCCTAACACCTCTCAGCTTGAGTGTTCTCATGCTATGCTTTTAGAAATGATCCCATTCAATATTCATCACAGACTTTTGAGGTAGTCAGGACTAACAGCCACATCTTAAAAATGAGACAAGTATGTTTAGGTGACCCAAATAGCTTGTACAAGGCCTTCAGCTGGGCTCTGAAATGCTTTCCTGAACTAAATAAAGTCAAAACTTGGTGTGATGTTTATAGTAGCATTGTTAAGACTGGAACCCCTGTCTCAAGTGATAGATCAGTGGGATGGGACCTCAGCCAACTCTGCAAAAGCCAACATTGTGAAAAGAGCGTGGCTTACAGACTCAGCTCTCTGAAAAGGGATACACAGACCACTTGAATTAATGAAGACTGTATATCTGCCCACAGTGGCAGGACTGAGAGCAGGAAAGGGAAGGGTAGCAATTCAGTAACATTGTCACTCGGGCAGAGCAATCAAGAACAGCATCACAAGCAGTACATCTGAGAACTAACCCAATGTCACTACAACCATCCCTAGGCATTTTCACCCTTAAGCCTTCCATGTTGCTGTGTAAGGCTACATACAGTGTATTTAATAGAATTAACACCATCATAGTCTGCATGAGTGACAAGCCACTGAGCTGCTCCCATCCTGAGCATATATCCTGGACACTGGTGCCCTTTTACATTTGTTTTTTTGAGACAGGGTTTTTCTGTATAGCCCCGGCCATCCTGGAACTTCCTCTGTGGATCAAGCTGGCCTCAAATGCAGAGATCTACCTGCCTCTGCCTCCTGGGTACTGGATTAAAGGGGTGGGCCACCACACCCAGCCCTGGAAAGCTGTATCTTAATTGTCTCTCTTACCAGTTTTCAGAAACCAATTACAGCAATTAGTCACCCTCAGTTTCCAAAGAGAAATGGTGTCCTGGGTGCACGTGGATATAATTAGGCAAATTCATCAACAGATCCTGGCTTTCATTGTTTTCATTCCCATTAAGGAAGAGCAACTGGTTTTCTTCACACTCTTATAATAATTTGTTTTGTTGATGGATATGCATCGTGGGGGAAAAAAGAAAGCACTTAGCATTTGCATGCTTTAGCCCTAGAATAATCTTTCTTTGGATTAACTACTAGAAACATATGACAATCGTGTTTGAGCGGTCTCCCTGCTCTCCTGTGTATTTTGAATGAGTCACCCAAGATGCCACAGTAAGATTAGGAAAATATTTGGTGCTCTGTTGACTGTGGATGGAGAGCTTCCTTCGCTTGGAAGGTCACTGTGCTTATGTTTTACCTTAGGACAGTTTATAGAAGCGAGGCAGACAGAGTAGCTACTCACATTCTCCTTGTCGGGGATCCCTAGAGGGGGAAAGAGAGACAAGAAAGGCCATAAATTGTACGATCAGCCTATACAACAGCACCCAATCCTCTGCTGAAGGAAGCCCAGTGACACATCTGTGTCTTCTAATTTTGCACCCATAAAAGCTTACAAGGACTGCTTAGAAAGACGGTAGCAGCCATCGAAACTAAGGATCCAGAGCAGAGAGTTATGTGTCCAGGCAACAAAACCCAAACTTATTTTGTCTCCGTCATATGCTTTACCCTCCCCCAGTGATAAAAATCTCCCCGTGACTCCTTTATACCAGGCAAGCAGCTAACCGCACCGACTGGACACCAGGGCACTTAGAACTGCGGGCGGATATAGCCATTCTGCAGTTGCACACATGCGCAATGTTTACGACACAAAGCACCTTGCTCTGCTCCAGTGAGCTGACTTCAGCACAAGTAGCATAGAAAAGCCAGCAGAGCAGCTCTGTTGTGAGCAGAGCACCTGCCTGTTGTGCTCAGGCCAGGCCTGAGCATGGCAGCAGCTATTTGAAAGCAAGGATTCTCTCAGGTCCCTTAGCTATAAAAATTTCACAGTTCTTACGTGTAATCGCATGTTCATTCATTTACAAACATTACACAGCGTCTACCACAGACAGTCCCAGTTCCTTTTCTCTTGGTAAACACAATAAGGAGGCAACTGAGGGAAGCCATGTTTTAGCTGAGCACACTAGGCTTGGGGTAGTAGGCATAAGAGGTATCTTATGAAAGAAACACAGCACAGATGGGCCTTCTGTGTGGCCTTGCCTCTAACCAGTGGCTCAGTGTAAGGTGATTTGCACCACAAGACTACAATGTGTCCAAATTCTAAGCACACTGTTTCCAGATATGGCCACACAATTACCATATCAGCCTTAACAGAATGGAGTGGTCATCCCAGTAGCGGTGGGGTAGTAGGCAAGAGGCCTCAAACTAAAGCGAACATTGGAAAACTTGATCTAGTTGGAACTTTGTTCCCTTAATCTGGAGAGTCTTGAGACACAAACACTCAGGCAAGAAGCAGGGGTCTTGACAGGCAGGTCTGCCACAGCATCCCAGATATGTCAGTGGGAGCCAGGTGGCTTGTGACATCACTCTGAAATTCATCTTGCACCCAACCAGCAAGAGACAACTATCCAACCAGCAGTCGCCTGTTAGGACTGGAGTAAACTGCCTGAGGAGACCCAGGGTACAGCAGACTGACTCCCTGGCATATTCAGTAAGTGGAAGATACAGTTACACAGATCACTACATACGGACAGCTGGACTGTAGGCTACCTTTGGGAAGCTACTACAAAAAGGTGGTTTTTCTGCCTTGTGGGTCTTGACAGTCGGGATAAGGTGTGAAGATTCTTGGACTGCTAGCTAGCTTCCATGGAAGACAGAGGCAATCATTGAAAGACTTTCTACAACAAGGAGATAAGAACAGCAAAAGAAAGGGAAAGAGCTTCCAAAATTAATGACAATGTATTGGTATTACGCACTTGTAATCCTAGTATCAGAAAGTTGAGCCAGGAAGATCAGGAGTTTGAGGCTAGCCTGGGGTACTTAGTAAGACTCTATCCAAAATATGGGGGTGGGGGGTAAGATAGCTCAACAGGTAGAAGTACTTGCTACAAGCTTGACCTGAGTCCAATCCCTTGGATCCACATAATGGAAGGAGAGAACTAACTCGTGTAAATTATCCTCTGATTTTCATGTGTGTGGTATGGTGCACACTTGCACAAACATTCACAGAATAAACAAACAAATGAACACATGTAATAAATAATTATCATTTTTTAAAAAGATAGTAAGGCAGAGGCTGCCACTTGACTGGGTCCACTTGAGCAATTATAATAAAGATATTAAGTTTGGGAAATCTGAATATTGGCATGATGGTGGATGTTTTTAAGAGAAATGATGGTAGCTATTTCATGTGGCTGAAGTTCTGAATACATGTGGAAAAGCCTGTATTTTCAAAAAGGCCTCCTAGCTGGGGCAGGGATGTATACATGTATTCCTAGACACTAAGGAGGCAGAAGCAGGAAGATTGTGAGTTAGGCTAGTCTCCAGTGTACAGTAAGACAGTGTGAAGAGAGGGAGAGATGGAGATAGTGAGAGAGGGAGAGAGAGCACCAAGTCCAGGCTCCTTAGCTTTTAGGAGAAGGTAAAGGGGGCATGAAAGAGTCCAGACTGTAAGTGTTGAAATAATGCAGGAACACAAAGACTATGCAACAAGGCCCTAAGATCCCAGAGAAAGAGCAGGGCTGAAAAGTTATTAACTTAAGAACAATGGGAACCACTGAGTCTATTGGTGACGGTTAACTGTGGAGGAATTCATTTAAAGTCCTGGGCAGAAGCCAGACTTCATGGGGCTAAGTAAGTGGCTGGGGTTGAGGACATAATAGCTAATACATTATGCAAGATTATTGTGTGCCTGGCACTCTTTTAGACTTATGACACATTTTGATTCATTTAATGCACCAACCCTATAAGGAAACTGAGGCACGAGGCATCATCGTCTTGCCTGAGGTCACATAGCTAGGAGACAGTACAGTTGTTTTGTTTTTAACTAGGGAATTCCTACGTGAACTGGTTATTCCTAGCTGAACCAAAAGGGGAAAAAAAGAAAGGAAATTGAGGAGAAGAAGAAAAGAAAAGAAGGAAGGGCTGGCCTCCCTCTTTTCAACTCCCTTTTTGGGGAGGCAGATGTGGGGAAGTGGGAGGGGTTATAGAGAAAGGCAGTGACAGCAACACTGCAGAGCAGAAGGTGAGGAACCCTAAAGAATCTAGACAAGCAAGGAGGTGGCCCTGCAGAAACTAACACATCAGGAATAAGAGTGACATTTGAGGAGAAAGAGAGAGGGTACAATGCTCACTGCCACACTCATAGCTGCCAATCAAAGTGCCACAAGTTCAAATACTCCAATGCTTGGTACTTCACGTGCGCACACACACACACACACACACACACACACACACAAATGCACACAGGCACCTGGAGGAGGGATGGGTCGGAGGGAAGAGGGCAGGAGAGATGGCTCAATAGTTAAGATCTGTACTGTTCTTCTAGAGGATTGGAATGGTTCCTAGCACCCATGTCAGATGGCTAACAATTGCTTCAAGGAATCTAATGCCCCCTTGTGGCATCTAAGGGCACCTGCATGCACATGCACAGACACATCAAAATAAAATCAACCTTTTAAAAAATACCACACAACTCACCTTACCACTATTCTTAAACCTCAGTCAGACGTGAGTCTCTTATAGGAGCCCAAGTTTTTGCTGGCATACATCAAAGGTGTATACAACACCATACATTTGTGAAGTGAGTACCAAAGCTAAGCTGCCCATCACCTTACTGTGTGGTAGAGCACCTAGCACCTAGAGCCTAACAAAAGCCTCGAACTGGAAGGGGCCATTTAACAAGAACAAATGACTTACATGCATCTCTCTTTGGTCAATGTAGCTAAACTGAACAGGAGGTGGCTTCCGTGCATCCACATGTGGCTGAGCTATGTCAAACAAAGCTCAGGAATCCCATTTTGAAAAGGACACAGAAATACTCCATGCATGTGGATGTCCAGTACGTGGAAGTCCCAGCCTGCACCAGAGCCGGCCACTCGCTACTAGTGAACACTGCAGAGCAAGTGTACAGTAGCTCCAGTGTGAGCTCCTGGTCTGTTACACCAGACTCAGGGTGCCTCCTCTGTCATGCCGGTGTGCAACATTTTGTTGTTGTTGTTACATGAAAACACATAGCACACAACAAATCTTCAGACACAAAACATTCACAGTTCACTTACTGTCATTGTTAGAGCTCGTTTCCATAACACCATAGGGAGGAGCCAGAAGTCCGGCCATATACTGTCGGTATTTCTGCAAGACAAGATCGGACAAGATTGTGAAGTCAGCACACAGGTAATTACTTGCTTGGAGCAGTGTTCCTTTATTTACATGTGAAAGAGCAGAAACCCTGGGTGTCAGGAAACCTTTGAGTCTCTTATTTATAGAGCCAGGAAGTTATGTTTTCTAGGGCTCTGGGTTTAAACTAAAGATGTGGGGTTCAGGGAAAGGCTTCCTAGGTGAGCCTCTGCCCAAGGCAGGGCTCCACCCAGCTGCTTCATTTACATGTTATGCATTTGTGGAGACAGAGTGAAGGGGTTCCTACCTCTCCACACCCTGTATACACAGGCACCTGAGAACCAGCGCTGAGTGTTTACAGGCTCAGACACTGTAACCTTGCTGCCTACCTCCGAGGTGAATGCTTCCGAATCAGCCTCTTTCAAAGCCAAAAGAAATGCGCAGCAGCTCTTGGAATGTGTCTCTTTGAAAGAAGCCGACTGGCTTCCATTTGCTTCCTTTCCTTTCACAGGGTACACCTGCCTGCTATGTGACCTCTCCAGAGCACTTTTGTTACGTTGTCAAATAAAACCATCTGGCTTATTTTAGATGCTCCTGAATTGTCTTCCCCTGGCTTTTGGTCCAGGCATGCTCTGAAACTTGGGGCTACACGATGTATGTGATTAGCTTCTGTGTTGCGTGGGAGGGATAAGGTTTGGTGAGCATCAGGCTAGAAAGGAGGGGCATTTACAAAGAATGAAAGGTGAACACTCTCAGGCAATAAATGCAGCTTCCTCCCTTGCACAATGAAAGGTGGGTGATTTTACTGATCGTGCGGTATCATGTATATTTATGGTTTATAATTACAGTGACACATACACGTAAATTTTAAACAGCATCAAAAGAGCCAGCTCCCCATTAATGTGTGTCATACAAACACCGGCAGAAAGACTTCATCTGTAGCAATGGGCAGCTGGTGACACGTGGTACCCCAGCAACCATCTGGCCCATTTTAACAGTGTTGTCATGGTACTTTCTCTAAAGAGCCTTCTAGCTCTTCAAGATACGACTAGCTCCTCCCACCCCGTTTTTTCCCTCTCAGGAAATGCTAATCCAGCTTGTGTGCATGCCAACATTAAGATGGCGGATTATCCCTATCTCTGAGCTCATCACTCAAGACATACCTACAGCACCAAACATCGCCCAGTATTATTGTCATTCCCTTGACACCTTCCCAGTTCTGAATCTCTTCTTTCTTGTAGTATCATCTACCTTCTTCATGGCATGGCACTCTGGGCATTCAACACACTTCTGTTCTACACGAACAGTTTCACAGAGGGCATAAGAGAGTTGTTATATTCTGAGAAAGCTTTGTCCTTTAACCTTTGGAGTTCTTTTTCTTGTGCTTTTTATGATCCCCTTACAGGCTTCTAAAAGAAAGAACTCCTGTTAAATTTAAGGGGCCAGTTTATTTTGCTTAGAAATGCTCTCCAGGGACTGGTGGTGCTTTCGTCTCAGCACTTCAGTGGCAATTCCCATGGACTCAGGATGCACACTGACCTTCCTCTAAGCCCAGAGCACCTGGTCAGTGGCTCCCCCAGTGTGAATCCCTGGGGCTGCTGCTTTGAGAACAGGAACCAGGACAACCTCCAGGGAAGACCAGAGTGGCTGAATTTAGAGATGTGCGATTGAACTTTCCATCGCTGAGTGTCAATGTCCCAGACACTGGGCTCACTATGGAGAACAGGAGAGAAGAACCCTTGCTCAGGCGAACTAGCCAACTGTCTAGTTATTGAAACATGGGGCATAAGGACTCATGCTTACTTTATTAACTCCCCATTCTCCATGGGGTTCCCATCCGGAGGCCAACAGTGGATACCTTCAACCATAGACATCACCAACCTTTATCTGTGCTGGTGCTACCCAGTCACACATACATATGCTGAATTAAATTTCAAAATTAGGTATACTTGCATGTAACCTGTGCACACAGGCATACTCTACACACACACAAACACAGGATAGTCTACAGTGTGATGTATACAGTATATTGTTTTGTAGTAATACAAGAACAGATGCCAGTGTATAAATATAAGGATCTGAAACCATGAAGAACATCTCTGAACGTAAAGGAGGGCAACAAGGGTGCTTCTGGAAAGAGCTGATGTGGCCAAGGGCGAGCAGAGAGAGGGACGGCTATCACCGTATGTGCTTTGGAACTTTTGGCTTGGACCAATTGCCTCTTGTTACCATCAGGGTACAGAACAGCTCACATTCTTTGCTATTTTATTTGTGTTATTAAACTTAATTCGAAGCAAACTTTCCATTATGAAAGCACATGAGACAGTATCGTGGGAAAAAAATGATACAATAAAAAATGAAAAACTTAAAGAAGCAAGGAGTTCTGAAAAATAACAGGTCATGCTTACATGCAAGGTCTACCCTCTCAGCCTGTCCCAGCCTTTGCCCCACTGACAGTAGAGGAGTGAAGCATCTTCCAGATTAGCTGCCCCCAATCAGTTAAATCATCTCTAGCAATTCAGGTTGTGTTGGCTGTTAAGTAATCTGAAGTTCAGATATCATAGAGAGAGACAAGTTGTTCCCCTGTTTCCTGAAGTAGTTCCTGCCCCTGCCCCCATTGAATCTGTAGACAACAGAAAGCAACTCTTGGGAGATACATTTCGCACAGATTGTTATGCAGCAAGAGAAACCTAACTGGGAACTTGGTATCAGATAGTGACGTTACGTTATAGCAAAGCATAAAGCGTGTGCCTTTGGTCTGAGGTTTAAAGAGTGAGAGGAACCACAGAGTGAGGTGGGAGGGCTGTGGACAGTAGCTTAATGAGGAGGATGGTGGAGAAAAAAAAAATACTGGTCCTTGTTGTGTAGAAATGGAAAAGAACTGGTGCCCATGAAACTTCAAACCTAAAAGACGTAACTGATGAACTGATCGGTGTGGCTAAGATACCTAGAGAACAGCATACACAGACTGTTTGTACCAGCCTTGTCTCTTGTAAGGTCCAGGTACAAATGAGCTGAGTGTGGAATCATTTTGTTTACAATCAGAATACACAGTAAATACAAGTTAGGTTTTTATAAGGTTTTAAAAAAAATAAAAGGATCATTTCTCATCTCCAACCTCTTAGCAGAGCGTTCTAATGTAGATGAGACTCAGGGTAGAGGTGAACACAAAGCTCTGTTTGGAAGACAAAGCCTTAGTGTGAAGAGGCAAAGAGGTGACTTATAAACCTTTGATGGGACTGGGGAAGACTGAAAGTAGTTCTTTATAGACACTGTGTTCCAGCCACATCAAAAAGGCTCAAGGCAGAGAAGAGCTGATGCAAAGATAGTCTTTTGTCTAATAAAGTGGATTGTAAGTGGATACCTAAGAAACTCAACAATATTTTAAACAAACAACACCCTATTTGGACTAAAAAAAATGACAATATACAATAAAAGGAAACTTTGGCTCTCTGAAGGCCTTTGAGCATAAAGAAAATGACTCAGTTGTACACAGACTAGCTTTTATGAAAAAGAAAAAAAAAGACACAGAAACAACTCCAGGGAGCCAAACTGGACCTTGACCAAAGAACTGAAACCATTTTTCCCAACCGGAGTGTGGAACTGTTCTGGATTAGGGACAGTTGTCTGCCACTCACACCAATTCCTCCCTTTTGGAGAGGGATGTCTGGTGAGTCCCTGTCCTCGTCACCACTGTTTGACAGGTGTCAGAAAGCAAGCAATTAACCTCTTATTCAAGGGTATCAAATGGAGACTAATATCAGGAGCTATCCCTGAGGACCTGGTCTACATCTAGTCATGATTTAGATGAAGGCATCTTGAACCGTTGAGATGATACCAAAGTAGGGAAACACTCTGGTGTTCTTAAGAAAGGGGAATCTATTTTGCATGGGTATGGAGTACTGTAGTCAGACAGTGGGCTGAAGCATATTCCCCAAGATAAGCATAGCACTCCATCGTACCCTGCATGCTTTCCTGATCCCCACTAATGGAGAGGGTGTGGACCACTTTCTTGACTCTTCATAGCCAATAGAATGCAGCTGAATTGACACTGGGTGACTTCCCTGGCTGGATCACAAGCACATGGCTTGCAGGGACCTGTGCTCTCCAAATGTTACCTCTTAGAAGCCCCTGACCATACTCTAAAACACCAAGTGAAATTGAAAGGTCACCTGGTGGTAGACAGTTCCATAGCCTCTGAGGCATCCAAATTATTTGAGCTACCCTGGCCTTCCAAACTGATGTCAACACAAGGTTTTGCAGACAAGTAATCTTCCTGTGCCCATGTAGAGCTTCTGACTCAGAGAACTCTTGTGTAATATAAAATGGTAATTGTTTTATTCCGGTATATTTGATGATAGCAACAACCCAAACACACACACACACCCCATACACACCATACATTGTAGCCTATGAGAAATTAAGTTAAATTTTCAGTTCTGGACTCCACAATGAATAGACAAGACTGGGAGATTCCCATGGATTTGCTGAGTCACTTATCATAAAGTCTTTAGTTAGTGGTCCTCCAAGCCATGTACAAAAGCAGTGTCTGTGAAGCCTAAGGCTATTGCCTGGAAGTTATCAGATAGGAAGGGACATGGGATAGATGCTCTAGGTTTGCACAGGGAGAGGTGGTAAATAGTCAAGCAAATGCTCTGTGTGGCCACGAACAGACGAGAATCAAGAGAACATCTGTACAGATGCATTCTTGGTGGAGAGAACACAGACTGTCCCTCTACTAGCGGGATCAGCTCCCAGCAGCATTCAGTGTCATAATGCATATGGCACTGGGCATAAGTGACCATGGCAGTCCAGGAGAGAGTGACACACAGAGGAGGGAGTAACCCTTCAACTGGGAAGTCCTCTGGAGGCTGTAAATTGAGAGTCTGGCTACTGGGCCACCTTCTCGTGGTGCTGACATGTATCCCAGGAGTCACTGGGAAGTAAGAGTAAACTCACTGCATTGATAAAGCCACACGGAGCAACAGTTCATATTTTTATGGAAGTTATAAAAAAGTTCCCATTTCCTTAAAAAAAAATGAAACAAATCAAAAGCAGTGGGAAGGCCACGTTTTATAAAGCTCACACATGTAAGTCAGTACTGGTCAGTGTGAACTTGAGGGCAGCAGTCTTTCAGAAGTGACCTAGAAGGTTGTCATCCTTACACACACACACACACACACACACACACACACACACACACACACACACACACTAAACCTCAGCAGTTGAGGTATGTGGTGGCTTAGCCAAGCCCTTTGTCTTCTTTGGGATGCTGGTTGACCTTTCCCTGCAACCCCTTTTCTGTATCCCAACCCACTACCATACTGCAATAGACTCTGTGACCTCACACGGGCACTTTCTAAGTGGCCACAGGCACTTAGGAAAGAGCTTTGCCACTAACCTAAGTTCTGAAATGACCAGGTCTCAGCAGAGGCAAAGTAGTAGTGAGCTGAGGAAAGATCAGAATCAGCTGGTGGGGGGGGGGGGGAAGAAAGTGCTGAGCTCTGGTGTCACCCCCAGACTCCTGCACCATGGCCCCCAGAATGTAGCCTCATGTGTGACACTTGTGATAGCTTAGTCTTTCCATTCCAGAAGCATTTGCTCCCATACAGAACATCTTTCAGAAGGCCCTGTCTGGGGGGGAGTATGAGCACAGCAAATCAACACAGTCTGGGGTGGCAGTCTTAGCATTCTGCCTAAACTCCACCCCACAGTTTCCTGGCAACAGACAGGTATGCTCTTCCCCACAGTTACCTAGCAACAGACAGGTATGCTCTTCCCCACAGTTACCTGGCTCCTGCTCTGTATCCCACTTCCCTCCCCCCTCCCATGTGCTCATGGCTGGCATCTTCTCTCTCTCTCTCTCTCTCTCTCTCTCTCTCTCTCTCTCTCTCTCTGCCTCTACTTCCCTCTTAACTCCCCTCCCATGCTCTGAATAAACTCTATTCTATACTATACCATGTGGCTGGTCCCTCATGGGGAAGGGATGCCTTGGCATGGGCCTATTGAGACACCCCCTTCCCTTATACTTACTACCTTCTCCATAGAACATATTTCCCTCTCTCTTTATTGTTTTATAAACACATCAGGCTGTCTTGAGACCCAGGGTGTCAATGTGTCTTTTCCCATGAGGCCACCTTGCTGTGGATGCTGATGGGACTATGGGATCCCCCTCCTGGCCTCTCAGAAAAGCTAAAAAAAAAAAAAAAAAAAAAAAAAAAAAAAGCAGCTCTTCAAATGATGGTGAAACCAAAAGAGCCATCAAGGATTCTGGGAGAACCTGGCAGGTTCAGGACTCTGATTCCCTCTGAGATCAGACACTGGAAGGGTTACCCATCAGCAGGGTCACTGAAGACAAGTCCCCTAGCTTGAGCCTCATCAGTAAAATGCTGAGTCAGATACATGGTGTCTCGGCTTTGTTCTGCACAACTAGGGGCTGTTAGCATTCTGTCTAAGCTCTGCCCCACAGTTACCTGGCAACAGCCAGGTATGCCTAACTCACTATAAAAGGGGCTGCTTGCCCCCTCCACTCTCTCTTGCCTTCTTGCTCTTGCTGCCCTCTTGACCCTTCCCCCTCTCTCCCCATTCCCCTCCCCCCTTTCTCCACATGCTAATGGTCAGGCTCTACTTCACTACTCTCTCTCCCTCTGCCTTTCTCCGTCTCTACTACCCTCTCAACTCTCCTCCCCATGCTCTGAATAAACTCTATTCTATATCCCTGTGGCTGGTCCCTCAGGGGGAAGGGATGCCTCAGCATGGGCCCACAGAGGCACCCCTTCCCCCACACCTGACTACACATCCACCAAACATATTTGTTCTCTCCTTATCTTCTTATAAAACCCAACAGGGGCTGCTGATGGAACCCTCAAGAAACACACATAATACAAGTACAGCTTTCAAGGCCTATGGAAAAGAGAGTATCTTCACTCTCACTGCTTTTTATAAATTATAGCTTTAAGTGCAATTTTATTTTTAAACACGCCTTAGGTTCCTAAAAAATTGAAGGCTTACAAACCACGATTAAAGTATCTCTAGACTTCCCACAAGATTGACATCATTCAAACACCTCCACACAGCATCAACAAAGCCTGGTTTGGGATTGACAAGGCAATGTTCCTAGAGGCTCTGTTCTCTATTACAAAGTCTTCTATGGCCAAGTATTGCCCGTGTGATGGTGTGTTCTGTCACTGAAAAGGTTTTCCAACAACAAAACGGTGCTAACAAGAGGTTGAGACAGGACAATCCTGAAATGGAAACCAGTCTGGGTGATACCGTGAGTGAGTTCCTGTTTCAACCAAACAAGGGAAGGCACAGAGTGCTTCGGACACAGAGCTCAGGCTAGCATGCCCGAGGCCCTGGAGCTGATACCAAGGCTATTTGAGCTGTGCAGCCTCATGCAGCAACAATGACCTTCTCCAGCTGAGGCCTGAAGCTCCCCAGAGTGGCACCCAGCAAGGCCGAAGAAGGACAAACAGCAGCTCTTCCTGGAGTTTCAATTTAATTCTATGTCAAGTAGTTGAAAGGATTACTTTTATATATTTATATTATAGAGTAGAAAGATCAATTTGCATAAATCCTAAAGATTAAAGCATGAGACTTCAAAGAAGTTCTGAACTGGCTGCTGGCTACTTCTAGCTACAAAGGGTCTAGACCCCAGGCATTATGTATTGATTTCCTCTGTGTTCAGGAACTTCAGTGGAAAATAATGGAGGACCTCTGATGTTGTGCAAAGCAGGCAGACATTGGCATCATGCAACCCTGCAGCCTTAGTTCTGTCTCTGCCGAATGCTGCCTGTGTGAGCTTGAAGATGCTCACCCCTGTCTCCTACATAAGGAACTAGGACAGTTATACCCAACTTTCAGACCCTTGTGAGGAAAAGAGTAAAATCTATAAACATGCCCAGCACATATTAGGTAGTAACTGCTTATGGGAATGACATCAAGAATACTGAAAATAACAATAGACAAAGATTGAGAAAAAGCTAACTTTAGTGTATCTGACATTTTATAACCAAACCATCACATGTCAGGGAAAGGTCGTTTTCCACATCATGGCTTCATATCACCAAGGCTGTGACAGGCGCACTGTATAAAGGATATAACATATCTATGAATCTGTGTGCTAAATGGGACTATGGAAATATAAGAACCTAAATCATAAGCTTAAAAAAGTCATAGGTAAATAATCTAAAATGTTTCTGTTTTACAGTTATCTTAAGTACATAACTTAAATCCAAGGACTTTAAAAATAATTCCAGAATGTAGTGGTATGTATCTGTAATGCCAGCATTTGGGAAGTGGAGACAGAAGGATCATGAGTTCAAAGCCATCCTTTACTACACAGCAAGTTCAAGGCCAGCCTAGGACAATTGAGGTCTTATTGCAAAAGAAAACACACAAAAAGCCCATAGTATACTATTTTGTATCTACATAGCAAACTGGTGTAGGAGAGAAACAGCAGGCTCCAGAGTGATGGAAAAGGAAAAACACAGAGATCCAGATGGCAGAACGACTGTCTCATGATGGCTCTGATGGAAGAAGGCCTCCAAGGTAAGAGGTTAAGAGACACGAGTGACCATATGAGGTCACTGTTAAACCAACCCACTTGAGATACCAATGATGCCCAAGATGCTGACCAGTATGGGTGGGTTCCCCAAGTACTATCAACTGAAAGAAGAATTACCACTTGTAAGCACTCAGTGGCAAGTCACACTCCTCAGAACATGGGTTACATTAGCACTGAAGGGAGAGATAATAAATACACATTCCTTTAGACAGTACTTGCTGACCCATGCCTACACAGCTGTGACAAGGGAGGCCCAGGAGGGTCCTTGAAAAACTGTTGTGAATTCACAAGGATATCCACTCATACGTGATCCCATGAACTGCTACAGCCATACTAGAAAATAAACAGAGACGGCTGAACCCATGGCTGGAAAGCCATGGGGTAGGGGTGGGGTGACTTAGATTTAGACCTCAGAAAAATGACATTGAGTCAGAGATGAAGGTCAATGAGCAGGAAGAAGAGGGTTGACAATGAACCAAGGCTAGGCAGGAAGAGAGTGAGGATAAGGCAGGGGGAAAGAGAACGGTGGTGAGGTCTCAGCATGCAAGGCCTCATGGGACATGGTTAGGATGTAGGCTACTGTCATCATGTAATGGGAAACAGTCAGTTGCAGAAGCAAGAAGAACATATGAGTGCTCTTAGAAGACCATCCTGACAGCCATGAGAATGGTTTTGGTGAATTGTGAGGAATGAAGAAAGAGAGAGGGGTATGGGGTAGCAGGCAGGGGGAGATGAGGGCACTTGTTCCTGAAAGCAAAGTGAGGGAGCCTCCGTCTGCTGTCTGTGGACAATGCAAAGCTTCTAATTTCTTCTTGAACTACAACATCCCTGTGTATTTAAGCTGACTGAAATGTTGGGGTGGGGAGCTTCAGAGTGTTCCCTGGGACAAGTAACATAAGTTAGTGCATAAGTTAATATTTTAGTTATTAGTTAAGTAGTTTAATTAACTAGTAATTAATTAACCAAGGACTGTTAGCAGAAATCAGTCTGGAAGCAAGGCACACACAGTAGGTCAATGATACTTAGCTGAAAGTTGTCTAAGAGTTTACTCTGGCATGGTGACTGCATCACTAGCTCTCTGCTCACAGTAGGTCTGAACCCACTGTAGCCCAGCTATCATCCAAGTACAACTGTGAAAGACAAAACAACTGGGAATTGTCTCCTCGGTTGTGGGAAACAGTTGACCAACATTCTATTTAACCATGTAACCCTTCAAAAGTAGGTGGATCTTACATACGGCTATTCCAAATTAAAACTAATGTATAAAACTCTGTTCATAAATTAAAATAAAGCAATGTTTATTTATTTTTATTTTGTGCATGTGAGTATTTAGGCTGCGTGTATGTAAGTGAATGCATGAGTGCCCGTGTTGAAGGAGGCTGATAGATAGACAATAGACAGACAGACAGACAGACAGACAGTTGTGAGCCACCACACAGCAGTCTTCTGTAAGAGCAGCCAGTACTCTTACCAATGGAGTCGTCTCTTTCATTCCTAATTCTTGTAAAATCAACAGCAATATCACCAATACAAACCATGGAAATGTAAATTCCAAAATAAATGTGTTTCTGTACGCATAGACAGACTGTGGACCCACAAACCATTGAAGGATCATTTTCCCAAGAATAATAGGACAGGACTGCCCTCCCTGCAGAGGAAGCTACCCATGGTGGATTTGCTTGCTTGCTGCACAACAGGGCAGACAGCAAGAAGGAAGCTGATCAGAGGAGACTAGGCTCAGGGTTAAGTAGACCTCCCTAGCTCAGAGATACATGAAATTCCTCTTAAGTTCCAGGTCAGTCCCTCGAAACCTCTCACCACAGGGGACAGGCACCGGGCATTTTTCAGTTCATTTTCTCTAGAAACATTCATCTTCCTTCCTCCTTCGCTCTCATCCTGCCCTGTGAGGACCAGTGGACACAGGACATCTACACAGAATGACTGGTTCACTATTCATACCACTCTGCACCAGACAAGGACTCTGATGGCTCCTCAACCCTTCCAGAATGATGATCCCCCAGTCCCCATCATTCCTCTCTATTAAACACTTCCACTTGACTGCATCTCATCTGTCCAGCCTTCCTCCCACCTGTTGGTTAGGCTAACTTGATTCACTTATCTACACTGGTTTTATTTCTTGCTACAAGTTCCAGTGAGCAAACTCAAGACAGCTTTATCAAGCTAAAGCAACAGATACTTGTTGTATACTTATATGGAATTGGGGCAGGCTTGAGAAGCCCATGTATTGTGGGAATTGTGGGATGTGGAGAGCCTTGAATGCTCTGAGCAGATCCTGGCATCTGTCCTCTCTCTGCTCTGGGTGGACTGCCTGTTCTCTCTGCAGAATGTTTTCTTATTGGCTGCCCCAAGTCTGGATTATCTAGAGTCTGAACCTCTAAAGCTCAGTAACAGATCATAAATAGGCCCTGCTGTACCCAACACGAACGCTAGGAGGAGGACCAATAATGGGAGAGAACACTAAGATGTCTTGTGCTATGAGAATGGGCAAGGCTGAGCGAATCACAAGGACAAGAATCATTATGACCTCCAGTTTCAGCCTTACACACCTTTGTTGGTACCAACGAGACTTGGGAACCTTGCACTCCCAGCCCTGCCTGCCTGTCCTTCCATCTGCAGCTCCCACAGCATCCCCCTGCTCACTCCTTTCCAAGAGCATTGGCCTCTTTGGAAGCCAACACATTGGGCCTCCTGCTGTCTGGACCTCCACAGTAGGCTTTCCCAGTGTCTCATCTGAACTTGCTTCCTTGGAGTGGCTGTCCCCAATCCTCTACTCTACCTGAGACTGTATTGCCTTTCTTAGTTAGCATCGTGTCTGCAACACTAGTGTGAGCAGCATTTACTGTATCTGAACATGTGCTGCCTCAGCTCCCTTGTCTGCCCCATTACAAGCTAACACAGAGAGGGACCCTGCTATATTCAGCCTCATTGTGTCTCTGGAGTCTAGCAAATGCTGTTACTATGGTACCCCTCGTGAGGATGGAGGGCCTGAGTCGGAGAACTGAGGGTCCTCAAGGCTTCCATTCCCTCTACACCATGTGTTTCCTGGACCAGTTCTGTCAAAGGCTTCATTTTTACTTAAAACAATTATTGCTTGACCTAAAAGGCAGCCCAGTGCATGAAGCTCTACAGTCACAAAGCTAGTGATCCGGATTTGAGATCATGTGATGGCATGAGTGGGAATCTCTGCAGTGTTTGTTCTTTATCAGTGAGCTTCCTGCTTTTAAGCAGGGACAGAGGAAGCATGATGATTGGTTGATGCAGATGAAAACAAAACCTAAACTCAATGTTTTCAAACTCCACACTATCAGGTACAATGACTCAGCAGGAAGGGGTACTTGCTGGGCAAGCCTGGTGACCTGAGTTAGGTCCACGGAACCAATGTGAAGGTCATAGGAGAGAATCCACTCCAGGTCCTCTGACCTCTATACATGCGCTGGGTCACAAGCACCTCTCCCCTCCCAATGATATTTTTAAAAGTTTAATACCTATTTATGAATACTTATTTGTGGATTAAAAGGAAGTATGGAGGGAAAAAGAGAGAGCAGAGCTAAAATATGTTTATGAGTAAAAGTTAAATTTTAGAGAACCCATGTGTAATTTCCATTTTAGTCTCAGTAGTAGGATAACTGTGTACAATTTTAATTCCAACACAAACTGATATGCGTGCATATCTCCCCCAAACTCCCCTCACCTGACAGCATCATCTCCTTCTTGCCAGTGTGCTATAATTGCACAGACCACCAACAGAGTTCTTGTAAATTTTCATGTAACATATATAAGGAAAAAAAATACTGTCAAAAGGGAAAATGAACATTATTTAAATTTGATTTCAATCGTTGGCATTTAGAATAAATTACAGGACATGACAGGAGATGTTTAATATTTGTATTTAAAGCAATCCAGCTTGTAGAAATTGGCTAGGAGTTTGTTGGTTTTCACAGAACCAAATTGTGGTTTTATTTCCATGCCTATTTTAGCCTTTTGTTTTGGATAAGTTGTTCAGGCTCACCTTGCCTACTTTATAGCCCAAGATAGGCTTAATTAGCAATCTCCTCACCTCAGCCTCCCAAGTGGTTCTTGTTCTTCTCCATAACCCACGTCTTCTTCAGGTCTCACCTAATGCTCCAGGGTCACCCTTGGCCATCTGTCCTAGACAGAATCTGAGTTGGCTGACCTCCTTTGGCACTGTCATTTTGATCTCTGGCCACCGCCTCCAGCGGTCAGTCTTCTGTCTATAACCTTGTTTTCTAGGAAGCACAGTTTGGCTTCCTTGAATTCTCCATACTGCTCTGGTTTAAGATCCAGGGGTCCCCTGTATCAATGTCCTGTGTGAAGAGGCTGAAGAGGCTGCTTCATGCAGATAATCTTCCATCACATGCAAAAGCAGACTGCTGATGCAATTTAGAAGTCTCACTTCAAATGTTAATTGTCCAGTCGGAAAGCAGACACTGAGACTCCCTGTGAATCAGTTCTGTAGCACTAGAAGATGTCTGACCTTTCCAACAGCCAACATAAATCAGGACAATGTGATCTGGAGGTACCAGGCTTCTGCACGTTACTCAACATTGACAGTATATGGGTATTCTTGATTTTATAGCAACTTTAAACAAAAGTCCTTCTGTTTTAAAAAAAAATTAAAATTTGCCCAAATTAGTAGATACACTGCTTTATAATACTGTCTACTGAGTGAAGTGATGTGTAAATTTTGCAGGAAAAAATGTGGAACAATCTGTAGAGGACAAACCTTTAGGTAGTAGAGCATGACCTAATTATTAAAAGTTTTTTAGAAGGTTTGCCAGGAAAGTAACCATTCTCTGTGCCGTTCCCACCATACATCTGGCACACAGCTTAAGCTGGACAAAACAGCTTCTCTAATTAGTGAACATGTCAGGAGCTGATACTCACAGAGGTGAGGACAGTCCATGAGGTGAGATCCTTGTAAAAAAAAAAAAAAAAGCCTGATTCTGTACTCCAGGGTCTCAGAGAGTCTGGCCTAGGCCCACCCACCGTCCCTTAAATGATAGCATTCTGGTTTGTCCTCTGTGCTAATCAAAACCAGATGGTTTGGCCTGTCTGTAACCCCAGACACTGCGGTGGCTGCTGAAAGGCCTTCCTATTTTAGCTAAGGCCATAGGCAGGAGTTTATACATGAGAGAGAAGTCTCACCAGTGTAGCCTACCCAAATGGGCCCACAGAATGAGAAGGTGGGCTTGAAGCAAGGTGTGGGAACTAGAGCAATGAGGGAGGATATTAACTGGCTCTGCAGTGACAGTTGTGGGAATCAATGAGATTCCTTCACATGGTGCAGGGCTCAACACCCACACCAAATTCTTCCTGGTTCTCTTGGCAGTGCTGGTCCAGCTTTGCTTGACTTTGGTTTGGCTTCATTCCTGTCTGGATGTTTGCAGGGCTCTGCTTCCTTTCAGATTTTGGCCCTTACTCTGAGAATCTTCCATCCTGATGTTTGGGGGCCCCTGATCTACCCAGTACCTGCCTCTGTCTTCTTAGCTCAGTCTCACTTCTAGCTGTCGGATATCTTGCTGTCCCTAACACAGGCAAGACCCCTTCAGCGATGTGCAGATAGCAGCCATCATGAGGATAATGGTGTCAAGTTGCACTGGCCCTCTTCCTCCAGAGAGTCACCTGAGGACCTGCCACACAAAACCTGGTTATGTCATCATCCAGGTTTCCCATCTGGAGCCTGTGAGACACTCCTTGGCAAACCATAAAATACTATACATGTACTGAGGGGTGAACCGAGTTGTACCAAGAGGCCAAAGCGTTGGCTGAGTGGCAATTCCAAAGTCCAGAACTCCCACTTAGAGACATCCTGAATAACAGGTACCTTCATTTTACTGACTGAATTCACCCAGATCTGGATCACTGGAGAACACTAGCTCAGGCAGAAGGTGTCACTTTGTGCTAAGATTTGTGGTGGTTGACAGTTAGACAGCATACTATAGTTTATAAACTATCGAACGCTGCACTGTAGGTGGGCAGACATACTGTATTTGAGTCACAGCTCAACACAAAGCAGAGAAGACACTGAGTGGACTTCAGGACATGCACGTAACTTGCCCGGTGCAGCCTCATTTCTGTCAGAGGGAGGGATAAAAAGAGATGTGATGATCGGAAGCTCTGGGTCGGCTCCGATGAAGCATATATGCTGATTTTACCTGTGTGGGGCCAGCCCTGAGCTGCCTGTGAGAGGGGTGCCGCATGGCACGGGAATCGGTGAGTGTCGGTTCCTCTGTGCCTGGAGCATGCAGAGCTATGCAGACTGTTTCCAGCATTTGATTCTTCCAAACAAAAGGAGAAGCGAAGCACACAAAACCCAACAGCGAGTTGACGAGCAACTTTGCATATATATAGAATTTCCAGGCAATAAAGCATGTGCTCCAACAAAGCTTTTCTTTGTTTAGGGGGAAATTATGCTTTGCGTTCCCACAATGCCCTCTCCCAAGCCCACTGTGCCCTCCTAATTTAAATTAGTCTTTCAACTGCAGGAGTGTTCCATAGGAAACTAATTTTCACGACATCCATTCATGGAACTTAACTAAAACTTCCATTTGTTATGGGGGTGGGGCAGTGCAAGCCTAAAACACAGTAAGGTTTTCTGCTCCACACAGTCCTTGGAACAATCATTTCCTGAATACCTATAAATATTATTTTGATTATGTGAATGGCTTTAAATAGCTGTTTATGAAAAACTCACAGCACTGTACGCCTGCAAAGAAGCCCGCCTAATGCAAAATATGAGTGACAGAATTAAACACAAATTGCACAATTATATTCTAATTTGTAGATTATAATTCAGTGTGCCATAATGATGTATCCCCAAAATTATGTTATCTAAAAAAAAAGATGAAAACCTGATTAAGATAACTTTCCTTGTAAATCTTAAACTAGTTCCCTCATCCTCTGGGTAATTTCACTCTGTCCATCACAATAAGAACAATTCAAATGAAAGACCTGAAAGGACAGTTAGCAATCTTCCAGCTCGGGTAGATTCAGCCTTCTTCTTGTTAGTAAAATTCCCCCACCTGTTCGAACAGGAGTTCCTGTCGTCTAGCAGAAGAGGACTTTGGTTTGGCGGCTGGAGAGATGGCTAAGAGCCCTGCTTGTTCTTCTGGAGGATAGATACCATCTCAGTTCCTCACATCTGCCTGGGACTTCCGCTCCAGGGGATTCCCTGCTATCACCCCCAGGGCACCTCCATTCACATGGCTTACACTCATTCACACGCAAAATTCATAAAAATATGAATTTTTATTCTTAGAGAACACGTTAAAGAACTGCCGTCTCTGGTGTGACATCCCAAGCTTCCACAGTCACTGTTCTTTTCAGAACGCAAGCTGTGGTTGGCAAGACAGTGGGGAGAGGAGGAATCTCATTAGAAAGTACAGACACAAAGTTGTGATAACACAGCTCACGCTAAAACGTCATGATCTGAACAAGGCAGATTTGGAAAGGGCTCTGGAGAAAACTCCAGCAAGCGCTGTCGCTTGACTTTTATTTTTAATCTTCCTTACCCAAAATTTCTTTCTTTTTGTATACAAAACTTAGATACTCATTTCTGAATGCCTGTAATGGATTGAGTGTGTCCTGTAAAATTCTATGAGACAGACACACCTTCCTCAGGGCATCCGTGTGTAGAAAGAACTAAGACCTCTGGGGATTCCTGTCCTCATAGCCAGAACAGGGTTGTTTTAAAAGCAAGCTCTGCCCTCTTCTCACTCTGTCTCACCCACGTGATGCCTTCTGCCACACTGTAATGCAGCAAGAAGGCCCTCACCTGATACTTCCTGGATTCCTCAGCCTCTCAAACTTTGAGGCAAGTTAATTTCTATTGCTTATAAATCACTCCATCAGTAATATTTCAATACAGTAGCACCACAATGACTAAGGTAATGCACTTTTGATCAGAAAAATTTTTGTAGATAAATTACAGCGGCACAAAATTCTGTATCTGACCATCTCAGAAAGCCAATCAGAAATACAACTGTTTTGCATAAAGTTAAGTGATGTTGGCCAATAGGAATCTTAGAACAATGGCCACAAAATGCACCCTTTGGCGTGTTTGTATGGCATATTCATCCTATTTCGGGTTGGTACAAAACACTTAGTCCTCAGGTAAGTAGGCTTAGCTGGTAGAGAAAGATGGCTCCTGGGAAAGATGGCCCTACTCTTGAGCAATAATTACCAATAATAAATTTCACAAAATCAAACTTTTAGTTAAACATCTTCAGATGCTTAAAAAAAAAAAATACCACCCACCAGAATGGCTCACAACAGGACAAAGAATTAAGAGTCCTGAAAGTGGAATCCAGCTGTTGTCTAGGAAAGATTGAAAACAAAGAAGAACAGAAAACCGTTTGCAGGATGCTTCCTAGGGAGCATTTAAAACAGACGGAACATCACAACAGCCCCCGCTTCCCACTTCTGCTCCCTCACATACCAGAAGCTGTGAAGAGCTCTCCAAAGAAAACCCAAACACGGCTCTTCTGTTTGGTGGTCTTTGAAGAGGCTCGATGTACAAAGCACCAAGTGGCCAATGAGCGTGGAGAGAGTTCAAGACAGCTCAAGTTCAGATGTTGCAATAACTCTTCTGCAGCCTGCACTGCCCACTTTAAAGGCCAAAACAGCGTGTGCAGGTGCTTGCACTAGTGTGAATATTTCAAAAGACTGGTGTGCTCTTGAAAGAGAAATAAATAGCAGGACATAGAGACCCTCCTTATGAATCTGAAACACCCCCAAAGCAAAGGCATATCTCAGCACACATTCTCCAGTCATAGATAGCTTTTCTCTTCTCCTTAGCTCCTCACCCGAGCAGTCTAAAGTCCTATTCATGGTCCACGCATGGAACATTCTCTTCTCTCTTCTACAGAGTCGCTTATGCTTGCTTCCAAAATACAAGTTCATAAAAACAAACCAACAAAAACAAAACAAAAACCCAAACTAAAAAACTGACAACTCTGCTACTCTCTTCCACCAAATTCTTTCCCCCAGAGTGAAAAGAGAAGAAAAGAAAGAAAAGACCTAGAATTGTAAGTTTTAGAAAGATTAGCCCTGGCTTTCTATTGTCCATCTTGTAATAAAAGGGAATGTAGAGCCAGAGTTCCCACAGGAAATCAGTAGGGCTTCAACGACAAGAGCCCAGAGTCTTGGGCCAATGAGGCACTATTGTGAGGTGACTCTTCATAAGCGAGGACCCATAATAAAGTTAAGATGGCTTTGGAAAAGCCTATGAACAGACAGAGCTGTCCAGGAGGACCACTGATCTTGAATATTCTCTGTGGGCCACTCCACACCAGACAGGAAGTGAGCAAAAGAGAAGGGGAAATATGGGTGGTCGACAGCAATAGGTCATCCTAAAACTGTAGAGCCAATCATATTGCACGCTGTTCTCTCATTGCCCAGCACCCACCTCCATGCAGTATACTCACTATTCTAAAAGTAAACCCTGATGGTTGGCAGGTCTTACACATGATGTATAAAAATACATACTGAGTAGGCTGATCTGACTTTGTATGTCTTTGAGCCCAAGAATGGAAAGGAGATCTTTATGCAGACCAGTAGTTCTCAACCTTCCTAATGCTGTGACCCTTTAATACAGTTCCTCATGTTGTGGTGAGCCCCAGTCATAAAATTATTTTCATTGTTACTTCATAACTGTAATTTTGCTACTATTAAGAATCATAATGTGTGATCTTGTGGTCTTAGGTGACCTCTGTGAAAGGGTCCTTTGACCCCTAAAGGGGTTGGGAACCATTGATACAGTGTGATGAACTTTAAAAGAATCTTTCTAGCAGCATCTTTACAAAGGGTTTGGGAAGAATTGTGTACTGGCTTGCACCCAAAGGCTCAGGTTGTGATAATGTAAATACCAATATGCCAGTGAGTGGGGCCAATTTTAGAATGAATTAGCTTGTGTTTACAACACAGTGGTTTGAATTGTAGGCTTTGGGAATGCCAGACAAGCACTCTATCACTGAGTTATCCTCATCCTAGCCCGTGAGGTGCATTCAAGAGTGGGGGCAAGCTGTTCATAGATGCCTAGAGCAGGAGAGGAGACAATCTACTATGACCAACCTCAGGGAATTGCATTTCTATAAGGGGCTATATACTTCAGGACTTTCGGCATTTCTGAAGCTCTTTCTTCATAGTTCTCTGAGTCAATCCATTGCCAGTATGACTATGGCTAATACGCTATGCCCCCGAGGTGCTGACTAAATCAAAAGACTAATTAAAAAAAATAAGTAAGATCATTATAATATTTTATAAAGAAGATAAGAGCCAAGAATCCTGAGTATCTCCTTGCACTCACACTGGTGACAGAGCGTACCAGCCTTCAGATCTGCAAAGGTTAGCGGTTTTCTAACATGACACTTCTGTGCTCCATCCTTCTTCACTGTCTATCACACAGAACATGGAGTTCACATTCTCATCCTGGGCTTCTACATTGTCTTCAAACTCTGTCCCATTGCCTGCAGCTCTTCCCAAGACCTGACTCATGTCACCCCTTCCTGGTTTTGCTCAAATTTCCTCTTCCTAGTAATGTCCTTCTTTTGTCTGTCCTGCAGGCTCTCCCCCTGACCAGAGAGGACCCTGGCTGTCATCTGGGCAGATTTCTAGTATCATCTCCCTCTTGTACACAATACACTTTTAGACATAAGCCATACTTATTTTTCTCTCTAACCAGACTATAATATGGTGGCTGAGAAAAGGGGCAGTCTCTATAAAATTTACTGCATAAATCAACATATTGTAAGATATCATAAATATATGTGAAAGTTTTCAACAGAATGAACATTCCTGAATTTCTGAGTTCCTCTTCTAGTTACCAGGTCAAAGTTTAAAGACCTGTGTTTGCTCTCCAAAAAAGCCACAGTTAGTTCAAGATCTATAGAAGAAAAGCAGGTATGTTTTATATGCGCTACATCTAATTCATTTTATGGACATATCTTAATTAATTGTCTGACCTTACAACTGAACCTAAGTGATCACCAGGAAGGAGTCATGAAGAGGAAAGAAAGGAAAGGAATGTAAAGACTGTCAGTGAGCTGGCTGGCCCACAGGGGCCCTTAACTAATGCATCTCAGAATTGTGCCTCCAAAGCACAGGAATCTGGACTAACTGTCTGCCACTATCAAGGTCCACACTAGTTCTCCTTCACTCACAGATTCCCCAGTGATCTTGAGTTTAAGCTGGGGAATCTCTTGTGGTTTAGTCAAGGATTAGAGCGGGCACACAGAAACTGTGAATCACTGTGACAGGATGCTAACGTGCTTCGGAACTGAACTGTCCACCACACTGCAGCTAAGATGGTGGGCCACGTGTTGATCTGGTACAGAAAGAGCAGTGGAAGAAAGAACTAAGGACTTACAAGTGTTTCACAAGGATGGGGTGTCAGGGGAAAAACTTATAACCCCTTCACCCGAGTCCTCTGACTCCCACTGATATCCAGCTCTACCACTCAGAGCACAAAAGGGACTAAGCTCAGCCATATGTCTTTGCACATTCATAAATTCCTGCCACTGTGCAATTGGGTCTTGAGGGTCTTTTATAAATATGTGAGCAGTAAAGGGGGGGGCCTCTCCCTTTCTCTTGGGCATTGATGATGGGTTTGAAAAAGTTTCAACCTAGTATGGTAGGGGTGTGCTGCTTAGTTCATGTCAATTTGACACAAACTACAGTTATCTGAAAAGAGGGAACCTCAACTGAGAACACCCTTCTGGAAGACTGGGCTGTAGGCAAGCCTGTAGAGTATTTTTTTAAATTAGTGATAGATTTGGGAGGGCCCAGTCCATTGTAAATGGGGCCAGCCTGGGCTAACGATCCTGGATTCTATACGAAAGCACGCTGAGCAAGCCAGTAAGCAGCACCCTTCATGGTCTCAGCCTCAGATCCTGACTCCAGGTTCCTGCCCTGTTTGAGTCTCTGTCCTGACTGCCATTGCTGATGGACCATGATGTGGAAGTGTGAGCCAAATAAATACTTACCTCCCCAACTTGCTCTTGGTCATGACATTTTATCACAGCAATGGTAGCCTTGACTAAAATCAGAGGAATCCACTACCGATGGCTGCGAACACCCTGACTAAGGTCTCTACCAGTGACAGTAACCTATTTCTTCACATTCTCTGAGTCAGTTTAGTAGAGCTGCTTGATTTCATTGTTACCAGAAATTTCTATGGCAATTGGAAAAAGGATAGACTACCTCTCATCCCATTGTCTTTCTAGCTGGACCTGTGCACCACACTGCTTATTTGGGAAAGAAGTCAGATACCCACTGATGACTCCTTGCTGCATGTGCACCTCCACTGCACTCTCATCTGCCTCTGGTCCCACCACGCAGAGCAAATGACCATGAACTTGGCTCTTCCTTGTAACCAGCCTAATTTTTCCATCAAGCGTCTTTGAATTCAGAATTTTGAGACAAACAAATGCCATGGTGATGAGTTGAGGCAAAAAAAAAGGGGGGGGCAGAAATTAATCTGCTAAGTGCTGTCTGTAAAATGGTTCAGTGGGCAAAGTACTTGCTGTACAAGCACAAAGACCTGAGTTCAGTTCTCTGTAACCTTCATAGAGAGTTGGTGTAGCCCCAGTTCTTGTAGATGGCGCCAGAAGGATCCTGGGAGATCTCTGGTCAGCCAGTCTAGACAAATAGTGAACTCCAGGTTCAGGGGGGACACTCAGTCTAAAAATAATAAAGTAGAAAACGACAGAGGAGAACATCTGATCTTGATCTCTGGTCTCCAAGTACAAACATGCAAGATGTGCTTACAGCTGCAAACACATGTGCACACACAACTCTGCCACATACACACAAAAAGAGAAAAAGAGGGTGGAAGAAAAAAGAAAAAAAAGGGGAAAAACTACACATTTAGGGAAATGAGAAGAAATCAGAAGACACTGAGACACAGCCTAACTTAATATCTGACAGATGTTACAGCAATACTCGTAAAGAATAGGTAAGCACCAGTCTTAGAGTAAATCAAACAAAAAATATCAAATCAGGCCTGGCTTCTGGGATATGGAACCTGCAACCTGTGCAGTTGCCTTTGTGGGGCACTGGGCCTGGATTACTACTGTACTGCTGCTGTCCTGGGATTCTTAATAATTTTTAACAAAGGGCCCCGTGTTCTCATTTCCATTTCTGATCCTGAATGAAAGGAGAGAAATCATGGGATAAGACATTTCCTGTACACATGTCGTGACTTGGAGGGAGTGGACTTGAAAGGAGGGGGATTCTCCACTCACCCCTCCCTGTTTCTCACGGATTCATTGCCAGCTCCCTCTCTTGGTTTACAGATGCTAGACGTGTCGGGTGGAGGAAGGAATGGGTAACCTGGTGTCGAGTGCTGACCGCAGGAAGCCACAGTGAATGAGGGTCTAAGTGGATGAGATGCCAACCTCCATCCACCCGCTTCCTCATTTGCAGAAGCAGGAAATGACATTTCAAAGGACAACCAAGGAAAATTCTTCAAAATAAGTCTCCCTTAGATAAAGCCTAACTTCCTTGCAAAGAAAATTCTTGAGTCCTCTTAGGTGGGGCAGGGCGCAGGAGAGGGCACAAAGGTCACCTGGGAGTCCCCAGGGACAATTGTGGAAATGGCTGTCGCCAGTTCCCTAAGTTCTGACTCTGAGCATTGGCTCTTATCTGTCATCAGACCTGCCCAAACTTCCTGTCCTTAAATAGAGTCACTACAAACGTCACCAGCAGCTTTCCTTAGCAGAAAAAAAAAAAAAAAAAAAAAAAAAAAAATTTATGGCATCAGAACCTCAGCTGTCCAAACTGAAACCCTCTAGATGGCTGTCAGTTCACACCTGCTGTCCCTGTTACATGCGCTCTGTTCGCTGTCTAGCACCTGAGCATCAACCCCACCCCTCACCCATCTTGCTGTCCAGTCCTGGGGCTGCTGGCTGAGGTGGTATGTGGGCTTAGCAGTACCCACAAAGCAAGGGAGACCTCATGTGCTTTCTGTAGCTGCACATATGTGTCTCATACACCACAGTGTCAGTCCCAGAGTCTGAGAGACAGAGCCCAGGGACACAGAGTCCTTTAAACACACTGTGTGCTAGAGTGCCTTCTCCTTTGCAAAACTTACAGCATCTGTTTTCTAAAAAGTTTCCTTACTAAGGTTGACCTGAGTCTTATAAAGTTCCTATCCGTATTTAAATTTCTTTCCTTGCTGATTGATATTAGGGAGGGGGGATCAAGCACAATTAGAGGTATCTACAGGGCTGGATATATGTATACACCTATTTGATCATAACTCGTGCGTGTGTCTAGACTAGTCCTCTGCTAAGAACTTTTCCTGTCAGTGGGAACTGAAAATCATAATGGCCTCCATGGGAGAAGAAGCGTTTGTTACTGGACACTGTCCTAATTACAAAAGTCTCTCAATGAACAGAGAGCAAATATTGCCCATGGTTCTAGCAACAGGACATGATTCAGTCTCTAAACCACTGAAGTCTATTTGTAAGCAAGCAAGACTTCTTCCTGACATCACTGTGATGCTTAAAAGTGTGACTGACAAAACGTGAGAAGCTAGCAAAAAAAAAAAAAAAAATGGGTTTCTTTGTAAAACAGGCCCCAAAGATGTCGAAACACCATTAATTTAAAAGGATTCAGTGTCATGTGATCTCTCTCACAGCTCTTTAGCAAGGGAGAAATGAGTGTTTCTACTCATAAAGTATAACTTCATTAAGTATTAACAGAATGTCCGCTTGAAGTTCTCATTCAGATCTGCTTTCCATGACGATGGCTGTGGCTTTCTTGGTATTTAAAATGAGATTCAAACCACCCACCAATCTCAGGAATTGCTCGGCAGCACTCACACACTCCTTCCCTCATCTGTGGGCTCTCCCCCAGTGGAGAGGTGTCTAGGAAGTCGATTAAAGCGCACCCTCATAACCCCATAAGTGGTTGCTAGCCCCAGGAAGATGGACAATTGGGCTCCTCGCCAGATCAAATGCTTTCCATTAGGCAGTCAGAAAATGTGAAGCTTCCAGCAGCTCACAGGCTCCAGCAACATGAAATCACCACCACTCAGATAAATGTGGGAAACCGTTGAAAAACACTGCTTTCCGGTTTTCAATTCTGTCTTCCGTGGAAAAAGGAGAATATGAAGCTGGTTGAGACATGCCAGTCACCAAGCTGCAACTACGACCACCATAGTGGATGCAAAGCGACTTTAAAGGTGTTTAGTTCAACTGGTGAGGCAGAGACAATATCAGAGACGTTCCACAAGGAAAAAAAACTAAAGGAGGTGAAGAAGTCAGCATGCCTCTAAATGAAAGATAGAGGTTAGACCACGATTATCCCCCATTTTCTGCTATAAGAGGTTAGTCTACCAACAAATACTCAGCTTCCTCCAGGGAAAAACAAGTATTGACAATTCTCCCAACAGCTCTTCCACCAACACACTGTGTCTAGTGACACTCCAACCCCTACCCCATGCCACCAGAGGCTCTCTCTACTGCACAACTGAGGGAATCCAAAGAGCTAGAAGCATGTTTACCAGGCATCCTCGCCAAATCCCCCTTTCAACCACCTATGATGTCTTCCATCTATAAGATGGTTGGACATGGAGAAAGTAAGAACTGATCCAAATCCCTTACCATCAAGATTCTCCAACTGCAGTGTGTGCTTTCGGTTACCTCTGTGCTGTCCTGTACACTGGTAAAGGGCATTCAATGGGGATAGCAAGATAGCTCTGTGGGTAAAGAAGGTTGACATACAAGCCTGAGTTGGATCTCCAGAACCCATGGAAAGGTGGACAGATTGACCTAACCCTACAAATTTGTCCTCTGGCCTCCATATGTTGCATACATGTGCTGTGATGTGCACATGGGTATACATGTCATACACAGACAATAATAAAATATTTTCAAAGAGCATTCACTACTCCGATGTGAATGTGTTATTTTGTCATCTGCCTGGTTACAGGTTGTTGAGTAAGCCCATACTATAACAGGAGAAAAATACAAATCTAGGCACTATGATACTGAAAATAAGCCATTTTAGTGCAGATTCTACAAAGATTCTGGATTCATGGGAATCCAGAAAAGGAAAAAAAAATATATTTGTGGGAATGCAGAAGTTTTACAAGGAGGATGAAAGCCAAGCAGAGATCACAGCTTGTAGGAGGTATTTTCTAAGTGGGAAAAGACAGGACCAGGTTTGTAGCCAGAGACAATGGTCTTAGACACAAGGGCTTAGATACACACAGTACGAGGAAGGCAAACGAAGACAACAGATGGGTATGGTTAAGTAGAAAGAGCTTTGTTTTGTTCCATTTTGTGTTCTTATGTCAGTATACCTAAGCCTAGGTATTTTAACAAAGAAAGTTTTATTTGGTTCATGTTTCAGGACTAGAAGGTTCAATTCATATAGCACATATCAGCATCCTGGAGAGGACCCCATCAGCAACATCACAGCATGGCTGTGAAGCAGAAAGGGAACGAGCCATGTGCAGAAAGGGTACATATATGAGCCAGGAATGGAGGGGGCAGATGTAGTCTTTTTTAGTAACTACTAGTCCTGTTCCACTGCACAGAGAGATAATTAATTTATTCATAAAGGTGGAGCCACAAGTCCTACCTTCAGCTAAGCCCTGCCTCTTGGAGGTTCCGCCACACCCCTACTCCAGGGACCAAGCATTATCCAGCACATGGACCTTTGAGACATAAAGGATATCCTAGCCATAGCAGCCTTCCTAGAGCAGATCAGTACACAAACTCTACAGAGGCCATATAGTCCTGGCCATCTGAGTGGGAAAGTGGGCATCAACAGTGCATAGTTAGATGAACGTGGCTATGTTCCAGTGGCAGTCTGGAAGTAGACAAAGCTATAGTTTCACAGCCCCGACTAGAACGTAGTAAGAGACACAGCTGTAAAGGCAAACTGGAAACCAGATCAGAGACACTCTGGCAGGCGTTGCTTCAAAGCCTGGGAAACATGAGTATTTTTAAGTGAAAGAGAAATAATGCAAATCTCCACGCCAAAACTAGTAACAGCAGCATCCGGTAGGAATGTTTTCATACTTTGTGTGACCCAAACCAAAGCTATGTCCTTTCTGTTCTCCACTCTACTCTGATGTCCTCACGTTGAACCTAACTTGGTCATGTTTTCCCATGTAAACATAAAAGCAGGGAGATGCTCTTTTTGATCTGGAAAGCAGCATGGTGCATCACATCCCGCCTGCTCGGACACACCTGAACTAAAGTCTTAGATTAAGACAGGAAGTCTCTCTTTAGTAAAAGCTCTGCCTGGGAATCCAGTAAACAGCCCACAGAAGTGGATCCCACGCTGTCCAACAAGGGCCCTGAGGATGTCAGTCTGTCTACAAAGGTTCCCTTGTCACCAGTAGTGCAGCCACAAGGACACGCACCATCCATAGAACGGGGACAAATGGCAGCAAGGAGACAAGAAGGACACCCTTCAAAGAAACAGCTTTCACTTCAGACAGCAAGGTGATATTTATATTTTGTCTACTTTGGATCACTGACAGGGCTCTGTGCTAGGCCACCATCATGAGCAAGACAGTTGGCTCTCAGACAGCTCACAATCTAGGGAAGGGGGTCACTAAACTTCTTTCAACCAAATTCATAAAACAAACCTTTTATATATTGTGAGCCACATGTTATCTTGCACAAGTCACCCTGCAGTTGTATCCAAAAAGAACAGGTAATATGGGGACCAATGGATGTAGTGGTGTTCTCATGAATCCAGACTTTGTTCAGATCCTGAGTTAGACACAGATGAAGGTAAGTTATGTGTGCACAGATGCAAAGAGCAGAGGTGGTAAAGCACGAGGCACATGGGAACTTGAGGTGCTAGACCAAGCCTGAGAGGTCCAGGAAAGAGCTGAAAATAAGATAGTGGGGAGAAGCACCCTAGAAGAGGAGATGGAGGCTCAAGCAAGGAGACTGAGGCATAGAGAGTCCTGAACACTGCCAGAAGGTCTCAGGAGCTGAAGGACAGGAAAAGCCAGGTCCCTATAGGGCAATAGGATACATTAGGGGTCTTGGGTTCTATAGTAAGGGAAAAGCATCAAAGGGCTTCGGGATTGATTGGTTTGCTCTAAGAGATTCAGAGGTGGCCACAGGCCAAGTAAGTAGGCCACAGGAACCGCAACGGTAGCTTAGGAAACAGCTCTATCTTGGTTTTGGCCCCACCGACAGCTTACCAGAGTGTAGGTCTTGGTTTGTAGGACACATGTTTGGAATCTCAGAAAGCATATAGAAGGGGAGACTGAGGTAGAGGGGAGAAAAAAGCAATGCTGCTATGGACGATTGGAGGTTGAGTAATTATTCTGAGACTCACTGAGGAGATATAGGACATGCATCCTATGCCCACCCATGAGGAAATGAGAAGGCTCTTGCATACAAGCTTCATTGCTTGAATGAACATGGGAGACATCGTGCTGCCCTCTGCCTGTGGAGACCCCTTGTGCCCTAGCGTCATTTCTATTGTTTTAATAAAGTACAATAATAATAATAATAATAATACCACCATAGAGGAGGAAGATTTATTTGGCTTACAACTCCAAGTTACAGTGCATCACTTCAGGAAAGACAAGGCAGATGGTCATACCCCATCCTTGCTAGCTTGTTCCCTAGTACTCAACAAACATCCTCTACACTTACACCATCCAGGGCTCAGCCCATAAAATGGTACAGTCAGGATCACACTCAGGATCGATCTTCACACCTCAATTAATAATCAAGACAATTCCCCACACACATGTCCACAGGCCGACTTGGTCTAGATTATCCCTCATAAGACTCCCTTCCCAGGTGATTCTGGGTTGTGTCAAGTTAACAGTTCAACCCAGCCAACGCCCCTTGCTAGTGAAGAAAGCCACCAGGCAGAAGTGGGGGACTCTGATGGTTGAAGTGGGAAGGAAAGGATCAGTCCACTGAGCTGCCAGACAAATGAGACATGGTGCTAAAAGATGGCGCACGAACAGGACTTATGGAAACTAACCTTTTCATTTCATCAGAAGTAAAACAAGAAAACTGGAAGCTATTTTCAAATGCTGCCAAATATTTCTAAATGTATTTTTTTTTTTTGCCAATGTCAAAAAAAGGAAAAGGGAAGATGTCTACAGAGATGATGTTATCAGTCAGAGGGCTAGGTTTAGACCATCGGACAAGTAGAACACCTCAGATAAAGATAATTCAAAATAGGTCTCGACAACTCTCTGGCTGTGGTGAGACACACTTTTAATCCCAGCACTTGGAGGCAGAAGCAGACAGATCTATATGAGTTGAGCTAATCTGGTTTTCATAGAGAGTTCCAGGCCAGCCAGGGATACATAGTGAGACTCTACGTCTCACAACAAACAAACAAATAAACAAAACCTCTTTGAGGCAAACTACTGTAAACTGCGAGCATAGCAGCCCAGTGCAGAGAGGGCTGAGCAGAGAAAGGCCAGGAGACTTCCCACAGCAGCAGGAATGTTCTGGATCTCATCTGGAGAAAGCATGATTTAGAAAACCCAACTGAAACGTGATGTAAGTAGCTCAAAGACAAATCTCACATGAGTTTCTTCAAGCAAAACCAATGGTCCAGGCAAATCCTTTGGCTTTCTGTATTTACAGTCTGGCATCCAAAGATTTGGCCAGTGACTGGAAAATATTTTTTAAACTGTCTGCACTATAAACATGCATATGTTTTCCCTCTCCGTTGCTCCCTGAAGAAGACAAAATAAGAAGGTTCACATTGTGTTAGGTACTATAAGTAAGCTAGAGAGCAAACATAAGAAGGTAGGCACGTGGCTCATAAGACACTACGCCATTTTAGATACGGGATTTGTGCACAAGAACCAACCCTCTGGACCATGGGGAGTACAGACTTTGCAAACACTCATCCAAGACCAGAATGCAGCAACCAACCCATGGACACCACTGACTGCAAACACATGTTTTCTAACCAATCTACCTCCCCGCTGTAAATGGGGCCTAAAAGTAATGGTTACCCAAATTACAGTCCAAGGTCAACGTGGTATTAAGGTTTTGTATCTGAAGGTAAAGAATTTCAAACCGATCTTCATGGTTTCCCACTTGGAGTTACGGCTGTAGGAATGGTCTCCCAGTGAGGCTCCGCTTCATGCATTTTAACGGTTCACTGCTGGTGCCCTGGTCCTGGGGTGGAGGTACATGGCTATAGTGGAATTTAAACACTGTGATCACAGGTCACTGTTGTAGCGAAATTGCTGTGGTGACAGTTTAGTTACTAGAAGAAGCCTAATCGATGAGGACAAAAATTGGTCTGATTCCACAGCTGCTGTCCCAACTCCACGAGTCCAATTATCTCCCTGACCATATATATCATCTCTCTCCTTCCTCCCTCAAAAACGACTCCGACACAGGGCTTGTTGTTTTCACTAACCTAAATACTAGGTAAGGGGAGACTTGGTGCTCTCACCTCCTTCCAAACCATATTTTGCATCTCATTTCTATACTGCTTGAAGTTACGTTTGTGCTGGGACGGCAGCTCCGGGATAGACCCTGTAACTAAAGTCCACTCTCAGACACAGCTGGCTGGAACAAGCTTCCTGCACGGCCCACCTACTTGGAAATTGTCTTAAAGGAGGGCAAAATTTGGGTAAATTCCAACCATGTGGTTAGCCAACCAAACTTTTCTTAATGTCAGTCGGGCCTGTGAACTTCGTCTCTTAAGTTTGTTCAATGAACTGTTCTTTTTAAAAGAGTCTTTATCCGTCTCTGACAGACTCTCTCTGAGGCTGGGATAGTTTCTGTGTTTTTAAGTATTAAAATGTTGCTTTAAATGTATCATATTCCAGTCTCCTAACCACATTCCTGACCATCTGAGCCTCCAGCCAGATGATCCCCTGCCTTGACTTCATCCTTTGGAATCAGTGGATGAGTGGCCATTGACAAAATTAAAATCGAATGATAAAACACGAGTTACTGCAGTGTTTGAACCAAGGAAGAGCAAGGAAGCATCTGCTGCTCTGCATAGCCAGAACTTCAGAGCTGGCAGATCCATCACACATCATACTAATAGTACCGATGGTGACAATGGTGACTGCTGGCATCTTAAAGTATGGAAGGCACTTCCACAGTCAGCTCAGCTCAGCTTTACCAAATTTTACAATAAACCCCGGATACTATATCCTCACTTTTGCCAATTTTAAAAAAAACGGAACTAAAGAGACAAAGTATCTCAGCCAATACTTAAAAACATCCAGATAGGACCAGCAAGATGGCTCTGGCTCAAAGGTATCGTCACTTGTCCTGCAAGTCTGGTGACCCGAGTTCCATCCCCAGAACTTTAGAAGGAAAGAACTGTACATACATACATACACACATACCATAACACACACACACACACACACACACACACACACACACGAGAGAAACCTCAATGGTAAGGTACATTTCACATTTTTAAAGGTCAAGATCCAAATGCAGACCCTGAGACGAGGGATTCTCTCTGCTTCCTTCATAACCCACAGTCGGCTTCTGCCTCCACCCCCATAGCTGCTCATACTCCGTTCTTAGCCTTAGCTTTGTTGTTCCTCAGAAACACTTCAGACGGAGGTATCTTTAAAGTTCATGCATTTCATTAAACAAGGGAGTTAAACAGGCACTGAGTAGGTCCCACTAACTAAATAACAAAGGCACAACAAGATTTATACTCCTGGGCTCCGGGGTCAGGCAGCTCTAGAAGACCCAGAGCTGCAGTGCAGAATTCATTCCAATTGGATCTCCAAAGAGGTCCGAAGAAACCAGAAAGAGAAGATGAAGGACAGGGGCAGCCATCGGCCACAGCAACTTTCAAGTTGATAAAAGAACATTCCTAAATAGTCACAGGGCTTCTCGTACTGCATGCTCCAAGACAGATGGTTTCTGCAGAAATACATCATGTAATCTGAGAAATTTAATGCAAAATTAGAAGACAAATACTGGATCTACTTAATTATCAACTGTTCCTCTGCCCAAACCCAGGGACATACCGCATATTTATTTTAATGCTTCCCCATCTGTAGGTATAAATGAACTTACTGGCAAAGTCTAGTAGAGAAAGAAAACTTCCCCCTCAGCTACATCCCATGTGGTGGTTCTTTACATCACTTCTTCTCCCCCTGCTACCTGACCTCAACATCTCCCAAATGGCAGCTTCACAATGGTTTTATAGGATGGCCCCTCGCCCCATTTCAAAGAACAGGAATGGATGGAAAGGCTGTTGAGGAATTTCTTCTATAAAAACACAGAGTCCTGTCTCAAGCCAGATTCTTGGAAGAACACTGAAAACAAAAGCAGAGCCGTGTGCTGGAGTGGCACAATGCTAAAACTATTCTTAGCACTTTAGAATTAACGGATTCTTCTCATTGACATCAGCGGAACCAGTCTTGTTCCTGGTTACAGGAGAAGAACTCAACTCACGTAACTCATCAGGTTCAGAGCTTGAACCCAGTGTCGTTCCCAGGAGCACAAAGTGCTTCTCTCGGAGTACAGGAAGTGTTGAGAGGTCTAGACCAGCCCAGGGCACTGTGCTGAATTCAGCTAAAACTGAAGACTAGAAAATGGAGAGCCAGATTTGGTGGCACACACCTCTAATCCCAGCCTACATTGGGATTAGAGGCTACAAATTGAGGCCCTGTGAGTGCATGCAAGAATGGAGGAAAGAGAGGGTTTGTGCATGGCAAGGCCTTGTCTATCTATCTTAACTATATGGCATAGTGGTGTAGCATAGGAAGAAAAAAAAACCTCAAGCTACACTACAGTTGCAAAGATTATGCATCTTGTTCATCTGAGAGCTTTGAAGGACCCTCATCAAGTCACTGTTATTTATGCACAATTATAACATTCTTGGCTGTCTGATTCCCAAGAATGCAGCCTATTAGAAGGGGAAATTATAATGATGAAAGAATGTACTACCCACAGGCCGCTGAGAGTAATAAGAACTGACAACTGGCCATTCAGGAAGCTAAGACAAAGGAGCCCAGGAATCGGAGTAGCTGTAAAGCGTGGCAGCGGCCCCCACCTCTGTGGGCACGGGCAGTATTTCTGTGCCTCACACAGCACAGTCATTCCTGTCTATGATAATGTTCCTGAGCTAAAAGGTGAAATGATCATTAGACTGTTTCGGGAGACATTTTTAGAAGAAGATGTATCTCCAAAGTTAGTTAAATGATAATCACTTGGCATTTAAAGAGGTGTTTAGAAACTCTGACCAAGGAGAATGATGTATGTCACATACATTCTGGAGAGAAGCCAGCACAAATATCAGTGAAGGTCCCCGTCTGTGTGCTGTGGCCACTGGGAAAGCTCTTTATCCTTATCTCACTGAGCCCCCGGAAGCATCCCAGGAGGCAGAGGAGCAGCGCTGTGTCTGCTCTGTAGGACAGGGTAAGTCACGAGAGGTCAAGGAGCTTGCAGAGTCTCTGTTGGTGGACTCCAAAGGGTAACCGCCAAACAAAACTGGCCGCACACAGCGTGAACTGCACCATGTTTTAACTACTGTGTATCTTGCCTTTTCTCTCACATCCAACCACAGCAGACAGCAGTTTCACTTATTTAACAGTGAGCTGAAGGCTACACCGATGGCTCAGTGGGTCAAACCACATGTCTTGCAAGCAGGAGGACCTCAGTTTGATCCTTTGAACCCATATAACTCCATTTCAGGGAAGAGACAGAATTTCTGGAGTTGGCTCATCAACTAGTCTAGCCTAATTGGTGAACTTCAAGCCATTGAGGAACCTTGTCTCAAATGGTAACACCTGAAATTGCCTTCTGGCCTACACACACACACACACACACACACACACACACACACACACACACACCTACCTACCTACATATACATTGTGGGGTTGGAGAGATGGCTCGGCAGTTAAGAACACTGAATGTTCTTGCAGAGGACCCAGGTTCAGTTCTCAGCACTCACATGGTGGCTCACAAATGTCTGTAATTCCAGTTGCAGAGGATACAGTCTCTGCAGGCACCAGACATACATCTGGTGCAAGGACATACACACAAGCAAAATGCTCATGTACATAAAATAATAAAAATTTTGAAAACAGTCACTGGGGAAGTCAAACTTTTTATTATTTGTCTAACAGTCATTTGTTGAGCATCTTGTGGGGGTCGGGCACTGGACTGGGTACTATGGATACAGAGATGAGCAAAATATAACTCTTGCCCAGAAGCAGGTGGCAGAGTCGTGTGGAAGACTGACACAGGGGCCGTCAATTATTATGTAGTGTTCACATAAGAACATAGCTGCTGTCCAGGGAACGACCATGTCAGGCCTGATCACTGGTGACCTAGAGAGGTGCTTCCTGTAAGATCGGGCTTTACTAAAGCTAACAAGACTCTGAAAACTTGGCTTAACTGTCTGAGCACTGGGCTCAAAGGCTAAGAAAGGAGTGTGACAGTAAAGACTAGGCCAGCATCTTATAGCTAATGGTCTCTAATGGTGACTGTGCTACTCCAGCCATCGGTGGGCGCATTATTCCCTATGCACTCTAACCCACACATGAGAGGTGGACTCAGCCAGCTTCCTCTGTGTACCTCTCCTGCAGGCAATACAGGTATGTTTTCTGGAAAGTTTATGGGGGTGGGGAGGGACTTCTCTCATACCTAATTATGTAAACAGACCAGCCACTACCAAAATAAAAAGTGAAAACTTCCATTACGCCCACCTGTGGTTTCCTGAATGGAGTCTTTGGGAAGCAATTCTAAGTGCTTTTCCCAGAAAACCAAGCTGCAACTTTGCTATTTTTATATAAAGTTTAATGAACTGCATAAACAATCCATAAACTCATTCTCATTGTAAAAATGTCAAAGGTCAGAAGTACGCAGAATTTAAAACCATAGTGTCCTACTTCACTCCCCACGCCCTTCCCTCTCCTAGTCCCAGGGTGGAAGGCTTAAAGTATTTCATAACTCGGCTTGTTGATCCTCACTTCCACCTACACTCTCACAGTAGGTTCTTTGGGTTCACTTCACAGTAAATGAAATTATACCATTAGGGCTTATAATTTCCTGCTTGTGAATTAACAGAGTCTTAAAGATGGGCATATATCTATGTATCTCACTCAGAGAGTTAAATAGCTTTATAGTTTTTCAGTTTGGGAACAACTTATGATTTATACAAGTGTGTTTCCTGGTTTATATTTATGGTTGTTCAATTGCTTGCTATTATAAATAACAATAGGAAGAAGATGCTTTTTTATTTTATGCGTATGGGTGTTTTACCTACATGTATGTCTGTGCATACATGTGCTTGTATCATGCATCAGGTGCTTGTAGTACCCATAGCAGCCAGAAGAGGGAAGTGTAACTCTGAAACTGGAGTTACAGAGATGGTTATGAGTGACCATGTTGGTGCTAGGAACTGACCCCACTGGTTCTGTGGTCTTCTGGTAGAGCACACAGTACTCTTAACCACTAAGGTACCTCTCCATCCCTGCAAAGATTCTTATATGCATATCTTTCCAATATGTGCAAGACTTAGAAATGTTTATGCAAATGGTGTGTGTAAACAAGTCATAAAATCTGATTAACATTAGCACCCATACCCAGTTTCCCCAGCATCAGATATTTGTCAGTGGCTTTCCCCAACATCAGTCTGATGGGTGAAAAGCATAGTTAGTTGGTTTTGTTTATGTTTTGGTGATGACTAGTGAGTGATACTTATTTTTGTTTCATTTTGAATTGCCATATGTATTGTTTCCCCATTTCTATGGCTAATGGCCTTTCTTTTTAGCTGATAAAATTTGTTCCTTCCCCCATCCTCTTAGCAGAGGATATATCTAAGATTTCTCACCCAAGGATTGTTTCTAAATCAGTCCAACCACATAGATGTGCCTGCTGTTGTTCTCCAGAAGACAACTGTGGCGATTATATTCTGATGGCCTTGATGAAACCTCTTTCTCTTTCCGGAGTCTTCTACCCATAACTGCTAACCACCCCAGATGTCAGCCGCAAGAATAATCACTCTGCCATCTGGAAAGGTGCCAATAAGATCAGCAGCAACTTTTGTCTTTTCTAGAAATAAGTGGGCTGGCGTGGGCCTCTTCCAACAATGCACATCGACTCCTCTGGAAACCTGGGGTGGATGCTCAAGTGTCTTGAGCTAAGATAGAAGATGCTGACACAAATGGGCTGCTCTGCAACCACTCATCACTGTTTTAGGGGTAGGTGGGGAATGCAGAAAAAAAATGTCTGGAAGAAGAAGTTTGATAGACAAGGTGGTTAGAAAGACCTAAAGGAAAGTGATGGAGAGTTAACCAGAGCATCACTTTGCCCATCTTTTGTCCTGTGTGAAAAACTAACCTTGAGCTTTATGCATGCAGCAGGTATGAACAGTCAACTCCTGTAAAGTTCAGATTCTAAGGAAAGGACACTAACTTCAGTAATTTGTTCCAACAAATTGAAAGCTGACTCCTACGGCAAATTAGCAATGCTGGCTGAGTCACGAGAGGGTCACAGACTAAGTTCCATAGCAACTACTTGCCTCTATTCTTAGCAATCATCTTAGAGAGAGAGAATACAACAGATTTGGGATCTATTCATACAGCAGACCATTAGCATGTTCAGAATTACCACATCACCATCTTTCTCATCTGTAGGGTAGTCACGCTCTGTCCCCTTCCATCATAGAGAAGACAGAAGGTCTCTTGTGTCTAATTTTTCCGGGGTCTTAGGAGCAGCAATGGAGAAGGGACTTCAAGTCAGCACATGGTTATGTGTTTTCCAGGTGTGAGCAGCCAGAGAGGATAGAGACATCTTGAACCCAAAAGTTAGGCCCAAGGGTGTGAGGGGCTCCTGTTCCAGCGGGCGCCATGGTCCAATGAAGGGGGAAGAGCAAGGCTTGGGTGCAGCTTGGAGCAACGCCACATCAAAGTCTTGGACTAGACTCCAAACTTGTATCTTGAAGCACGGTAGCAACAAGGATGTCTTGGCCTGAACCATCACCTTTGCACAGAACATCAGTTTGCTCTGAATGATTGCATGTCAGTGTAGAACGGAAAAAGAGGAAGCTGAGGGGCCAAGGGGAAACAGGTCAGCATCGCTCTTGTATTATCAATAAAATGCAGAGACTCGAGACCATCCTGAAGCTGTGCCAATGAATGGCAGGTGAGGTGTCTTGGATCTCAAAGCAATTGTGGACAGATCACCTTACATTTTAACTGAGGTCTAAGATGCATGGGTATACATATATGTGGTAGCCATAACTCCTCTACTGAGGTTTTGGTAGGAAACATGGAAACGTTTCCAGACAAGTCAAAAACAGGATGATGATTCAGATAGAAATGTCCTTGTCATTACAGTCACTCCAAGGGCGCTTCTCAAAAAGTAGTTTGTGATTCTGAAGACTCAGCCTGGTATTTGGGGTATGGGTGGGGTGTATTTTGGAGTTGTTGTTTTGGTTTGGTCTTAGTTGTTGTTTGGTGCTGGGGGTAAAACATGTAAGCACTACTCTACTGCTTGGTGATGCCACCATGCCTTCCTTTGTTTCAGTATGTACTTGCCTTTTGAGCAGGGCTGTCATCTCAAAATACTACTGTGACTCCCCCTTAGAATTGCCTTTGACGCAAACAGAGTACACTCATTCGTCAAAATGTAGAGATGCCTTTTAGTGAGGTCAAGGGAATGGAGGTCTTATTTCCAGTCACAGCTGAAAACCTCTGCAAAGGCAGCAGTGACCTCTTGAGGGGGGATAAAATGGGTCAGAGGTGAGGACAGAGAGTTCAGACTTTGTGCCTTGACATCTGTGACTCTCCTTCTGACACTGGTCCCAGCGAGGCTATTCTTCAGAGTTCTCAAAATGAAATTTCCCACCACTGCTGTGTTTCACTTCAGTCAGCAAGCTCACCAGCAGACAGCACGACACTGCCGAGAGCCACTGCACCCCAGAAATCAGCCTTACAAGTGTAAGGCAAGCTATCGGACAAGCTTTCCTTTGAAGGGTACTTTGCATCCATTCTGATTCATCTGAGCAAGCTTCCTGCTTCTAGTTCCTGCCGGGTGAGCAGGGTTCTGGACAGGGCCCCAGAGGAAGAAGGAATGTCTCCCACCCACTAGAAAATGTCTCTGCATTTGAAGCAGTGGGCCCTGGAAATACTACACTGAAGTGGGTTATCTAAGTAACCTGTGGTGTTGACTCTTTTCTCAGTTCTGGAAGTAATATAGACATTTTACACCAAACTGCAGAACCATATTCAAGGTACAAGAACTCTTTTCAAGACATTTCAGAAGTTTCGACCAAAGCCACAATCTCCCTGGATGCTCATTCTGCAAAGCACGACGCATGGTCTGTCCTTAGCTGGCTGGTTCTGCAAAGGCTTGCTTCTGAGCTTACATCTCAAGCAACAGACAGGAAAGGTTGTAAAGTTGCATCAGGGAATAGAAATGGACGTGAAGACAAGTAACCTCACCAGCCGTACCTGTGAATACAGCACACACTTCTGCTGCTATTCACCGACGGATCATAATACACTGTGGCTGAAAGAAGCCATAACCACTGATGATCAATTAGGAGGACTTGAGTGTGTCGTTACCCAAACCACAGCTTCTAAACCTGTGGTTCATATGCAATGCTGTGGCTTCTCCACACCAGGCAGAGGAAAATAACTCCTATTCTAAACCAATGCCAACAGCAGTTGCTTAAGAGGGATGCAAAACCTTAAAGATTGAGCTGGGATTTTTTTTTTTAATGGAAACATAAAAATCTCTACAAAATTTAACTCAGTCCTCATTACTCAAAGGGCAGGATGGACACACACACATACCACACACACACACGTGTATTGACCACATACCACTGCATGTGTGTGGAGGTCAGGAGACAAGAGTAGTAGTTAGCTCTCTTCTTTCACCACGTGGGTCACTAGATTGAATTCAGACCTCCAGACATCTGAGCCATTTCTCCAGTCCAGTACACGCTTTCCAAAAATGGCAAAAATTAAATGATAAAGTTAAAAACCTTAGTAATACATTTTGATCTGTGATTGATTAGGGTTAGCAGACTACATGTTCAGCCTTAATCAATCCTAGGACCATCTCTCAGTCGTGTGGGTTTACCGAAATAGGTATGCGATCATCAACTTTCCAGTTTCTCAACAAACATCAGAATTCTTTGTGGAAAATCCTCTTTGCCTGGAGAGCCAATGTGACAAGAGGCAACAAAGAAAACAATCTGCAGCTCTCTGAGAGCCACTGTCCCCACTGAGGAAGTGCTGAGTACCACAGGGCTCGTTTTGCAGTTCTGCTCAATATTTTTGCAGGTAACAGTAAGTGGTGGAGACAAGGTGTCTCTCTCTATAGCTCAGCATGTCAGTCTGCTGCAGAAAGGGCTGAGACAGCGGATGGATTGTCCTTGGCACAAGTAATTGAAAAGTACGATAGCAGCAGTTCTGTCCTTCGGTGGGCTCCAAAAGTGACTTTATAAGAACTTACACCTGTCCCACCACTTGGAGGTAGAATAGAACTTCTAAGAGTTCCCAGCATCCTCTTTGCAGAAGAGGAGAGACTGAAAGTCAGCCATAAGGCTAAAGGCAGAGTCACAATTCTGTCTTCTGAACTAACTAGGTTCACAAACACCTGACTCTTTCCACTGAAGGCATAGGCACGATTAACAAGAGATAATGGATATGGCTTTCACCCCCGCTCCGAAGTCCTTCCCCCTCTGCCTCCTTCCCTGGCACGTTCTAATAGAACTTAGAATAGTGTGGGGTGGGAGGTACTTCACTGACCAATTATGGATTTAGCATGGGTTTAATTCCTTATGTTCTTCTGCCCAGAAAAAAAAAAGAAGAAGAAGAAGATACAAGATAAATAGGACTTAAAAATTAAAGATGGTCTGAGCATGCTATTTTGCAGTCAGCTATAATTCCATAAAATGAAATACAGGATTTATATATCCCAAGAAGCACTGAAATATCAACCAAATTTAGAGTTCTCTGTGGATCGCAAACGAACCTTGAAGCAAAGGTCTCTCTCTCAGTTAAGGATTATCATTAAGGATGTGAAATGTTGTGAATAATATTGACCAAAACCCATTTAGTTCATGTTTTTATTATTGCAGAGATTGATTACCTGAATTCGGCTTTTGTTTGGAGTTCCAATAGTCTGTCCCTTCAATTGTAACCTGTGCAATTGCACTCTTGGATGGGAAGAGCCCAACTACTGAAGCATATAGCATTTCCACTAGGTTATCTGACAGTGCTTAATATTACAATCTGGATTAACTTAGGTGAGGCATGATTTGAATTTATGAAACATGTTCTACTTTAACTCTTGAAAGGTCAAGTATCTTCTACATTCATCAAAAAAACAGCCTTAAAGAACATGAATGAGAAATCTCCAACTTTACTTGTCTGACTTGGTAATTCTATTTTCTCCACATCACATGGAATTTTGCATGCACAGTTAACCAGAGTCAGAGGTTCAAACCAGTTTCTTACCCCCTGTAGATAGGTTAATCTGTACCTATTTGATCAGGTTCAAAGTGATTAAAGCCAATAAGCTTGGGCCTCTTTCTCCATAGCTTATTATAAAGACCCAAGGTGGTGATCTGAATGGAAATATCCCCTCTAGACTCATAGGGAGTGGTATTATTGGAAGTGTGGCTTTGTTGGAGTAGGTGTGGCTTTGTTGGAGTGTGTCACTGAAGGCAGGCTTTTAGGTTTCAGCAGTTAAAGCCAGGCCTACTGGCTCACTGCCTTTTCCTACTGCTTACAGATCCAGATGTAGAACTCTCAGCTCCTTCTCCAGCACCATGTCTGCCTGCATGCCACCATGCTTCCTGCCATGACAATAATAGACTAAACCTCTGAATTGTAAGCCAGCCCCGATTAAATGCTTTCCTTTATAAGAGTTGCCACGGTCATGGTGTCTCTTCACAGTAATAAAATTCTAACTAAGACACTTAACAAACAGACCTCTTCTCAGTTATCAATCCATTTACTGATGAAATGCTGACAATTAGAGTCTTTCAATTAATTATTTCTAAGTTCAAAGTGAATGTAGCACCCTCGGATGATAAGCAATATATCTAGAAAAAGCAAAGGGTGTTTCCTGGCCTCTTAAATTCAGAGTCAGGAGTCTCTTCTCTTGGATGGCTTTTATGACCACCAATAACATCAACTCTTCTTCCCTTTCCCCAGCTAGTGTAGTGTAAAGTATTTGAAAGTTTGTGTCTCCCTGCTCTGTGGCATCACTCAGGTTACCTCAAGACACTCAAAGACCCAAAGCACACAAAGCTATCCTTTCAGATACTCTACAGACTTTTTTTTTTTTTTTTTTTTTTTTTTTTTTTTTTTACAATCTCAAGCACAGAGAATCAAATTGTCTTTTTATTTTTAAGGCAGAAAAGATGTTAATATTCTAAAGCTTTTGTTTGATGGGACAAATGTCTTGAAGCTATACTATGAAAGCAGGAAGGAGCAAGATTAAGCTCCCTTCTTGACTGCACTGGTGTAGGTTTGGAGGGAATCACAGGGAAGAGGAGATCTGAGCTTCGCTTACTATGTAAGTCCAGGGTTACCCAGCACTGGAACCAGCACTACATGATCATTAGAAGAAGCCACACCAATGGGTGGGATCCCTTCCCACCACTATCCAAAATCAGAAAACAACAGTGCGCTAAACATCATCCACATTATTCTTATTTATTTATGGTGAGTATGTGGGGGGGGGCACTGTTTGCATATGTTTAGGAGAGGGGTACACATGTACTCATGTGGAGGGCAGAGGAGAGATTCTGTGTTCCTCCTCTATCACTACCTTTTTCCTTTGAAGCAGGATCTCCCCCTGATTCTGAAGCTCCCCCCCCAACCCCCCAGCAAGGCTGGAAGTCAGTAACCTCCCGTCTCCACATCCCATAGTGCTGGGGTTACTGTCATACATGATTTGTCAAGTGGGCACTGAAATCCACACTTTGGTCCTCATACTTGCCTAGCAAGCCCTGTTACTTGTGAAGCCATCTGTTCACTCCCTTACCCGTGTTTTAACAACATGTAAAGAAAGGTAGGGAAAACACAAGGAGGGTATGAGAAAACTGCATTTCAAAAAGTGACCTACAATGTCAGATGCTGTAGAAAGAACAGATTCTCCTCTACATTTCGAACGAGGAGGCAGCAGATGGCTTCAGTAAGTGGCAAGTCCATAAAGTGTCTTGGGTAGAAGTTAAATGATGGCTGAAGGGTGTCGGGGAAGGGACAGAATGGATACAACAAATGCTGTCAATTCCGTTACCAAGTTTGACTGTAACAAGGAAGCAGAATCAAAGAATATAAAAGTGCATGCTGGGAGGATGAAGGGCTTGTTTGGTTTAATTTTGAAGATTAGAGTGGCTGTCCCCACCACCCTCCACTAAAGATGAGAAGGCGAAAGTTGCCGGAAATGGAAGAAATTGAGTGGAAAGCAAAAGCACCAACAAGAACACAGGTAGGGGAGTCTGAACCAAAAACTGAAATAAAAGGACGCGGACATGACTGCTCCTAAAGTAGGGAGAAGACTTTTGTTATAGTTATAAGGGAGAAAGCAGGCAAAGGGAAGAGTGGTGGCCAGGGCCTAGAGGCCAAGAGACTAGTGTAGCCAAAATGGCTGAGTTATATAGAGATCAGGCTAGGGGAAGGAAATGAAAGCCCAGACCTTAGGTAAGAGTGGTTTAGAGTATTGGGTGGGGCAAGAAGTGCTGAAAGGAGCCACAGGCACTGAGAGAGGCTGGGAGAGATGGGAGGAGCCACAGGCACTGAGAGAGGCTGGGAGAGATGGGAGGAGCCACAGGCACTGAGTGTGCTGGGAGAGATGGGAGGAGCCACAGGCACTGAGAGAGGCTGGGAGAGATGGGAGGAGCCACAGGCACTGAGAGAGGCTGGGAGAGATGGGAGGAGCCACAGGCACTGAGAGAGGCTGGGAGAGATGGGAGGAGCCACAGGCACTGAGAGAGGCTGGGAAAGCAGGAAAATGTCTTCTTTGGTGAGTAAATAGGCACCTCAGTTATCAGTTTGTTGCAGGTTTCTGAAACCTAACAGAGACTAAGGTGAAACAAAAACTCTTCTGTTTTAACCTGAGAAAAGAGGTATGGAAGAGCACAAGTTGACACATTAATAAGCATATATTTGCAAATATGCTTGATATTTGCAAGCCCTTCATCCTCTCAGATGATGGATGGAAATCTGCTGAATCACCCTATGTCTCCTACTGATGAAGGGCAAGGAAGAGGAAAATGGCAGACAGCAACAGGCCAGTTTTGCTCTACCCTGAAAGGAACACAGTGAGATGATGAGGTGAATTAGCATGGCGCCAAGGGAGGACCATGGCTGAGAACTGGTAGTTGCTAAAAGAATGAGAATATTTGAGGAAAAGATGTGTAAGGATGTTTTTTAGAGATGTGGGTCTTGGTTGACTCATGTAGAAACTTCTAGGAAAGATTCTCTTTGCTTCCAGTGCTTCCTGGAGTCAGCTTTGACTTCCCCATGATTAACTGTCCTCAAGGCAGCTGGTTTTATCCAGTTTACACAGGTCAGACTTGATAGCAAGAAGGAACCTTGCAAAGCAGAGGCCATCCACTGAACATGAGGGGAGGTGTGGTTTACCCAGAATTTGAGGCCTCATATAAAGGTCTGCACATAGGTGTTGAGACCACTGGGAGACACTAAGTAAATCCATAAGGATGGTTGAGTTATATCAAGGGGTCCACTGAGGCTGAAGGTCACAGTTTGCTACAGCATCAGTCTGAATAGTGGCAAGTTTTCCCCAGCAGTGATTAGCAGTGTGATCGCAAGAAATAGAAAGCACACAGCTAGATCTCTTCAGGTTTGTCTTTGACCTGGAAGTTGCCCCAAACAGGACAACTTCACATCTAAGTATCCAACACTTTGATATGTTGTAACCACTCAATAAATCTTTATGAAGGAATGAATGAACGAGACAGTTGATAATCTGGCTAATGAATGGTTGAGATGATAATCTATCATGTCCGAACTGAACAAAGAGGGAAGTCAAGACCACAGGAGTCTGGCAAAGGACCCAACACAAAGGGTAGATTCTAAGGGCTTCCTCAATGTACTTAGCCACACAATCAGCTCACACTGGAGAGACAACTTTGAGTTGTCTTTGAGTCTTAGGCACCCCCTGGTGGCTGGTTTGGGAGTTGATAGGTCCAATCCTCTTTCCCATATATGGGCTCTGTGTTCCTCCGTTCGCTGTCTGATGCTCCCTTAATTTCTCTTTAGACCCCCGCCCCCCATCTCCTTCATTCAGTCTTTTAACTTGATGTCTCTCCACTCTATTTTTGTTGCTCAGCTACCTCAGGACTCTCTCTCTCTCTCTCTCTCTCTCTCTCTCTCTCTCTCTCTCTCTCTCCCTTACCTGTTTTCCTTTACAAAAACAATCTCAGTCGTGACAAGCATGGATAGTCATAGAACACACAGTGGAGGAAGGGCAAGGAAGCCTTTACATTACATTAAAGCTATGGAAGCATCTTCAGAGTTGCAGGAAAGAGGCATGCATTGTAAATGACTTACAAACGAATTTTGTAATTGTAACAAAACTAATATTTTCACCATTAACCTTAGAAGTATTTTGCTATTGATTTTTTATTGCAACATATGTGCTTTCTGCTGCCACATAGGTTGGGTAGCCTTTTGAAAAGTAGCCTAAAGGTGGTTATGACATTGTCCAAAAGGACTTTTGGACTACAGCCTCTTCGCCAGTTAAGGGTGTGGGACAATCTGATCCTTGTTTGGGTTTCCTTAAAGATCACAATAAGCTTCTGAGTAATAATTCTTCATAGGTCAGAATGAACGGTGAATGTCTCACAGGGTCAGCCGGCCGTCTTTTGGCTCTCACTTCCTCTTGCAAATCAGGCTATTTTGGGATTTTTTTTTTTTTCCATTCCCTGTGCTCTTTTTCCTCCCAACCCTGACACTATTTGTATCGCTTCAGTGGCATTTTTTTTTTAACTCAGGAAAACTTAAATAAGTTCCAAGACTTTGGAACAGCCTTATTATTTGATATTGTGCATCTCGTCTGGGAAAAACTCCAAACACCGATTTGCCATTTTAAGCCATCCCTTTGCAATTCCCAGTATCGTCAGCAACAGCCCTATATTATTGGCTTATTATTGATTTTCCTCCTGTTCCCTTTACACAAGTCAACTAGAACATTCTAATCTCTTCCCCTCTCATTATGTTTTCTTGGCCCTCCCGTTTGCTGAAGCCCAGTATTGTTTAGCTTTTTTGATTTTCAGAGAAAACACTTATCTGCAGAAATCACACTTGCTCGTTATCAAATCTGACATCTTGTCACTCCGAATTGTGACTCTTCACACCTCCTTCTTCACCCTTAAGTCACCCCATGGCCACACCCCATCTTCTTGGTCCCTCCCTCCCAGCCCCCTCATCACTTCCCCACAGCTTCTGTTCCAAGGTCCTGCTGCAGATCTAGCCAGCTTTCCCACTACACTTTCTCTCTTGCCAGCCAAGTTCCCGATACACTCTGTCTACATGGTGAATCACATGCTCTTGTCTTGGGAGGGCAGGACACACCTACCAGGTGTGAGGATACCCACACACTGCTTCCTTAACTCCCCCAACACTGAAAGATGAGCCTCAATTTCTTCATTTCACAAACGAAGAAACTGGATTTCCTAGAGGTTCAGGCTCCTAGCCCTGGAATCCAGGGAAAGAAAGTGACCTGTGCTGTAATGGGTAAATGAAGTCCTCAAATGGCAAACATTCCTCTTTCAGTCTGTTTGGCATCAAGGAGCAACCTCAAGCCTAACGGTTTTTGAGAGATTTGTAAAAGAGATGAATAAATTCAAGAGTCTTCCATCGAAGTTTCTAATCTAGTTACGGTGTTCGAGGGAACATGGCAGATACACAGTTAGTGCCAAAGCCTTGATATATTGGAGAGCAGGGGTTGGAAAGCAAGCTTTGTTGCTCTCTCACCTTGGCTAGCATTGCTTGGTCATAGGATGCGTCTTAATATAAAACACCCTCTTGTCTGACACATCCTTCTGGACCACCCTCCCCTCCCCAAATCAGAACAATACACTGTTAAGGGGAAAGGCGTGGCAATTCCTGGGCTCCTTTCCAATTTTATAGCACTATTTACTTTTCCTAGCGACAGGATAATTATTGCTGGATATTACTCTGGGATTTTTCCATATGTCCTTTAGTTTGGTATATAATGACCCAACACTGCCTTTGAATGTTTCCTGACCTCCTGTCCGTCCACCTCACTCTACTACTTTGCTTTGGTTTTCACTTTTATGATGACCCAAACTTCACTTGCCTAATCAATATCTCATTTGGCCACTGCTGCTGGTGACTTCCCCACTTTGACAAAGACTCCTTGGAAAAGCCTTTGTCACTTACAGCCGGCTCGTCTGAAGCAAGTTCTTGCTATGTTCATCACTTTGGCAAACAAGGACAAGTTCAAGGAAATTAGAGGCCAAACTTGACAGAGCATTGGGTGCAGCTGCTGGCCCAGCTGTGTGGTGATTCTCAACGGGTCCATTACCTCTTGAACATAGCGACTCAGCACAGCTTCCCAAGTCCAGCACTCCTGTCGGCCTAATATATTTGGTAACAGCCATTATTTCAGAAATGAATGCATGTGTGTATTTATAGCAAATCACATGCCTCCTCTATCAACAATTAAAGAGATTAGGATTCAGCAGCTATATTTCCCTAATTAGGACAAGATGGAAGACGTCGTCCATAGAATGCTGCAGTTTGGCCAAGGTTTCTTTCCTAACAAGACTGACATGCTTCATTTCAACAGTCGGACATCCGGCCTTCCTAGAGCCTCCTCCTCCCCCGCACGGTACTCACTTCTCTCTCTGTCCCATGGAATTTTCAGGCAAGGGATCCTGTTTCCAATTGGTCCTTCAAATTTCCCCTTCTTCCTTCCAGCCAGCCACACGATGGGCTCACTGGGCTGTTTTAAGGCTCGTTTTGAAATGACTTGTACACAGCATCACCGGGCCACTAATTTTAGTCAGTGACATTAGTTCCCCAGAGCCTTGGTGTAGGTTACAAGCTCACACTTAAACGGTCTTCCCTCTGAACAAAAGCTTGATCTCAGTGTCTGGGCCATAAATTCCATCTCGCCTCTCTCCTGCTCTTGCATTATTTAAGCAATCTTCTCAGCGAGCTGGCTTGAGAATTTCCCTCATAGCAACGATCGGCAGGCACTGGAAGCTCTGCTCTAACGGGAATGTGGGCTCCATGAGAGTCCCACCCATTCACGGTCTCGATAATAAAATATGATAATCTAATTTGGTAAAAATAAACTATGAAATCAGAGATTTGAGGCAAGAAACTTTAAAGATGCAATTCAGACTAGCAATCAATGTTCATTCAGCCTTGTACCATCTCAGCTTTCTCCTTGTGCAGATGCTTAAGTGCTGCTAAATTAAATAATTGACAAATTTTTAAAACTGCTGGAAATTACCATCTGTACTTAATTTTGGAATATAAAAAGGTCCACAGAAAACACCCTTTATGATTATTTTGTCTAATAACAGATATGAAACAATACAAACATCCCAGTCATAAAATATAATGTGTTTCAAGCACTCTGGTTTATATATTCAAACACAGTTTTCAAAACAAAAGCCCACAGGATACATGAAATACTGTTATAAATACATTTCTTTAAAAAAAAAGTCTAGCAAGATAACTTGGTTATTAATTTAAAATGTATGTTCATCCCTCTCACCTCCCACTTCCCTGTAAAAAAATTTTTTTAAAAAATTAAAACAATAAACAAACAAAACAAATCTCACCCCGAGGCTTCCTATAGACAGTAACGATAAGCATTTCTTTCTCAGATCTCGATCCTGGATACACACTGAGCTAAACGGTCCTCTCCCTAGAACTTTATTAGGTGGTGATTGCATTTATGCAGAATTAAGTCTACTATTGCAGATGAACATGCTGGAGCTTCCAGGAAAAAAACAACAAGAACAACAACAACAGAGAAGAGAAACAAGCTCCCTGGATGTGAACATACTGGTAAACACCGATAAACAAACTAACACTTACACCAGACAGTCCTCCCAGGTCCAGCACAGCCGTAGCCCTAACGGTACATCCTAGATTTTTTTAATCCATGTTCTGCTCTTCTCACTGATGGGACCATTCGGGCACATGGTCAAGTTGCAATCAGCTTCTCCCTTAGTGATGTATGAGAGCTGGACTGATTTATCTTGTCTTTCTACAGCACATTAGCACTAATGTCTGCGTATGCATCCTACCTTTCTTTAGCCGTTGCCCTGGCTTTATCATTGGTAATCTAAATTAAAGAGCCAGTGAACAGAGCAGGGTTGTTGTCTCCCACCCCTCCCTGTTTTCCATGAAACAATTGCCAGGCAGTCACTCCCGGACAAGGATCCCACTGTTTATTCTTTCAAGCCTCTCCTGTATCCCATTGAGATTGGAAGTCTGAGTGGCAAGGGGACAGGCCAGTGAGGCTCTGGTGGTTCAAAGGTAAATTTACGATTTATGTTCTCCAACAGCAGATGGCCCCAGGAAATCCTAGAGAGAGCTGTCAGCTATGAGTATTTCAGCTCAGAATTAAAAAACCAATACTATCCACTGAGAGCCATCCGATGCTTCTCCGAATATCCTGGGTGAGTTCTAGCTTCAAATTTTCAGAAAAATCTCTTCCTTTCTCCGTCAATATCTGACTTACATGTGCATCCTCAAGTGTTTATCATGATAGGAAATTTGAGCGAGGCTGAACAGCCTTTCATCAAACAAATGATCAACCTTGTTGTAACCTGCTGTCAACAAACAGCCGACGGAGGAGCCGATGACAGCGCTTAAATCTTAAGCTGCTCGGTCATCTCTTCAAGATGCCTGTAATGTTTTCTTGGTCTCTCCAAATATTTGGGAAGGAGAAACATATCAGTGTATGTTTTTCAAACAAAAGTCTTCGACCTCTTTAACAAGTTGCTGCCCCAGTGGTATCTCAACGCCTTAAAGACCAGATCCACAATGATTACTGAAGGAACAGGAGGCCTTTATTCTTCTTTTACAGAGCAGCTGTGAGCACTGGGATTTAGTGGCAACTAACTACAGACACTACCTCTCTATTTTGGAGAAGACACGATTGTTTTCATCGTTTTAAACATGTTTTTGCATTCTTAGTTTTGAGTTCTAAAATTAAGAAAATTAGAGAGTCGGAGAGATGGGTGGCTCAGCAGTGACAATCACTGGCTTTTCTTTCAGAAGAACCAGGTTCAATTCCTAGCACCTACACAGCAGCTCACAACCATCTGTAACTTCAGTTCCAGAGGATCCTAGGTCCTCCTCTGACCTCTGTGGCCACCAGACAGGCATGTGGTAGAGAGATGTAAATGCAGGCAAAACATCCATACACATAAAGCAAAAAAACCATTTTTTAAAAATTAACAGATTGTAACATGCCCATTGCTCTGAAAGCATAAGATATAGGCTTAGCATTTCTTTTAAGATTTATTTGATTTTTTAATTATGAGGATAGTGTGTATGTATGTGCATGTACTGGAAGTAGCTAGAGGCATCAGATTCCTTGGAACTGTAATTACAGGCAGTTGGGAACAACCTGCTGTGAGGTGCTGGGAACTGAACTTGGGTCCTCTGGAAGAGCAGTGGATGATCTTAACCACTGAGCCGTCTCACTAGCCCCAAAACTTGTTATTTTTAATAGCTTTATCATATTCTTCAAGTCTCTAATCCTTGTTGTTTATATTACTTTTTAATTTACTTCCCTCTCTCTTTGGGGGAAAATATTGGAAATTGAACCAAGAGCCAAGTGTATGTTGTAATTTTTTATTATAATAAAAGTCTTATTCACATCTCAAAAAAGTAAAAAGAAAAGGAGGGGATGTCAGTCTCACATACAAATAAACACCACTAAAAAAATTCCATCTCAAATGTTCTGCTTCTCAACTTTCTTTGCAAATTCACGTTTGTTCAAGTAAGACTTGGGTGGACTTCTTAAGGATTACCCAGGCCTGGGTTAAACTTTGAAAATGTGTATTATCTTCTACATTTTTGAACAGATGTACTCTGCACTCTGCCTCAACCAACCAGAGACATTATCTTTAAATTTTTGATCCAGGCCTGCTACTTAGCAGCTTGGGACTTGTATGACTTCCTGTTGTTCTTAGGATGGAAGCCAGAATCCTTCTCACGGTTCCAAGTACTCCATCTTATTTCTCTGAGAAGATAAGCCCATCTTCTCAGAACTGCCTGGCTGGGATTGGAGCCATCAGTCAATCAAGTATTGAGCCCCTGATCTTTACCTCCTCCCTACTCCTGTGCGCAGAGTAATGCAGCACCAGCCTGGGACACAGAAAGAATAGCAGATTTTCTGCACTCCTCAAGACAGCTATAGTGAAATCTAGGGTGTAAGCCTGACTCTGAAAAGGCAAAGATAAAAAGTGTGGGGCCATGCCCTAGGGAAAAATTAATCCTTTGATGAACCTTGGGCAGAGAGTAAGGGCGAGACACAGACAAGAGCGGAAACAAGTACCACCCAAGCTGGTCTTAAGACTGCTTTCAAGATCTGTGACTTATGCCTGCTAACAGGCATTTATCCTAGGGCCGCTGTTTGGAATTTAGTCAATAACTCACACATACCTATTCCTGTCAAAATTTTCTTCTTCCAAAAGCTATCTTTATTTAAATCATTAAACTCCATGGTGGAGCTAGAGAGATGGCTCAGAGGTTTAAGAGGTTCTTTCAGAGGACCTGGTTTCGAATTCATTCACAACTTCAGTTCCAGAGAATCTGACAACCTCTTCTGACTTCTGTGAAAACTATACATGCATGTGGTACACATACCACATGTGTACATGCAGGCAGAACACTCATACACATAAAGGAAAAGAAATAAATCATAAATAAATAAATAAATAAATAAACAAATACATAGATAGCATGACAAACTTTACCAGTTCCTAGAACACCTTTAGAAACCCAATATCACAAGACCATGAAACTGGAATTTCACAAAACCAAAGGCCTCCCTTGCAAGACAGCATAACACTTAACTGCAACTTTAGATTAACTTCTGCATAAAATAATGTAAATATTTGAAGACAACTAAAATAATAAGTAATACTAAGTAATGAGACCTTGGCATGAGCACAGTATAGAAGGAACTGTCACCAGAAAGTTCCACAAGGCTTAGGACATCTCCTATACTTCTTCCCCTTGTCCTGAAGAGTCACACCCTGAGAAGCTCTCTTAGTAGAAAGTCTAAGACTCTGGAACCAGAGAACTGTATGCATGTGTGTGTATGTGTGCACTCACATGCATGCATATGAATGGCACATTTTAAATTTGCTATAAAGCATTATAGTATAGTTCTTCTGGTCTTGAACATAACTCATATCAGAGAAGCCATCCTTGTGGGGACAGGTGATGAGTTCTAGATAGAACAGTGTAATGACAGAAGCCAGATGATGGAACACTCAGGACAGCAACCCAGGACAGAGACAGAAACTAAATGGCGGTGACACGCAGATGGATGGCACTAGGATGACCCATTCCTACAGCCCTTGTCCAGAGAGCTGCCCCAGTTAGTGCTTGGTGACCTCTCAGAGAGAACCCTGTGGGCTTACTGCTGAGCCATCAACAACATGACAGCAGCTAGAAAGTGAGGGAGGAAATCCCAGAGAGAAGACAAACAGACACACAGGGAAAGTACCAAAGATCTGAACAAATTCTAACCGAACCCAGCACCACACATGCGCGGAGCAGACTCCAAGCAGCTTAGCTAAGGCAAAAGCACTTTTCCTGTTAACTCTCTGTCAGAGGAAAAGTAAAATTGGGAATTTGAGTTCCTGCCCATAAAAAACAGAAAACTAGTAGTCTGTGATAACATCCCAGACCTCCCTCTGTGAAGTGTCATTCACAATATCCATTCTATATTATAAAATCATTAGGCCAAGAAACTGGAAAATGTAGGCAGCTTCAAATGGAAAGGGTAACCCCAGCCACCGACATCCTGATACAACGCAGATAGTAAACTGAGCAGCTGTAACATATAAAGCAGCTGTTACAGAAGCTGGAGGGTGGCTCAGAGGTTAGGGCACTGGCTGCTCTTCCAGAGGACCTGCATTTGGTTTCCAGCATTCTATGGTGGCTCACAATCATCTGTAAGTCCAGCTCTTAAGGATCTGATGCCCTCTTCTGACCTCCACAGGTCTCAGGTATGTGGACATGCATGTAGGCACAACACTCACACACACAAAATAAATTTTAAAAACTTAAAATGGAACTTGTGGAAGTCTTGGTGGTGCACTTCCCATCTGTAAGACAACTGCCGATCAGCTGTAAGAAACGCAGTTAGCTCACAGGCTTCCAGCTGTGGCACCTTTTGGACCTAATTGTAAATGGATGGATGTTCTATCCTTCAAAGCTGACCAGTGGCAGAGCTGACAGGAACAAGCAAGCTTGCCCAGTGGCCATCTCTATACTGATACCCTCCATCAGGGTATCAGAGAAGTTCTCAGCCCAGCTGTGCCTCCTCCTATGCCAGTTTCCTTCTCTCTGCCTTTCTTCCACTATGACAGGCTTCTGTTCTAGCTCTCAATTATCTTCTGTGGTACCAAGTGAATCTTTCATATATACACCTCTGCCTGCTAACTGGGGAGCCAAACTGATGTAGAATTCTAAAAACAAACAAACAAAACCAACATCAATTAAACCGAAATAAGACCCAAAGAGAAAATAAAGAAGTGAAAAGCACATGGGAGTGGGGGGCTGAGGAGGAGTGGGGAGGGGCTGGGGGAGGGGAGAAAACCAAATGGGAATGCCTTCCCTCAAGGCTCAGGGAACTATATGTGGAAGATGGGGAGGAAGAATTCCAAGAGCCAGGGATAGGGGATGATTTCAAAGAAACAGTGTTTCTTGGACACAACACGAGAGATGCATGTATGAACTCAGAGACTATGACAGCATACACAAGGCTTACATAGGCTCAAGGCAGACAAAATCCTAGCTTAGAACAGGGAAGATGGGCATGAAGCCCCATTCCTAACCAAGAATTTGATTGATGCAGGGTAAGGCAAAATCAGTTTCCTTCAGTGGAGTGACACTTGGTATATCAACCATTCTCCAGGGCAGGTCCCACACCCAGGAGCAGTCAGCAAACACAAAGGGTCCTCCGTGGGTTTGTTTTGCTTTGTGAGAAAGAAGGGGGCGTGGGATCCATGAAGTTGGATAGGTAAGGAGGCTGGGGAAGACGTGGGAGGGGATTGTGGAATAGAATGAATATGATCAAAACATATTTCATAAAATTCTCAGAGAATTAATAGAAATATTTTTTAAATGGAGAGTGGTACTTTTAATTCCAGTGCTCAAAAGGCAGAGATGGGCAGATCCCTGGGACCTGCTGGCCAGCCAAGCCAATCAAACCCAAGAACAGTGAGAGACCTTATTTTAAAAAACCAGGGTGGGTGGCTCCTCACACATATAATGTACCTGAACACTCTTATCACACACACACACACACACACACACACACACACACACACACACATGCATACATGAAAAACCAGAAGTTTTCAAAAATAGGAAGAAGGGGACAGAATTCATGATCTGCATACTTGCTAAATACAAAGCTTTGAGTTTAGTAATAAAGGCTTGAAAACTACATACTATGAAAGAGAAATCATAAGAAAGCTGAGCTGCTGTAGGGTTGAGAAGATGGCCCAGTGGATAATGGGACCCATCATATGAATGTGAGGCCCTGAGTTCAAATCCCCAGAGCCCACAGGAAAGCCAGATGCACTGAGCAAACATCTGAAACCTCAGTGTCCCTGCAAGAAGGTGGAGACAGGAGACTCCCTAGAAGCTGACAGGCCACCTAGCCTGACATTTGTGTTGGAAAAACAACATGGAGATCCTCTCTCAACAAAATGGAAGCTGTCCTCTGACCTCCATATGTGTGTTGTGGCACATACACACCCACAGTCACACACATGAATACACACACACACACAAACACACACACACACATGCATACACACACGTGTGCTCATATCCTCACAAGAAGGCTGCTATGACTATATTAACATCACACACATTGCATTGCAAGGCAGAACATAATCAGACATAAAGAGGGTATCTGATAGCAACAATAGAAGCTCTTCATCTGCAAGAACTAAAAATAAAGTTCATACGTGGCTAAAATAGAATGTTACAAAGCAAACTGCTACAAAATTTATTATTAAATAGGCAAATTCACAACATTGGTTGGCGATCTTAATATTCCTTTCTCAATAACTGACAGAACATGACAGAAACCATCAGTGGGACTCATGCTAGGGTTCACACCCTGAACCACCATAAAAGAAAATCAGTAGGTGCATAAAAGACCTAAACACCACTACCAAGGCCACTGACCTGACCAACATCCTCAGAACACTGCACCAGATACCTGCGGGGCACTTTCTTCTCAAGTGTGCATGGTACAACAGCCAGGACAGCCACAAGATACGCTACAGACAAGTCTCTGTGAACATTCAAAGACTGAAATACTAGAAAATGTGTTTCGGTAATAATTTATTCAAATAAATAGCAATAAGATACTCAGAAAACTCAAAATATTTGGAAATAACACATGTCTAAGGAACTCATAAGGAAAAGAAGAGCTTATAGCCAATGAAAGGGGCCACAGAGGGAATATAGGATGCTCTGAATGACAAGGAGAACACCCCGTGGTGCAGTGTGGGAACACCGGTAAAGCACAGCTCAGGGAAGTGAGTGCCTTGAAATGCTTCCAGTATAAGAGAAGAAAGGTCTAAAGGCCAGAACTCTGTTTTCCATCTTTATGAACAAAAACAGAGCAATTGTTTATAAATCCAGTGTAAGTAGAAGGGAGAAATTTTTTCTTAAGAGCAGAAATCAATGAAATGGAAAAACAATAGAAAAAAATTAATGAAACCAAAAATTGGTCCTTTGAAAGAAATTTCTAACTACACTCGTCAAGAAAACTCTAAAATGTAAGAAGCATAAACTGCCAGTATAAGAAATGAGGTATCTCCTTAGAAATTCCAATACATTGAAATAATAACTAAACAATTTTACATCAATAAAATCTAAGACTTGTGATAAAATAAGTAAATTACTTGAAAGAATACAATTTGCCAAAACTGACACATGAAGCAATTGAAAACCCTACATAGTTCCAACTCTATTTATAAACTGAATATGTTCTCAAAATCCTTCCCATAAGGGCTTCATAGTGAATTCAGCCAAACACTTAAAGGTAATAATAACACTTAAATTTTATACTACTTTGTCAGAAAAAGTAGTAATATGGATTTCCCTTGACCCATCTTGAGGCTATGGTAAGCCTGACACCAAAATATGAAAGAAATACTTTATGAAAAGAGACTTGGAGGTCAGTGTAGTTTAACACAGACCTGACTATGCTTAACAAATATTAGCAAGTCTAAGTTGCCCATGTATAAAAAGAAAAATCAACATTTTGCATAAATATTAACTTTACTTAAAACAATGTAAGACTACAACATGTCATCAGTAATAATAAGTGATCAATAATAAAAAATAAAATTGCAAAATAAAAGTATTTTGAAATTTCAGTGATTTTTATGAAAAAACTCTCAGCAAATAAAACATAGATGATTTCCTCAGTCTATACTTGAAATCATATTTAATGGTTGAGTGTTAAAGTTCCTCTAATATCAATGACAGGAAAAGGATGTGTGCCCCTAATCGAGTTAACTTAGCCAGTGTAATAACACAGGAAAAATTAAATAAAAGGCATAATGTTAGAGAAATGAGAGTCCCATTATATGCAGATGATATGACTGTTTGAGCGGAAAAGTCATGTTATCTCATGGGACAATATTTATTTTCTATATCTGTTATAATGGGTTATATGACTTTAAATTGAATCATGCCTCCAAACTATGCTGGACACACAGTAATCATTATGCTAAAAATACATCTAAGTATACAGTCTGAGAAACATACGTATTAGCCTACTGACAATACGCATTTATTTATCAAAGCACCTAGCAGAGGCTACCTTAAAACATAAAGGTTATCTTTGTTCTGGGACCCAGGCTATGACAAAGTTAACACTGTGATGTTTACAGACCCATTAGTGCTCAGAGACATTCCAAAATCAGAAAACTGACATGTGTTCCGAGGTGATGCTGTAACAGAACGACTGTTTTTATGTATTCTGTCTCCTTTGCCACACAAGCACCCTGGTGGTGTTCTGATGAGCATATACCTTCCTGTGGTTTACACAGAACAGTGCAGAACAGCCATGAAGGAACTTAAGGAAAACACACACAGCAGTATTTAATCTTAGTGCCCTTTGGTAAAACCTGTGTTGACATATACATAGAGAGCTTCCTGGGAAAGAACAAATACAAGTATCAATGGTGGATGGCTCGGGGTGGTGGGAGTGCAGAGAACTTTTATTTCACATGTTGCTTTGGTGTATTGTTTGCATCTTCAATATTTATGAATGCTTTTACTTTAGAACTAAAAATAAAATTAAGAGAAGCCTCTTGGTAAGGTGAAATGTTACCAACATTTAAAAGCCGCCCTGTTTAGTCTTTTTCTCCTTTGAGTCCAGTAAGATTAAAGGATTCTTGTTCTGTACTCTATGTATTGCTTTAAACATCAAGATCACAACCCTGGTGCTTTTAGCACTAAGATCCTTCCTACCTTCCCTTGAACCAAGCACAGATATGGGGTGAATACATGTAAGGTCAGGGCAGGTCACAGGCTCATTCTACTGACATTTCACTGGCTCATGTAGCTGGGAGCATTGGAGAGGTGAGGTTTGACTTCCAATAAGACTGTCTGGTTAGCCAGAGTCTATGCCTTCTGACTCCAACAACTGGTCTTCCCTACCCCACGGGTGTTTAGAGACCCTGTAAAACCATACAGATCACAGGCAGTATACACCTATGTCATCTAGACGACAAAGCTGTAGTTAGAAGGACTTTCAATACATGGAATCCATCTGCCAATAACTTTGCAGGCAAGCAAATGGAAATTCCAAGAACCAAGCAACTTGCCCAGAGTTACATCTGTGATCAAATCAGGTCTTCTGAACCTCAGGAGACATTTTCCACCGGGACTGACAAGGAACCAAAGGACATGCCCTACTCAGAAGAAGGTAAGAAGGCATTCTTACCGAGAAGAGTGCCTTCATGTATACAGGCTGCACGAGGTGGCAAACTTAACAAGGAGCTGAGGGGAGCAGTTTCTTGTCATAAGCATAGGTCCGGAGGGTGTAGTCAAAAAGCAACCCTGTCATTCTTTCACCTCATTACTCTGTTCTGGAAAATGAATGGACACTTTTCCTACAAATGGTCCCTTAGACTAAAAGACAGAGCATACCCTGTATGATAGCCATCTTTCTGTCACATGACTCAGAGCCAACTTGGGGGTGTAACTAATAACAATGTGGGCTTCTTGGGATATTTTCCCCAGTTTCACTGCAGGCAGTAGAAACACTGGAGACATCTAACCTGGTGTGATGATTTCCATCATCATCATCATCATCATCATCACTATTCATAGTCAGAAGCTATTAACCAGCTTCTAGAGTTTAAGGGAAAAACCAACAAGACTCAGAATTGCTTAAACATCAGTAAATCAGAGACTATGCCATGGTAACCAGCAGTTTTCTAGAGTGTGAGTACACCCCTCACTCCTTTCTGCTAAAAAAGGGGGGGGCATGCCTGAAGAATAGTCAAACTAGCATCCCTCAGGGCATGAGCTAGAATTCATAAATAAAACCTAAAATAACAGACATGAAATATGGAATCAGTCTTATCCACTTCTGCGTAAGAGCTCCTGAAGTCCTTTCCCCATAAATGGTTTCTTGTTAAGACTGGTTAATGGGCACCCTACACTCGGAATAATAAAATGGCCACCATCTGTCAGCATCACATTTCTTTCACTAGTTTAGGCAAATTTTCCAGCTATCTGTAAGTTCCCCTAGTGTGTTAGACATAGGATGAACACCCACACAGCCTCGTTTGTAGGCTGATATCTTGGGTGTTGAAGAGACCTTGTGACTATAAGAAGCTACAAGGTTCCTAGGGAGTCAGTTCTGTCTGGACTCAGATGCTGCTCACAGGGATTACATGGCCACCCTTTCCCCCAGACACATCATAACTAATGATTTCCCAACACAGAAGCTTTCAAAGACTTTGATCTATAAAATCTCAGTAAGCAGAATGAAGAAGATCTTCTAGCTGAACAAAGAGACCAGGACGGACCTCTTACCATCTGCCCTGACTCCACCCCAGCGTTTCATTAAAGTGGTGTGGTTCAAAATATGCAAATGACATAATAATACTTTAACAAACAAATGAATTATGTGGGCAATTTACCCAAGGTAATTAAGAATGCTAAATCAAACAAATTATCATCTTAAATGGCAAGTAAGTTTTAATTAAACTTGATTTCTACACTAAAAATGAAACTACCAACTCAACAGAGGGGAGCTTGTGTGGATAAAATGTAGCATATTAAAGGGAAGTATCATGACTTTTGATTCACTGAGTAGAGCTGGTTCTTAAGTTTCTATAACGTCAGCTCGGACAGCGGCTCCATGAATGGCTTAGAACTGGTTGACTGTATCTGAGCTGCCACAAGTGTAAGCTCATTTTGAACATTAAAGAGACTCTTTAATCATAGAATCAACTCAAACACAGGATAATTTCTTTCCAGTGAACAGTTAGAAGTCTTTGTCTATCATTAAGAAAGGGATCTTAGTCTGGTCTACATAATGAGTTCCAGGACAGCCAGAGCTACATGGTGAGACCCAGTCTAGAAAAAAGAAAAAGAGAGGAAAGAGGAAGGAAGGAAGGAAGGAAGGAAGGAAGGAAGGAAGGAAGGAAGGAAGGGAGGGAGGGAGGGAGGGAGGGAGGGAGGAAGGAAGGAAGGAAGGAAGGGCGGGCATCTCAAAGGTCACAGCCCACCCCAGTGATAGCCCTTTGTAAAGGATGGGGACCGTGAACACAGAGTGGACTCACCATAGTAGCATGATGGTTGTCATCTACACAATAAATTCATATGATAGACCCAACCAGTCAACAGCCATGAAAATAAACCCATAAAAAAAATCTCAGCCATTCAAAATGGACAAAGCTAACACATGATCTACTAAAGAAGATTACACATCTGTATTTTTATAGAGAATAATACAGCCTTAAGCATAGTGATAGTTGGCTTTTAAAGCTTCAAGTTATCTCTAAGACTAGATGTGTTCACATCTGCTCTCCTTTTAGGATTTGGTCCCAGTGATGTAAGAGGATTCTCACCTGGCCCCAGCCAGCAGCCAAGCAACCAAGAAAGCCCCCAAGAGCCGCCTGCCTTCTTCTCCACATGAAGCACCTTGTCTGCTTCAACCTCCTGGGTCTTTCTACTCCACCTTCTTCAGTCCAGGATATACAGGATGTGTGTTGTCCCCTCCACACTTGGCTTTCTGGTCAGGCAAGATGGCCCAGGGCAGGAGTCTAGGAGGAGTTGATGGCATGAAGCAGGGTGGTGGCAAGACTGAATAGGGAGGGGCCTGTGTCCAGGGTAGAGAAGCCATTCTGTCACCACTCCTGGCATCTGGGCCTAGTCACCTACCCACACGTGGGCGAGATCATCTTCAAGCTGTTTCTCTAAATAGTCTGGCCTCAGAGTAACCCTAGGAACACAATTAAGATGCTAATGACAGCGGCAAGGAGCTGTGTGGAGGTTGTGTACTGAGGAGTAGAGCGGACCTGAAGCCATTGATTCTCCTTTTGTCCTGTGTCTCTCTCTGGAGAAGCCACACAATGCCAACTCTGAGTGACAAGCTATTTTTGGGACTTGAGGCAGGGAGGGCACAGCAGGTCTCCACTTCCCTTTGCTCCTGATTGTTCGCAGAATGAGATGCATCCAGGCATTCTCTCATCAAGTCGTCATTGGCTTTTCATACCTCATGCCAGGCACAGCAGAAAGACACCATTCTGCTGCACCATCATCACCATCATTACCATTATCACCACCATCACCACCATCACAATCATCACCACCACCACCACCACCATCACCATCACCAACATCATCACCATCACCACTCCCATTGCTCATATTCCCCAAAAAGCAGAAGTAGGCGAAACAAACAAGCAACTCCGGGATAGAATGGGAGCACTTGGGAGGAGCACAGAGCCTACCTGGAGTGGCATGGTCAAGGGAAGGGACACATATAGCTGCTTATGGTCAAACACTAGTCCCATGTGTGTCCGATGTGTCTGCTTCTTTGACCCAACAAAAGAATTATATATTCATGAAGGAGGATTTTCCTCCCATGTAAGAGTAGAAATTTTAAAAGTGTAGACCTGTCTCTGCCAGCTCTGCCCTGAGCTGCGCAGGCTCAACAAGTATTTACTGAATACAAATTTAGATTTGCTCCTGAAATTGTTTTTAGACAGGATCTTAGAAGGCGAGGATCATAGAAATCCTCCAATAATCCATGCCTCTAGAACTCACAGATGAAGAAATTTAAAACAACAGCAGACAGACAAAAAACTTTTGACTGAATGGAAAGATAAAATGGGGTATAGCCGGTCAGTAGAACACTGATCAGTGATTTTTAAAAGATAATAAAAATAAGAATAAAATTTAAAAAGCCAGTGCTCAGACAAGCCATAACTTGGATGAATACAAAGGGTGCCAGACGCAGAAACCGTGCATTGTACGAGTTGATCTTCATGCAATGTTCAGAAGAAACAAATCTATAAAGGAAAAAACTAAGTTGATGTTCACCTGGGGCCAGAGGAGGAACAGAAGTCACCGGTGGTTCATGGTCCACCAAGACCTACCGGGAAGCACCAAGCTGCTGTGAGGCTGGGTACGGGGCTGCCCCAGCACTCAGTGAAGAGCTAAGTCACTGACTGTACTTGAGATGGGGGGGGGGGGGACTTTGAGATGTTTTAACTGTGCCATCCAAAGGTTGTTTGTAAAAGTCTTCAAAGGGGTTGAGGCTGTAGTGGAGGTAGAATCATCCTTAGCATGTGTGAGGCCCTGGGTTCGGTCTTCAGCATGGGACAGAGAAGAAGAGGGAAGGGGCTTCAAGAGAGAGGAGAAAGGGAGGAATGGGGAGGGGGAAGGGGAGGGGAGGGGGAGGGGGAGAGGGGGGAGAGGGAGAGGGAGAGGGGGGAGAGGGAGAGGGAGAGGGAGAGGGAGAGGGAGAGGGAGAGGGAGAGGGAGAGGGAGAGGGAGAGGGAGAGGGAGAGGGAGAGGGAGAGGGAGAGGGAGAGGGAGAGGGAGAGGGAGAGGGAGAGGGAGAGGGAGAGGGAGAGGGAGAGAGGGAGAGGGAGAGGGAGAGGGATCTGTTATAAAAGGGACATTACTGTGTTGCAAACAAGATTCCAGGTTTGCAAGGATTCCTCAGCTGCTGGCATTTGTTTCCATGGCCTCCATCTCTCCCTCCAAGCTCCTGCCATGCTACGAGTAGTTCCTAAGAGCTGTAGGAGGGAGCCATGGGACTGGAGCTTAAGGGGTCTGCAGCTTCCGGGGGCGGGGGGTGGCTAATGAAAGTGGTAAAGTAACGTGTTGGTGATGTGGCAGCAACGCCGGGAATAGAGTCAGTGCTGTATAGTTACACATATTTATTAAAACCATGGTCTCATAGCTATCTTACCGATTCTTCAGTTTACTTGTAAGTAGACAGTGTTTCAGAAACATTTCACAGTATTCCCTCCCTGACTGCCAAATTCATCCCAGTACCACAGAGGAGCCAGCCGCTGTTCTGTGGATGTCATGTCAGGATGTCTTGGTCCAAACAGCTCTGAGCAATTTGCATGCCACATTCTATCACCTTCCTGCTGGTTGGCAAACATCACACACTAATTTAAAAAAAAGAAGAACTAACCTGGGCTTAGTTTGCATTTTAATCCTGCCCACTTGAAACTGGCTGGCACTGTTCAAAACAGCATGTGCAGGGCCATTCTCTAAACTGTCAGCCGTCTTATTAAGTGTCCCAACCGTGGTTCCTTCTATGTGTAAGAGAGGGTGACTTGCCCTGTGATGTATTTAGCCATGGCTTATTGCAAAACACACTCTGCTCAACTAGACATTGTAAAGATCCAAAAGGCTCTCAGCCTTTCTATTAGTATATGACTCAAGGCAGCTCCAGCCTGGCTGGGAAGCACACGGGATCCCTACTGCACAAGTATTTTACTACTGTTGTAAGTGATGATTCCCAGAATGCTTTGTGCCCAAATCATTGGGATTTGTATTTTCATCAGACTATTTGTAAGCTTGGTTACACTGTTCTTTCCTTCTTCCCAATAACATGAGAATTTGTAGGCCTGAATATATGGCTCTGCTGATAGAAACCTTGCCTGCCGTGATGAAGCCCTGAGTTCAACACTCAGCACTGCATACATCTTCTGACCTGGTGCATGCCTGTACTGTAGCATTGGGAGGGAGGCAGAGGCAGGGGGGCCAGAAGTTCAACGGGTTTTTTTGCTATACAGCCTGTCAAAGATTTATAAGATCTTATCTCAAATAAATATATAAATAAATGGATGAAAAAGTGAGCAAATGATATAGATCGATGATAGATTAGAGAGATAGATGATAGATAGGTAAATAGATGGTAGATAGATAGATGATAGGTAGATAGATTGATGATAGATTAGAGAGATAGATGATAGATAGGTAAATAGATGGTAGATAGATAGATGATAGGTAGATTGATGATAGATTAGATAGATGATAGATAGATAGATAGATAGATAGATAGATAGATAGATAGATAGATAGGCAAGCAAGCAAGCAAATAGGGCTTTTCCAACAACAATAAGGGGAGGGGGAGAGAGGAGAAAAAGGAAAAAGAAGCTATATTAGTATTTAGCAAATTCTCAAAGATGCCAGTGTATTACAAACTAGTACCAGGGTCTGAACATGCTTAGCCTCCATGTTTGTTCGACATCACACTTTCTACTCCAAAGATCCTATTAAACGAATGCCTTCCTCTTTGGAAGGTTTAAAATGTGCATGCTTTTGACAGGAATTAAAATATAACTGTAAAAATACCAAAGCCCTCTGGTCCCCACCTATGAAATCAAATGTAAGAAGCAGGCACTACACGCCAAAGGTCTGAGAGATCCCTTGAGGGAATACTTTCCTGCCAGCCAAAAGTCACAGGGCCACACCGTGGCTGAGTTTTCTAACTGTGGCTTTCCTTTGTTTGGATTTTGGTTTGGGAGTTTATATTGTTTATACAGTTGTACAGTTTCCTGCCAGATAATTTTCTGACTGGTAGAGACAGTTGGGGCAACACAGCAATAAAGGCCACTGGATATTGTGCTTGATCTTGTGGGAGTGAGGAGGGAAGGAGGTGAGGAAGCACAGGGATGGGAGTCTCCCCATGAAAGAGCTGAGGTCCAGAAAAAGCCTTGTGTCTGTATTCCCTGGCACTTCGAAACCAGGGCCCATCCTTCCAATGGGTACCTGAAGGCTATGAGATCTCAAAGATTAGTCTTGGACCCTGCACTGAGTCATCATGGGTCCAGCTTAGAGATGAGACTTCCAGGTTGAGGCTATTCTGTGCTTGGGAGATTAGTGTGTGTGTGTGTACTTACGTGTGTGTGTGTGTGTGTGTGTGTGTTTTAATTAAAATTTAGAAGTGTCTCTCAGGATTGTGGGGATGTCATAAAATGTGATAGAGAGTCATAAAACCTGTGGTAAGGTACCAAGGAATGCACTGAAGATAAACAAAGCAACCACACAACCAATTACACCTAGGAAGATGTCCTAATTTTATAAATACATATCCATGGAGTATGTCTCTAATGTACATAGAAGTCACTGTGGGGTCTCAGGAGACACTAATTATCCAAGTGTGCACGCTTTGACCACCCCTGGCAGATTCTGTTTGGAAACTTCTGCCTTTACGAAAAAGGCCTATATTTCCATTTGGCTTGTTCACTGCTGCCTCACTGTCCCCTGTGCCTCTGACCCAGTGCCCCTCAGTATCACACGCTCCCTGGCAATGTCTTTCTCCATCTGACCCAGTGCCCCTCAGTATCACACGCCCCTGGTAATGTCTTTCTCCATCTGACCCAGTGCCCCTCAGTATCACACGTCCCTGGCAATGTCTTTCTCCATCTGACCCAGTGCCCCTCAGTATCACACGTCCCTGGCAATGTCTTTCTCCTTCTGACCCAGTGCCCCTCAGTATCACACGTCCCTGGCAATGTCTTTCTCCATCTGACCCAGTGCCCCTCAGTATCACACGTCCCTGGCAATGTCTTTCTCCATCTGACCCAGTGCCCCTCAGTATCACACGTCCCTGGCAATGTCTTTCTCCAGATTCTTCTTTGTTGTGTTTTCTCCCTCTCCATATCTAGACTGATGTAGGAAATCCCAGCTAATGGTGCTGCTTTGACATTCTCACCGAGCGCTCTGCCCCCTGCAGTTAGGTCAGCGAGCAGCGCTGTTTACAGAGACTCCTCCTTTCCACGGTCTCCTTGCCACACACACTTCCACCCAGGATTACACATAAGCATGGAAACCCGGCCACTTCTGCAACCTCGCTCCCATTCTTGCAGGCCTGTGTGGCAGGCTATTTCCTCCAAAACGGCTCCACTCTCTCTCCCATCCCACCTGCCCTCCTGTAGTGCATTCTTTTTAAAAGTGGCAGAGGGAGACTTCCAAGGCAGGTCAGAGAATATCAAGAGTTCCTGCCTGGTTCTCTTGAGAGCCTAGCCCTTGTTGCACAGCCTCCATGCTGGGAAGAAGCCATGCAGTGGCAGGGAAAGGCTGTACATAGCACTCTGGCCAACCGCTCCAGCCATTATGGCTTAGACTGGCAGACATGCCAGAATCTGGCCTTCAGTTGATTAGTACCTTGCCTGAGATGTCCCTGAGGACAGTAGGTCCCTCTCACACTCCACAACCCTCTTCAAATTTCAGGTTCATAAGCAAAACAAAGATGTGTTCTTGTCCTGGTAGCGGTGTTTGGGTGGCTTGTTATGTAACAGAGGATAGCTGGAAGAGGGAACAATGAGCTCCTTCTTTGCTCCTTTTCAGCCTTCTGAATCCCAACCCACTTTCCAGAGCTCAGTGTGAGCACCATCTCCTTCATGAAGCTGAGCCTACCTGAAGGTGAATTCTCTCTCTGTTGCTTCAAGCTTGAATATAACCCAATACCGACCCAAAACGTAGTAAACATTGAGGTCATCACAACATTCTGTAATTTTCTTGAGAGAAAGTCAATGTGTGTGTTTCTTTGGGAACCCCATTCTCAGAATATTTCCCCTACAAACTCTCTCTCTATATATGTATGTGTGTGTATGTGTGTGTGTGTACATATATGTGTGTGTGTGTGTGTGTGTAGCAACCCCATTCTCAGAATATTTCCCCTACAAACTCTCTCTCTCTCTCTCTCTCTCTCTCTCTATATATATATATATATATATATATATATATATATATATATATATATATATGTGTGTGTGTGTGTGTGTGTGTGTGTGTGTGTGTATGTAGCAGGTATACAGTTGGTATCTCTCTCTCTCTCTCTCTCTCTCTCTATATATATATATATATATATATATATATATATATATGTGTGTGTGTGTGTGTGTGTGTGTGTGTGTATATGTAGCAGGTATACAGTTGGTATCTCTCTCTCTCTCTCTCTCTCTCTCTCTATATATATATATATATATATATATATATATGTGTGTGTGTGTGTGTGTGTGTGTGTGTCTGTGTGTAGCAGGTATACAGTTGGTATTTAATAAATAATATACAACACGGCAAGTGTTCTTTGTAATAGAAAATATGATGGAAAAATAAGGGACAATACATATAATGCATATGTGGCAGATCGTGTACTTTCTGAAAACTCAAACTTTCAAATCACTAAATTACCTTCACACTATACAAATCCCGAATTCAGGCATGTCTCTGAACGTGTGTGTGTGTGTGTGTGTGTGTGTGTGTGTGTGTCCACACATTTGACCAACATGTGGACTGGTTGTCTGCTGTGGAAACTGTTTCCTCATTAATAATTAAATTCTAAGTGGGCATTTTGAGAAATGGCAATAAGCATTCTACAATCATGTAATCACTCCAGAGTAATTAGAACACGGCAGAGCACGGCAACAAACAGCCGTGTCTTGTCAAATGCCATCTATTTCAGTATTTCTTAAAAATGAAGATCATTAGGCTAAATCATGGTCATTAGCTGCTGGGATCAATGGCTGTCACCAGACCTGGGATTATATCCACACTTTTATATATAGGTATGTTTTTCTGAGGAAAGATCAACTTCTTTTATTAGAATCCCAAGTGAACCTTCCTTCAAAATTATGTCAAGGTCCAACTTGGAGCTAGCAACAAAGAAACCATGGCTGGTCATCCTGAGATCTGCAGATCTAGGGACAATGGTCTTGAAGATGCCTTTGTAAGATCTCTTTTAAGAACATCTAGGCATTTATAAAGGGGTGTATACCGAATGATCTCTGTCTTAGATGTGAAGAGACACCATGACCAAGGCAACTCTTATAAAGAACATTTAATTGGGGCTGGCTTACAGCTTCAGAGGTCCAGTTCATTATCATCAAGGTAGGAAACAAGGTAGCATCCAGGCAGGCATGTTGCTGGAGGAGCCGAGAGTTCTACATCTTATTCCAAAGGCAACCAAAAGAAGACTGGATTCCAGGCAGCTAGGAAGAAAGTCTCAAAGCCCACCCCCACAATGACACACTTCCTCCAACAAGGCCACACCTACTCCAAAAAGTCCACACCTCTTAATAGTGCCACTCCCTAGGCCAAGCATATTCAAACCACCACAATCCCTAATACCCAACAGGGCTAAGACTTCTCCAGACAATTTCTGTAAGACATAGAAAGAGTAAGAGAAAGAGGTCAGTGAGGAGAGAGGGGATTGGGGGGGGGGAGGAAAGGAAGAAGCTACCACCCCACTTGTGCTTTCCCAGTAGAATTTGTTCTTATTGAAAAACAGTACTATTCTTCTTGAAATTGATATTAAAGTACTCACAATAACTTACCTCATAAATAGTAAGGTAATACAAGGTAGATGGTGAAAAATCCCAAAACAGAGAGAAAGGCACAGGAACCCAAAGAACAAATAGCTTATCACTACAGGCCAGTAGGGGTCCTGGAGCTGCTGATATAAATGAAAATCTACTGAAAGCCAGGTGGCTTTAGCTGGCCTGTCCTATCAAGCGGGCACTCTCTTGTTCTTCTGCCTCCCAGAACTACATGATCAGTTAGAACAGCTTCCTTCCCAGGAGAAAAATCTTTCATTAAAGGTAGTTAAGTGCCTGCCCCATAGCTGTGATCCCCAGATCCAGCTCTCATGGGAGCGGATCTATACACGAGGCCAAAGAGGGCAGGCAGGAATGCTTACTGGAAGGACTGTATGCAATGAGCGGTTTGCACGCTAGGCTGATCTGACCAGAACTCTTCTCACATTCAAAAGTTTCAGTGGAGGAAGTAACATTTTATAAAAGGTCTGAATTAGAGATGAAACACAGGCAGAGAACTAGAGAAAACAGGCTTTCAGTGTGTCAGAGGGTAGGAAATGAAACACTGGTCATTTTATCATGTCTTGATCCACTAATTTTCCCCTCAATGTTATATTCAGTCTTTCATACATATATGACTTATAAATTAGACAGTTACTTCCTTGAGCCCTTTGTCCTCATCATATTTTATCTCATTTGTACCATGGTATATGTTTATAAACCACATATAATAGTCTAGGTGTTAATAAATGAAAATTTCTCCCTGAAGCTCGGGATGGTGACAAAGCCAATATCTAACGTTATAAGGAAAGTAGGCATGTTCTTCTAATTCACCATAAGCAGTGCCTGTAAAGGACTTCTTAGAAAGTAAGGATGTAAATGAGCCCCTCAGTGTGTCCCCGCCCATCTGGGGCAGGAGGCACAGGGATCCTAGCTAAAGGAGCCTGCGCTCTGATTGGCACACGGAGACTGAGTGGAAGACAATACCTTCAAATTATATTTTAAATACACAGAAAGTCTTCTGGAATCACATTTCAGTCAACAGATGCTACAAAAACTGTGTGTGTGTGTGTGTGTGCGCGCACACACACACTTTTTTTTTTAAAAATGAGACAAAGTCTCACTATAGCACTAGCTGGCCTGGAACTCTCTACGTACATTAGGCTGACCTTGAACTCAGAGAGAGCCACCTGCCTCTGCCTCATGAGTGCTGGGATTAAAGGTGTGCCTGCCATCATGATCAGAACATTTCTTGTATGAAATGGTATGTCATGAGAAAGGACTAACATAAAACCAGCAGCTTTCTTGTGTGCATAGATAGATAGGCTTCATTCATCACCTCAGGACCACACAGGAACATGCTCAGCCCAGGAAGTACTGCATGCCCATCGAATTTAACTCAACATTGAATCTCCCATCTTGGGCTGGCAAAATAGATCAAGTACAAGGACCTTAATTTGATTTCCAGAATCTGTGCTTTGAGAGAGAGATGGGGCGGAGGAAGAGGGGGAAATAGAGAAGGAGGGATGGAAGGAGGGAGGAGGGAGGAAGGGAAGGAGAAAGGGGGGGACGGAGGGAGATTGCCATCCACTTGTCATCTCAGAGCTGAAGAGGGAGGGACAGGCAGGTCCCTGGGCCTCGATGACTGGCCTGCCTAGCCAACGTGCCTTGTTCCTGTCCCTGTCTCTGCAGCACCTAATCTCACTGCTCATACTTAACTTGTGAGTGCTTGTAAAATCACCCATATTGTAAGTAAATGTATCTACTACTTCAAAAGGCTAGGAATGATGGTGGGGGCTGGAAATCTTTGCAAATCAAAAAGAAAGATAGAGGAGGAATAGTCAATGCCTGAAAAGATGGCCAAAGGTTTTCCTCTGTCCTGCCAACGCACACATTCACATAAATTAAGCCAGTCACTTAAACTTCTAAATGTTTTCCTAATGTTGGTGAGAACAGGCCACTATACTATATTTGGACCACTGTCCCTACATTCATACTCTATCCAAAAGGTATGAAAGTGGCCTTTTTAATGTGCTTACATGTTGACAGAAGGCTGGCCAGGTTACTGCTGACATCACTTGAGCCGAGCCCCGGGGAGGAGATTGTTATAACAGTGAGTCTGAAGTACTAGAGCCCATGCGAAGCCTAGGTCCTCACCTCGATAGCTACACAGCACAGGGCAGCTTCTTCAGTTAGCACCTTTCTTTTCCTTCTTTTTTTTAAGGTTGTTTATTTTCATTTTATGTTTACGAGTGTTTTGCCTGCGTGTTCACTGATTCATTGAATGCATACCTGGTGCAAACAAAGGTCAGCAGATCGAATCAGACTCCCAGGAACTGAGCAACTGAGCCTGGATCCTCTTAACAGCTAAGCCATCTCTCCAGTCCCATGTCTTCATCTTTCTTACTTATAAAATAGGATTATAACCTTTACTGTCTAGGAGGATTAAATGAGACGGTATATATAAGATGCCTACTTAACAGAATGACAAGCCCGTAGCAAGCATGATACATACAGCTATTTTTATAGTTATGATTACTTCACAAGGTCGTTGTTAGGAATCAACAAAACTGTGTGCACATACACACACACCCCAAAAATTGCACTTGGCACATATAAATGTTAATGCTGGTGTTCTATAGGGACATACTCAATATGAACCTTCTTTCTTACACACCCCGGGCAATTTTCTGGAATGACTGTACCATTGGCCACATACTTAGATGTGCCATTGCATCATACACAGGTGACTCTCAGCATATGCGAAAGACTCATCCGTCTCTCAATCAGAATAAACTCTAAAAGGGCTTTCCACTTGCCAAAACGCACAAGGGACAGAAATAGGCACAGGTTACTCAGCTGTGTGATGAGAGGTCCTCGTAAACGTGACTACATTGGTATGTCTCTCTGAGCTGTTAAAAGTACGAGATGACAAAGGGACAAACTGCTGGCCACCAGCTATTTCTAGTCCTTCTGGTATAGTTTAGCTTTACCTGGATGGGCAGCATGCCAAAAACAAATTTATCGCCTATGCCATCTAAATAATTACAGGCTGACTGGCCCCCTGTGTCACGTCCTACAGTCTTTTCACATGACGCATCCCTCAGCTGGAGAGCAGGAAGTGCTCCATTTGAAGCAGGAAGTCAAAAGGATGCCATGCCTCGGGACAACGCTCTTCTTACCCAAGTCGTGTCATTATTATTCCCATCTGTCAGGGAACACCCAAGCAGAGCACGTTTAGTCATGGAATGAGAAAGGAAGGCATCCAAGAGCCTTGCTCTGACCCACCAGCTGACACCTGGTGGTCTCAGAGCACGGACTCAACCCGACCGCACCCTCTCAGCTTGTCTTGGCTTTTCCTTTGAAAGTGAGACTCTATGGCATAGATGAGTTTAGGCAGTATGGGTGTGTCTTGTATGTATCAGTGCAGGCACGCATGCCCATACATGAGAACAGTTTTGGCACTCAAAAGAAAGTGACTGTGAAGACCTTCATTTGCCAAGACTGCCATTTTTAATAAATTAGCATTTTCAAAAAGAAGCCTGAATCTATATCAAGATGTGACATCTTTTATGGACTGAAAATAAATTTGCAATTCAAATGGCAAGGAGTTACCTCGGCTACACTTTGCAGATCTGGGAGGTTGTTCAGATGCGGGGAGGGGTCAGGAGTGTGTAGCCTCAGATTCATACTCCAGCAGAGAACATTTGAGAAGTGAAATACTAACTAATCTTTGCTCTCTCATGACCTCACTCTGGCTCTGCCACTAGGAATCTGACCTCTGAACCAGAACTAGGAATCATTAAGAGATTTTTTTTTTTAATTTAAAAATGGTGTTTTGGCAGTTCTTCATCATGCTTTTTAATGTATCATGAAGATATGAGATTTTCTTACCACATGTATTGAGCATGAATTCTCATGATTTATATTTAGAAAATATCCAAACTAATATCAGCTTATGAGCAGGCATAGTGGCAGAAGCCTGTAATGTCAGCACTTGGGAAGTGGGGAGGCAGTAAGATCGTAAGTTCAAAGCCAGCCTCACTACATAACCAAGTTCAAGGTCATCATAAGCAACAAGAGACCCTATCTCCAAAATAATAACACTGTCACCTTGTGTGTATCCAAAATTGTTTTCATTTACTGAGGATCCATGTGCTGGCTACTCAAGACACTCCACAAGCCACAAGCCATGCTCTGCTTTCTTATTTCAAGTTAAAGAAACACAGCTGTGTACTTCAGGCCTACTATCACAGAGGCAGGAAGAAGGTTCAGTCATGTTGTAGCCCAAGCCTATCTACCAGTGAGGTCATCTAACAGCTTGCTCCTAGAAACTGACCTCTCTATTCATGAACGAACCCACATATTATGGGATGTGTGTGCGGAGCACTGGACAATTTAGAAATAGTGTCTCATAAAGATTTACAGCCCACCACTCAGTCAGCAACCACTTACACGTGTCTACTCAATACAAACAGAGTTAGGAGCTACAAATACATCTTTGAGATGCTGAGATAAGAGGGCATTTGCCTCACACATCGTGCCTGGAAGATGTCACTGCTCTGACCAGACACAGCTTGCTTCCTTCGTGTTTATTGACTTAGCATGCTAGAAAACTGAGCCGAGTAGCTCTCTCCAGCCTCTAACAGAGAAATACTAGGGAAGGACCAAGAGACAAAAAGAGTAGAAGACAACGCCCAGGAGAAAGAGAAAAGAGGAAAACTAGAAGTCTATTCTAGGCTGGTGCCGTTTCCCCTGAGATCAAGTACCAGCACAGCTAAGATGTGTCAGAGGGCACTGGGAGGGTGAAGCTCAGAACAAACACAAGTTTGTAATGGTGCCACAGGTAGTCAGTCCTGGGAAAACAGAATTCATATTTTACCTAAGGATAATGAGAGGAATAGACCAGAAAGGAACTTCTAACTAGGTCTTCCAGAAGTGTTTTAATGTTTAAAGGAAGGCTACTTCCTATTATTTAAAAAAAAGCAACCTTTTGAGGCTAGAAAGATGGGTCAGCAATTAAGAGCACCTGGTGCTCTTGCAGAGGATCTGGGTTAGGTTCCCAGCCCTCACATCATGGCTCACAACCATCTGTCACTCATATTCCAGGGGATCTAACAGCATTTTCTGACCCTTGGGGACACCAGGCCCATACATGATGCACATACATCATACATAGGTGTAGGCAAAACATTTACATACAAAAAATAAAAATAAAATTTTCTTAAAGATAGCAATAACAATACCTTATATATACCAAAAGGGTACTCCCCCCCCCCCGCCTCTCTCTCTTTTTCTATTTTTTCATTTCAGCAACAAGCACACTCAGCTACTAGAACATGATTTTGTGTTGCAGACCTTCCAGAATGTTCCTGGAAGAGTTCACTAGCTCTGTTCTGCTGTTTACCGGCACCCTGTACCACCATGGCCACAAATAGACTCCAAACCAAGTTTTTAACTAAGAAGGGATTACATCCTTTTCTTCATATTGATAGCTCCTCCTTGCCCTGATAGCTCTTCCTTGCCCTGTACCTACCCTGGGGGGGGTGGATGTCTTTCAAGATGATATACGGAGTACCCGGCAATGGTAAGATCCAGACATGAATGTGTCTGATCTCTGTGTCTGGAGCTCCTCAGTTTCAACCATGTAAGACAGTCTGTGAGAGCCTACCCAGTCAGTAGAGAATGAAAGACCATGTCCTACACTGTTAAATCATCGATCTAGCCAAGAAAAACAGCACATGATATCATTTTAAAGTGTTGGTTTTTTTTCTCTTTGGCTTCTCCCAAATAGATAAGGCTGAATTATTGCTGGGAACTGCATTTTGCAGCCAACAAATTGAGATCCAGCTACTAACTAATTTGGGAGCAGCTTCCTGAAGTAGCAACTCCTCAATAGCAAAAGGATAAAAATAACATTAAATGGATAAATTAATTTTGGGGAGAAGTGATAGACAAAATGACTTTCTAAAAGTTTTGCAATGTGCCCTCCGGGAAGTCTAACTGGGATATAGTTCACAAGACAGAGATTAGAGAAGAAATGAATGAATGAAATGTCTTAAACAATGTCATAAAGCAACTCAGGTAGTGTTCCTCCAGCCAGCCACATAACATATTGTCAACAATACCTTGGGGGAGATATTTTAATGCTTATGGCAAAGGGGGCCTGTATAAACTGTAGCTATAATCCATTAGACCATCTAACAAAGGATGCAAGTTTGTCATTCACAGATGGAAAACTAAGTAACTGAAGAAATGGTTTTTTTTTAATGTTTATCTTCTTAAACTAATTAGGAGTTAAATTTTATTAAGGACTTAGCCAAGATTAGAGAGGCTCGGGGAATACAAAGCAATATAGCAATTAGAAACCCTTTTCCCTTGCATAGTTTTCCAGACTCTTGTTTTTTTTTTTTTTTTAATGTTTTTCAGAGTTTTAAAATTACTCATGTAGAACAGACAAAGCAAAAAACAGTGACTCACAAATTGTTGGAAGGAGTGTAAATTGGTGAATACTTTGTAGAAAATAGTTTATGCTTATAATTATTATCATAAAATACATAAAATTTTAATTTTTATGTAACAGATTCCACAAATATGAACTTACTCAACAAATGTGCATTGAGAAACATGCTGGAGAATGTGATTTGGAGCAGAGGTTATAAGAATGAAGCCCAATGTGACTATCAATAAGAGAACAAGTCAAATAAATTATAGTAGCCTGTTGAGTGGAAATATAGAAAACATGGCTAATCTACATGCATTTACAAAAAGGGGTTTTGTACTGGTAAGTACTACATGAATAAAATCCAGACACAGAAAACATGAATGAAATAATCACACTTGCAGGAGTATCCAGTTCAATGTTTTTTTAATATAGATACATTGATCATGATGAGTCACCCCAGAACAATGATTAATAATTATGTCTCACAACTTCCTGGGCTTCCTAGGAAGTTTGTGTATTGGTGATACCTCCCTTCAGTACACATCAAGCTGGATCACTGGTTAGGGCTCAAGGTATCCACTTCACAGGGTCTTGACTGTTATGGCTGCAATGTCTACTACAAAGCATATTGTCCTTTGTCTAGGTGTGAAGACGCACATACAAGAAAGACCACACTCCCAGAGGCCATGAGTGAAGGAAAAATCATCTCCACAAAATTTTTTCCCCTGGTAAGAATATGTCTTAGGAACAATCTGGATTTGAAAGACGGAAAAAATAGTCTGCTCTTCCTCTCATTTGAAAAAGCTGCAAAGAATTTGTGGCCACACCTATCCCACCACTGTGGATCTGTGTGTTTGTACCTCTACATCTGTATTCAGCTTCCAAGTGGCTGAAGTATTTATGAGAAGGCTAGTCCCATACTGTCCTCTGGAGAGAGGAACTGGGAACACTAATAAGGAAAAAGCCAGAAATCTACTTTTCATCACAAGCAGTTCAACAACACCATGGAAAAGTGAACAAGGAAATACACACAAATACGAGCCATGCTTCGCTAACATCATCCCCTTCCACAGAGAGTCCACGGTACCCCAAGAAACCAGAATTCTGGTGCACTCATAAAGCATGGCTCAGAGCAGGGACAAGGTAAATGTACGGCCACTTTGATGAGCAAATCCAGGCCCTACCAGTCCCCAGGGGCTCCATTTTCTTCTCTCACCTGGACTGGCTTTGAACTCAGGATGGCAATGATGTTGCCAAAGGAACTTTATTAGCTGTTAGCAACCATTTACACTTAAGAGAATGACATAAAGACAAAGAGAGACGAGCAACCAAGAATTTTTTTTTACTTTCTGTCCTTCCTCACTCATCAGTAAGCTGGATAAAGCATTAGCAGAATACACATACCTTAAGACACGAAATAGAAACCGTCTGATGTGCGGGTCCCACTATCCTGATAAGAACAAAATACATATGCATGTGCAAGCCAAGAAATATAAACGGTAATTTCAAGGGTTCTGCATACAAGTTGAATGTTCTTCCATCTGCATTTTAAACTGGCATTGCATCACAGAACGAGAGAGATGGTAAATTTATGCTAATAATTTCACTATTTTTACTTTTCATCACTTAGACTAAAATGAAACAGCAGATAAGAACAAAATGACAGGTTGAGGTACAGGCTGCAGGGGAAAAGGAAAAGCTTATTTTAATGCCATTAATGACATTTTTCTTTACTCCGGAGAGAACAAAGAATCCATATATTTATTTGTGTGAGGTGCAATATATTATGCAACTGGCCGTGTCATATGATTTGAATATTGTGTGTATACATTCTACCTTTGTGTACACACATACACACACACACACACACACACACACACACACACACACAGCGCAGAGGATTCTTTTTACACCCTCCTGCCTTATTCCTTTTCTTAATAAACATTCCTAAATCCAAATCTGTTTTAGATCTGCTTCTTAAAAATAAAAATGTAACAATAAGATCTAGGGAATTGTAGAATAAAAAAGGTACCCAGTGAAGAAGCATTCTGATAAACAAAAGCTGCCCCTCCTACTATTACCCCTGCGCTCCTGTCCCGAGTCGGGCATTTTTTTCAGCCTTATTTACAGCATGGGCTCACAGTGAGCACAGTGAAATTAAGCAAGGACAGTATGCCAGACTTGAAAACCCTGATTCAACTTTATTAACTCAACTCGTGACAGCTACACTGTCACCATAAATATTTATTCTCCAAAGGGCCGTGGCTGCAAGGACACCAACAACATAAGAGCTGCCTGCCTTTGACTGGTACATATACATCAACCCTAGAAATGCAGACAATCTGGACATGTTATTTACAGGCATAATATCACAAAAATTAATACAGAAAGGGTTTCTCTTGGTGTTTTATTAACATGATGTCAGCATGCTACCCACAGTTCCAGTGACCAACATCTCTATAAACAGTGAGGGAAAACCCTTTCATATTTACTCCTTTTAATATTATTGAACACTGACTCTTAAAAGCAACAAGTTAAATTTAATTAATTATTCAGCGATGACTCTTACATCCTCGGTTCAAATTTTCTGTTTGTGACATAGTCACATTTTGCGAAAACATTAGGATGTGCAGTTTTAGTAAAAAGTGTTTTTTGTAAAACAGTAAACCAGAAAGAGTAAATAAATTACATCCTTGCAATTATATTAGGGTCGATCTATGTGAAAATTATTATCTCAGAATGTACCCAATTTTACCGTTTTTTAGGTTAGGTTGTTTTCTTTCCAAAAAGTTGACAAGAGTCACGTGCATTTAACTACATCTAACTGCTCAATGATTAGTTCAAGACTATTCAGCAAAGGCCTATAACCGGGCTGCTCCAAGGAAAGCATTGATTTTCCCACACACCTTGTTGTACATTTAAAATTTTGTATCAGAGGCTCATGCAGATTCATCTTAATAAGTTTTTAATATGACAACAAAAATTCACAGTTCAGGAAGATGACTCAGTGGTAAAGTCCTTGCTGCATAAGCAAGAAGCCCTGAGTTCAGGTCCCAGTACTCATGTATAAAGCCCAGCACTGCAGTGGACACCTGTTATCCCAGCACTAGGAGGCTGTAGATGGTCTGTCTACTGGTGGCCAGCCAGTGAAGCAAATCTACACTCTAGATTCAGTGCCAGACCCGGTCTCACAAAATAAGATGGAGAACAATTGGAGAGATACTAACATAGACTTCTGGTCTATAAATGTATATGGCCACCTGTGCACACAGGTACACACACGGGGGGGGGGGCGGGGGTAAAAATGATACATAAACAATAAAAACAAACGTTCTTGCTTTGAATGATGTGGGAGTTGTTGATTTTCTTCTTCCTTTTTTTTTCCGTACATATGTCTGTGCCTTTGTGTGTTTGTGCTATATGTGAGCATGTGTACACAGGTACATGTAACTATATGTACATACACTGAGGCCAAAGGTCAATGTTGGGTGTCTTCCGTAATCATCCTCTGACCTAGTTTTTGAGCTGGGATCTCTTCCTGAACCTGAAGCTAGGATGACAGACAGAGAACAAGAAATCCTCCTGCCACAGTGCTGGGGCTGTAGGCACACTTGCAGTCACATCCACCTTCTTACTGGGATGCTAGGCATTTGGGTTCAGGACTTCATGCTTCTGGAGCAAGTGCTTCGTCCCTCTGAACATCTTCCTAGCCCAAAGCTGATTTCTTCAAGTGCCATTGTCTCACGTTTCCTAGTCAGCTCAGTTAGCATCAGTGACTGGAAAACTCAGGAGAAGCATAGATCTGTGGATAGGAAACCTCACAGACTGAAAACCTTTCTTTTAATAGGTCCTTCTTGACTGGGTAGCAAATACTCCTGTGAGTTTGCCCATTCACTAGGATACTTGGTCCACACATTAAAAATTACCTCAATATTTTTTTCTATTATGGACATTAGTAGAACATCTTTAAACTTCCAGGTCTTCGTGTTGATCTCTGAAAGTTTGCTTTTGTTCTGTTTTGTTCATTTGTTTGTTTCTTTGTTTGTTTGTTTTCTAATAATTTTGTTTCCTCTCCAAAAGTCATCATGAGTAGCTGCCATGGAGGTACACATGGTAGGTAATCCAGCACTCGGGAAACTGAGGCAGGAAGGACTGTGAGTTCCAGGCCAGCCTGAGCTATATAAAATGATTCTGTTCTGTTGTTGTTGGTGGCAGTGGTGGTGGCGGTGGCGGTGGCGGTGGCGGTGGCGGTTGTGGTTGCTTTTTAAAGGGTGTTGCTTGTCGCCTTTTCCCTTCAGTTCTGAGATACCCACGTCAGAGCTTCGAAGCCTGAGAATAGTTGATCCTTCATCTCCACTGCCCTCAGCACAAATTCTCTATGGACATTCTAAACTTCAGTGACCTCTGTATTCTTCCAGCTACTTAACCCACCCTATAGCCTTAGAATTCTGCAGAAAACAGTTCCTGATCTGAGGAGGGCAGCAACAGACACCTGTCAGATTAAAATAAAGGCTCCAGGATTTTTTCAGGGGGAAAAAAATGTATACACATAGAGCGATGTCAAAGGTCAAACATTTGGGTCCTGAACCCAGCCTCACCCTCTAGGTCACAAATCCCACAATTAAAAGTGTCTGTTGCAATCTGTCTGGCAGGGATGAGGTGAGTCCTTGCATTTCCAGTAGGCTGAAAGCGAACATTTGAATCTCATCTCGACTGTCTCCTGAGCTAACTGAAAGATTTTCATTCCCCATGCTTCTATAACTGACACGGTAACACTTCAATCCTATTCTCCAGACTAAGTTGATAATAACTTACTATTAAGGAGTTGATATGTCTAAACAGTAAGAATATCTCCAGCAGTCAGACGGTAGCGGATCAAATCCATCTGTTACTGTTAATTCGTTGTTATTCACACCATGCAAATGTAAGATCCAAATGACCACAGTGTTCTTGAATCAGCTCTGCCCGAGGCTGATCACGCCACAGCAGATTCTTTCTCAAGGGCTCATCTTCCTCAACCAGATAAGTCCCAGGAGAAGACAGGCTGGAAAGTGATGTGGAGAATTCAGACCTCCTGTGACCATGGACAGAAAGCAGATAATGAACTCCTGCTTAGCCAGCATCAGCGGAAACCCACATTGAGCAGAAGGCACCAATTATAAAGACTTGACACTGCTGGGCTTGTAATCCCAGCTGCTTGGAAAGCAGAAGCAGAAAGATCACAAGTTCAAGGCCTGCCTGGGATACAGTGTGAATTCAAGGCCACGATGATAAAGAAAGACAATGTCTCAAAGTTGTAAAACATAAAACACAAGTAAACGGCTCAGCAGTAGAGCATCTGTGTAACATGTAAGCCCTGGGTTCAGTGGCAAGTGGGCTCCAGAGTGTCCAGACAAAGTTGTAGTACCTTCTGGGTCAGTTTTATGGCCACATTTGACCTCTTGCTCCAGGCTTCCTGGGCTCAGGACCCTTTAGCCTGCTTCTTGCCAGATTTGAGAGACCTTCATCTTCCTTGGATTTGAGCAATGGCTGGCATTGACCTTCCTGATCCTCAGTCCCTGAGCACATCTTGGCTTCCATAGCAACCTGTCTTATTTAGGATGCTTTTTGATCACGTGGCTTACTTCTCCACGGGAGAAAGCTTCACTCACATCTTGTATTTCATTTTAAAAATAAACCTCCAAGAGTCAGTACATGCAGGAGTTCGTGTCATTATTCCTCCCTATGTCACCAATCTTATCCACGGGACCTGAGGAGAGTGTCAGAGGAGATGGCATTTGGACTGCCTCTCAAGACAGAAGAAGACAAGGGAGTTGAGGAGGCACCACAGGAGCAGAGAAAGCAGCCAGGGAGACTGCAGGGGAGGCTCTGGGGGAGGCTGGTCACACTTCTGAGCGAGTTAGGTTCTTTGCTCAGCCAGTGAGCCCGTGGCCTCTAAAAGATTGATCACTAGAGATGAGACGATTTCAAAACCTACGCTGTGAGGGGCTGGAGCGATGGCTCCATAGTTAAGGGCATTTGCTCTTGCAGAGGACATGGGTGGATCCCAGTTCCACATAAAGACTGGAAGGCTGAGAGTGTGGCTCAGTGGAACATCACCCACCTGCCATGCCAGAAGTCCTGGCATACCAAAAAAGAAGATAAGGGGGAGGGGAGTGGAGGGGAGGAGGAAGAAGAGGAGAAGAGGCAGTGGTATCAGTAGCAAAGATGGGAAAAGAAAATGTTTTCTTGTTTTTTCTGAAGATATACAGATTTTTAAAAATTAAAATTTAAAATTTAAAACACAGATGCACTTGAGTTGGTAGCTGGAGAGGTAGTGAGGGTGGAGGGGGTGGTGGAGGACAGGGGTGAGGACAGGGGTGGTGGAGGTGAGGATGGTTGGGCAGAGGGGGAGTCAGGTAGAGGGGTGCCACTGGAACTCTGTCCCTCTTCCCAATGTGGCCACATTGACGAAATCTTCTTTTTCTGCTTTTTACCATTAAGTGGGTTCTTTTAAATGGGCTTGTTAAGGTATAGGCTGTGACCTCTAAATCCAGCAACAATATGGTGACCACAGAAAGACTAAAGGATACATTTTAAGATGTCTTCTGCCCACAGCAAGTTGACCCAGGGGCAAGAATAGGCAAGAGAGAGCTTTCTAGCAGCTGCTGGAGTCCTTTTACTTCAGAAGGATTACTCTTCTTTCTGTTTCCGGTTCAGACCAGCTGCTTTTCACCTCTACTTGGTGATGCAGAAAAACAACTTGAATTTTGTTTGAGATTTTTGAGAAAATCGGATCCTTGGAGTGTCCCTGGTGGAGACCATACTAAGGATGTGATTGAATTGTTGAGGCACCTGGAAAACTAGGCTGACTGGTTTCCTCCCTGCCCCACGCCTTCATCATGTAGCCTTATTAACTCTAATAATAAACAGGGAGCCTTGCTGGTCCCCTGTTCCCAGGGACCTCTGTCTAAAGGATCTGTTCCTTCTTTAAAATACTTCCTAAAACTCAGGGGTGAAGGAGGCTCTTAGAATAGTTGATAGTAAGTACCATTGAGAGTTTTGAAACAATAGAAGGTTTTTAAACGTCATTCAGTTCATTGCTATTACTACTGACTACACCGACATCATGTGACTTTTCAAACCTTCTATGAGTGGAAGGAAGATGGTAGTTTTCAAAACAAAATTTTAAAAACCACTGAAGAGCCAGGCTTACAGTGGATTCAATGGATTTTAAATGAATTTCCATGGAATATTTTCCATGAAATATTTTGAAGAGAAAGCAAACATGTTTGCAAATAAAAATGCATTGATTTTTAATAAGTGTAAATGTCTCAATCAAATAAAACATTTATATGAATTGTTAAATAAAATTAACTGTATGCATGAATAGTATTAAAAGAAAGACTATATAGTCAGTAAAGAGATAAATAAGAAAATCTGGCCCTTCTAACAGTGAAAGAATGATTTTTTCAGTAATAATTCATATGCTCATACATATACAGACATACATATACACATACGTACACACATACATACATATACACATACATACACACACACATGTATACACATACATGCTCACACACATACATGGATACACATACATACTCACACATGTGCACATACACACATGTACACATATTTGTATGTATTATAGTCATGTTGGCCAACGTGACGTTTTTGGTGGCAGAATGAAAGTCATTAAAAAATGCAGCTGGGGCAGAATATAGAACTGTGGAGAACATACCAAAGAAAACAAACATTATCAGATTTATCAAGAGTTAGAAGTTCTCACACTTTTCAAATTAATATTGTTGTTCCAGAAATGCTTCCTAAAGAAGTAGTTCTCAAACTATAGACCAGGGAAAGTCGAAGGTTCCCACCATTCTCAGAAGATACATAAATCCTAAACTCTCTACAGTATCACTGGACATAGCTTGGATCCCTTCCTTTCCTCTCACCGGGCACCATGGAGTTTCCCAGGAGTTCTGATATGAAACAGCATTGCAGACATTGCCACACTGACATCCAAGAGAGTGTGAGGTCATCAGGTGGGGGAAACAGGGAGACCTTACTCTCACATGCTTACTAACCACAGCACAGGCACCTATGATTCATAAATGGCCCCCACATTCTCACTCCAATCCTGATCACCACTATCATCTCAGTCTGGCAGACTTTGAAAGTCACAAGTCTGTGGGGGAAGGAGAAATGACAGGAGCAGATCAAGAGAGAAACAGAGAACATTTGCAGGGCATAAGCTCTGGGCCAGCACACCAGCCACGTGCACTCTGAAATGAATGGAGAAGCATGACGAACAAGCAAAGCCCTCTGCACAAAGGCATGGCTGCCTGGAGACCCACTGAGGACACTTTAAGAGGCCACAGGGTTGGGCCCACCTTTTCTACAGTTTCAGATTTCTTTAGTCTAGGGCAGGCATGGGAATTTTTATTTTTAAGCTCCCCTGATGATTCTCATGTGGACTCAGAAAGATACCAAGAATTCTTTTTTTCTTCCAAATAATATATGTTGATGAACTGCATCCCATTGGGTTATATTTTATTCTCTCCATCCGTATCATTTGTGGTTCTGCCTTCTTTCATTTGCAAACCAAAAGGGAGGGAACACTAGTTTTTAACAGGTAACAGACAAAAGTATTAGTCTGGCAGCTTTGACCTCCTCCAGTCAGTGCCCTGGAATGGAAGGAGAGGATTTCTACTTCACAGTGAGGGTCCCAGGAGGCCAAAGACCTTTGCAGAAACTCACCCAAGCAATGCTGAATTAAGTCAAGAATAAATCAGCATTTTGAGCCAGACCACTAGATCACATGAATGGCCTTGGAAGGTCTATCTGAAATTTACTGGTTTGGGCTAGACTGCTCTAAACACTGAAGTCAGGGAGGTCAGCTGGGGCATGACTTCCGGAACTCAGAGGCCAGCACTGTGAACCAGTTTCCTGCAGTCTTCCTGGATGTCAGATGTCCTCCACCCAGGTGCCCCAGGCCTGCTGTGGAATCTGGACCCCAAGGAAGTAAGATCATCATATGACCAAGGGTTTTCTCCACATAATGAGCTTAACAAACCCTCTAGTCCTCACCACGAGTTCCTTCTGGAAGACTCAAGTTCTTAACATTTTTCCAGCTAGAACTGCTTTTGCCTGAGGGACCATTAAACTTCAGAGTCGATTTCTCCAGATGATGACTGACCCCAAACAGAAAACAAAAGCTAGTGTTTGGAAACACAGCACATGACCCCCCCATGAGACCCCAGAGAGGCCCAGTGGCCCCACAGGGGAGAAAAACCTGAAGTACAGAGATACTACCTCAGAGGAAGAAGCCTGCCCTGGGACAAGACAGCCTCCAATGCTGTCATTTGGTTAACTGGCTCCAATGCTTGAGGAGAGGCTAAGAAACTGCCCACTTAGCCACACAAGAATTCACCAGCAGAGTCTTGTATAAAATGAGACCCTGGTCGGAGATCAATCACTGTGACCTCCAGCACACTTTCTCCAGGTGCTGCTTGTTTTGTCTTTTTCAGAGCGTCATGTGTTGATGTTCATGCTTGTCCGTCTTTACAACACTGTAAACCACAGAAAAAGCCGAAGTGCATTCTGCAACTCCACGTGATGGGAACAAAGTGAGTTTGTTGTATGTGTTACAGTCCCTTCTTAAAAGGGAATTGATAGCTATTTAGAAGGGCACACTGTCCCAGGGTTTAGCTGAATGACTATAGAGGGTTACTGGGAGGTCCTCTCCCAGGAGACAGAGTAGGAGGGGTATCAACATCACAGACAGATCAGAGTCAAGGAGCATTTCAAAATGTCTAGCATAACCCTAAAAGACCCAAGTAGAGCTGCACATTGTCAAAATGAGCATCTGCAGGAGCCTAGGCTAGCAGGGGTGATTGACTGCTGGTAGGTTACAGCGTCCTGCCGACCGGCATGCAGAGCAGCATCTGGGTTTGCCCAGCGCCTGCCAGTTGAGCCTTGATCTGTTCAGACCCCCTGAGAAACTTCTGTGAAACAGTGGTATCACAGCGTGGGGGAGGGGAAGGCTGGTAGGACTTCCAGCTATCAATAATGTAACATGATTCCTATAAACACTAAAGAGACATCCAGAGAGAGAGAAAAACACCAACAGCCTCAATCTGTTTCCTTACCTAGGTTAGTTTTTTAAATGTGTGCCATTCAAATATGTCATAGAATAATCTATCTATCTATCTATCTATCTATCTATAATATTGATGTTCTCAGTGTAATTCTGCCTACTTGTGAACTGTATCCTCAGGAAATGTATTTTAAAAAATCATATTGCCATCAGAAAAAAGATGAACCGCCACTCACCACACCCCCCAACACGGAAACCACAGACAAATATGAAATAGAATAATGGCAGTGCCATGGTACATGGTGAGGTCTGGGAGAACATAATCGGAGCATAATTCTGGAGCATGATTCCTCCAGCCAAATCAAAGCCGTGACATGTACTGTTTCCCCAATCTCCCACCCTTCACCAAAAAATCAAAGACCCTTCTGACCTCGTAGAACATGCGTCTGTCCGTCCGTTGCGGGGAAGTTCTCAGACATCCAGTAAGCAGCCAGCCTTTATATGAACAGCACAGTGTACCTTCATCAGTGACAGGTCCCTATTCAAATCCAACTGATAGCCTCTGAGTCCCCAGGGAGGAGGCAGTGCTGAAGGCTCTCCAGGAAAGCTTGGCCAGTCCCAGGTAGCAGAAGACTTCCTCCTTCTTAATGTTAGTTAGCTCCTAACAACTTCACTCCTTTCCTTTCTGGACCTGAATAACTTTTGTCACTCCATGGAGACACTTGAGGGCTGAGGAGTGAGACCTTTGTATCAGCATCAGGTCCAACTCATTGGAGCAAGCTTCCGCTTGGTTTAAAGGAATCGGAGCTGTGAGGAGAGAGACCAGGGAAGCAGCCAACAGGAAGTGTGTGGCTGGAGTTCCTGGCATGGAGTCTTGGCTTTCATGTTTATTTTTGGATGTATTTTTCTTGGGCCTTTGATGCAAATTTCTGGCCTGGGAAGTAACCCTACAGTAGAAAATCCAAAGTTGCCAAAAGTCAGCACAGGCTTCTGCCTCAGGAGAAGCAGGGTTCTCAGCTTGCAGACTCTGGTGCTACCTAGGAAGAAGGTGCGGATTCTGGGACAACTGCCTCCTGGGCCAGTGACAACCATCTGAAACGCTGGTCTCCAGCTAATCACTAATGCAAAAGTAAGACAACCTGACATGAGCATGCTGATGGGGGGCCACGGAATCTGCCCGGATGACTCCTGACATCTGTGTCCTCAGACGCTGTGTCTTTGGTATCTGGCTTTCATTGTCTTGACAGTTACAGACAGACAGGAGCATTGAGTTGATTCAGGCAGGAGCAGATGCCTACTGAAAGCACTGTTACAGGATGTCAACAATTCTTATTTACAATGGCTTGTGAGAATATTAATAAAATCATTTTTGTCCCCTATGTATGTAAGTAAAGAAGGCAGTGAAGAAAGGTAGTTAAATAGCTTCTCATAACTGACAGCATATCTGGTAGAATCTTCTAGATAAAATACCACTCTAAAAATTGGGGACTAGAGAGACACAAATATCTTTCTTCAGTAGCATTCATGGCTCTGGGAAGTATCTCTTTTTAAAAGATTGCTGTTCTAAAACAGAAACACATTTATTTATTTATTTATTTATTTATTTATTTATTTATTGCTTGTTTTTCAAGACAGGTTTTCTCTGAATATCCCTGGAACTCACTCTATAGACCAGGCTGGACTTGACCTCAGAGATCCACCAGCCTCTGCCTCCCAAGTGCTGGGATTAAAACATGTACCCCCCACACCCAGATCTACTGATTATTTTTATTATTTAATTTTATATCTTATAAGACACAAAATAGCATTTTGGATATTCCTGAAGCCACAGGAATATTTGGGGGATAAACCCTGACAATCACTACATCCCATTTATTTCTGGCTAAAATAAAACATGGTAGAAAACCAACAACTCTACAGGTAACAATCACAGCCAAGCAGCCTCCTCATTAAGAAGGCTCAATTTATAATTTTAAAATACCATTTTTATTTTTAAATGCTGTAATTTCATTACCATCTTTAAATTTTCAAAAATGTATCCATCAATGTGTATTATTTGAAAATGTTCAAGTGTGACTCACAGTAAGAGAAAGAGGATTCCGGAGTGATGTTTATACAACAGAAAGGCTGGTAAAGATGGCAGACTGCTGGATCTGGGGTATCCCACTAATGTCTTTTCTGAATTTGACCAAGCCGGCCTCTCTCATCCATTTCTCTCAATACACTGGACTCATTGCTTTGGAAAGATCTCAAAACAAACCCAAAAGCACTCTCAAGTACATCAATGTTAACTATGAAAAGGAAAATGAGACAAACCGCCCCCCTCCCCGTAACCACCAGTGTTCATCTCTCAATCAACGGTTCCCAACCTGGGGGTCATGACCTCTTTGGGAGTCAAATGACCTTTTCTCTGGGTCCACATATCATCTATCCTGCAAATCAGATATTTACATTATAATTCATAACAGTAGCAACATTACAGTTATGATGTAGCAACAAAACAAATTTATGGCTGTGGGTCACCCCAACATGGGGAACACGTATTAAAGGGTCACAGCATTAGGAAGGCTGAGAGCTAGTGTTCCAAACCTTCAGAAATTCTCAGGCGGTAGACATCAAGAGATTCATAGAACTGGATAATAAATCAATTTCATATTTATTCCAAGAGCTGCCATCCATCATAAATACCTATAATCTTGGACCAAATATTAATAGCTGGTTTAAATTCCCTGATCTCTGCTTAACTGCTTTGCCATTTAGCTTTCTTAACTGAGCCTAAAAATGCCACTGGTGTCAAGAAGTTTAAATTATAAATTATAGTTGTCTCAAGAACTAAAAATGGCTGCCCAAGACTTTCAAATTAATTTTCTCCTGGATGAAATTCAAAATTTTTTCACTGTCTTTAGTCACTCCAATCCCCTGCCTCTCTTTCTCTTCTGAGCGAATGCTGCAAACTTAGGTGTTTCAGACCCTGGCTAATGTCTCAAAGAGTGTGAGAAGAGGGAGCATTATTGACTCACTTGAAGGAAATGTTCCATAAGTCACTTAAGCTACAAATTCATGAGTGATGTTCCAATGGACCAACCCAGCATTCTCAAATCAAACCATGAAATGAGAACCAAAATGGCAGAAGAAAGGAGAAGAAATCAGATGGCTCACAACTGTATCTTAATGGGATCCAATGCCTTCTTCTGGTGTGTCTGAAGACAGCTACAGTGTACCCAAATACTTTAAATAAATCTTTTTTTAAAAAAAAAAAAAAGATAAACAAGAAGCTGCAAGCTGCTGCCTTAGATGTAGGGAAATGTTTCTGGTCACATCACAACAGTTTTTAAAATACCCCGGAGCTGCCTCTTTGATTAAGAACACAGAGACCACAGAAGGGCCGGAGTCCTTGCAATGGAATTAAACAGGATTCTAAAAACTTCCTGTGGGTTGGGTTCAGAGAGTGCCTAGCTGCAGAAGCCTGAGAAACCCACCTGGGAAAAGAGAGAGACTTCCCCAACTCTCTGCAGCAACTCAGAGCTGGGAATGAGAGAGCAGAGTACTCTGTGCGGCTGATCACACAGATACTCTCGGGCTGTGCCATCTGCTAATGACTAAGAATCTCAATTTTAATTCCAACAACCCCTCTGAGTAGAGTTAACAGCTAATTTAAGGACCCCCAAGCTAAATATAAGGCTTCTTACCATAAAATAGACCACCAGCTATGGCATTCCTCCAAAGTAAATGACCAGATGAGAGAGACGCACAAGAAAATTTAGAGCCAGACCTGGAACATCTGACCTCACTTCATCTCTGAGCTCTGGACCTGGTTGGTGCCTTCTCTGAAGGTCACAGGTCAGGGACATTCCTGCATCTGGAGGTTAGACTCCTTCACACATCATCCTGTCTTCAGACATGGTTCCTAGCAGGTCCAACTTGGGTCTCAGTGTAAGGCTGGATTTTAATTTTTTGTAACAGAGCCACTTAGCAGTGCAATGGATGGCTTAATTATAAACCATATTATCTGACATAATGAAGGAAAAAGTATTCTATTATCCGACATTTTGCTTGCAGTTAGTGCCATATATGCCACTGTAATAGCCCAATATTCAGAGAATAGACGCAAAATTTAATGATAATGATGTATCGTATTCTTAAATTACATTGTTGATTTATTTGCCATCTCTTCCAAATAGCAAAGTATCAGCCCCTGCCCTGAAGACCGAATTCTGCCAGTCTTGTTCACCGATGCCTGACACACAGGAGCTGCTTAGCATTTGTTGAATAAATAAGCCTTAAAGTAAGCACCATTCAGCCTTTCCTGAGAAGCTGCTTTAGACTTGTACAATTTCCTGGGATTATGTGCACTGTGTATGCACATGGATGCCCCTTAATAAAGCCTTGATTAACAGGCTGCTACATGAGAGGCTTATTGAATTTTCACTTCAAATGATTCAAACAGTGACTGAACACCTCGCTCACACCCCTCGCCTAGATACATGAACAGGCAACTGGAAAGAAGCACCTAACTGTGTTCTCTTGGTACAAGTTTCCAGTCCACAACCTATAAAAGAAGTCAGGATAAAAACATCCCCGCCTTGCAGCTCTGAAGAGCTCTCTGGATCTTGTCCCCACCACAAGCTAGAGAGATCAGAAGTCAGGCTCTCAAGTTACAGATGAGCTGTGGTCCACAGAGCTGGAGAAAAGATTTGGGGCATCCATGACAGCCCTCAGATCAGTTCCCTCATTTAAGAATTCGTCCCTTTTGGGGTATATGCTCAGGAGTGGTATAGCTGGATCTTAAGGTAGAAGTATTCCCAGTTTTCTGAGAAAACACCAAATTGATTTCCAAAGTGGTTGTACAAGTTTGCACTCCCATCAGCAATGGAAGAATATTCCCCTTGTTCCACATCCTCACCAGCATGTGCTGTCTCTCGAGTTTTTGATCTTAGCCATTCTGATGGGTGTAAGATGGAACCCCATAGTTGTTTTGACTTGCTTTTCCCTGATGACTAAGGACCTTGAACATTTCTCTAAGTGCTTTTTGGCCATTCGAGATTCCTCTGTTGAGAATTCTCTGTTTAGTTCTGTACCCCATTTTTAAGTTGGATTATTTGGGTTGTTGATGTCCAACTTCACAAAGACACTTGCTCAACTATGTCCATAGCAGCCTTATTCATAACAGCCAGAAGCTGGAAACAACCTAGATGTTCCTCAGCTGAAGGGATAAAGAAAATGTGCTCCATCTACACTATTCCGATATTAAAAACCAAGACATCATGGATTTGCAGGCAAATGAAAATGCAGAGCAGATGGATGGAACTTAAGAATATCATCCTGAGTGAGGCAACTTAGTCCCCAAAGGACATGTATGGTATATACTCACTCAAAAGTGGATATCAGCCATAAAATACAGGTACCATGTTATATGCCACAGACCCAAAGAAACTGAACAAGAAGGAAGGCCCAAGCAAGGAAGCTTGAATCCCACTTAGAAGGGGGAATAAAATTGTCATAAGAGGCAGATGGAGGGAGAGAACTGGGAGGAAAGTGGATAGGGAGAGGAATAAGGGTTCAGGATCAGATGTGGGGCAGAACAGGAGAGATGGCTAGATGGCCATGAAAATTAATGGAAATCTTCAACTAACAGGGGTGAGGAGGTTCTAGGCATCACCAGGAGCAGACCAAGACCTGGGATAAAGGAGGTGACCAAGAATCAATTGGGGTGACCTTATCTGTGACTCACTACATTGGAGATATGAAAACTGAAGCGGCCATCTCCTATAACCAGACAGGAACCCCATTGGAGCAATAGAAACACTAATCTACCTACAAAACATTCAGCCCCAAATGTATCTTGTCTACAAGTAATGCAGGCATGAGGGAGGCAGCAGAGACTGAGGGAATGGCCAACCAGTAACTAGCCCAACTTGAAAGCCATCCCATGGGCAAGCACCAATCCCTAACACACTATTACTGATACTCCGTTGATCAGGAACATGTTGCTCTCTGAGAGGCTCCACCCAGCAGCTGACTCAGACGGATGCAGACACCCACAGCCTGACAGTGGGTGGAGCTTGGCGACTCTTATGAAAAAATAGGAGGAAAGACTGCAGGCCCCGAAGGGAATAGGAACTCCACAGGAAGAACAACAGAGTCAACTAACCTGGACTGCTGTGGCTCTCAGAGACTGAACCACCAACCAAGGAACACATATGGGCTGGACCTAGGCCTCCCCAACTCATATGTAGCAGATGTGCGGCTTGTTCTTCCTGTGGGTCCTGAACAACTGGAACAGGGGCTGTCCCAAAAGCTCTTGCCTGTATGTGGATATGTTCTACTAGCTGGGCTGCCTTGTCTGGCCTCAGTGGGAGAGGATGTGCCTAGCCTCTCAGAGACTTAAATCACCAGGGTGTGGGGGGGGATACCCAGAGGGACCCCCACCATCTTAGAGGAGAAGGAAAAGGGGAGGGGAAGGATTATGGGAGGCAGTCACCAGAAGGAGGGCAGTGAGCAGGATGTAAAGTAAAAAAGAAAAAAGAATAATAATAATAAATTAAATTTTAAAAAATGGACTCACTTTTTGCCAAGATGGCGCCAAAAGCGAAGAAGGAAGCTCCTGCACCTCCCAAAGCAAAGGCCTTGAAAGCTAAGAAGGCAGTACTGAAAGGAGTCCACGGCCACAAAAAGAAGAAGATCCGAAGGTCACCCACCTTCCGGCATCCCAAGACACTGCGGCTCCGGAGGCAGCCAAAATATCCTCGGAAAAGTGCGCCCAGGAGAAACAAGCTTGACCGCTCTGCTATCATCAAATTCCCGCTGACCACTGAGTCAGCCATGAAGAAACTAGAGGACAACAACACGCTTGTGTTCATGGTGGATGTCAAGGCCAACAAGTATCAGATCAAACAGGCCATGAAGAAACTTTATGACATTGATGTGGCCAAAGTCAATACCCTGCTAAGGCCTGATGGAGAGAAGAAGGCGTGTGTTCACTTGGCTCCTGGTTATGATGCTCTGGATGTTGCCAACAAGATTGGGATCATTCGAACTGAGTCCAGATGACTAATTTTAAATATACACTTTTTTTATTATTTAAAAAAAAATGGTCTCTATGAGGAATAGCCACAGGAATCAGCATTGAAATATGTAGATGCAAGCTATCCAAGAGACAACGGCATCACCAACAGAAGACAGCCATTCTGAGTCTCCTGCTGCATTAGTCAGAATTATCTGACAATCAAATGACATGTTTGACTTGACTGAATTAAACCTTTAGGCCTAGCATCTCTTTATAGAAAACCTGGGTAGAGACGTCAGCAGAGAAGACGTGAGTAAACAGACAAATCTCGGGTGAGAGAAAACTGACCAAGCCTTTTTTAAAGAAGCCAATGAAAGGAGAGATGGAAACAAGGGGAAGAGACAGAGAGAAATGCTGAGAAAGCTAAGCAAGGCAAGTCTATTAGAACAATCAAGTATAATAGGTGTTTTGTTTTATTTTCTCCTGAGCCTGGTTGGGGGGAGGGGGCAAGCACATCTATAAAACATATATTTGGAATAACTGGGGAACCAGGAAATATACACTGGTTATGACATTAGGGTACTACAAGGTACCAATATTCACTCCGTAGGTGGGAAATAGTATTATGGGTTATTGCAGGACACTAATTTCCTTGAGATACAAATTGGATACTCAGGATGAAGTGACATGCTGTCTCGTTAACATTAACGAGGCGGCTCAGAAGAAAAGCAAGATGGAGGGAACGCAGCTGCGCAGTCACTGCCAGGCTACATATCCGGAAGCAAGTGCTCATTGTATTATCACTCTGTCTGAAAAAAAAAAAAAAAAAAAAACGGTCTTATAGCTTGTTTTAATGTTTGTAGGCAGCAACTTCTCAAGAACTTCCTTCAGATCACTGCAGGCTCCTAACTGAAAGAAATGTTTTTCTGCGTTTCCCCAAAGCTCCCCTATCGGGCTGATAAATGACTGGCCACAGACGGAGCGGCTACAATGGCGCATGGTACCTTTAGGAATGGCTTCCTTTCTTAAGTTGGCTTCCCAAATTCTCATTATGAAAAAGACTTTTCAGTTTACCCTTTAAAATGAAAGACAACCCCCCAAAAGGCTTATTTGCCTCAAGCCTGGCTCCTTCTGATTGACAGAATATCTTTGCCCACACACCTCACATAAACTGACTTTCACTTTTCCTTTCTAAAAAAAAAGGGTGGGGGAATCTTTGTCTCTGAACTTTACAGAGCAGTTGGAGCTCTTTAATATTTTCTAAGAGAAACATTTCAAACAAGCAACCCCACAATTTATTCACGGCCGCCAAGAATAAAAGTAACGGGCCTCACCAGCAAGGCCTTCCAAAGCGTTGTATGACTTTTACGGCAGACCATCATCGCTCATTCACCTGCAGGCTAGCTCTCCCAATGCATCAATCATTTGTTTGGCTCTGGAGGAAACTATTTGATTATACAAATTCTTTTTTAGATCAAGTTTGAAATCTTAGCCACACTGGAACAAGTGGCGAAGCCTGCCGACTCGATGGGTTAACTCCTGGACATACTGAGCCAGGGACAAAGACAAGAAGCCACCACGGGTTAAAATCCAATGCTAAAGGAGCTGAAAAGGAAGGAGAGCATAAAAGATTTGAGGCCCGGCAGGGCCTTTATGAGTGCTCTATCTGCCATTGACTGCATATAAGATGATGTATTCTCACACTTCCTGTAAATGAGTGCTGCGCCCCAAGGGATGCTGGGAAGCATCGGTAAATGCAAACGCCAACAAGACCAGCGGCATCCATCTACTGCTGTGCCACCTATGCGTTTTGAAGTTGGCAAGTAACCAGACATCTTTATGGCCCCCCATTTTCCATACCTTATTATAGAGCACATCATTTTTTAAAAGCATTTAAATGAGCCAGATGTTAACCCCATTCATTCCACTTTCTCGGGAAATGTGTCAATAATGATTTTTAAAACGCAAAAGAAAATGTCAAAGTATTTTGTTCCCTGGTTAAGAATGCATCTGTGGAATAGGAAAGAGAAAAATTCATAAAATACTCTATGGTCATTCAGGAAATAATTATAAGGTATGTCAAGCCACAGAAAAATCGAGCAAGCACTAAATTAGCAACAACAACAAAAAAATGGATGTCTTATGTCAAAATGGCTTCTTCACTCACTCATTTCAAAAACAAGTTTTGAAAATTAAATTCCATCCACCAGCTCAGAAAGGCACACATTAAGGCTTGACTACTACGCCATTATCCACGAGGCAGTGTTTTCTCTCTCTCTCTCTCTCTCTCTCTCTCTCTCTCTCTCTCTCTCTCTCTCTCTGTCTCTGTCTCTGTCTCTGTCTCTCACTGGAAGCTGCATTAACTGACAGGAAGCCTAGGGGCTCACCTCCCATAGTGCCTTGAAGTCTTCCTGCTCAATACGGAGGAGCTCACTGCTCTCCCTGGTAACGATGGTTGCATGGCGAGGTGTGTTGTCCAGAATGGACTCTCCAAAGGCTGTCCCAATTCCCAGAGTACATATGGTCACTGCATCCTGAAAAACGCCCCAAAAAAGTCATTAGAATATTAAATATGCGATGGGTGAGAGACTTGCCTTTTATTTAAAAAGTATAATTTGTATAAAAATAAATACACAATTTCATTGTGTGGTTCAACATATTTTGCCAAATATGTGTGTGTGTGTGTGTGTGTGTGTGTGTGTGTGTGTAAATGATATCCAATCAAGACTTACACCCTATTTTTCACCCCTAAAGTTTCTCTATCCAGTAAAGTATCCCCTATTCAGTAAAGACTCTCTCATCAGAGGGAATCACTGCACTGATTTCCATCCTCAGAACGATGTTTTACCTGTTAGGGAACGTTACATAGAGAGAGACAGGGAGTAGGCTCTAACCTGTGTTTGGCTTTTTTGGACCAATGTGATATCTCTGAGTGGCCCACGTTCTCACAAGGATCGGTAGGTGTTGTTCCTCTTGGAGGTAAGTAGTTTTGCATTCTGTGGCCATGTTACCATTTGCTCATCCATTCTCATACTGGGACCACTAGGATGTTTCTAGATACTCTGAATTAATGCCAATAACAATAATCTTACCTTGTCCTAAAACTACTAGTTGCTTTAAGAAGAAGAAAAAAGTTTACTAAAAACAAACTAGGTCTTTTTAGTGAGAAGGAATGGTCACAATATTTAGGAAATTGAAACAGGGCTGCTACTGTATCTGGAAAACCAAGAGGCTGAGCAGTGAGTTCCCAGAAGCCTGGGTTCAGGCATTAAAGAAACCGTAGCGCCAGATTCTAAGTCTTTCTGACTGGAGATGCCAAGTGTTTTGTATCACGCTGCCTCCTGCAGCCACAGCCGAGGAAAAACATGCTGAAGTAAGTACTGGGAAGCTGCTTATAAATTGTGATCAAGAAAGTTACTAAAGAAGTAGTAAAAACCAATTCCTCTCTACGTGCAACATTGGCTAGAATGTTTATATTTAGTTCTAACTACTTTCAAACAAAGCAAATGGCCACTTCAAATCATCTGCAGATTAATTCTGCAGGCATTGCAAACTAAGGAGCTACACAAGGGTGAGCCCCCAGTTAGAAGGCACCCTTTTCCTTTCATGCATCTAATACCCAATCATTGGCAAATGTTATTAAGATCCAGTTAGTGACTCTGCAATCGCATTACTGAGACGAATGAGCACAGGAATCCAGCTCCTTGAACCATGGCAAATTGCTTCTGCAAAGATATTACCCTCTAAAATTATGTTCAGGAAAATAAAAATCAATAATATTTCAGAAAAGGGGGTGGGGGAGATCCGAGGGAAATCTAAGAACAGCCATGTATAAATTCTCCAGAGGGACATCCGCAAACAAGTTCATTCGAAAAGCATACCCGGAACTGAAGTTATCAGTACTCGGGAACTTGGTGAATAACTTCCAAATTCTGGCAGAAACATGAGATGAGTGGTAACAAACCACAGGCTTCTACAAGTTCCCTAAAGCAGAGGGCTCCCCGAAGGGTCTCACTAGAATACTGCACTTTTCTGTCTGTCTGTTGGTACTGCTAACTTCAGAACCAGTTCTTTTGCCTAATACATACTTGCCAGTAGTTGAGACTTGGTTCTGTTTTGTTTTCAGGACAGAGTTTCTCTGTGTAGCCCTGCCTGCCCTGGAACTTCCTCTGCAGACCAGGCTGGCCTCTCACTCGGAGATCCGCCTGCCTCCACCTCCCAAGTACTGGGATTAAAGGTGTGCGCCACCACTATTGAGACTTTGTAATACTTACGTGCTTGAACCAGTCAAATTTAAAGACAAGAAGTCACACATGACGATACCCAGCAGTATAGCACTTGCCTAGCATGCACGAGGACCTGGATTCGACCCAGCACCTCATCCAGACTAACACATGCTCTCATCTTGAAATTCTGTCTAGGAAACCTCTCCTCATTGTCAGGAGCTTCAAACTTCAGTTTCACGAGGTTCAGAATATTTTTAAGGACAAATCTCTTTAGGAATTGGAATGGATATGGGAGGTATTGGCTAGACACTGAGATATTTGAGCAGAAATCGGAGGGATCGGAGACTCTTCGTAGTTTCTAACGGCTAACCAGACATCGGACCAGACATCGGAATTTGAGATTCCTATGGGCTTAGGGAAAAATTATCAAATAAATCATATCTGAACTTTCTCCCAAGCATTGGGATTAATATGTTATTCAGCACACAGGTTGAAGGGCAAGGTAAAGGTGGATGATTCTAGAAGAAACAGTCTTCCTGTATCCATACTACTGTCTCTCTAGATCTCCACAGGCCAGAATTGAAAGCCTGAACCCCTGCAACATCTCTGTTGCTGAACATGTCTGTCCTTACATGCGACATGCCACTTATGCATGGGCTTCAGGTATGTTCATCTGCCATGTTTACCTCACAGGGACTCTTGAGGACAGTATCCACCTAGGCTGTTTGTCTGAAGATTGCTCCCTGAGGTCAACTGAGGGTAAAAAGGTGTTTTCAGTGCCACAGAGAATGAAGAAAGCAGTCAGACCTGCCTGGGAACACGAAACAGCAGTGAGCAAATGCCCTGGTCTGTATTAACTGTGAGGACCTTTCAAAGGAAAACTAAAGATTCAGAAATGTAAAGGACTTTGTGACATGCAGGTGAATTTACCCAGCCCTGCTGGAGCCCTGCCAGGTCACCCACCCACTTTCCACAGCACTGTAGCTCTCTACACAAATGCAGATGCACATGCAAGGTGCACCTGGAGCATCACCACCTGGCCCAAGAATGATGGACAGGCGCCTTTAAGGTACATCCTTCTACAAAGAGGCAGGGCAGTGGGAGATGCCAGCTGCTTCCTTGCCCTTCTCTGGAGAGAGCCTAGCATCTCACAGAGAAAACCTACTGATCAATACACGTTTAAAAGAATGTTTTAAGTATTTTATTTTGAGTATATGGGTTACTGCCTCCATTTGTATCTGCACAAGTGTGCAATGCCCTTGGAGGCCAGAAGGTGGTGTAGGATCCCCCAGGACTAGACATCTGCATAGATGTGAGTGAAAAGCTGTACCATGACTCCCCACGTTTTGATCGTGATGTATCTTTCGCCCGTCAAAATTGATATCATGTTATTTGAACAAAGCATGACTAGAAACACATGCTTAGCCACTCCTGGATGTTCCCATTGATAGAGGATGAGTAAGATGCCTGGAATCAGAATGGTTTCAAGAGTTCCCACTTTTAAAGATTGTGGAATATTTGCATAATATATATTACATATACATATATCATATATGTGTGTATATACATAAAATCAGAAGATATTTTGCAGGAGGAAACTCCCTCTAAACACAAAGTCACCTCTGCGCCAAATTTCCTTATGCACGTTCTGAAAATAACTTCATGCAATATTTCAAACAAACTTGAACACACACTGAGCTGTTATTTTGTATGTGCATGTGTGTGGAAGCCAGAGACATGGTCTTTTGAGACAGGGCCTCTCACTGAGTTCAGCACTCACTAACTGGGCTAGGCTGACTGGGGTAGCCAGGGACCCCACCTGCCTCCATCCCACCCAGCTCCTGTCACACCAAGCTACAGATGGTATGGCCAAGCCTGGGGTACTGGAGAGCTGAACTCAGTCCTGGCGCTTCTCTGGCAGGTATTTTATGGAGCACTCCATTCCCTGAACTGTGTTTGAACTACTTGTCATGTAAGATCAAATATAGAACGCTCCAGTCCTAGCACTCAAAGTTTCAGAATTTGAAACAGGATTTCGAGGGTAGAAATGCTATTACAGTGGTCCACACTATCATCATTGTTATCGCTGTCTCAGAAGCTAGACAGATTCAGACTCTAAGATGTTCAGTATCTTGCCCAAAACAGGCATAGGGAGAACCGAGACTAGAAACGACTAGGTCTCTTTACCTAGCTACAGACCGCCTATTCCTGCTGATTCTTACAAAAGCAGGCTGATGCTTCATTTGACAATACATCTGTAGCCCAAGGGCTCTCAGGTAGTCATTCTGTGGGGAGAGTTCCAAGTCAGCCTGTGTGAAGGTCCAGCTCCCCACTGGGCCTGCTTCCTGACTTCCTATCTTACCTAGGGCTATGGACACTTTGATGAAACACTATAACCCAAAGCAGCTTGGGAAGAAAAGGCTGTATTTCACTCATATGTCCACATAACTGTTCATCATGGAAACCAATCACGGCAGGAACTGGCACAGGGCAGGAGCTGTTGCAGAGGCTGTGGAGGGGTGCTGCTTACTGGCTTGCTCCTAATGGCATGCTCAGCTTGCTTTCTTATAGAACCCAGGACCACCAGCCCAAGGGTGATCCCACTCAGAATGGGCTGGGTCCTTCCCACATGAATCACTAATTAAGAAAATGCCCTACAGGCTTGTCTACAGCCAAATCATATGGAAGCATGTACTCCAGAGTTCTTTCCTCTCAGGTGACTGCAGCCTGTGTCAAGTTGACATGAAATTATTCCACACATTTCCTGCCCATGTCTATACCTCAGTCTGTGTGTGCCAGTCTCTAAGCCTGCCTGAGCCTTTGCCACACAAATCTACAGCTATCTTAGATACTGGTATTAAAGCAAAGGATCCCAACCAGCCTGTGGTGACACCAGGCAAAGGAGGTCCACACAGAGACACAGAGTCAGACAGAGCTGATGTGGAAGAGACCTGAACCTCGACAGACCTAGATTATACTTCCTCCATGGCTTTGGGTCCTCTGTGAAATGGTCACAATTTCTTTAATAAGATTAGCAGCAGAGCTGGAGAGATGGCTCAGTGGTTAAGAGCACTGGCTGATCTTCTAGAGGTCCTGAGTTCAGTTCCCAGCAACCATATGAACCATATAAATGGTCCAAGACCATCTATAAAGGACCTCATGCTCTCTTCTGGAATGCAGGTGTACATGCAGGTCACTCACATACATTAAATAAACAAATGTTTCTTAAAAAGATTCATAGAAGAACACATTTTACACATTTCTTTATTGGGGGGGACAGCTATCATGATATGTATACCATAGCATGCCCTTTGGGGTCAGTGTGAAAACTTATAGGAGCTTGATCTCTTTTTCTAGCATGTGTGCTTCGGGACTCGAACTTAAGTCGTCAGGCTCGGTGGCAATCACCTTTACTGGCTGAGTCATCCTGGCAGAATTAAATAGATAAAAATAATACAAGGGAAACTATAATTCCTAACTCAGTCACATTGCCACACATGTATAGGTTTTCTACACTTGTAAAAAGCAAATTATGTTTTTGTCATTATTTAAACAAGAGAGAATCTCTACAGTTGTGTTGTATTAAGCTTCATCTAATGATGGCTTTCAACACTTAAATTCCAAGTTTCTCTGTCCCCCCAGTCTGGATGTCAAGTGGTTTGAATGATCTGCAAAACACTTGAGCTCTCTGGGGGAGCTTGTATTCAAAGAAACCCTCCTGACAATCCTGCTGTAAGTCAAAGAATCCTTTTGTACAGCAACTAATCACCCCTTAATTTATCTGCTTTGTGCATCTGCATTACGGACTTCTCACATCTTAAAGCAGGCATTCTCCCCAGAGCCGGTTCCCATGTGCTCATCCGTACACTGAGAAATTGTGGTGGTGTTAAGAAGGCCAGGGTTACATGTCACAAGCAGCCCGATCATCCTCTGAAACCCAGCCTGCGCAGATGTTCTGGGGGACGTCAGAGTAACTCAATAGATACAGCAGACATGAGCTTTGTCTGTGATAAACTCATAAAAAAATTTTAAATTATCCTGTCATTTTGAAGAGGTATCAGACCTTAGGCTAGACATGGTGGCTCATGCTTCTCATCCCAGCACTTGGGAGGCAGAGGTATGTGCATTTCTGAGTTTGAGGCCAGCTTGGTCTTCTATACTTCTATATAGTAAGTTCCAGGCCAGCCAGGGCTATATAGTAAGACCTGGACTCAAAAAAAAAAAAAAAAAAAGAAGGAGGGAGGGAAGGAAAAGAAAAGAAAAAAGGAGAGCCCCTCTCCAAAAAGAGTAGTAAGATTTGTTATTCAGAGTTCATTCATTTCTGTGTTAGTGAATCAAGAATTAATAATTTATTTGTGCTAGGTTATCTTTAAGTGCACAGGTAGACTTGGAAGCATGAATTCTTACAAAGCAAATGTTTTTTTACAGTGTTCATTTCCAGCCTATACTTGCCACTAGGTTTCAAAGCTCTTGCATTTAGCTTTGTGAGCTTGAATTTGCTCCTGGCATTTATTGAGTCCTCTAAGCGCTTTTAAGTAATCAAATTGAATGGAACCCAATTTCAGAGTCTGTCAAGGCATCCAACTATACGTGTGTCCAAAGGATTTACTGCCAAGCAGGAAGGCAAGATACTCCTACGTCAAATGTGTTTTCTGGCAAGCAGCAATGGAGAGTCTGGTTCCTTTTCGAGCATGTCCCTGGAATCAGCTTGTCGGGCAGCTGATGGGCATCAGGCAGCATCGGGCAAGCTGGCTAGGGCTGGCTTGCAGAGGATGGGCTGACACAGGCGTCTCTAACCAGTGCAGAGCCTATCTGGCCAGCACTGTGTCACCCAGACAAAAAATACGTAGCAACAAAACTAAGTGTAGGCTGAGTGTGCAGAGTGCTAAGTCAATTAAAAGATGTTCCTAATAAACAGCTTAGTCACAGCCAGACACCAGCAGGAGTCAGTGGTGATACCAGCTGCAGCCAGCTTGCCACCTTTCACGTTTTCGGGGCTTCATAAAACTGTTCAGAAATGTGCTCAAAATGTCTCCCAAAAATGGTGATGTCACTGAAAGCAAATAGAACAGAGTGGTCAAGTGGAATAATCGGGGAGAGGAAGCAGGGAGGGTGAGGGAGGGAGGAAAGGACACACACACAGGCACACATACACACACACAGACACACAAACACATGCACGCGCACGCACACGCACACGCACACACACACACACGCATGAGAGAGAGAGAGAGAGAGAGAGAGAGAGAGAGATGTGCTTCAAATTTGATAAACAAAAATGCAATGTACAAAAGCATCTGTGTTGTAAAAGCAAAGGCAGAGATGACTAAAGGTTTTTTATTTGACCTTAGAGAGAAAAACAGCAAGAGGTCTATTTTCTAAAACCAGAGTAAAAATTGCCAGATGATGGCACAATGACAGATGAGGGGGTGGGATGAAGTGGAGACCAAGGCCAAGTGCAGACCAGAATCTCTGCTCCAGTGAAATGGCTGAAGGAAACGTAAACTCCTGCAGTTTCAAATACTGGATGCATTTCCTGGTTTTCATGTTCTAACACTGCCCTCTTGTGACCAATGCTAGCATTGCAGGCATGGGAGCCAACAGCTCTCCAGTCTAGGCAACCAACTTTTTAATTAGTTATCAGAAAACACAGGGGCCCTGCTCATCCAAAACTTTGAACTAAGTGCTTTATATACATTTAGCCATTACGGTAGGACCCATTGGCCTCAGTTCACAGTGTATCTAAATGTGCATAGTCATACCCAACTGAGCTGCTGGGTTCCTATCAAATAAAGGTAACAGTGGGTAAGTTTCTGTTACAGAGATGCACAGGCTTTAATGACGTCATAAAACACCATTCTCTATTTTGAAACATGAATCTCCATCAGTCTTTAAGAATTGATATGTTGAAGATTTTCCTTCATTTAGATGTTTCCAGAATAGCTGAAAAATCATACATGTTTCTAGGATTTAGATATTTATTATACCATAAATTCTCCTCACCTATGAAATCTGCAGGGAAAAACAAGGCCTTGCACACTTGCACACACACACGAGTTGGGTGCTGCTGTCTAATATGTAGTTATATATGCCTACTTAAGGTTTATCGTCGTTGTCATCATCACCATCATCATCAACATCATCAATCAGTATTACTATTATTGCTGTTGGGTAAGATGCCCCTGAAGGTGTCTGGAGAGACTACTCCTTAACAAGATCCCTGTTGCCAAGTAGAAATCTACATGAACATGTATGCCATGTTGGGACTCGGTTAGACATGGATGCTGCCTGTAGGCACACCCCCTTGTTGGCTGGTCAAAGTTCCATAAGATAACAAAAAGAATGGCCAATGCAGGAAGGCCATCTGAGAAGCTAGGGAACGTGTCTCTGTGAGTACACACTGCAGAGAGCCTGGGTTTTGTTTGATGATGAGAAAGAATAAACACAGAATAAAACCACGAAGATAGGAGTGAGGGTTTGCAGGTTTCTAAAAGCTCCTCAGCACAGGGAGAAGTGGCTCTGAATTTCCCAGAATTCTTAGAGCAAGCATGGTTACATGGTAGCAATGTGGGAATGGGAGCAAGAGTATCAGCTCCTTGGAGAAGTTCTCTGGGTGGGAAAGCTCATCCAAGGGCTTTTTCTCTCTCAGCCAGGTTGCTCTGGAAGCCTTTGGCTTTGGGGACTCAGCTGCTCAGAAATCAAGGCTGCATAAGCAGGGTGTGGCTCTGGGGTCCATCAGGAATAGGGATAATGTAACTGCTTGAGAAATGAGCTATGCAGCTTTCAACAGGATTTTGTGCCATTTGGAGACAGAGTGGTGGGCAGCTGTTCCTACCTTTCCTTCCCCACCCTCACCAACTAAGCTGACAGTGGGACCAAGCCATGTGCTGAGGGGTAAGCCAACCCTAGGCCTGAAGCTCTGTGGGCCCCATCCTCACCACACAGCAAACGCCTGAAGCTGGCAGGTCCACTCACTCCCTTAATCATTTTCATAGGTCTCTATAATGTGGAATCAGTGGGTTTCTTTACTGCGATCTTAGGCATCAGTGATCCAGAGGGCAATAATTCATTAATGCACATTGTCCCAGAATCCCTGGATACTGGTGAGACACTTTTGGACACCTCAAAAGGCCACACATGTTGTCTAACTCTGACAATGGCAACGGAAGGACACGGAGATGACAGGGGATCCCAGTGGCCTCTGGCTCTTCAGCTTTCCACTCCATCACCCTAAGGAGACCATGACTTCTCTGTGGATAAGGATGACACAGTACACATGGGCCAGCCTATGGGTGGGCTCAAGTCACTGTTGGGACAGGCTCTGTAAACAATGAGAGTTCCTACTGCTTGTGTGGGGGACATCACCTGTGAAATGTGAATATATCCTAGGTCCCAAAGAGCTCAAAAGAAAGTCATCCACACCAACTGTAAGGCAGGACACACACACACACACACACACACACACACACACACACACACACACACACACACAGTGTTCCTAAGCTCCTGGCACAATGTGAGTGATGGAAAAGGAAATAGCATATAGAATGGTCAGGAGGTAATAGGAGTTTATGAGTTTATATATAAATAGAATATTTATATATACATTCTGAACCCCCATCACCACATAATATAGGGTAACTTTTCCAGAAAAAGCATCAAGTCAATAAAACCCAGTAAATGAATAGCATAAGAAATAGTATGCCTGTCTCTTCAGGGGCGCCGCCACCCACTCCTTCATCCGTGTCAGGACCCCCCCCCCTTTCTCCCAGCGGCTCACACAACACACCAGCATCCTTTCTGACGATTTCTCCTCTACCTTGTAACCTGTGTCCTCAGTTTTCTTTCCTTGTCTATCCCGCTCCACCTTGGGTGTGCTGTGGAATGGGAGACTACGCTGATCTAACCACACATCGCTAGATCTAAGAGGTGGTCAAGGACGAGTGGGTGTGTGTGTTGGTGAAGGCCTGGGACTCTGAGCTGGCATCACAAGCAGAAGACAGGAGAGAGGAGCCCTACAGGGAGCTGCTTCTCCCAACTGTGATCCCAGGTGACCTCACTTCTATCCTTCCCTCTTCCCAGCCTTCAGGCACCCATTATGGTCAAGAATGTAAGCCTCGAAGTCACCAGGAAGTGGCTGCCCCATCTGATATGAGCACAACTGTGGGATAAAATGAGTTTCATCAGAGCTCGCAAGAGATCTAAAGGCGCATGTGCGGGGTGTGGCTACTCTCAGGATGCTCAATGCAAAGCCGCCTGTAGGAGGCACTCCTGGGCCTGAATCCCTTCTTGCTCTTTGCTCACTGTTCTGGCCCAGAGAGCATCTACTGGCCCCACACAGGGGTGAAACTAGAGTGCATTTGGGAGCTTGTCACTGTATCCCTACTGACTTGGTGAGAAGACAGACAGAGGGTCTCAGAGAAAGAAAATGGAGACGCAGGCTAGCAGTGAAAGGCTGCCCTCCTTTACGATGACTGGACCCAGAGCACAGCTCTCCCAATTGGCCTTCAATCTCTTGCAACCGTTTTTCTTTCTCTTTCCTCACTTCCTACCTCCAACTCTCTACTCACCCTTTCTCATGTGTGGGCAACAGGAAAAATGCAAACTTTGAACTACGTCAGACCTAAATTTAAATCTAGTTGATATGCATCTGGGTGGCCCTGGAGGGTTAGAGCCACTGTCATGGAGCCTCATATTCAAGCCTATGAATGCACCAGCATATAAATGCCTACAGATGAAGCCAGTTGCTCTACAAAGGCATAGAGGATATATGTTCTAGGCCAACCTGCTGATCACTTGTTTGGTCAAACACTAGATGTTGTCATAAAGGGTTTTTGGATGTGATTAAGGTTATAGTGAATAAAATTTAAATTTATTCATTTTTATGTATTATTTGGGGGGATGATGCACACATGCTATGGGACATGTGTGGAGGTCAGAGGTCAACTCTATAGAGTTCATGCCATCCTTCCTCCTTGTGTATACATTCCAGGGATCAAACTTAGGTTTCCTGGCTTGGTCTCCAGGCTTACACAAGTGTTTTTACCTGATGAGCCATCTTGCTACCCATAAATAAACTTTAAAGAAAGCATATTACCCTTCCCAGAATAGGTGGGCCTTGTCCCAATGGTCTTAAGAACAAATCCGTTTCCCTTGGTGTTCCCACAGAAGAAAGAGTCAGAGTTTCCATGCTCAAGAATGTAACACCCCTCTCACCTCCACCCAACCCCGACAGCTGCCCCAGGAGCTCAGGTTTACCAATCCCCACGAACCTCAAAATCCATCTCTCTGTCTCCGCTCCTTTCCCTCTCTCTTCGTATTTCCATTTACTTTTTTTCTCTCTCTCTCTTACAAAGGGTATTAAACTCCCAAGCTAAGCAGTCAGGATGATTGGCCCTCATTGCTACCAGGCAGGGGCCCAGTGCCCACTACACAGCCAGCCAGGTAAATCGAGGTTCCCCCTTCTTCTTTTCAGGAAGCCTGGTGGGAGGAGTGTCAGCCATCTTGCTCACTCTCCTTAGCTTCTTCCTGTCCCACAGCTGGGACTATGAGCTGCCCCAGGGTATATCCTAGAACAATAGAGTCCATGTCCCTTGTCTTGCTTGTATCCTAATGGTGAGAATAAACCCAGAAAGCTGGTTAACTTCATAGAAGGGAGTGTGTAAAGGGGACAGTGAGCAAGCATCAGTAGACAGCTAATAATTCCTCACAATGTAGGAGACTAGGAGACCAAGCCCAGCTTAGAAAAGTTTTCTGTTAGATTTAAGGTCAAAACTACAGATTAAAAACCTACAATTAAACTATATTAAGGTGTCAAATCCTAGAACTAATCAGCTTTCCCCTGCTCAGACCTCATGGGGCTCTCCCATTGGCTCAGGGAAATATTCCAGAAGACCCCAACCACATGTTACTTTAACCCCATCAAAGTCTCCTGCCACCGCAGCGGCTGTGTGACCCGTCACTGCTGCTGTTCCTGATCCTTGGGCACGACTGCCCTGTCTTCCCTCTTGGGCAGATGAGACATAGATGGGGTTGAGGTTTCTCAGGCTTGGGGAGAGAGGACCAGGAGGAGGGGAAGAGGAGGAAGAAGCCGCCATGGAATAAAAGAGGGATGTTCAGGAGAGAAGAAAGGAGAAACTGCCGTGGATTCGCTGAGCCATAAAAATGTGGCCTGCCCCATTGGAGCTAAGAGTAGCCCAGATAGAACATAGTAAGTAGTAAGTAATAACTTGGAGTTATTGATTGAAAAGTAGATTCTAGCAGCTATTGTTCTGCTTAAGGCATTAAATCTATAAAGGCTGTGTGTCTCTTTCATCCAGGAACGCAACAACCACAGGCAGGGTAAAACCCCAGGCCAGGATTTTAATATTTTCTACTACATATGGCCCCCAAGTAACCAGCTGCCCAGCTGCCCAGCTGCTGTGCTGCTTAAGACTTATATAAAGGCTGTGAGTGTGTTTTTCAACCAGGAACTTGATAACCAAAGGCAGGGCAGAAACTCCAGGCAGGGGTTTTAATCTATTTGACTACAAGCAGCCTGTTATGTGGGTGCTGAGGCTAGACCTCAGGTCCCCGTGTTTATATAGAAGGCTCCATCCTGACTGAGCCACCACCCTAGCCTAGGAAAGAGACATCCTTTGGGTGCAGTTTATTGTTTGTTTGTTTTGGTGAGTTGGGGTTGTGGGGGGGGGGTTTGTATAATTGGTTGTTTAGGGGAGTGCTTTGGTTTGATTTTGGCTTTTGGTTTTTCCAGACAAGGTTTCTCTGTGTAGCCCTGTCTGTCCTGGAAATCACTGTTTAGACCAGGCTGGCCTCGAACTCAGAGACCCTCCTGGCTCTACCTCTGAAGTGCTAGGATTAAAGGTGTGTGCCACTGCATCCAGCTGTGGAAAGAGCAGTGTTTGAGGGTAGTCCTGCCAGCTGCTTTTCCTACATCTCTGGAGCTCCCAGAAGGCTGATGAGGACAACTTCTAATATGAAGAAAAGTCACCAAGCAATGTGGAGAAAGGCTCCCGGAGAGAAGCAAGAGACATCCTTCCTGGTGCTCACGCTCACCTCGTGCAGCAGCAATGAATCTGTCTATCACACTGCAGTGGAACTGTCTGCATTTCCCAAGAGATAGGCAGCTCCTCAGGCAGCCAGTGTGTCCTGTACTGAATGTTCCAACCCTTCACACCAAGCTCACGTCACACAAGACTCTCAGTGTATGTTCACCACCTGACTAAACAAAGGAACTCAACGGAGAATTAACATGGAGAAGCAGATTTGAAAATGTGTCTTTAAAAAAAAAATACCATGGTAGACAAGGTCATGAATTTGAGAGGGAGCTGGGTGGGCACAAGGAGTTGGAGCGGGAGAGGGAAGACTGGAAATGGTGTAAATACAGTACTCACATATGAAATTTTCAATAAAATAAGTCTTACTAAAAACAACAGTAATAATACACCCTAGGGTTTGGGGTCTTTTTTTTTTTTTTTTTTTTTTTTTTTCATGTGATATGGTACTGGGGATTGAACCTGGGGCCTCACACACGCTAGGCAAGCAGCTTACCACTGAGCTACACGCCCAGCACATTTTTTTTTTCTTTTTTAATGACAGGGTAGATTACCTGGTGACTGCTGGTCTCAGATACTTTAACATCCAAAGACCCAGCTAGGACAGCATACCAGTTGGTTCCAATGTCCCCTTGGCGAAATACTGAAAGAGAAAGAGTAATGTAAGCACACCTAATGACTGCAACCTGATAGATCCTCACTGGACATCACAAGCTTGGCTTATTTTCACCCTTCCTTGGTCCACTCGAACAAGAATACATGACTTTCCTCAATGCCATCCACCCACAAAGCTTATCCTATAGATTCAACATTCTCAGAAGCAGATGCCCATCAACACAATGCTCCGAGACACTGACCTGCAATAATTGATCACCCCACTGCGGTAAGATCCATGGCTCAACATAGTAACTCCAGGGTTTAATCATAGCCCTTGGGAGGCAGAGGCAGGTGGATCTCTGTGAGTTTGAGGCCAATCTGGTTTACATAGTGAGTTCTAAGAGAACCAGAGCCACACAAAACATGGACTGTCATAATTCACTAACACCCTGTGTACCTCATCTTAAATACACTTCACTGTGCTGTGGTTCTTGGAAAACTGTGACTCCCAACAGGAGAAAGACGTATTGGACTTGCCACATTATGCCACCCAACTTCATGGATCTGCATCAAAACCACCGTGGTGGCCCACAGTGCCAGCACTCGGGCTGAGGTGAGAGGACCATGAATCTGTGGCCAGCGCCAGAGACATAGCAAGACTATGTCAGGAAGTTAAAAAGTTACTAAATAAATGCATGGGCGTAATGTGTTTTCTAGAGTAAGCAACCAGTGGATGGCTTCTTTTTCTTTGTTTATAAAAATTGTAAAGACTGAGCTCTTGTTTGTTTTCTGAATCCACTGTACTTAGGCACTTGGCCATGATCCGCACCAGATGTTTCTGAACCTGAATTGTCTCTGAGTTTATAATCTCAGAGAGAGACCATTTAGATCTTCAGAACCAACACTAGCCCCTGTACTATGTTAATAGTGGCCTTTGATAAGAAATCTATAGGCTGGCTCAGCAGCTAAGAACACTTTCTGCTCTTTCAGAGGATAAGTACAGTTCCCAACTCCCTAGTCGGAGAACTACTTGTAACTCCAGCTCCAGGGGGTGCAACCCCCTCCTCTGACCTCGGTGGACACTGGCACTCATGTAGCAGACATCCACATAAACACACACACACATGTACACACACATGCACACACACACACACACAAATAAAAATAAAATAAATCTTTTATTTTAAAAAGAAAAAGAGAGAAAATAAGAAAATTATTCTCTGAAACTCTTGCTCCAAAATCTCATACAAACCAACTCTCCTGTTGGCTAAGAAACCACGTGGAATGACCTGATTTTTTTTTTTATGTTTATAATCAGAGATCAAGCAAATGGCTTGCTGAAAATGGAAGTCCAGCTCAGAGAGTGAGCCGAGGCCTGGCAGGGCTGGTACATAGTGTCTAAGATGCAGCTTCTGGGGACCACGGGTAAAGGTATGCTCTGAGCCCGCTAAGTGGGCGTGCTGTGGAGAGCCATGGACAGTGAGAGCATCCAGCCAGGACAGAGATGAAGTAAGAGGATGGTGATACACCCTCACTGGCCTCTCCAGTGACACCAGCTTTCAGCCTCCGCAGCATGCTTAGAGTTGCAATGTGATCCAGTTCCTGTTACATGCCATACAATATTTGTTTCAAAATGGCTTTAAGAAACAAAAGCATTCTCCCAAAGAATCAAGTTTCTGACATCAGTAGGAAAAATACATATGTTGGTTTGAAACCCACATACATAGAGAATGTTTAAAGATTTATGTTTATGTTTAAAGATTTATCTTACTGTTTATTTGTTATTTATTGTGTTAATGTGTGTCTGAATCTATGTCTCTCTCATTCTCTCTCTCTCTCTCTCTCTCTCTGTGTGTGTGTGTGTGTGTGTGTGTGTGTGTGTGTGTGTGTGTGTGTGTGGTGTGTGTATGGATAACTGTGTGCACAAGCATAAGAATCTCAGATCCCCAGGAGCTGGAATTACATGGGTTGTGAGTTTCTCCAAGTGGGTGCTGGGAACCTAACCTTCCAAAGAGCCACCTAACACTCCACTGAGCCATCTCTCCTATCCTTGTTTAGAGAAACTTTTAAAACAAGAAGTGTGACCATTTGTGTGTGGACCTGGGAAAACATTTCAACGGACACATACTAAATATTATTAGTCATCTCTAGGTTTGGGGATGACAGGTGACTTTTGTGGTTGATTTCCTAAATTTTCTACAATGATACTGTCCCTTTCCCACCCAGAGCACACATGCATGTGCTCTCACTCAACCGAGCCAGATTTTACGCGAGTTCAAAACCTTATTCTCAGGCCTGGTCCAAAAGCTCTGGCCCTAGCCCTGTCGACCTGATGAAGATGGTTCGAAGCAATCCAGGGCACTTCATCAGCTTTGTCGGTGATTGATTGGTCTAGACTTTAGCCATGGGGTATAACTCTGGCCAGTGACACAACACAGGAAGTGTGCTGGTGAACTGAGAGGGAACACTCCTTCAGCGAGGATTTCTGCTGTGGACACAGAATGCCTCCACATGCCGCAGTTGCCTGAGGCACAAGCCAAGCCCTGAAGTGCGTGGGGAGGCTGCAGGGATCACAGGCTCCTCACCACCAGCCATGAATCATCTCGCCTGTGGGCTTTCATACATGAGGAATTGGATTTTTGTCTCTTTCCCTCCTGAATGAGTCACCGGTTATTCAAGGCAGTTGGATGGAAGTGTTCTGTTATTGCAGAATAAAATATACCTAGAAATGGGGAGCCGCTGCTTTCTTAATGAAAAGAAAAGCACTTTAAAAAGGCAGCTTTCGCCCCATCGTTTTGTTCCTGCTGCCCCTGATTCATGCCTAAAATAAATACTATTTATAACCGAGGTCCGTTCAAAACATAGCTAACAGCATTAGACAAAAAAACTCTGTTAATAGTTCATCAGTCACCTCTTTCCTGGGTTAAAGAAGATAATTATTTGAATCTCTTAGGATACAGCTAAATGGGTATGTCAGTCTGTCCTTCCAGACCCATCTAGAAAGAGAGCACTGCCCTGAGGTTGGAGGTTGGGTAACAATTTCACACTGTGGACAAAAGACTGAGAAGCAAAATAAATACAGGGAGAGAGATATCAGGTCACTTGGAAGCCCAAATGTCTGGCACCAGTCTCGGTGGATGCTATCTGTCTCCATACGGTAGCCTTCAAGGAGCACAGGCCACACATAAACATACACCACGAGAGTCACAGGCCTTACGTGTGATTCCTTTTTCCAGGTTCTCATAGTAACCGCATAAACAAATCTGACGAAGGAGGTTTGGGTGAAATTTCTCAAAAGCTTTGACTCCTTTCAGCCGCGTGAAAATTATGTCCACATCTTCACTAGATCGCTCCAATGGCCTGCAGGGGGAGAAAGGGCACAGAACCTGTCAGGTCTCAGTGAGAAACAGGCCACAAGGCAGAACTCATTACAGTTGTGTATTCATCTGCCATGAGACAAGGTCGTCAGTAGCCTGGGATTGCTGGAACTTTGAATGTGGTCCAAGATGACTTTGAACCGCTTCCCTCTACCTCCCAAGTGCTGGACCACAGGCCTGTGCCATGAAGTTTGTTGGCTATCCCGTGTTCCATTCCAAATATTTATTTATCTACTTGTCCTCATCACTGGCCTCTCTCTCTCTCTCTCTCTCTCTCTCTCTCTCTCTCTCTCTCTCTGCCTCTGTCCATCTTAAGTTTTTACTATTACAAACGACTAGGGCAAGTCTGCTCAGAGTCAAGAACAATAGATTCAAAGAAAATGTCTGTGGTCCCGGCTAGCCTCTCAGATAATTCCCACAGAAAAGGTGTGGGTAGCACTTCCAGTAGAAGGAGGAGACCTAGGATATACAGTACCCATTTCCTGGTTGACAGAGTGCCTGCATAGCCAGGGGATCCACAAGCCTCCGTAGTGCTCTGGTTTGCTCTAAGGCTTTGAGTCCTTTAGAGGTTATCAGGCCCTGAGGGTTGTGCCCTCTTGAAGGATCGTACTGCAGTCATAGGAACAATTCCCTAATAAAAGGATGAGTGTGGCACCTCTTCTCCTTCTCCAGGGCCTTTCTCTCTGACTTTTGCATGGACAACACATTTTGCCTTCTTTTCGTCCACCATGGGCTTCTGCAGCAAGAAGGCCCTGCAAGTATGATCCACCCTCCTCATATTCTAATGGACCACCCAGACCCCAGAACTATGACAGATACTTTTTTTTCTTTATAAATGTCCCAGTCTGTGATATTTTATTATAGCAACATAACACTACTATATCAGCACCTCTTGCCATCCACCATCTATGGTGGACTTCCAAACTACCAAAAGCAAAGGCCTCGAGGCTCAGGGCTTTGAAATGTAGCTAGAACTTCAAGAGTGAACAATTTGCTGCCCAAAGAGTCTGTGTCTTTTTGTTAGCTTGGAGAGAAATACTTCCAGTACACCCAGAACAACAGGGTAGGGCTGGTGAGATGACTCAGCTGTTAAGAGCACTGACTGCTCTTCGGGAGGTCATGAGTTCAAATCCCAGCAACCACATGGTGGCTCACAACCATCTGTAATGAGATCTGAGGCCTTCATTTGAGCAAGCAGGACCCTGAGCGAGTGGAGGCCTGGAGCGAGGGGGGACAGAGCTAGTGGGGCTGGAGCAAGAGGGAGAAGGGAAGGGGGGAAAAGAACAACAGGGTGTCCCTCGGAGGTCATCTAGCCCAGTGGGCATATGCCACATGATCTGCACCTACAGGGGGTCAGGGCACTGCCACAGGAGGCCTGGGACTGTCCAAAGCAAGGAGAGTATGGAAGTTACCCCAGGAGGAATTGCAAGGCCAGTAACTGAAAATGAGACTGAGGTGGTGGAAAAATTAGAAGAGATGAGGGTCCCTCTTCCCTCCCAAAGGAAAGCAGAACTTTATCCCCCTGCCCTGGGACACCCTTTATTAGGAAGGCAGACCAGGGCAGCTATAGATTGTCAGCCTAACACTACCTGGGAGAAACTGAACACTCAAAAGCAAAAGAATAAAAATGTACCTCCATGAAGTTCAAAAGAAGCCAGATCAGCAAGGTTCAAACACAGACTTTAAGTCACAAAAGATCAATGATTTCATGCAGTCCTAACACAAAGATCTCAGTGATGTCGCCTGTGATTAAACATTTAAGTTCTCCAAAGAGTAAAAAAATGATAATTTTTAATAAAAAAATTTATGTTACATTTATTTGTTTTGTGTCTGTTTCTGTGTTTGTGTATTTGTGTGTGTATATGTTTATGCAGTACTGGAGACTGAACTCAGAGCCTCATGTGTGCTTGTTTCCCTGCCAACTCTGATCCAGAGTTTTATACACACTAGTCTTTGTACCAGCTCTGACCCAGAGTGTCACCCATGCTGGTCCCTGTGCCAGCTCTGACCCAGAGCCTCACACACACTGGTCCCTGTGCCAGCTCTGACCCAGAGCCTCACACACACTGGTCCCTATACCGGCTCTGACCCACAGCCTCATGCACATTGGTCCCTGCCCCAGCTCTGCTTGTCCCAGTGTTCCATCTCAAATGTCTCCCAAGGATTAGTGTATGTGTTTCAGAACATCGAGCTTAAGGTTAGTTAAATACACTTGAATTAAAGTGACTTTGTAGCTCAGTTTGGCTCTTCATTTCAGCAAGAAGTTAATGTTAAAAAAAAAAGATATTTTTCTCCTTTAATGAGCAATTACCAAAGCTATAATAACTCATGTGACCTTTATAAATTACACGAGGCTACAGAAGCTAGTAGTAGTAACAGTAGTAGCAGGAGCAGCAGCAGGAGCAATACGATCATTAGTCACCATGACCTTTAAAAGCATCTAATGAGGGGCTGAGGAAATGATCTGTGGATAAGGTGGGATCCAGATCCAGTGAGAGACCCTGTCTCAAAAATTAGAGTAGAGAATGACAGGGGAAGACACTGAGTGTTGGCCTCTGGCCTCCACACACACACATAGGCATGCATATGCACATACATGTAACATGCACACACACACACACACACACACACACAGAGAGAGAGAGAGAGAGAGAGAAAGAGAGAGAGAGAGAGAGAGAGAGAGAGAGAGAGAGAGAGAGAGACTGTGTCTAAAGAGAGCAATGAACACAAAACTTAAGATATACTCTAGCATACTTGTGTGGCTTTTGTAGAATCTTTAGACATGTGTATTCTTTTCTATTATTGCTATAAGATCTTAAACAATACATACTTAACAATCTCAGTCTTTATAACACTTAGCTTTACAAAGAGTTTTGACACAAGTGGAAATTTTTGATCATTGTGGCCTATTAGAGAAAGCAAGTATAATGAATCCCATTTTGCACTCAAAAACATTTAGACACATAAGCCAGTATGCTGAAATCATGTGTATTTATAATGCCAGTGATGATGTAGAGGTGTCAAAGGTCTTTGAAACTCAAGATGTTTGCCACTTATCAGGTTATCGTCTTAATTATACAATTATTAACCACTTAGAACACTATTTACTCTTTCCTAATTACAAGTTTTTCCAACAATGTCAATGAAATTCAGAAAGAAGGAGTTGATGATGGTTCACTCAATCTGCATATATTTACTAAGGAAGTAAGTGAAGCAATCTAGTGCCATAAAGACCACGATTCGTGTGCCCAGAGTGAGAGGTATTCGTGCACATACAACAATTCCCAATCAAGGGGAAAGGAATTCAGAAAAGAAAGAGGTGTCACTATGGGTAAAAGTCTAGCAAGATCTCATGAGTGCATTGTTTTAAAACCCCTAAAGCATTTTTAAAAAAATAAAAAAAAAATAAAAAGCTTTTTCTTGTTTTTCCTTTTGTAATGATAGCAACACTGTTAGCAACTGAGTCTGTAAAGTTTGCTGTTATCACTTCTCCCTAGAGAAAGTCCTACCCTCCTGACTCCTCCCCCTTTCAGTTCCCCACCCATTCACTACACATGTGCATGCACACCTATGTATACACACATACACAAGCTGATACAGGGATACCTACATAGAAGCACATATATAAACATGTACACACACCCCTCAACTCAGTTGCTCACAATTTTCTTTTGTCTGCTGTGATCCTTGATTCTGCCAGTGTGCTCATAGTTGCCCTTAACCAAGATCTAGCAAGGTCTTTCCAATCCTTCCGTTCAATGTGCATTTGCCACTAAGAAGCAGAGGCCACAGAGTTTGAAGACTGCTGCTTAGTAGCCAGCCTGATAGGATAAATGCTGTGAGGGTGGGTACCTTTGGCTGGCCATGCCAAGGTAGGTGTGTCACTAAGAAATGATGCCAGTAAACAGATCTAGTATAAGAGGTTTATTGGGGGAGCAAGGAGAATGAAAGGATGTCTTGGAGTGAGGACATGATGGTAAGATACAGACAGACAGACAGACAGAGAATGAACAGAAGAGAGAGAGGATAGGATAGGAAGGGAGGGAAGAAGGGAGAGGAGAAGGGAAGAGGGAGAGATTGAGAGAAAGAGAGAGAAATTGACAGAGACAGAGAGTTGGGGTGCTACCCCTTTTATGCACCTGGCACATCTGGTACACCTGGTACACCTGGTACACCTGGTACACCTGGTACACCTGGTACACCTGGTACACCTGGTACACCTGGTACACCTGGTACACCTGGCCGAGGAAGCATTACATAAGCACTGCTAGACCCCTGAGGGCAGGCTGGTGGAATGCCTGATTTTTAATACAGCCTACCTGATTTTACATCTCTATAAAATAATGAAGAAGAAAGTTCCCTTCAAGGTCCAAATTTAAGAAACATTAAACATTAGTTTTTTCTGTCTATCATTAGAAAACTTTTGTTTGCAACAAGGAGTTCAAGTCCTACTATCTCTCCTATTTTGTAAGACTTTTGTGTAAATCTTTTTCTCTCACCACACTTTGCAAACCCCATATGCAAATAAACACCATCATCCCTCCTACACACACACACACACACACACACACACACACACATGCACATACACACACCTTTGTTTACACAAAGGCCCTGCTTCATTCTTGGAACTTAAATGGCCCACTCCTTCCCACTTGTCTTCATTTCCTCTTTGGCAACTCTTTTAAAGTAGCCAGCCAATCAGGAAACACAGTGAAGTCAGATCCCAGCCAATGGGAAAAGCCACAGGTACCACTTACATTAGACTAAAATCCCAAGTCAACTTCCTGTCCCTTTGCGCTTGACCTCCTTTCATGAGTAGTTCACGCTTCTGTTGAAAAATCCAGCTTTGCCTTGTTGAGGCACTCTAACTAGAGTGGTGGTCTCTATGTGACCCTGAACTTATTTCTAACAAAATGAGATCAGAGATTGTGACTGGGGATCATGAAGACTACCATTTTGGCCTTGAACAAAGGTAAGGAGGCCCATATACCTTCACCTCCCCATTAGATACAGTTACTATGTCACAGGTTCCACAGAGGACTGAGCGCCACTGGTCTGTGGCCCTTGAAAAATCTCACTGTTACCTGAAGACCAGGACTGGCCCGGTAAGGCCTTTGCCAGTGAATGGAGAGGAAGGAAGGCCTTTTGACCCATTCTGTGCTGTCTTTTGTTTCTTCAGATTTAAACCACAATACACAATCAAAATACAGATTTGTCTAGAGGATGGAGATGTAGCTCAAGTAGATCAGTTGCCTGACATGTACAAGGTTGATCCTCAGTATAGAAAATAAAATGCCATATCAATGTCAGAAGCCCACTTCCAAACATCTCTGTGCCTTAGTATCTAAGGTCAGGAAAGCACCATCAGACCATGGACACACCCTCAGCCACAGGCTCTGCAGACACCAGCTGAAGTAGACCACCCCAAGTACACACAGAGCAGAGCACTGCAATATGCTTCTCCTGCTAGCATTAGGGTAAAAGATAGTTTTGTTCAGTCTTTTATATTCTAGAAGAGTGTCCAGGATGAGTCAGGTAACAGATGCTTTTTACAAATGTTCCAGGCTAAAACAGAACTGGTGAATTTTCTTGGAGGTGATTCACAGAGGAATCAGCCAGAGATTCTCATGAGGCTGGCCCACTTGGGGCCAGTGTCAGGAGAGTCAGATGCTCCTGAAATTTTTAAATTGCTTCTTGTCTTTCTGTCTGTCTGCCTGCCTGCCTATCTGTCTGTCATCTGTCTGTCTGTTTTGGAGTCAAGTCACATAGACCTACCTTAAATATCTAAGCAGCTCAAGCTAGCTTTGAACTCATGATCTTCCTGCTCCTACCTCCCCAGTGTTAGGTTACAGCTATGAGGCACATACCTGCCACTAATTATCCCATTCCTGAGCAATGAGAAGGAAAACATGAATTCTATCTATAGAATTGTATATTCTATTCTATATGCTAGTCCATGTATTGTATATCTAAGCCAATAGTCTACGGCATTATCACTCAGGGTCAGTCAGTCTTGTCTATACTGAGGCAAGAAAACTGGCATTAGTTAGCCTGGACCAGTGATTTTCCACTTTGTATCATCTAGGCCCATCTGAAGCATGGGACACAGAATCAGTAGCATCAGAAAAGGGGAAATAGATTTTTAGTCGGGAAGGTTTGAAAAAGACTCTCAAACTGAACCAGCTGGATAGGTTCTCCCTAAGAGAAAAGTCTTTTCTGAGTTAGTTGTGTAGCCTTAGACCTTCCTAGCCATTTGTTTTGGTCCCAGCTCTTCATGGAATACTCCTTGTATATTTCTGCCTCCCCATGTAGCACCAAGTATCTCTCAGCACCTGCAACTGGTACCCCTGCTTGTGACAACTTGAAGAACCCAAAGGAGAAGTGAGCAAGGATGCTAAGCTGCGACCCATTTAATCAGATCACAAATCTACCAAACCACTCCCATTAAACAACAGCCAATCACAGCTCTTGTAGGTGTGGCTGGTTGTAGCAGTTAGAATGAGAATGGCTCCCATAGGCTTTTAAATTTAAATACCTGGTCCCCAGTTGGTGGAACTGTTTGGGGAGGATTAGGAGGCATGGCCTTGCTGGAGAAAGTGTGTCACTGGGTGCAGGCCCACACTATTTCAGTTAGCTCTCTGCCTCCTGCTTGTGCATCAGAAGTAATTCTTAGCTACTGCTTCTGCAGCATGCTTGCCTACCTACTGCCCAGCAGTCTGCTATGACTGTCATAGATTTACACTCTGAAACTGTAAGCCCCAATAAATTCTTCCTTCTATAAGGTGCCTTGGTTATGATGTCTCTTCATAGCAACAAAAAAAAGTAACTAAAACACAGGTGAACCAATGTTCATATTTGATAATCCAGACTAATGAGAATCATTTAAGCACCACAGAGTATGACAATTTGTTTGTTTGCTTTTTTAATAGGAAGTTTTTATTTATTAAAAAATTCTAGCAGGGCATGATGTCACACAACTTAAATTCCACCACTCAGGAGGAAGAGGCAGGGGGATATCTGTGAATTTGAAACCATCCTGATCTACATATCAAACAATAGACCTGTCTAAAACTATGGCATAATTTGGTGTAGAGTACATGTTATCCTATAAGGGTCCTGAGTTTAACCACACACACACACACACACACACACACACACACACACACACACACACGTCCCTCTTGCATCACTATTAAAGGAAGAGAAACTTACTTCACACTGTGATAGAATACAAGTACCAAACGAATTCTTCCAGAGTAAGTAGAAATTGAACAAATACACAAAGCACCTGCTTTCAGACAATAGATGACAGGCAACACTGAACTGTGGGCCAAGCAAGAAGAGAAACACAGAGAGATTCACATTACAGCCTTGTTGTTTGCTGATACACTTTGTGAAATACGGGCCAAGAGGGAGCATGGGCTGGTAGAGGCAGTTTGCAGTGAAGTGATTCAGAGAATAGGCTATGGGAGGAGTGAACTGAGGGTGGAGCCTTATCGAATCATTGGCTGCATAAGCACAGGCTGGAGAGGTCTGGCAGAACACAGCCTTGGAGAGGAGCTGTACAGGATTCTGTAGGTGAGGCATTCTCACAGACACGGGAGCTCTGAACCTCTGAAGAAAACAGGGCTCTCCAAACAACCTGTGTGTTCAACTCAAACTCCCCAGTTCTCCAGCCCACACCATAGACTTTCCCAGACAAGGCTTAAAAATAAGCCTCGTAGAATCAAGTTGATTGATTGGTAAATTAGCTCCCTATGAGAGTATAAGCTGGCCTTCTTTTCAAAAGAAAGAAAGAAAGAAAGAAAGAAAGAAAGAAAGAAAGAAAGAAAGAAAGTCTAACCTCTCAATTATAACATTTAAAATGTCTAACACTCTATCATAAAACACAGTAAATCTAGATAAATGTAAGAATAGAAACAGATCTAGAGATGTGGAAAAATACCAAGAAAGAACATTAGAAGGGCCGTGATAAATGTTTTAGAAAATTTAAAGGAAAAGATTGGCATAGTGAACAAACAGACAGGAAACAGCAGTAGTAAAAGTTTTAAAGTTTTTTTGTTTGTTTGTTTGTTTTTGTTTGTTTGTTTTAACACAGATGGGAATTCCAAAGCTGAAAAATACAAAAGGAAAGGGGAAAAACACACACATCATATGGAATTAAGAGCAGATTTTCTACCATAGAGAAAAACATCAGTGAACAAAGAGGCTATCAATAAAAGTTATCCAAGAGAAAACACAGAGACAACAAAGATTAAAATCAAATGACCAGAAACTCAGTGGCCTGTGGGACAAAACCAAGAGAGTTTAATATACCTGTGGTAGAAGCTACAGATAGGGAGAAAGAGGAAAAAGTAAAAATACTTGAGAAATGGTGGCTGACTTTTTTTTTTTAATTAAAAATGCTGTCAACAGTACACACGTCTAAAACATCAGAGTAACAGTTTTGCTCTATAAAAGAGAAGGATTAAAAATGACCCCAAATGCTTTGTCATTTCTATCAAGAATTGCAACTTCAGGGCTGGAGAGAAGGCTGGACAGTGAAGAACCCTGGCTGCTCTTCCAGAGGAACCAGGTTCAAGTCTCAACTCCCACAGGGTGGCTCACAACTGTCTGTAACTCCAGCTTCAGGACCACTTAGGGAACCATGTATGCACATGTTACATAGATATACATACATACATACATGCATACATACACATGCAGAGAAAACACAGCCATACACATAAAATAAAAATAAAGGTTTAAATGAAGGTTTTGGCTTGGGGGTGTTTGTGGGCTTCTTTTCTCTCTTTCTGAACACACACTGGCCCTGCAGCCGAAGGAATGAGACAAGTCTTCAGCTTTGATTCTCTCCAGCCCTACTGTTCCTACAAGCAGTTTAAGTCGCCTGATTCATAACGTTAGTAGGGTGACATGGGGCTAACCTGGGTCTAGGATCTTAAACCAGCTTTAAAAAAGTCCATGTTTACAAGTAGTTATGTATTGGGCTGATAAGTAAAACTGAATCCAAAGGATAGGTCTCCATCCAGCAACCATTTGATGCTTCAGAACCAAAGTGTATTAACCGCCTTCACCAGATCATCCCTGTGCCTGCCACATGCAATGCTGATTCAAACTGCACATAAAAATGTGATTTTTTTTAAAAAAAAAATTGTTTTGTTCATGATACAGCTGGCTTTGATCTATAAATTAAAGAATATTTAATATAGTGACCTATCATGTAAAAGATATTAATAACCTAAAGGTTCTATGAGGCACAGTAAGACAAAGTAAAACGATGCTTGCTTTCATGGTGCTCAGGCCATACATAACATACATACATAACAGCTGGGCTGTTAAATAACTCTCAAGTGGCTAGAGGATAAACATTTAACATTTTTTAAATAAACGTTTAAATAAAAACAAAATCCTTCTGTAATACGTATTACTTCCACAGTTTCAAAACCACAGATGCCAGGGGAAGCTGGTGTCCTGAATTCCTCCTGTTTGGAAAAAGTCTCTGCTGCCTGTGAGAAGTGACAAGGGCAGTTCTCAGCAACACGCACCTGCAGCATGCCTCACTGCACAAAACAGGAGCCCCGGGAAACAGGGCGTGTGCCAAGGACACACGGCAGGGTGACATCCGTCATGAGTGAAGATCCTGCCCCACAGTGTTTCCTTCCACTGTTAGTCACTGCGGGTTTCAGAGAAACCAGGATTCATAGTCCAGAGCACGTTAGCTAGGATGTAGAGAGCTGATTTAAAGAAAAAAGACATCAGCCTTGTGCCTAGCATTCGATTTCAGACAAAGTTCAAATCCTTGCATTTTTTCAAAAAATGACAACTGGGCTAGAAAGATGTCTCAGTGATTAAGAGAATGTGCTGCACTTCCAGAGGACTTAGATTTGGTTCCCAGCAACCATGTCAGATGGCTCACAACCATTGTAACTCCAGCCCAGGGGGTCTAATGCCTCTCCCTCTGAATGTATCCACAAGAGCATGCATATGAACACACCCAACAGCATAATTTTAAATAAAAAAATAACTCTTTTTAAAATAATAACCACCCGCAATTATGACTACCAAAGGAAAAAGATGCCTGGAGATGGAGGTCCTGAAAAGTCTATGTTCAGACAAAGTTTGCTACAGTCACATGTGATCAATTAAGCAGGAAAGCATTGAGACTACCCATCGTACCAAAGCGGAGCTCTGGTTGAGGGAATCCCAACAGAATTCCACCCATGAGGACCAGTGTGACAGAGACCCACACCTGCTCCAGTCCACAGACTCCAGGCAAACAAAACAGGGATCACCTTTGTCCCACATCTTCGCAGAGATGAATGGCATCAGAATTTTGAGCCTCCATCTCTAGACCCTAATTCAACAAGACTGTCACATGTCTTCCTAAAGCAGAAGTTAAAGTCAGTTCTTCGAGCCTCACCAGTTGGCCCCATCCTGATTTCTGATCCATTGGGGAATCAGATGAGTTTCTCTAAATCACAGTAACACAAGACAGAAAGCAGTCATGTCTCCATGCAAAGGTACACAGAGAGCTGCATAGACTCCTGAAGATTCTGAGGAAAGGCTTCCTCTAGTCCCCAGTTGTCTCAGCACCGATACTGGCATTTTAGCTAGACAGGGAGAGTGGGCAGAAACTGTAAGAACCAAGAGAGGATGAAAGGTTTCTGGCTATCAAGATAGTAAAGTGTGAAGAAAGACACGGACTCGGGGAGTTAAGGAGAGCATGACCAGCAGCCACAGTGGTTGGAAATTCTACAGGCTCCTCAAACAATTAGACTAAGACATAAAAGTGGATCTGATTGGCTAGGACCCCAGTGCCAGTGAATCAGGTAGACTTTATTTTACTAACCTTGCAAGGAGGGGAGAGAGCTGATTTATTTTTTAACCAGAAAAAAAAATCAGAGCCATCATTTTAGAATATCTGTCTTCCTGCAGGAAGTGAACTGGGAGGGAAGAGGGTAAAATATGCAGAATAATTGAAGCTGGGCTTTTAGGGTCGCATCCTTCTTCCTACCACCCAGCCCTCGCCTGTACACACAGAGCAGCACAAGCTCACTCAGGTGCCACAACGCACAAACCTCTTCTCTTTCTCTCCAACGTCTGCTTAGCAGTAGTGTAACAGGAAGTCTGGTCTGGAGACCCTCACGGTCTATACCCATAGTCCCTGTGAAATTATTAATAATGTCCTCATTCAATCTCAAAAGTGTCCTGGTTTAGACAATAAATTATGCATGCAGCTTACTTAGAAAGAGTCTGTTCCTGCCTCCCTGCGGGTGTCTCCAGCATCAGGAACCTGCTATCTACAACTTGCAGCCTCTCCCCTCACCACAATGATGCCCTTGCTTTCTCTGCCTCAGCACATCGCTAGTCAGACCCACATCAGTCTGACTTTGCAGCTTCCACTGCCTCTTCCCCAACTCCAGGTCAGTGAGACAGAGAAGAATTTGGATCCTAGCTCCTGGAATGTAGGGACTGGGATATGTGGAAGTCCAGAAGAGACTCTGGAGCCTGGGGTAGGGGAAATGGAAGACAAAGGCTCTCCTCTTTCTTCTCCTCTGCAAGTGTCAGGAGAGTGTGAACAAGATGAAAGGGCACATGGATTTGGGAAAACAAAAGCAGTGGCCTTGACTACACAAAAGCAATAGTAACTACAGTCTCTGATTAAACATCATATGAATCATTTGTTTCTCATTACAGCGCTACCCAGGAACACACATGTAAATCACACAAGGTGCCGAAGTGTTGTTAGTGTACTGTTATCTAATTATAGTTATAAATATTCTATGCATTCATGATTATGGTCTGTTATGCCTAATCCTTTGAAACAAACACCAACCCTGATTCCTCCTATGACTAACAAGTCATCTCATCCACTCAGAGGTCTAGATCGGTCAGATACTAATGAACTTCTACAAGAAAGGAAACACCAAGGCGATAGAAATGGTCTCTACCATTGTAAGAGTGCAAAAACCTACAGCATTACATTACCAGGTTCGCCAATGAAAAGGAAAACCATCCAAGCAGCTCATATAGAACCTAATGCATTGCGGGGAAGGGGGGACCTCATAGTTGCGGAGGAATTAAAGTCCATTATGGCAGGGGAGGCACGGCAACAGTCTCAGAAAGCATAGTGGGCGGGAGCAGGAAGCTGGCTGGTTACATTTTCAGTCACACACGAATCTGAACAGGAAGTAGGGCAAGGCTATAAACCCTGAAAACCCAGTGGTGGACTTCTTTCAGCAAGGCTGTATCTCTTAAAACAGCGATTCTTAACCTGTGGGTCACCTTTGGGGGTTAAATGACCCCTTCACCAGGGTCACCTAAGACCACTGGAAAATATAAATATTTACATTATGATTCATAATGGTAGCAAAATTACAGTTATGAAGTGGCAACAAAAATAATTTTATGGTTGAGGGGGGTCACACTCATATTAAAGGGCTGCAGTATTAGGAAGGTTGAGGACCACTGTTTTAAAGGTTTCATAACATCCCCCAAACAGCAGCATCAGCTGGGGATCAAGTGTTCAAATACCTGAGCCTATGTGAGGCCCCAACAGGAGAGGATACCTCTCTACTGGAGAGATGGCAGCCCCACCTCATACATAGGGCGTAGCTCCTCAGCCCCACCCACAGAGCAGGGCAGTGACAGCAATGTGTGTGTCTGGGATAGGAGTGTGTTAGGATTGGGAAGGGTGGGGACTGTTGCCTCCTCTGTGGACCACCATGGTCTGCTTTGTGCTGCCATCCCAAGAGGTGACTAGAGGGCCAAAACTGATCACAATCTACCAGCTGTCCAGGCCAAACTCTGCTAGCATCTCCATAAGAATTCTGGACGATCCATATTCTCTGCCAGGGCTGTCTATCAGCCACCCTTGGTCACTCTAGGACGCATACACTCATTCTCAGTATCAATTCTATTCTACTAGACTGGGCAGCTCAGCCCTCGCTTTCTCATGAAGTAGCCACCAAGGGCCCATAAGGACAGCTGCCTGTCACAGTTAGTCCCCTTGTTCCTCTCTTGGGCTTAGTGTGATGAACTAGATATTTAGCAGGTATCCTGCAAAATGGTTTTAAATAAACTCTATTAATTATTAATATGACCCAGACATCTCCCTAATAATCAAGTGAGTGTCATATGTATTTCTTTAGCATTCCGCAACTATTGAGAGATGTCCCCAAACCTAATCCTCTAATGGCTAGGCTGGCTACTTCCTCAACTGTGCTCCCCAAATACTTGCTGTTTAAGTCTTCCTGGGTTATTTCTGCTCCAGTAGACTGTCCTGGGGGTGGGGGCATTTTATTGGACACATGCTTCTGGTTCATCTTGTCTAATGGAAACTTCCTCTTTTCTCTCTTCATCCTCCTTCTCCTCCTGTGACCCCCAGCCTCATAACTCCACCTCTCTCTCTCTATTCTCCCCAATAATCATCTGTAGCCATTTTTATTTAACAAATAGTTTTAAATTTAGTAGCAAGGTTTACACAACAAAGGCTGGTATACGGTGGGAATTCACTTGTCTTGGGGAAGCCAGATCTTGGGGTACAGAATTTAGCATTTGAATGCACAGCAGCCCTCCCACACTGCTGGCATCTAACTTCCCAGCCCCTTCACTAATTCTTCAGCTTTTACTTTGCTGGCTTCAAACATCTTCCCACAATTGTTTTGACTTATGGCATAACATTTGGCCTCCTGGACCTCTGTATTTTGCATAAATACAAGACGAGTGTCACATGGATACCACCAAGGTCTCTTGCCAGGTCAAAAACTAGCTGGCTTCTTGGATCATCACTACAGTGGCCTGAGTTCCTGGGCAGCTAAATAGAGTGAAAACAATCTTGAGGTCACAATTTCCAGTGGGGAGGAAGGATTGGAACAGAGTGTCTTGACAATGAGAGATCTTTTATCTTCTCTTCTCTTCTCTTCTCTTCTCTTCTCTTCTCTTCTCTCTTCTCTTCTTTCAAATGTTTCTTTTATAGCCTTGCTCCAAGGCAAAGCGTGAAGCTTAGTAGGTGGTATACTCTGTTCAGCCTCCATGTTTTCCTTAGCCCCATATTTACACTGGCTTTTCTTACTGTGACCTGTTAATCCACCCCCCACCCCCCCCACCCCCGTGAACTGCCCGATTTTATTTATATACCTTGTCCTGTTTCCTGTGTAGAGGCAGAGTGAACTGGCCTCCTGGTCACTTTAGAAGTAGTAATATCGATGAAAGTGATGTATGGGATGGTGGGCTGGCTACCTGTTTCAAAGGTGTCTGGGAAAAGACTCTCTGTCCACTCAGTTCACTACACACACACACACTGGCCGACTCTTCAGACCACAGACCATCAGGCCAACTCTCACGGATCACCCAGCCCCTCTCCCCAGCCTTTTCGTCCATCCAGTCCCTTCCCTTGGCTCCTCACGGCCCGCCCGCTCCACCAGCTCTCCATACAGCCTCTCTCTCTTGCTCCCCATCCACACAGCCAGTTACCTGCCCTCCATGCAGGAAGACAATCATCCTCTGACTCCGCAATCTCTGTGCCTGGGTTCCTCAATTCACACAGCCTCTTTCTAGGCCCATTGTCCACACAACCTATTATTCCTGACTCCCTATCCACGTAGCCCCTTGTCCCCAGCTCCAGGTCCAAGCACCCTGAGCCCTTGACCTGCCCTGTCTGACCCTAATGCGTTTTTAATCACAGAAAGAGATCTGAGAATAATCACCAATGCTTTCAGGAAAACCTGGGTACCGATTAGACCCAGGAACAGCTGGCGTGCAGTGTGCCTCTGGCAATGTGGATGAGAGCAGTTAGCACAAATAAAGAGAGAACTCAAAGTGTTTGTTGGTATCGCTATTGGTTTTGGTTTGGTTTGGTAGTGCTAAAGATCGAACCCAGGGCGTCATGCCTGCTAGGGTAAGCACTCAACCACCGAACCATTCCCTCTGTCCTCCAAATATTCAATCGCTCCATCTAAACTGTCAAGCCTAGTGCAGCACCTGGCACCTACCAGTGCTGGATTATTATCCATGTATTAATTTACTGGCCACATCGAGTATTAATGAATTGTCAATTGTTAAGGTTTTTTAATTTTTTACTTTAAAATAACTTTCTGCTGTCTTAAATATTTATTTTTATTCTGAGTTATGTTTTTTAATCAGTATTCAGGATGTAACAAGTATCATTTTCTACTAAGTGGTTATTTTTTTTATTTTCCTTTAAAAGCTAGCATGTGTAGTTTTGACTTTATATGCTAACTTTCCCTAGTTCATCAATATTTGGAGTTTACTTATATCTAGAAGCCCATAAATTAACTTTTTTTTTAACTGCCATGCACGCTAGGCATACACTCTGTTCCCGAGCTACAGCTTCGACCCTAACTTTCTATATAACATAAAATGTAAAACAGAGCTGGAAAGATAGCTCAGTGGGTGAACGCAGTTGATATGCAAGCCAGACCACCCGAGTTTGGGTCCCCAGGATCTCAGCAAAGCCAGACACAGCGGGTCAAGCATTTGTAAGGCTAGTACTATCTACTGGAGATGAGGGCAGGTCTGGGATAAGAAAAATCAACCCAAAGTTCATGCCAGCCTGGCCTGCAGAGTGGAGAAGAGATCTTTCCTCCAATAAGGCAACCTGAGGTTAGCCTCTGAAGGCCACAGATGTGCTATGGCACACACACCCTCTCATAAGAACATGCACTCATATATCACATACATACACATACACTTACATATCACACTTACACATGTGCATGTACACTTACATATCACCACACACATGTATACTTACATATCACACATACATGTATACTTACATATCACATGCATGGTCACTTACACACATGCATGTACACTTACATATCACATACACATGTATACTTACATATTACATATACATACACACAGTATAAGTAGCACATATGAGAGTTTGTCCTCCTAGTTACATAAATGTACTTGGAGAAAACCATTATTAAAAAACCACAATGGCAGCTTCTCAAGTAACCCCCATGTGCTTTATTCTTTCCAGTCTTCATCTAACAACTCAGATGGATAAAATCAAAAGCTTATTTTTCTAAAGTGGCACTTCTGGTAGCTGACATAGTTCATTGGTAAAGAGCTCACTGTACAAGTGTGAGGATTCCCATTCAGTCACCAACACCCACACTGATCCTAACACTGAGGTAGAAATAGGATTCCTGAGGCTTTGAGCCAGGTAGTCTAGCCAAACCAGTGAGCTCCATACTTGGAGATAGACCCTATCTCAAACATAAGGTCAAGAACAATTGAGATACACACCTGAAGTCTGCCTTTGGCCTCCACGAGTTTATGCACATACACATAACCACACATGCTCATAGTCACGCACACACACACATACACACACACATATGTGCACTTGCACGCATGCACACACAAATGGTACAGTTGCTGTCTGAATGTTGGTATTACCCTAAAGTCTTATGTTGAAATTGTAACGTAAAGTGATAGTATTCAGAGATGGGGCCTTGGGGTGGTGATCAAGCCATGAAGCCTCCACCACCATGCAGGTCCTTATAAAAGATAGCTGAAAGAGTCTGCCTGCCTTTTTCGCTGTGAAAGGGTACCATCTATGAAACAGACAATAAGCATGGTGGCCTTGTGTCTTGTATATCTCAACCTTCAGAACTATGGGTCACCAATTTCCATTAAGCATAAGTCACCTGAGTATGTCCCAACTTTACTTTAGTCACGACTGACTCATACATTTGCATGCCACGAGGGAGTAAACTGAGGCATGTATTGCAGCTACCTGCTGAACTCAGGTGACCTCAGAGGCTCTAGAAACTAGACCCTTGGGTATAACAAAGAAATCTGGGAAATTCTGGCCTACAGAACACCTTCCTATGGCTTCTCAAGAACCATAGGAATTTATGTCCTATGATGTCAACATTCATTCAATTCGACAGCTGGATGAATTGCATTGTTAACCATTGGAGCCTCACAATAGCCCTATAAGGTGGTTATTATCCTCCTTCAGACGGTGAAACTGATCTGAGGTGTTGAAGAATTCTCTGCAAACCCCACAGGCACTGGAAACAACCCAAACTGAAGCCCCATCCACTTGGCACTTCTGCTATCATAGTTCTATTTAGGGTCGCTCAGAGGTATGTGACTCCCCAGGCAGATGGAGGAATGGGGACTGCTTCAAACATTCTGTACATATGTACATGCACACACCTACTTACATGTGTGTGCATGCATGTAAACACACACAAATAAAAATGTAGTTTAAAACGTTTAAAAGAAGAGGAGAGACAGCTCAGAATTAAAAAGCACCTGCTGCTCTTGCAGGGGACCCGGGTTTGGCTCCCAGCACTCATATCAGATGGCTCACATTGTCTATAACTCCAGTTCCAGGGCCCTAGGTGGACCCTGACATCTAAGAGACCATTCACAAGACATATACATAAAGCAAAACTTAAATGTTTTTAATTCAATTTTTGAGAATTTCAAACATTAGTTTTGTATTTATATCTTTACTGCCTTTCTTTCTGTGTCAACTTCTGTCACAACACCCACTTCCCACTCAAAGTCATGAACTCCTTGCTCTTTCCCTATTATTGTTTTACACGAACACACAGACATACACACAAACACACACACATTCACACACATACACACAAACACATACACATTCACACACACATTCACACATACAAACACACACACATTCACACACATACACACAAACACACACACATTCACATACATACGCACACATACACACACACACAGATACACACATACACACATACACACATACACACACGCACACACAAAACCTACTGAGTCCATGTAGCATTATTACATGAAGATGTGTTTAGGGCTGACCACTTGAGATTTAAAAACTTAAAGTAAATATTCTTTAAAGCCTTTAAATATTAAGTAAATATTTAAGTAAATATTTTTAAAAGCGTTTTTAAAAGATGAGCTCGCTAGCGGCTGGGCGATAGCTCTGTAGGTAAAGGCGGTCACCATGCAAGCCTCATGGGTCTGATCCCCACAACCCACACAAAGAGGAAGGAGAGAACAAGCCCACAGAGCTGCCCTCTGACCTCCACTCACGTGCCATGGCATGTGCTTCCCCCACACTCATCCTGCACACATGACAATGATAAATTAAAACCTCCAATAAGGACCTTCCATCCCAAAGCAGTATCCTTATGTGGAAAGTTTTTTTTAACTAAACGTTGCCAGATCTTGCAAATGCCAATACAGCAACCCTCCAAATTTTAAATTTCAGATGAATAGTAGTTTTAACATAAAGTATATCCTTTCAATAAGGGATGTTATTTTTACTTTTAATTTCTCACTGACCTGAAATTCCAATTATTCCAACTGAAATTCCAGTTGTCTTGCATTTTATCTAGGAACCCTAGGCAAGCCTGGTTTTCTCCATCTCGTCTTCTGTTGCTGTCTAGAGCTGCTGGGGTAGTGATGACTCAGACACACTGCCTCCCAGCCTAACCTAGCTCCGCTTCAACCTCTGTTGCGTATGATCTGCCTGCTGTGTACACAGCGAATGAGTCAAGGCTCATTGCTGCCACTTCAATGCCCCTCAGCAACCCTGGGAACCTGATGGCCCAGGCTGACTTTATCCTAAGATTAAAAGCCATCTTGTTACAAGATCGAAACAAGTTCATTCCTGCTTTCTGTAAAATTTGGGTCTTGTCTTAACCTATTTTATGGAATTTGACATGGTCCACACCCCAGATTCTGACCTCCACCCTAATAAGATGTTTTGCAAAATAATTTTGAGATGTTCTGCCAAGTTCCCATATAAATAAAATTCCCTAGCCTTGCAGTCCTAGAGATAATCTAAACCCCACTTTATCCTGTGTTTGATGCTATTTTCTCAGACACTGCTTTAGGGAAATAGCCGTCTTACAGAAAACTAAGCTTGCTTAATTAGACTAAACAAATTTGGGTAATGGTCATTATTCTCACTCAGTGGGGTTAACTATTGCAGAGATCAAGACCCCAATCCAAATTCTAAAGCCCCTCACTCTGAGCTTCTGGGACTGGAATGTTGCCTCAGAAGGTGCACACTTTGAAGATGTTCCAAGGCTCCAAAGGCAGATTTTCAGTTTGGTGGATTGTTAGAGCCAAATGCCACATTATTAAAAACCCAGTAAGCACATATCTGAGGAGATCTCCACCAGTAACTGCTAGAAGGTGTTTCCTTCTATGATAGCAGGTTCTGTTTCTGGTAGGATCACGCCTGGGGGACAGAGAGGTACCTGACAAGGTACTCAAACTCCTCTGGGCACCTGCAAGGCTTTGTATTGCCCACCTAGGTTTTTGACACCTGGTTCTTGGTCCCCTATGTTTTGTTCTATGTTTTGTTTGTCCGGGGCACTAGCAAGAAGTCATTCTGCCCACTTGGTTCCTAGATACTGAGAACCAAGAAGGAAATTAGTCAAGCCCGGTTAAATGTGTGAATAGAGATGCCCACCTCATGTTTTGTTATGACAGGTCTCTTTTGGCCATGTTAACATCCTGTGTTCCATACTTACTAGCTTTTTTTTTCTCCATGTTTTTTGTTTGCTGGTTTCTTTTTTCTTTCTTTCCTTCCCCTCCCCCAACCATATCTGTCTTTAAATCTGCAGCCCCAGCCACCTGAAAATGTTCATGCAACTTTGTTTTCTCTTCCGGAGTCAGCTGTTAGGTGCTGGCTGTGGCACTCAGGAGGATGAGCAGCAGAAAGCACTTAGAATTGGTGGGGGAGCATGTGTGAAAATGGGGAAGGGAAGAACTGGCAAGAAACACCAGACTGGCAACATAGCAACTTTGGTGGATTGCTATGGCTGCTTTAATAAGCAGAGCTCAGAATTTCTACCTCTGAGCCTTCTCTGTTCTCAGGTTACTTCCCTCTAGTCACTGGATTCAATTTTTAGACATGGATAATATTGAAATACTGCTTTATATATTCTGCTTTATTTAAAAACTGTCTCTGGAGTTGGATTATGGCTCCCCCTTCTCTAGATCCAAGCATCCTTATTTAAAGGTATAACTCACCTATGATAGGTGAGTCATCTGATCTTGTGACAAGAAAAAAGAGAGAAAGAGCACACAAAACAAAACAGATCATTGATTTCACTTGACATTTTAAGACTTTTGATAAAAATATAAACTTTGTCTCAAGATCTGTAAATATATTAGGTATGGTTACGGATTTAGAAAGCCTATAACAAGAAGTTACCTTATAAAAATCTATAAATGTATAATTTTAATTTTCTACAAAATACTGTACATATGACTTGGATTCAACTTGTGTTTGAAAAAATGGGAAGCAACATTAAAAGACTGTAATAATTAAAGATGCAATAAAAACCATTAATAATTTTTATTCCTCGATCAAGGTAACATAAATAAGTGACATTTTGTTTACTGTGATCAATAACTATTTGCTCTTAAAAAGAAACTTAAATAACCTACAGCCTGTCTGCCTCTCAGTAGGTCTGCAATAACCAGGAACACAGCCTGCCTGTCTCCCAGGAGATCTGCAATAACCAGTGACACAGGAGGCTTACCTTAACCAGGGGGCACAGACCTTCCAGTTTGCACCTCTATCTACAACTGGGGTAGATCCTGCCCCTCAAGCCTAGGGCCAGCCTGTCTCCTAGGAGGTTCACCCTAGCCAGGAACATAGGAGGTCTTCCCTAATCAGGGACACAAGAGGCACCCTTACAAGAAACAACACTGCCTGCCTCCCAGGAGCCAGCTCTAACACAAGTCAAAGAGTTCTACCTGCCTCCAAAGAGGCCGATTCCAGTCAGAGGCATCCAGACTAGTTAACACCAGAGATAGATAACTAGATGGCAAGAGGCAAATGCAACAACATAAGCAATAGAACCCAATGAAATTTGGCACCGTCAGAACACAGTTCTCCCACTATGGCACACCTGAAAAGCAAGTTTCTGACCTAATATCCCATCTCATAAAGATGACAGAGTCCTTTAAAAAGAATATAAATAACTCTCTTAAAGAAATACAGGAAATCACAGGCAAACAGGTAGAAGCTTCTAAAGAGAAAACAAATAAAACCCTTAAATAAATACAGGAAAATACAATCAAGCAGCTGAAGGAATTGAACAAAATGGTCTGAGAACTAAAAATGGAAATAGAAACAATAAAGAAAACACAAATTGAGGCAACCCTGGAGATGAACAACTTGGTAAAGAGATCAGGAGCTATAGATGCAAGGGTTACCAACAGAATACAAGAGAGAGAAGAGAGAATCTTGGGCATAGAAGATATCATAGAAGATATTGACACATTGGTCAAAGAAAATACAAAGTGTAAAAATATACAGGAAATTCAGGACACAATATAAAGATCAAACCTAAAAATAATAGCAATCGAAGAAGGTGATGATTCCCAGCTCAAAGAGCCAGAAAACATCTTCAACTGAATCATAGAAGAAAATTTCCCTAACCTAAAGAAAGAGTTTGCCATAAATGCACAAGAAGCCTACAGAATACCAAATAGATTGGACCAGAAAAGAAAATCCATTCGTCACATAATAATCAAACACTAAATACAGAGAACAAAGAAAGAATATTAAAATCTGTAAGAGAAAAAGGCCAAGTAACATATGAAGACAGACCTATCAGAATTATAGCAGACTTCTCTACAGAGTCTCTAAAAGTCAGAAAATCCCGGACAGATGTCACCCAGACCCTAAGAGAACACAAATGCCATCACAGGTTACTATATCCAGAAAAACTCTCAATCACGTAGATGGAGAAACCAATATATTCCATGACAAAACAAAATTCTAATTCATCCCTACAGAGGATACTAAAGGAAAACTACACAAGGAGGGTAACTACACTCAAGAAAACACAAGAAATTAAACATCTCACAAAATAAAACGAAGAAACACACACACTCACAACCACCTCCAGCAACAAAAATAACAGGAACAAACAATCATCTGTTTTTAATATCTCTCAACATTAATGAACTCAATTCCCCAATAAAAAGACACAGGCTAGCAGACTGTATATGCAAACAGGATCTAGAATTTTGCTGTATACAAGAAACACACCTCACTGACAAAGATAGACACTACCTAAGAGTAAAGGACTGGAAAAAATTTCCCACACAAATGGTCCCAAGAAACAAGCTGGAGTTGCCATTCTACTATCCAATAAGATAGACTTTCAACCAAAAGCTATCAACCGACATGGGGAAGGACACTTTATATTCATCAAAGGAAAAATCCACCAAGAAGAAGTCTCAGTTCTGATCATCTATGCCCCAAATGCAAGGGCATCCACATTTATAAAAGAAACTTAACTAAAGCTTAAAACACACATTGAATCTCACACATTAATAGTGGGAGACTTCAACACTCCACTCTCGCAAATGGACAGGTCATTGAAGCAGAAACTAAACAGAGACACAGTGAAACTAAGAGAGTTTATGAACCAAATGGATTTAACAAATATCTACAGGACATTTCACCCCAAAACAAGAGAATATATCTTCTTCTCAGCACCTAATGGAACCTTCTCCAAAACTGATCATATAATTGGACACAAAACAAGTCTCAACAGATACAAGAATATTGAAATAATCTCATTCATCTAAGCAGATCACCATGGACTAAGGCTGGACTTCAATAACAACAAAAAAAAATAACAGAAAGCCCACATACCCATGGAAACTGAACAACTCTTTGCTCAATGATAACTTGGTCAGGGAGGAAATAAAGAAAGAAATCAAAGACTCTTTAGAATTCAATGAAAATGAAGACACAATATACCTAAACTTATGGGACACAATAAAAGCAGTGTTAAGAGGAAAATTCATAGCACTGAGTACCTTCATAAAGAAATTAGAGAGATCCCATAAAAGCAACCTAACAGTACACCTGAAAGCTCTACAACAGAAAGAAGTAAACACACTCAAGAGGAGTAGACAGGAAAAAATAGTCAAGCTTAGGGCTGAAATCAACCAGTTAGAAACAATGAGAAAGAAACAACAAAACCAAGAGCTGGTTCTTTGAAAAAATCAGCAAGATAGATAAACCTTTAGCCAAACTAACTAAAAAGCACAGAGACAGTATTCAAATTAACAAAATCAGAAATGAAAAGAGAGACATAACAACAGAAACTGAGGAAATTCAAAATATCACCAGATTCTACTGCAAAAGCCTATACTGAACAAAACTGGAAAATCTAGATGAAATGGATGATTTTCTAGACAGATAGCAGGTACCAAAGTCAAATCAAGATCAGGTAAACTAAACAGTACCATAACCCCTAAGGAAATAGAAACAGTCATTTAAAACCTCCCAACCAAAGAAAGCCCAGGGCCAGATAGTTTTAGTGCAGAATCCTACCAGACCTTTAAAGAAGAGCTAATACCAACACTCTTCAAACTATTCTATAAAATAGAAACATAAGGAACACTATGTAATTCATTCCACGAAGCCACAGTTACTCTGTTACCTAAACCACACAAAGACCCAACAAAGAAAAAGAACGTCAAGCCAATTTCCCTTATGAATATCAATGCAAAAATACTCAATAAAATTCTCAAAAACTGAATCCAAGAACACATCAAAACCATCATTCACCACAATCAAATAGGCTTCATCCCAGAAATTCAGGGATGGTTCAATATACAAAAATCCATCAATGTAATACACTATAAAAACAAACTCAAGGGAGAAAATCACATTATCATCTTTTTAAATGCTGAAAATGCCTTCCACAAAATACAACACTCCTTCATGTTAAAAGTCTTGGAAAGATCAAAAATTCATGGCACATTCCTAAACATAATAAAATCAATATATAGCAACAAACAGCCAACATCACATAAAATGGAGAGAAACTAGAAACAATCGCACTAAAATCTCAAGACAAGGTTGCCCACTCTCTCCCTATCTATTCAATATAGTACTTGGAGTTCTAGCTAGAGCAATTAGACAACAAAAGTAGATCAAGGACATACAAATTGAAAAGGAAGACATCAAAGTCTCACTATTTGCAGATGATATGATAGTATGCATAAGCCTAGAAAATGCCACCAGAGAATTCCTACAGCTGATAAACAACTTCACCAAAGTAGTGAGACATAAAATTAACTCAGACAAATCAGTAGCTTTCCTTTATACAAATGATAAGCAGTCTGAGAAAGAAATTAGAGAAACAACACCCTTCACAATAGCCACAAATAGTATAAAATATCTTGGTGTAACTCTTACCAAGCAAGTGAAAGATCTGTTTGACAAGAACTTCAAATCCCTGAAAAAAGAAATCAAAGAAGACCTCAGAAGATGGAAAGATCTCCCATGCTCGTGGATTGGTAGAATTAACATAGTAAAAATGGCCATCTTACCAAAAGCAATCTACAGATTCAATGCAATCTCCATCAAAATTCCAACATAGTTCTTTACAGACATGAAAAAAGCAATTCTCAACTTCATATGGAAAAAAAAATCCAGGATAGCCAAAATAATTCTCAACAATAAAAGATCTTCTGGGGGAATCATCATCCCTGACCTCAAGCAATACAAAGCTACAAAACCACAGAGCAATGGTGATAAAAACATCATGCATGGTATTGGTACAGAGACAGACAGGTCAATCAATGGAGTAGAATTGAAGACCCAGAAATAAACCCACACACCTATGGACACTTGATCTTTGACAAAGGAGCCAAAAACATACAGTGGAAAAAGAAAGCATCTTCAATAAATGGTGTTGGTCTAACTGGCTGTTTGTATGAAGAAGAATGAAAATAGATCCATATTTGTCACCTTGCACAAAGCTCAAGTCCAAGTGGATCAAGGATCTCAACATAAAATCTAATACACTGAATCTAGTAGAGAAGAAAGTGTGAAAGAGCCTCAAACTCATTGTCACAGTGGGGAATTGGGGATTTCCCTGAACAGAACACCAATGTCTCAGACTCTAAGATCAACAATTAATAAATAGGGGAACACTGTTCCTTCCGGTCTGGGCCAGAGCACTGAGCAGATCTTGGGTAGCAGCTCTGTCCCCAACCTCCAAGAACCCAGAGGAAGCAGGGATCTCAGGCGCTCGAATTCAGGCAGTATCTTAGGTAAGCAGACAGCAGGGCCCACCCTAAACAGGGAGTAACTGGGAACCAAAAGGACCCAGGAAGTCACTCCCGGCCCGGAACACTGGTTCCTTCCAGTCTGGGCCAGAGCACTGAGCAGATCTTGGGTGGCAGCTCTGTCCCCAACCTCCAAGAACCCAGAGGAAGCAGGGATCCCAAACGCTCTAACTTGGACAGTGTCTTAGAAACTAGTTCTCAAATCTGAGGCCTGGATCAGACCTCTACCAGGTCTGCTGTTGTGTGGACCCCAAATTCCACCTGAGACATACTGGAAGGTCCACTCAATCCAGAGCCACAGAGGAACAAATGAACTCATTTCAGACAACATATCCTGAGATATTCTAGAGGAGACACTGCACCCAGAACAGCAGACACCTAGCTGGACTACTACCTTGGAGGCACCATATCCTGAGGCATGCTAGAGGTACCACTATAATCAGTGCAGCTGGAAAAGATCACAGAGACATCTGGACCCCTAGGAGATCAGACACAAGCTAGATAATTAGAAAGACAGGCTTCAGTCAGAGACAGCAAGTACAGGCAGCACTAGAGTTAACCAGATGGCAAAAGGCAAGAGCAAGAACGTAAGCAACAGAAACCAAAGTTACATGGCATCATCAGAACCCAGCTCCCCCATCAGAGCAAGCCCTGAACACCCCATCACACCAGAAAAGCAGGAATCAGAAATTAAATCACTTCTCATGATGATGTTAGAGGGCTTTAAGAAAGACATAAATAACACTCTCAAAGAACTTAAGGAGAGCACTGGTAGACAGATAGAAACCCTCAAAGAGGAAACACAAAAATCCCTTAAGGAATTACAAGAAAATGCAACCAAACGGGAAAAGGAATTAAACAGAACCATGCAGGATCTAAAAATGGAAGTAGAAACAATAAAGAAATCACAAAGGGACAATACCCTGGAGATAGAAAACCTAAAAAAAAGATCAGGAGTCATAGACAAAAGTATCACCAACAGAATACAAGAGATGGAAGAGAGAATCTCATGTGCAGAAGATACCATGGAAAACATTGACACAACTGTCAAAGAAAATGCAAAATACAAAAAGCTACTAACCCAAAATATACAAGAAATCCAAGACACAATGAGAAGGCCAAACCTAAGGATAATAGGTATAGATGAGGGGGAAGACTCCCAACTAAAAGGACCGGTAAATATCCTCAACAAAATTATAGAGGAAAACTTCCCTAACCTAAAGAAAGAGCGGTCCATAAATATACAAGAAGCTTACAGAACTCCAAATAGTTTAGACCAGAAAAAAAATACTTCCTGACATATAATAGTCAAAACATCAAATGTACAAAACAAAGAAAAAATACTAAAAGCAGTAAGGGAAAAAGGCAAAGTAACATATAAAGGCAGACCTATAAGAATTACACCAGACTTCTCACCAGAGACCATAAAAGCCAGAAGATCCTGGACCAATATCATACAGACCCTAAGAGAACACAAATGCCAGCCCAGACTACTATACCCAGCAAAACTGTCAATCATTATTGATGGAAAAACCAAAATATTCCATGACAAATCCAAATTTACACAGTACCTCAACACAAATCCAGCACTTCAAAGAATAATTGGTGGAAAACTCCAACACAAGGAGGGAAACTACAACCTAGAAAAAGCAAGAAAGTAATCTTCCAAAAACCCCAAAAGAAGATAGTTACACAAACATATCTCCATGGATGTTAGCCCAAAAGCTTGGATTAGCGAAGACTCAACCCACAGACCACATGAAGCTCATGAAGAAGGAAGACCAAGAGGGGATGCCTCAGTTCAACTTAGAACGAGAAACAAAAATGCTCAAGGGAGCAAATAGGGAAACAAAACATGGAACAGAAACTGAAGGAGGGGCCATCAGGAGACCATTCCACCTGGGTATTCACCCCATGTACAGCCACCTAATCTAAACACTGTTGTAGATGGCTGGAAGTGCATAATGTGAGGAACATGATATAGCTGTCTCCTTAGAGGTCAGCCAAAGACTAACACACTCAGAGGACAATGTTCACAATTAACCACTGATACGATCAGGGGTTTCCCAATGGAGAACTTAGTGAGAGGACTGAAGGAGCAGAAAGGGTTATTGGCCCCAGGTGGAAAGCAACAATACCAAACAACCAGAGCCCCCCCAGGGTTTAAACCACCAGCCTGGGAACACATAGGGAGGGACCCAAGACTCCAGAGGTATATGTAGGGGAGGATGACCTTGTCGGACATAGGTGGGAGAGGAGTTTCTTGGTCCCATAAAAAAAAAAAATGAACACACAGTGGGGGGGGGAATGTGAGGGAGGGGAGGGGATAGTGAGGGGGGTTAGGTGCAGTCACTGCCTCATAGAAGCATGAGGAGGGGGATGGGATAGGAGGTTTCTGGGTGGTGGGAGGAAGTAGGCTAAGGGGATAAAATCTGAAACGTAAATACTACAACCAATTTTAACAAGGGGGGGGAAAGTCTTCAGAACCAACATCTTTAAAAAAAAATGTCAGCCCCCTGGGGGCGGGAAATTTTTTTTTTTTTTTTTTTTTTTTTGATACTAAAACTTGTTCTGAGAATTGTATATTACAGAATACACAGCCTTGGTGTATCTACTCATCAAGCATACTGAGCAGACCTGCCCAAACCTCTGATGTCCTGGAATTCCATCTGGATTCAGTGAAGACACAGCATCAGAGGCTTATCAACTTACTCTTCCCCCCACCCCTCTTCTAAAATCTCAACGCCCTTAATCAGCTTGAAGAAGTTAACGAAGAGTCAGCACTCCTATTCCCTGAGCTTGGGGACTAATGTGGTTAATAATGGTCTGTCTTTCTAGGGACAAGTAGTGGTTTTGTTGGAACAGGGGGGATTAGCTAGGACTTATTGCATAGCCATAACCTATTGGTAGAAATCTGTATCAAGATGAAGTTATAATTTCTTAAATGGTACAAAATTTACTTTGATCTCAAATTTAAGGTTTTCATTGGTACGAGCCTCTTATTAATATAAAAATGAGATGAATATTGATACGCTCATGGGCATTGTGCCTGTATAACACATTTAGGAATACAATGCCTAGACCCAGCCCTTTTTTAACCTTTTTAACTGATTTGGGATGGTTAACCTATGAGTTAAGGGACTATAGCAAATTCATATTTTTGAGTTTATTGTTAGGGTGTTTTCCATATTTTATTTAGAAATAGCTGAGAGGAGTGAACAGACAACAGTCCAGGTTACCTTACATGGATAGTTGGTTTTCAAAACATCAGAAGTCCATAGAACTGACGCTACAAATATTTATATATTAATGTTCATATTGATTAGAGACCTGTCTGCTCCTGACAGCTTCCTGTCGTGGATTCTAAGAAGAAATTGAGCATCCTTGGAGTTACTCCAGTTGTGTGGTAACAGCCACTAGGCAAGAATTGCCTCTCTCCATCTACAGACAAATTACTGTCCAGAAAAGGACACACATGCAGAATAGTCGACTGATTATATCTGCCTAGACAGAGTAATCAGTCCTTAATAATCCTGCATCACCAAGGTCTGTCAGATGATTCTGGGCCAGAAGGCTGAAGATTTGATGCTCCAACGTTCGGTAGTATAGGGGCTTTTCAGGTGTTCAGAAGTCTCTATAAATTGGCTAAGTTTTAGAAGCTATGCTTTGTGCTTCCCACAATTATAGTTAACTCAGTCATTCTGGATTTCTGACGGGGTTGAAAACTTATAGCTATTTACCATAAGAGAAAAGATTTGAGTGGATGGTCGTCAGCTGACATTCATCCTAAAGCCAGGTTCAGAACTAAATGTTTTAGTTAGGATAGATGACAGAGGTACTGGTTAGTCAACAAAAGGATGGACTGGGTATTAGGACTATCTTGTACCTCACTGGTACAAATTGGCATAATTATGCTCTAATTGCATTTTGAGAGAAAAGTTTCATTTTAACAGGAAGGGTGATGTGTAGGAGGAGCTAAGGTAGGAGGAGTACTGAGAGGAAGAAAAGGAGTAAGAAGAGGAGAAGAAGAAGGAGAGGAGAAGCTAGGTGATGAAAGAGAGAAAGAGGGGGGAGACAGGGAGGCAGATATTCATGTATCTCCACCAGTCAAAGATAGTTGTTATATCTAGGTTGGTCAGTGGGTTACACCTCTGATTGAACAATTCCAAACTTATAACGCTTATGATTAACATTATTTTTTAAAAAATGTATAAATGCAAAAAGGAAAAGGGGGCATGGGATAAGGGTTTTCTAAGGGGGGGAATGGGGAAAGGGGACGGCATCTGAAGTGTAAATAAAATATCTAATAAAAAATAAATTAAAAAATTTTCAAAAAAAATATTAAATAAATAAATAAATAAACAAACAAAAACCAATTAATAAATAGGACCTCATGAAACTGAAAGGCTTCTGTAAGGCAAAAGACATCATTAATAGGTCAAATTGGGGGGAAAAAAATCTTCACTAACCCTACATCTGATAGAGGGCCAATAGCCAAAATATATAAAGAACTCAATAAGTTAACCTCCAAATAACCCAATTTAAAAATGGAGTACAGAGCTAAACAGAGAATTCACAACAGAAGAATCTTGAATGGCCAAGAAGCACTTAAAGAAATGTTCAAAGCTTTTAGTCATCAGGAAAATGCAAATCAAAACGACCCTGAGATTCCGCCTCACACCAATCAGAATGGCTAAGATCAAAAACTCACATGATAGCAGATGCTGTCAAGAATATGGAGAAAGAAGAACACTCTTCCATTGCTGGTGGGATTGCAAACTGGTACAGCCACTCTAGAAATCAATCTGGTGGCTCCTCAGAGAATTGAAAATAGTTCTACCTGAAGACCCAGCTATACCACTCTTGAGCATATACCCAAAAGATGCCCCACCATATCACAAGAACACGTGCTCTACTATGTTCATAGCAGCCTTGTAATAGCCAAAATCTGGAGACAACACAGATTCTGGAGCCACAGAAAATGTGGTTCATTTACACAATGGAAATACTATTCAGCTATTAAAAGTGAGGGCATCATGAATTTTGCATGCAAATGGATGGAACTAGAAAATGTCCTGAGTGAGGTAACCCAGACCCAAAGGGACATGCACGGTACGTACTCACTGCTAAGTGAATATTAGCCAAAAAGTACAGAGTACCTAGAATATGACCTGTAGACCGTAGGAAGTGTAACAAGCAGAAAGGCCCAAGACAGGATGTTTCTGTCCCACTTAGAAGGGGGACGAAAGTACTCATAGGAGGCAGAGTGAGTGAGGGAGGGATGTGAGTGAGTGATGAGAGGAGAAAGGGAAAAGAGAAATAGGATCAGGTATGGGGTGGAGGTGCGGGGGACAGGAGAGAAGCCCAGAGGACCAGGAAAATGAATGAAAATATGCAACCTCAGGAGTGAAAGGTGGGGGGACCTTCTAGAAAGTACCAGAGACCCTGGAAGTGAGAGACTCTCATGATTCAGTTGATGTGACCTTAGCCAAAATACCCAACAATGGGGAGAGGGAACTCAGAGAGTCCACCTCCAGTAGACAGACAGGGACTCGAGTGGAGGGACGGGGTTACTAACCCACAGTCAAAATTCCTGACCCAGAACTGTTCCTGTCTAAAGAACTGCAAGGATAAAAATAGAGAAGGGACTGAAGACAGGAGCCTAGCATGGCTGTCCTCTGAGAGGCTCTACCAGCAGCTGACTGAGACAGATGCACATACTTAACACCCAACCATTGGACTGAAGTGGGGGACTCCTATGGTTGAATTAGGGGAAGAATTGAAGAAGCTGATGGGGGTGACCCCAGCAATCACAACTAACCTGGACCCCTGAGATATCTCAAACATTCAGCCACCAACCAGGCAGCATACACCAGCTGATATGAGGCCCCCCCCGACAGAGGACTGGCTGATCTGGCCTCAGTGAGAGATGTATCTAATCCTCCAGACACTTGAGGCCCCAGAGAAGGGGGAGGCCTGTTGGGGAGGCAAGGGTAGGAGGAATGGAATGAGAAACTGTGGGAAGGGGACTAGGAGGGGACAATGGCTGGAATGTAAATAAATAAAAATAATTATAAAAAAGAAAAAAAAGAAACTTAATAATGGGTATTAAGATGGACACTTTATCGCAAATGTCATGGGTTGAACCAAAATGTTTGCCCTTAAATGTCCTCAAATTCTGCATTTCTTCTAATAATTTTGCTAATTATAAAGTTTACACTTTAGAGAAGTACGCCAAAAACAAAGTCATTAAAAAGTCAAGATAAACAAACTGCCTGAAACAAACAAATAAGAGGGGAAATAAAGGAAACTGCCTCATGAGGAAGAAAAAAAAATATCAGTCCAAGCCACCTTCTGGCTTAAGGCTATTTGTCTTTCTGGCCAGATTTTGATGCCAACCTGACATCAAAATGCTAGTGGGGACTGGCATGCTTAGTTGGTCTTCTGATTAAAATATAACATAACAGAGGTTTAATGCCGTGAGATAGGACCTGACCAAGATTTTGGACAGGCGAAAATGGGGGTGTGGGTCTGGGGGAACTCTATTATTCTTGATAAAAGATGAAAAAGCTGAAGAGTTAGTATTAGCTTACAGGCAGTTCTGCTAGGCTCCTCCCAGAGACCTAGCAGCGTAAGACAACGCCATTACCTGCTGCCTAGTACATGCCGGTATAAAAGGACTACCTCGCCACCCCAGCACTCTGTCCCTGTTTCCACGTGCTTCTGGCCGGTCTCTTTCTCTCTCCCACTTCCTATCCTTTCTATTCTTCTCTCTGTCCTTCTCTGCCCTCTGCCTGCCTCTACCGTCTCTCTAGGCCCTCACTCCATTCCCTTCCCCCAAATAAGCCCCCTTTATACCAGGTCGCCTAGTGTGATTTCTCAGGGGGCCACCTTGGAATGGGCCTGCTATGTTCTCCCTCCCCCCCCCCCATATTTCATAACAGTTAGGATCACACCTATAAGTACAAAAACTTAAGATATTTTCTTTTAGGTTAAGCACAAAGGCCCACCCGAAGTCTGTCCCTGTGCCCAGCAAGGGTCTCCCTCCCACCCCATGGATTACTTCCTCTTTGCTGTTTTTGTGCATAAAAAGAGGACTATTGCTGCCAGACATTTCCAGAACGTTACATGAAATGATTCTAGGTAGGAAGCCTTAGATATCTACAAATACGTATGTGATTTTCATCACCTGAAAAATCCAATAACCATCTTAAAAGGTTCTCATAGAAGCAGGCTCCTACGGAGGATCTCAATGAAAATGACAAAAAAGGACTCCAAAGCAAAATAGTGGAAAGATGGTAAATAAAAGACAGAATTAAAAAGAAACCGAGAGGGAAAATGAGGATTTCAGCACGCCGGTCCCACGGAGAGACCTAGGAGAAGAAACGGAATCTTAAAGTCTGCCTTGATTTGAAACAAAAACCCGCTAACTTCAGTGATGCGCCCAAGTCTGTTGCTGGCTCTACAAGACTGTATGATAGGATGAAAGACCAGATACTTTGATGTGTAGGTGCCGCTTATTGGCAGCAAACTACGCAAAACTTAAGAACTGGCTCCTGCTGCTGGAGAAGGTGAGACATTAATGGCTACTGTGTTTCCTGTTAAAATTTTCTACCGGGCTCACAGCACAGTCTAAAAACCCCACTGCTAAGTTCAGTGTTTCTAAGGGCTAATGTTAAAATGAAAATGCTAATCAATTTAAAACTAACTTTGAATTCTACTCTTATAAAAGGCACTAACTTGTTGTAAAAGGTTAATAAGGATTAAAACACACAAGTTAATGGTCACCTTTAAAATTGGTCAAATTCTTTGATATGTTCAGAACTATATTTATAGTCATGCAAAGTACAAATGTAATTTTTTACCGGAATAAACTGTTTATCATTCTATATATGTTTCAAGGTTAAGCCTAAAGCAAATAACTAAGACATGTAAAAATTTATTTAAAACCAGTTATACTTAATAGATGACCCTCAAAAAAATTTCAGAGATCTGCTGAATACGGCATTTAAAATATTTAATAGAAAAGGCTTTCTATGATAGATTAAAAAAAAGCCAGGTCCTAGAGGTGGTCCTAAGGTGTCTAAAAACGATGGACAGGGCACAGACCTGGAGTGTGGTGATGCTAACCACTGTGCTAACCCAATACTGTTGGGTTGACTGTCCTATTCTGCCTAGGTCAAGGTAGGCCAATTTCCAAGTTCCTCATCCAGGAAAATCTCTCAGACTTTCTGGGTCTGGCAGCTGAAGGTCTATGCTGTCCTACGCAGCAATTAAAGAGGCAATGCTGTCCTATGACCCTTTTAAGTTTATACTAAAGGATATAGTATCCAAAGATAAAAACTTTTAAATAGGCTACAAAGTCTAAAAAATATATTTAAAATTAAAAAATAAAAAGTTTCATATTTCTTCCCCCTCTGTGCTAGTATAATACTAAGATTTCAAAGGTTCAGAATTTTAACATTTATCAACGGAGATCTAATAAGCTGGTAACGCACTGACGGCTGTTATCAGTCACAAGCTCAAGATGTTAAATTTCCTTTGGTTGTCTTCTAAATATAAACTTAAAGATGCTTCCCTCTCCCTTCCCCCCCCACCCCCCCCCCCCGAGACAGGGTTTCTCTGTGTAGCCCTGGCTGTCCTGGAACTCACTTTGTAGACCAGGCTGGCCTCGAACTCAGAAATCCACCTGCCTCTGCCTCCCAAGTACTGGGATTAAAGGCATGCGCCACCACCGCCCGGCTTAAAGATGCTTCTCATCATGCTAAAAAAAAAAAATCTAAATCCAATCTACATCCATCCCTCTAGACAGAAAAAAGGAAGTTCATGCTTTGTAGCCCCAAGCCATAGCTTTTGCTATGATTCACATCACAGCATGTGTCTACTACAGCTGTTTTACAGACAACTGTTAACTGCTTTTTATACAATGCTGATTTCAATACCAATTATAAACAATGGAGATATAGATAGGTAGATAGATATAGATATAGATATAGATATAGATATAGATATAGATATAGATATAGATATAGATATATAGATATAGATATAGATATACACACACACATATGCCTGCAGGCCAAAAGAGGGCACCAGATCTTATTATAGATGGTCATGAGCCACTGTGTGGTTGCTAGGAATTGAATTCAGGACCTCTGGAAGAACAGCCAGCGCTCTTAACCTCTGAGCCATCTCTCCAGCCCCTAACAGAGTTGGTTTTTTTTTTTTTTTTTTTTTTTAAGAATTATTTATTTTATGTATATGTATACTGTAACCATCTTCAGACACACAAGAAGAGGACACCAGATTTCACTATAGATGGTTGTGAGCCACCGTGTAGTTGCTGGGAATTGAACTCATGACCTCTGGAAGAGCAGTCAGTGCTCTTAATTGCTGAGCCATCTCTCCAGGCCCTAACTAAAACTTTTATCTTTTTGTAAACTCAGAGATTCAAATTAACTTCAGGGAATTGCAACTTGGATCCACCAGTCTCACCAGATAATGGACACCAGATAACTATTTGTCATGCCAATCAACAGCCTAAGCTTCCCCACCCATTATCTACTCCTAAGCGGGAAGCTCCAAATATAAGATTTTTTTTCAAGTTCCTTAACTTTAACTTCCATCCCTAGTCTATATCTGTCTCTGCATATTTCCACTCAGCTGTTAAGCACCATCCAGAAATCAACTGCAGATTACAAACTATTCCAAAAGTGATCTATAACATGCCAGCCCCAAGTAGTCCTCCAAAGCAAGAGAGCCCTGGACTGGCTGAAAGCTGGTATGAACTAGTCCATCCAGCATAATTCTCTGTCTCCTCATCTGGTCAGGCGCCCCATGGCCTGAATTCCCTCCTGGCCTTTGACTAACATTCCAGCCATCACGGGCCTGACAACACCGTCCTAACTTCAGCTGAGAAGCGGTTACAAAAGAGAATATGCTGCTCCCTGTTCTCAACAAAGGCTGGAAAGTCAGGTCCAAAGGAAACTCCCTGCCGAAGGGGACAGAGTGGCCATATATAATGCCTATTCACTTATCAGGCTCCCTCGTTGTCAAAAAGGTGCCTGGGAAAGGTGCCAAATAGACCAACAGGTAGATTCATCAGGTAAAACACTTCCGCAATATGCTAGAACACTTGATCTCAATACAGAGCAAAAAGGATGGCTTTGAGAAAAACTTATTCTTTTTTGTGTGTGTGGAGGGGGGGGGGTGGACACAGGAAGACAACTTTATTTTTTCTTTTTTAATGTATATGAGTACACTGTAGCTGTCTTCAGACACACTCTGGTGTGAGAACATCAGATCCCATTACAAATGACTGTAAACCACCATGTGGTTGCTGGGAATTGAACTCAGGACCTCTGGAAGAACAATCAGTGCTCTTAACTGCTGAGTCATCTCTCTAACCCCCGAAAAAATGTATTTTTTTTTCTTTGCTAACCAACCAGATGTCCTTAGAGAGACCCTAGCCATAATACAAATTTTCTCTTGCCAAGTAGAAAATGCTAAGATGCTGGCTCTCTGTCGGCATCGTCAGCCTATACAACAATAGAAATGAAAAAACAAGCCGCACAGCTTTTTGTCTTTCTTTTTCATGAAAACGAAGTGGCCATATTTTTATATGCAGTGAGCGACGGCACCCTGCTGTCCTCAGAAGGGAAGCAAGATTACCAGAATCAGCACTGTAGGCAGAAACAGCCAGCCCTGCCTTGGGTGAGACCAAGAATGCTGACGTCACTAGGCACAGCTGGCTCTCTTCCGCCCAAGCATCCTGGCATCCCTGCCAGAAAGTGTTATTTCTTGATGAATCCAAAGAAGATTTGCTTCCCCCACACACACACGCACACACACACTTTTGGCTTCAAAAAATCTACTGGCTCCCACAACTAGTTCACTTTCCAAATGAAATTGCTTTAAAATGTGACAAATCGAATATTTCATTTACAAAAACAAGATTAAAAATAGTTCCATGTTCTGTTCTAAAGAATATCCCTAGCACATAAAACCAGCCAAAACAAAATTTTAAAATAATATGTATATTTTCCCTCTTTGCATTTTAAGTTGGCAATACATCTGAACAATACAATCTGAACAGCTGTTGAACACAACGTTGAACACAAACTTTCAGTGACCCCGAGTTTCCAAGATTTTACTTGGCAGAGAGCTGGGCCCGTTTGTGTGCAAATAGAAAAAATATTTTTGTCCCAGTCAATGAAAACCCCACACATCCAAACAATGTAAATCTCTAAACACTACGGCACCTAATGTCCCTGTCTTAGTTACGGTCTCTATTGCTGCAATGAAATGCCATCACCAAAAAGCAAGTTGAGGAGGAAAGGCTTTATTTGGCTTACACCTCCACATTGCAGTCCATCACCAAAGAAAGCCAGGACAGGAACTCAAACAGGAAAGAAACCTAAAGGTAGAAGTTAATGTAGAGGTCATGGAAGAGTGCTGTTTACTGGCTTGCTCCTCATGGCTTGCTCAGTCTGCTTTCTTATAGAACCCAGGACCACCAGCCTAGGAATGACAGCAACCACTGTAGGCTGTGCCCTCCCCACCAATCACTAAGTAAAGGCCTTACATCTGGATACCATGAAGCAATTTTCTGAATTGAGGCTCCCTCCTTTCAGATGACTCTAGCTTGTCAAGTTGACATAAAACTAGCCAGCATAGTTACCTTTTGAGCTGTCCTCAATAGACTACAGAGAAAAGATAGCCATCTTCATTTTACAGTCATTTGGTAGTATAAACAGAAGTATATTCAATAAGTTCAGAGTATATTTATGTTTGTTTAAGACACATTGGGGCTGTCAAAATGGCCCAATGGGTAAAGGTGTCTGTTGCCAAGCTTGAAGACCTGAACTCAATCTACAGAACCCATATGGTAGAAAGTGAGAACCATCTCCACAAGCTGTCCTCTGACCTCCACATGTGCCATGGAAGAAACATGCACACACCACAGTAAATAAAATAGAATACAAATATTTTTAAAAATTAAAAAAGACATACAGTTTATCTCTGTAGAGATATGTGCCCAAAACCTGTTCTATCTTGAATAAGCTATGTAACTACAAGACCATGACTCTGATTACGCATGCCTTGGAGAAAAGAGGCCAATTTTTTTATTGATTAATTGTTACTTGATAATTTCAGACACACTTATAATGTATATTGATTACTCTTTACCCCACACATCACTCTGATACCTACCAACCTCCCCTTATCCTTACCTGTCCCTTCCTCAGAATAGCTTCCAATTGGATTTATTAACTATTGAATTTAAGTAGGGCCATCTGTATGAGCACTGGATTGGAACTATCTGCTGGAGTTTGGTGGAATCCATGGTGGGTACACACAGAAGCTGATGAGTCCCCGTTATCTTCAATCTTCAAGCTTAGTGCTGAAGGGTGGGGCCCTTGAGCCCCTCCTCCCTCTGTGCCTGACAGTGGTCCCATTCTTAAGCAGACCCAGTGCAGGTACCAGCAGCTGCTATGAGACCATGATTGCCTTGGATGTTTCTTGCCCAGGACATAGCACTTCCCAGCCATTCTCCCCATCTTCTTGTTCTTATATCCTTTCCACCCCACACCCACTCACTCCTGCTTCTAATGATCCCTGGATTTTAAAGGGGATGGGACTGAGCATTCATCCATCACTTATTGTCAACACCCTGTATGACAATGAGTCACCACCTTCACCACTGATCATTGGAAAGGGGGGCTTCTTTCGTTAAGGCTAGAGGGTATAAACATAAATATTTAAATGGGAATTCAACCCCCCACTCCCACACAGAGCCTTATGATTTTTCTCTCTTGGCATGAGTATTTGACCAGGTTTATAATACCAAACACAGACAACTCTCCTGTGGAACAAGTTTCAAATCCAGAGAGCAGCTGGTTACACTCATAATAGTAGTGCCACTAATACACAAAGGGGCACATCATTCCTGTCAAGTTGATCTTAGAGATCAAAGGATTCAGGCAACTGGTTAAGATCCTCGCTGCCTTCCTTTTTCCCATAGCATCCTTCAGGTAAATTCTAGACTAAGCAAGCTAGCCAGCAGGGAAGACGCTTCCAAATCAACTCAAGCTTGATTTCTCTGCATTTCTTTGAATCCAAGATGTGTGATATCTTCAAGAATAGAGTTTTATTGTCTAATTCTGGTGGACAAGTGAGATGGCAAGAGCATCTATTGTTTTGGAGAGCTTCTGGGACCACTGGACAACAACTCATAAGGAGGTAGCCCAGCCCTGGCATGGGGGTTTTTGTTTAATAACCCATGGCTTCTGGGTACAGATTCTTCTAGCCTTTCAGGGTATCTCCCTACATACATTTTTATTATTTTTTAGATTTTCATTACATTACAATTCCATTACCCAGAAGAACGGCGTTTTACACACAGGCCACTGCTTTTGAGAGTTCAGCATGGGTGTTTCTAAATGTACATTTTCTCCATCGGCTTCCAAACTGAAGCTTGCTGCTGAGGCTCTGGGTGTGAATTCCCTGCTGATCTTTCATTGAGAGACAAGTGAGGCAACATCTTCCTAACACACTCAGTCTCACCTACTTTCCTTCAACTTAATTTTCACTGGAAAAAAACAAAACAAAATCCACAGACACTGTGGAGAAACGCAAGACATTTTGGATGATACATCTGCAGTTTTCATATCATATAAAACTATTCTTGGCATCTGTTTTACACAGGAATCATGGGGCAGGGGAAGGGAAATGATGTATTTCTGTTTAATGGTGAACTGAAAAAATTCGATCCTGAAATGATAGTATTTTATTTTGTTAAAATTGGGTAACATTTCCTTCCTGAGTGAGATTAGCCATCCTCAAAGAAAATGCAAATATCTATATATGGGACGGTAAGCCATGCCAGGAAGCTTGGTGGGTAAAGCAGGTCTGAGTCCCTAGAAACTCACCTGAGGCAGTCGGTGCCTCCCTGCTCCCTGCCAGATTGCCAGCCTGGAATACAGGCCACAGTTCCCACATGAGGAATCGTGACCTGTGGTCATCAGGGCCCAGAACAGAATTCTCTATGCTAATGAGGTACGTAGAGGCCCTGAGGGTTTAGCCAATAAGCTCCCCTTCCCAGACATTCCTCCCTGCAAAAGGTATTTAATCTCTGGTCCACCCTGAGAAGTAGGCACACACCCATTTTCCATGATGAACAGCCAGTAAACAGTTTGGAACCAAGGACTGTCTCTTTCATCGAGAACCTTCATGGGGAACATGGAGGGGCCTTTGCCTATAGCTCTACTGCTTAATTCTCCTGTAGAAGGCCTCTCTGCACTCCCAGCCACGACCATAGCCAAGCTAAGGACCTTCATTGATGAGCAAAGCCAGAGCTTCTCCCAACCTTCCCCACCCCAGCCCTAGGCTAGTCACTGTCCTCAGCCTGCTGGCCCCCAACTCTGCTCTCAGCTCCTTGCGACTCAGCAGTGCCAGAATGTCCTGGATTTTTGAAGTCTCCGGCCCTGTCTCAGGCCTGTGAATATCCCTCAACACACACTTGGTTCCCAACTTCTCTGTGGGGTCCTCCAGTGGCCACTGTGGGCTGAGAAGCCAGAAGGAGGAGGAAAAGGAGGAGGAAGAGGGGTAGGAGGAAGAAGAGGAGGAAGAGGAGGAGGAGGAGGAGGAAGAGGGGTAGGAGGAAGAAGAGGAGGAGGAAGAAGAGGAGGAGGAAGAGGAGGAGGAGGAAGAGGAGGTGGAGGAAGAAGAGGAGGAAGAGGAAGAGGAGGAGGAAGAGGGGGAGGAAGAGGGGGAGGAGGAAGAGGGGGAGGAGGAAGAGGTGGAGGAGGAAGAGGAGGAGGAAGAGGGGAGGAGGAGAGTTTTTGTTATTATTTTTACTTGCTTTATACATAATAAATAACATCAGAGCTCACAGACGGACTTTAGGGAAGGAACAGAGACAATTGCAACCATCCATCTGATCCACACCAGAAATCCATGGTTGTTTTATGGTAGCAATTTTTCTCAGGTAAACTGGGTAGGTATAATTTCACAGCCTCCATGTGTGCCAGAAGCACGTATTCGAGAACTGGAAACTACAGAGGCACGCTGTCCCCTGAGCGGATATGGTTGCAGGGATGTGGCAACCAATGAGCCATATGTTGTTTATTTGTTCGTGACATGCCAACTCTAGCTTTATTGATAATATCACTTCTGCGTTTCATGGCAGCCTGCGTGCCTCAGCTGCAGTGGCTTGCTTCTATGGAGTTCAGTATTTGTCTGGGGGATGTTGATTCTGTTCTCTTCCCCATCTGTTACAGAGAACCATCACTCTAAGATCTCACAGTCGCAGCCACGTTATCCGTACTCTTCTCCTCTGCACCTCCCTGTCTCAGTTTTCAGCTTCCTGACTTGACTGCTTCTGTACTGTGTGCTCTAACAGAATGGCCTCAGTGGCAGCCTTATCCATCAGCTGGGCAACTGTCCTGGGCTTGGGATATAAGTCTTGTGGCTTTGACTTTAGCACCGCCATCGTCCCCACACCCCAGCCTTGACCTGACACGGTTGTTGGTTAGCTTGACAGCAAAGCATGCTAAGACACAAAACCTCAAATACAAACCAGTCAGTAAGCTTTCTAGACCCTCACTTTTCTTGCATGTTTAGTCAACACGACACAGTATATATTGATATTTCAAAACATCTTCCTTGCCTCCCAAAGCCCCTTCCACACTCCTTTCCTTGTCTCCTGCTCTAAACTCCTCCCACTCAGCTCTTTTGTTAGTTATGCCTCATCCTCCAAAATGTTCTTTTTCTATTACCAACTTTTCTTTGGTGATCAATTTTATGGCTCTAAATATTGTCTACATATTAATGGTCTAAATTTCTATCTGCAGCTCAGAGCTGTCTCTCAGACTCCACAGTCGCATGTTCAATCTCTTATCCAACATGACCAGTAGAATGTCTATGGCAAATTCAATAGGTCCACATTGAATAGGTCCTTCTCCAACAAAACCGATGGCCCCACGACCCATCTAAAAGCCTCAGGATTATTCTTGACCTCTTTCCCTACGTTGTAGGGGACAGAGGAAGCACTGAGTGAGTCAAGCCCTGAGCGAGTGTGTACTGTTCCATGAGCAAGGCCATGCGGAGGAATCCAAAGCCTTAGCCTCCTGAAAGTGGCAACGCCTTCCCTGTGTGAGGCTCAGGGATGGGAAAGCTCTCCCGAGAGTCTGAGTGTTTATGGTCAGTGCATATGAAGACTAGCATCTGCAGCTTCCTCTGGATGTTTGCAGCCTGTGTAGTGGCACACGCCTTTAATCCCAACAGTCAGGAGGTAAAGTCTGAGGCTAGCCAGATCTACAGACAGTTCCAGGACAGCCAGGGCTACACTGAGAAAGTCTGTCTCAAAAGCAAAAACAAGATGACAGCCTGAGACTACTCACCTACAGAGACTTGCTAACCACTCCCCCTATGCTGTTCCTATTAAACACACTGAGGTTCTGGGTTGGGACCTGTAGCAGACTCCAACTGAGCCCAATTCACTCTATGTATATCTGTGTCTCTTTTTTCTTCGCTCCCTCAACCCTAGTCAGGGTTCCAGCACACAAGCCTTGAAGAACACAGCACTAGATAGTCCTACTTTGAACTCATGGGCAGAACCTACCCAGCATGTGTCCCAGCGATTCCCACATCTTCCCTGCCCCCTCCTGAGCCAAGCCAAATTCATCTTTCAGCTGATAACTACAATGACTTCCTACTAGGTCTCTCTTCCAATGACTTCCTACTAGGTCTCTCTTCTGCCTCTTTGGTCCTTCTCTCTGTGACTCTTTCAGTATTACAATCATAGCAATACTTTAAGATGTAAGCCAAAGGGGTTAAAATATGACCCAGTGGTTTGGAATGCTTACTGCTCCAGCAGTGGACTAGAATTTGGATCCCTGAACACACGTTAGGCAACTCACAAGTGCCTGTAGCTTCTACGAATGCCCCTCAAAACACACACACACACACACACACACACACAAATACAAATAAAAACGTTTTAAAACTAAAATAACAACAATAATAGAAATGTTAGTCACACCATCCTCCTCTCAAACCCAGAGTGAAAGCTGAGGTCCTTGTAAGAGGCATTCAGTCACTATATGACCTGCCTGTTTCTCAGTGTGGTGGCGGTGTGAATAGGACCAGCCCCATATGCTCACATATTTGAATGTATGGTCATTAGGAAGTGGTGACTCTAGACTGGGCTTAGGAGGTGTGGCCTTGTTAGAAGAAGGGGTGTGTCACTGGGGGAGGGCCTTGAGGTTTCAAATGCTCAAGCCAGGCCCAGGCCCAGACCCATTCCCCCCCACCTCCTGCTGCCTGTGGATCCGGATATAGAATTCTCAAGCTACCTCTCCAGCACCATGTCAGCCTGCATGCCACCATGCTTCCCACTATGATGGCAAAGGACTCGACCTATGAACTCTAAGTAAGCCTCAATTACTGCTGTGGTCATGATGCTTTCATAGCAACAGAACACTGACTAAGACATCCAGTTTCTAGCTGGTCCTCAAGCAATCTATGTACCCAAACCCTGCCTATTTCTATTGCTGAGACTTCTTATGCTTAGTTCAAATCCCTCCCTCTTTGCAAAAACACCTTCCAGATGAACCCTATCCTAGCCACACTAATATTACAATCTCCACCCCGCCCACTAGCATTCCTATCTTTTACTGGGTGTAACTTTTATTTTTTTAAATCTTATTTTTAATGATGATTCTTAAATTCTTTAACCTCCCTTTAAGCCCACCACCTTTTTCAGTGGGAAAGAAAGAATACGGGGGAAGTGGACCTGTTTAGAAAGGTTTTTTGAAGTAACTCCCATCTATGTTTGGTAATTGTCAGTTCAGTACACAAGGCAGCAGCTCAATCACCTGCAAACACATTCCAGATACACCAATAGTCTAGTTCAGTAGGGTCGGGATAGCAAACAGGAATCAGTAGCAGTGGCACGACTGAGACAGCCAGACCTCAGCATCAGCAGGAAGGACCAAGGCCAACAGGAACGTCAGGAGAATTTCTCAGCTGTGCCTCTCTCAAGGAAGTGAAGATCAGCAAAGGTGTGTCTTGTTTTGATTCTTCCATAATGCATATCATTTTTAACATAAATAGTCATTTATATTGTCATTAAGCTTATTGACCATTATCTATTTTCTCTGTGAGGAAAATATGCTCTCTGAAAGCAAGGACATCTTTCTTTGTGCAGTGATAAATCCAAAGGACTTGGAAGGTATCTTCCAGGCATAAAATAAGTATAGATTGTATGTAAGAATTTGTCTCATTGAAGAAATGCACCAATCAAAGAATATATGGAAATTCTGTTCATGACTTAAAAGTTATACATAAAAAATAGGAATAACTCAAGTATAATTGCATTGTAAATAAAATTAAAAGCTGTTGATGCAAGATCAACGACACAAATGTTGAAACTCTTGAAATTCATATCTTTTACTCTGAGGAGAGAGAAATACTCAGGGGGAGCAAAGTACACATGCTCACATTATGCACACAGTCCTATTAAACTCAGTTACCTGGGTTGTAAATCCAAAGGATTAGAAGCAAGCTGTTCTGTTTGTAGAAGAGAAGATAGGACAGAAACTAAAAGGGCAGCAGGCAGGAGCAGCAGCCTTTGAGCCACACAAAGGACAGACACAAAATGTAAGTAGGCAAACTAAAAATAAGGATAATCATTGAGGCATCTGGTACTAAAACAGATATTGCACATCCTTCAAAGTCATGATATTATCCCACAAGATACTGATTTATACTCAAGAGAGTAGACGTTAACTGAGATACTGAGCAAGAAGTAGTAAGAGAAAAAATAATATTCCATACACTTTGGAAAAAGTCATAAGAAATATCATTTAAGTATTTCCACTAGAACCATTAGGTAATGCTAAAGGTTGATGATTTAGGAGATAAACTTTTTGAAATTAACTTCTGTATACTGTAACTAAAGACTGCAGATAACCACTTCATTAGGCCTCCAGCTACTCGCACGTATAAAATAATCTTCTACTCCAAAGGGGAGCACATTCTGAAGAACTTTCACAGTTTGGGTTTTCAGAACTTTATGTCTGAGGTTTTTGTGATGTAGAATGAAACATAAAAACTCTTACCTAGCTGAAACGCCTATAAAGGTGTGTCTAAGAGGATGCATCAGCAGTGGGCACAGGGCTGAGTCAGGAGGTACCAAACAACATCCACAAGGTGAGACTTGGAAGACCTACCAGGCTCCTCCTGTGCCTTGCCTTGATGTCTTTGAGTTAAGGGTTCCATGTCTACAGGAATTCTTTATTAGAAACACAGTTGTTTCTGATAGAGATGGCACATTAAACTCCTCAACACCTTAACTCAGACTACTTTGTTAATGGTTAGAATATTTAGAACAATGGGGTTCTAAACAGACAGATGCAAGATAGGCTGGTCCTGTCTTCTTCAGTCCACTCCAGAGGTGGGTCCCAGGGTGTCTGTAAAGATAATCTCTTGTGTACTGTGTGGAAGCATCACCTGTCAATAAAATCTGGCGGCCAATAAGCTGAGGCAAGATTAGAAGGTGGGACATCTGGCAGAAAGAGAGGAACTCTGGGATAGAGTCAGACCCAGGAAGATTCCCACCCCCCACACCTGGACTTAGAGGAAGATGGACATATGAAACTGAGAAAAGTTAAGTAGCCTTGTGGCAGACACAGAATAATATAAATGGGATGAATAACTTACAAGCTAGTGGAAACAAGCTTAACTTATGTCCATAAGCATTGTAAATAAAAATAAGTCTCCATGTCCTTATTCAGGAGCTGGGGTGGGCTTAGTAAAAACCCAAACTGTGATAAATGGTGCTCAATGTGAGGCCATTAGAACTCAGACTTAGCACCTGAGAAAAAGCCCTTGGTTACAGATGTCTGCTTTATTTTTCTTAGTAGAGAGGTTGGTCAACAAGAGAGGCAGAAGACAGACAGAAATGTCAACCCAAGGGGAGACTGGAAACAATCAGCAGGGGATATCTGAATACAGCAAACATTTGAAATGGCTCCTACAGAGCGACTGGAACTCAGCCATGTGGAGAGATAATTGTGATGGCTAAGACTGGGCATAGATTGTCATTCTGCCAACCACAGGATTCGTGGTATCCCAAAGGGATATAAAAAGGGAGAAAAAAAGCTCAATCCATATGATCCATATGGTTTCAGCCAATAAAAATATATTTATTAAAACTAAGCTGGGGGGAGGGGGTGGCTGGAGAGATGGTTCCGTGTTTAAGACTACTGTCTGCTCTTCCAGAGGTCATGAGTTCAATTCCCAGCAACCACGTGGTGGCTCATAACCACCTATATGAGTTCAATAATGCCCAATTCTGCCATGCAGGTGTACATGCAGATAGTGCACTCATATACATTAAATAAACACAATTTTAAAAAAATTAAGCTGGGTGTGGTGATACATGACTTTAATCCCAGCACTCAGGAATCGGAGGCAGGCAGATCCCTGAGTTCAAGGCCAGCCTGCTCTAAAAGGGGAGTTCCAGGACAGATGAAGCTACACAGAGAAAAATCCTGTCTCAAAACAAAACAAAAACTATAAAATATATATTTATGGACATCTCAGTCCTGCCCCTAGAGGCTCTGCAGGTGTGGCTGCTGTGTCACATTGCATCAGTAGGAGGCAGAAAGGAGAGAGGCTATGTCTATGCTCAGTGTTCAGACCTATGAACATCTGAATGATGAGTCTTCCCTGAAAAAAACCAAGCTTGAGACAACCACCAGTCCAGCACCAGCGTATCTGGACAAGGAGCTAGTCTGAGACGACCACCAGTCTGATGCTGTACAAGCCTTGATGGGCTCCCAAGGTAGGAGTGAGCTGGAGACTAGAAGAACCCTTCCAGGGACCACAGGCCCTGGGCAGGAGTGAGCCTGAGACAGATGACCCTCACATGTGGCCACTTGGGCAGGCCCAGAGGGAGCTCAGAGGAGTGCGAGCCAGAGACCACCACCAGACTAGCACCATGGGGCCCAGACAGGTAGCTAGCCTGAGGTGAACCACCATTCCCATGCCACACAGGCTGAGGTGGACAGACACCCTGCCTGGAGCCATAATGCACAAGCATAATGCCCACCCCTCACCTGGGCATCCTAGAAGAGCTGGTCCTGGGGTTATGAAAGCAGGAGAGTTGGCCCCACCGTTAGCCAGCTGCAGTACCTGAGAGCAGCCCCACACACTGCAGGAGTTGATGGTAAGCCAGTCTTAGGAGAGCTGGCTCTGACACTCATCTCCCTAGTGATGGTGTGGATGAAGAAGAGAGAACCTTCCTCCCCCTTTTTCCTTCCCCATTACCACCTGTGGCAGGTGGGAGACCTGGCTGACCCTCACCTGCTGCAGCAGTCAGGAGAGTGGGCCCTGCATCTTGCCTGGGCATCACAGTAGCTGACCCTGGTTGCAGGGGTGTGGATGAGCCGGCCCGGAGGGTGTGAGCATGGGAAAGCAGGAAGGCTGACCAACTCAAATAGCTCTCAGGCTCAGATCCAGGGTATTGAATTGATCTGTTTCAACATCTACCCCTTCACTGGTCCTACAGATCTAAAACTTCAGGATCTCCATGACACAGGGAAACAACAGGATATCTGAGAGGAATCACAGGTAGGCTTCAATATTGACAAAGTAGCAGAAGCCAGAGGCTGGGGTACCAGACCAAAGAGTCATTACAATGAGCATTTGTGAGCAAAATATGTGAACAAAAGAGCACACTGTGGGTCACCTGTGACCCGCTACAGCTTCCACAGTGAGACTTCTTTTCCTCTGTTGAAGGAGAGGTTGCCAGGGTAGAGGATGGGTGTGAGGGGAGAGGGAGATGAGTGGGACTGAGTACATGATGTGAAATCCACAAAGAATCAATAAAAAGTTCAAAAAAAAAAAAAAAGGCAAAACAAAACAAATGCAATCGCCTAGAAAATGATCATCCTCTAAGTCTTGGGGATGTTTTTGTGCACTGGGTATTCATTTGCTGATTTCTGTACCAGGAGATCTGGTTGCAGTCTGGACTTGATACTGTCATTATTATGAAGCTCTTTCTGATTCAATATTTTGTAAAACATTGTTCTCCATTGTCTTCCGATTAGTCAACAGAGAGCTGATAAGCCTATAGCTGGGCAGGAGAGAATAAGGCAGGACATCGGTGCCCTGAGAGGGAAAGAGAAGGTCTCATGTGGGCCAGGGAGTCACTATGAGGTTACTAAAGAGGTGCCAGAGAGAAACCAAGATAGCAGGCAATGCCTGTGGCTGTGAAGCAGCCCAGGACAGCATGGTCGGGTTAGAATCTATGAGTATCTGTCCAGCTATAGTGCCTGGAGCTGATCAATAAATATAAAGGTCTCCATGTCATTATTTGGGAACAAGGGCAAGTGTAGAGAAGCCCAGTACTTTACATGTAGGTGTTCTATAATGTTCATTTAAAGGCCATGAAATCACTGAGTCTGGGCTAAAATGTGGTAAAACATACTCAGATCAAAGACACTGCAGAAAGTGCAGTAAAACCTATAATCAGCTATCACTGGTTGATAAGGTTTCAACAATTTCTTTATTTGGCCCCAATTAAAGGATAGTTTTAATTATAGCCTGTAACTTTTCAAAGCCAGTGGTTTTTTTTTTTTTTTTTCAATCTGGGAAGGATAAAGATGTTATTACACATTTCATGGTAATAATATCAGAAACCAGGTAGAGGAGAGAGGGATACTGTACAGTCCTGTGCCCCCCAGACTCTCAACCCAAGAAAGAAGGAGGAGGGGATGGTAACTGGGTTACTGGTAAGCGTTTCCATGGTACTGCTATCCTGGCTACATTTCTTATATCTAAAAACACGGGTTTTTAAAAAAGTTTACAAAGTTTTCCTCTTCTAGAATTCCCTGTTTGCCAATCTTTAATATTTTCAGATCTCCTTTTAATTCCTTCAGGATTACTGCCTTGAGATAAACTCACATCAGGGAAGTCTCCCCTGTGTAGTGATGTAAATAAACAGAACACAGCGTGTGAAGTCAGCCATATGTGCTGCTGGTCCTGACCAAAAAGAGATAGATTTAAACACTACTTTTCTATTCATAGGGGCACTTTTGTGGTAGAATTTGTCTGTGGCAAACTGAAAACCAATAGTAGGTAAACAAATACCATAAAATCAAGTTCAACTACACTGAAAAAAATTTTTAAACCTCATTTTTAGGCAATCGTTTCACACTCTCGTTATTTTTTACTGCCGCTGTTAACTCCCTTCTTAATGAAGCCTGTATGCATTCCTTAAGAATGATGACTAATATATTTATGTATTTAACTGATTTTGATTTTATTATCTTCTAGGTAACCAAAACAACAGTGGAGTTAACTAGCCCCCACTTCTGAGTTCTACATATTTAACTGAGGTATGGGTTTCTTGCCCATTTCTCCTGAGGCTAGAACTTCTGATAAGAGCAACAAACCATATTTATTAGTCCTCTAAACCCACAGGGGGTTAAAAATTAAATTTACTTTGACATCCAGAACCTGTTGAATGTTGAATTCTAAAATGTGCCTCTGAAGTCAAGATAAATATCCAACCACACACTGAAAAGGTAGGAAGCAAAGTGGTTGAGATAGCATCAGATTCAATTGAGGGGAAGATAAGGTGTATTCGCAAGCTTATGATACTGTGCAGCTACAGCAGCAGCGGGTGAGCGAGCGAGGGAGCGAGCACAGGAACACACGCTCTGTCCACACTGAGCCAGGGAGGCTCCCAGCCTGGCTTTATGCATAAAGCTGTCATCTGTAATGGCACCCTGTTATAGCAAGAGAAGACTCCCTGTCTGTGCTCTAATAATCCAGATATTCACACGGGATTCCTGATGTAAGTTTTTAAAGTATTTTAGACAAAGAAAATATAAAGCCAGGTCAGAAGCCAGATAATCCCAGCTCCACAACTTGGGTCATCAAATCCCATCAGGAAGTCTAGTGTGGGCAGTTACCCTAACATTATCATAAAAGACTCTCTAGTCTCAAGTGGGCTTCGAGAAAGTAAAACATATTGCTGAATCATGATGAAGAAACCATGTTATGAACCCAACTCTCTCTCTCTCTCTCTCTCTCTCTCTCTCTCTCTCTCTCTCTCTCTCTCTCTCTCTCTCACACACACACACACACACACACACACACACACACACACATGTTCTGAAAGGGCCAATGATAATGACAGGAAAAAAGTGTTCAATCCAGCAAACAAATCCTTCAAACAGGAAACTGGCAGGATTTCTGGGCCATTTCCTTCCAGGACTTCAGCCTAGGTGGCTCCGCACAGGCTTGCTGACAATTTTAGAGGGTTCGTCTATGATCATCATGGCAGGTAGGCAGCAGACTGGCATGGTGCCAGAGCAGTACCTGAGGACTTCACATCCTAATCAGCAGGCATCAAGCAGAGAGAGAGACTGGGCTTGACATGGGCTTTTAAAATCCCAAAGCCCACTCCCAGTAATACATCTTCTCCAACAAGGCCACACCTATTCCAACAAGGCCACACCTATTCCAACAAGGCCACACCTCCTAATCCTTCTCAGAGAGGTCCACTTGGGAACCAAGCATTCAAACACATGAGCCTATGGAGCCATTCTCAATCAAACCACCACATCCTCTGTGAGATCAAAAAGTGCTCTTAACCCCTGAGCCATCTCTCTAGTCTTATTTTTGTTTGTTTGTTTGTTTGTTTGTTTGTTTGTTTTGAGACAGGGTTTCTCTGTATAGCCCGGGCTGTCCTGAAACTCACTCTGTAGACCAGGCTGGCCTCAAACTCAGAAATCCGCCTGCCTCTGCCTCCCAAGTGCTGGGATTAAAAGCGTGCGCCACCACAGCCCGGAGTCTTAGTTTTTAATATGTCTTTGAATAAATAGTATTTAAAAAATAATCCAGGACTGATTAAATGGCTCAATAGGCAAAAGCATTTGTCACCAAGCCTGATGACCTGAGTTTAATCTCCTGTGCCCACAAGGTAAGAGAGAATTTATTCCTATCATTGTCCTCTCTGATCTCCACTCATGGGATATGGCACACATATGCACCACACACACACACACACACACACACACATATACACAAACATACACACACTACACACACACACACATACACACTCATACAATAAATAAACAAGTACAATTTTTAAAAGATAATCAAGGATTCTAAAAGCCTTCATTTATCCATTTTATAAAATTACTATCATCTATTACAGCAACAAAAGTAGTTAAAGTATGGTTTTTTTTCCAAAGTCAGATCTTGTCACCCAAGCAAAGGATGTTACCATATTTATTCAGCCTGTACCTTCACCATGGGCACCCATCCAACTCTGCTCTCTAAAATGTCTCATCCACCCATTTGGGTACAGCCTAGATTTAATTCAACTCAAGTAACTCACAGTTCATTCAAGGTTTTGAATACAACATTACGTCAGTAGAAGGACCTCTCTAGTCATCTGCTTTCAAATAACAATGCCTCTAGGTCTCCCCTCTTGTCTCCTTTACTTTCCATCACGGCTCTTGTCACTGCTGGACATGGCAGTATAGATGTTGTCTCTTGTATACTCTGTGTCCCCGCTCTGTACAGTCTTACCTGTAACCCCGCGGCACTTCTCCAGGTAACTTACCCTCCCCCCCACCCCACCCCACCCCCGTTCGCTACCGTATTCCACGCTAGCTGGAAGAGGACCCAGCATAGCATCAGGTACTCAGTCATGTCCTGAAGGCTGACCGAGGAGTATCTTTTCATCTGGTATTTCAGTTCACAAGGTCAAGGGGCTTTGTGGATTTCTCACCAGTGGGCATTCCACAAGAGCGTCTGGCATGTAGAGATCAAGGTCTGGGGAAGGTGGAAGCTGGCATGAGGCGGGGAGAAGGGGGCAAGCGGAAGGGTGGGGAAGGACTGTCAAGGGACAACAAAGGCAGAGCTCTCTTATAGCACGAATGTGTTTAAAGAGTTGATGAAGACAGCATGCAAGGTTGGAGCACCCAATCTTCCTGTGGTATAGTCAATAAGTAATTATGTGATAGCAGGAGAAATGGTCCTTCCCAGGAAAGAGCACACCAACTGGTTACTTAACACCAAACGGCCAACCCTGAAACCATATATATAAGTAACATTATAAAGATGTAGGAACGTATACATATATGCCTATAACAACAGTTAACGGGGAACAAAAGAGGCTATGAGTTTGAAAGTGAGCCAGGAGGGGTATGTGGGAGGATGTGGCGGGAGGAAAGGGAAGAGGTAAATTTTGTAATTATATTATAATCTCAAAACAAAATTTAAAAAATATTTTAAAAGATCTCTAAATAAATAATGAAACTATTAGACGGATGATAGATAGATAGGTAAATAGATAGATAGATAGATAGATAGATAGATAGATAGATAGATAGACAGACAGACAGACATATAGCTAGGGACTTCTTAGAAAAGAAGCAATCAGTACAGTAAAAAGGCTACCACATGGCTCATCACAAGGGGACTGGCCCTGTCCCTCACTGGCAGCCTTGAGTTGGCACTGATGATGGTGTGGGCACAGGAGAGCTGGCCCTGTCCCTCACGGGAGATCTGGCACCTCATGGCTCTCCTAGTTGATGGCTTCTGGTGTGGACGTGGGCAGAGAAAGACTCATTCTCCCATGTGGAGGTGGGGTGGGCTGGCCACTAAGAATTTGACCATGCTCCAGTGAGTATATAGACAACACAAAATGGACTTTTTTTAGTTGGGAGGGAGGGTCACAAGGAAGTGGGGCGTGGGGGCTGACATGGGAAGACTGGGAGGTGAGTGCAATCAGGGTACATGAAGTGAGATTCCCAAATAATCAACAAAATAAAAATGCCACCACAGAATAGAAAATGTTTGCAAACTATATATTCAGTAAGAACCTAATATCTATAATATATAAGATTTCATAAAACTCAATGGCAAAAAGAAAAAAAGCAAAACAAAATGGACTAAAAATGGCCAAGAGGACCTGAGTAGACATTTTACCAAGGATGACCCACCTCTAGCTATGCCTGTGAGGGTGTTTCCAGAGACAATTAACAGAGGAGGGAAGATTCACCCTGAACATGGGTTGTACCGTCTCATGATGGTAATCAGAAGGGAAAATGAAGCAGCCAGCATTTGTTTCTCTTACTTCGTGACTGAGGATTCGATCTCACCAGCTATCTTGCAGCCCTGCCACAAACCACTCCCTGACACAAGGACTTACCCTCTTAACTGTGAGCCGAAATAATTCTCCCATACTATCTATAAGCTTGAGGCCAGTCTGGTCTACAAAGAGGGTCCAAGACAGCCAGGGCTATTACACAGAGACACCCTGTCTTGAAAAAAACTAAACAAAACAAACAAAAACAAAAAACAAAAAAAAAAAAAACCCACCTTAACCAAATGATACATATTTTTTAAGCATCAATCTGTGATCATTTCTTTTAAAATTAGAGGGGAAAACAAGAATAAAATAGAAGGAAACTAAGAAGCCAGAAGAATCATGATACCAAAATCATGATACTAAAACCTTAAATACTACAAAATCACAAGCTTACATCCTTCATTGATAAATATGAAAGTGGCATTCAGAAAATAATACATAGTTGAATAGACCAAAATATCAAGATGGTAATATGACATGACAAAGTAGTATTTCAAATAGGAAAGGTTGGTTTATTATCAAAACTCAGCCAGGTATGGTGGATCAATATGTGATCCCAGTACTCAGCAGGCTGAGGGAGGATGATGACTGTGGCCTGGAAGCAGCCTGCAGTTCCAGGATAGCCTAGGTGACAGCAGAATTGTGTTTGGAAAAAAGAGGAGAGGGGGAAGAGGAGACCGAGGAGGAAGAAGAAGAGGAGGAGATCACTCAAGGTGAATTCTCTACATTTCTAGGAAACATACAAAAAATGTTTTTTAGGGAAAGAGAAACAAAAATTCACATGACCGTCTTAATTAAAGAAGATTGAATTTGTTTTTAAAATAAAAGCAAGCAGAAGAAAGGAAGTGGGAGAGGAAAGAGACTCACTTAAAAATCTCATGGCAAAACATAAGTCTTTCCTGTACAGGAAGAACTCAAAGATGCTCATCCACCTTCACCTCTCTTCTTAAAACCTTGTCCTAGAAGTCCTAGCTGGTGAAGTTAGACAAGAAAAATAACAAAAGGCAAAAATAATCAAAACAGATAATCAACGCTATATTTTTATAGACATGGTGGTCTCTTAAAACAATTATACAGCAGCTACTGGAACTCAAGAATTTAGCTTGGCAAAACTTGTATCTCTAATCAAATCAAACAGGATATCTGACCATACACTATGGTCCTCCAACTTCTGGCACCTGCACTACACCTTCACAATTTAGAGGTAACCATTCGGCTGGACTCGAATTCCCCCACGATTCTCAACAGAGCTGTCACTGTAAGTACCGGTAGCTTTATTCAAAGATTCAAGAACAGAGGTTCAGAAAACTTAACAGCTTGATTCACATGGCTGGTGAATGGGACTGATGGAATTTGAGTCCAGATCTGGTTAATTCTAAAACAAAGCTGACCTGACATTGTCACATTTCCAAATTGGAGACTGGAAATGATGAGGGACCCAAGGGCAAGGCCCTGAAAGAAAACGAGAATACAATGGCAAAGGAAAGAACTGGAGACCGTTTAAATGTCCATAAAGACATAGATAGCTTCAAGGATCTGAAAATGCAGAATTGTGATGTCATTACTAAAACAGAAAGGAATCAGAACATGAAGGGGATTGGGGGCTGGGAAAGGTAAAACTTTGACACGCACCAGCTTGTCAGATTTGTTTGGCAGCAAATGGCTAAAAGTCTAACAAAGAGTAGTTTCTAGGAATTGTGTGTCATTTTCTTCACAAGACAGAAAATCTTAAGATACTCAGTAGCTGAACAAATTCAGGACTGGGCCTTGGGTTTCCCTTGGTTTCGCCTTTTGAGTTGCAAGATGTCCGCCCACGGGCCCATGCCTTCTAGAAAGCAAGCGTTTCAGTATCTCCATCGTCTATCAGGAAAGCAAAAGCCATCCTAGAATCTCTTAGCACCCTTTTACTTTGTCACCGTGGCCAGGACACCTGGACTGGAGGAAGAGAGTGGAAGAGAATCCACTGTTTTTCTTTCTCTTCAGCTTCTGTGGCAGTGGAGGGCAAAGGCAGTTTACCCACAAAATGTCAGTGGGATATCACAAGGGAACTGTCCTAGGCAGAAACAAATGCACCTGGTCTGTGGCATGTGCCTTGGGCACAAAATTTAAGTAATCTTCACAGAGCAGGAGACATGGAAGAAAGGGCATGTGTGAAGAGGAAAAAGAGGACCACACAGGTTTTGCTTTTCTGCAGGAGGCCCATGTGCTTCGCAGAGAGGCAGCTGAGTCAACACGGCCAGCTGGAGACTGCTGCTGTCACCAAAGCCAGCCTGTTTTCTTTGGGGTGTACAGCTGTTTCCCTATCTACCATCCACCCAGTTACTTCCATCTTCTTCCTCCACCAGAGCCTCCCTGAGCCTTCATTCTCTGGGAGAAGAAAAAAAAAAGCATAGAACGGCAACTCTCTTCTTCCCTGCCTCTCTTGAGGATATAGCTTTAAATCTGCCAAAAAGAAAACCAGCTGCCTATGCCTTGGAGGGATGGTATGGGAGGTTGACCCACTAAGGAAGTGTTATGAAAGCTTATAAAACCAGGGGAGTTCAGACAAAAAGGCAACATTAGTCTAACCATCACTGGAAGGGCCAAAAATCCACACAGGGAAGCCCAAAGAAGACAGGAGGCTGCATTTTCTCTTTTAGGTACCAGTTTTCTATGGAAAACTCAGTCTCCCAGGTTCAGGGCAAGGGACAGACAGCTGGGCCAAGGGTGTACTGGGCCAGCTGCACGTCTCATAGGCTCACTGATCCTTGGGCATACCATCTCCTATGTCCCTTCTCTGAGGACGTCAGGTACAGTCATGCTTTTCTTCTGAAAAAAAAAAAAATCTGCAAATAAAACCAGAGCCATAACACTAACCCTGACTAGACACCAGACTGTGCATGTATATGTTCCACATGTACACGGCATGTGTCCCAGACTGTGCATGCATATGTTCTACATGTACACGGCATGTGCTTCCATGGTCTCGAGGCCCCAGTGAATAGTCCCCTAAGAGGCTGCACACAGAGAGATGTCAGACATTAAACTTTGAAATGATATATTGTTAACATCACAGAAAGAGGTCAACAGACACCATGTGCCTTTTGATGGAACACCTTGACTCCTCTGTTGAAGCTCTCACCAAAATATCAAGTCAGAATCTGATCAAGCCCTAAACCCAAATGCCAATTTCAGGAAACACAAATTCAAAGGAACATGTTTCTAAGAAAAACACCACAGGGAAACAATTAAAATTCAGATGGATACAAGCCCCCGGTTTCAAGAAATAGGGAGAGAAATTCATGTATAAAAATATATCTGAATTAAATGTAAATAATTTTCATGCTGATACAAAGTGGAAAAAAAGAAAATTTTGAAATAAACAAGGAAATTTGAATGTTGGAATATATTTATGAACTAGTATCAAACTTTTTAATGTATACTAATGACATTCATTTCTTTATAAAGACTCCTTACCTTACTGAGAGATATACTGAAATGCTTGCAGATTAAATACTACATGTGGGAATTGCTTCAACATAACCCAGGGGTAGGGCAATGGGGGAAAGTCCAATGAGTAAAATACTGCACACAAGCATGATGACCTGCATCCAGAACCCACATAAAGAAGCAGGATTAGAGAGCACGTATCTGTAATCCCAGAACCCTTGTGGCAAGATGGGAGGCAGAGACAGAAGAATGGCCCAGAAGATCCGGGGTCAGCTAGCATGTCATACTGTGATGGAGGTAAAGGTTATCTGCTCACATACGATGAAAGGTGAGAAAGAATTCCTGAATGTTCCTGAGCTCAACACCCACACACTGCAGCATATGCACACTGCATGCACACATACCACACACACACAACTATATAAGTAAATAACTAAATGATGGATAGACAGACAGACAGAAGGATGGACAGACAATGGGTGGGTGGATGGATGGATGAATAGATAAATAGAAGATAGAGAGAGAGAGAGAGAGAGAGAGAGAGAGAGAGAGAGAGAGAGAGATGAGAGAGGGGGTAGAGAGAGGGAGAGAGGAAGGGAATCAACCTAGGGCCAGAGGAGAATGAATGGGCATAGGAGACAGGGCTATCAGTGAACTAATGATTCTTGGTGGGGGGAGGGGTAGAATAAGAAACTCTTACTATTCCATGTATTTAGAAATTTTCCACAATAAAAATGATAGAATTTTTTTAAACAGTTGGTTAAATTAGTCATGAAATATCTCCCCCACCCCCATTCCAAAGCCAGAATTCGCATCAGCCAGGAATCAGAAGGAGCAGCAGGGGCCGATGTAGACACTGCTAACCCACCACCTGCACCCTTGCCAGAGAGTGGCAGAGGCCACCTGGGCCCAGAGGAGATAGTGTATGTGGCCACGTCACCCTGGCCCTGTGAGCACCTTCTACACTGAGGGCACTGGGCAGGTGCTGGAGATAAAGGGATGAATAAACCCAGTGACTAATGTCAAGGGATGGGAAATGGGAAGCAAGCAGGCAGTTACCACGGAGTCTGACTTGTCTTATTACAATGGACAAAGTGTGCCCTGGGAGCTCTTGTAGTAGTCATCTAACTAGAAGTCAGGACGGCAAAGCTGTCCTCAAGTTTCCCCAGAATTACCTTGTGATTAGAATTCAATTCCCAGCTCTGTGGCTCTGGGGGAATAAAAAATACACTGCAGACTGGAGATGTGAGCATCCTCACCTCCTGGCAGCCCAGCTTCTCATTAGAAACAGGAGAGATGTGCTTCTGCTTAACTGGATTCCCTGCTCCGCTGGCCTCTAGCACAACTGTTCTAGCCAAAGGATGAGCGTATCCTCTTGTCTGGTGGTACCGATTTAACGTCAAATTAATGACCTGGCTGGTCTCTAAGGTCTTAAGAGTCTGGTGCCTGTGTGACCTTCCCTGAAACATGAAGGAATTCTCAATGTGCTAACGAGTCAAGATTTCTGGAGTGAGTGCAAGGCTAGCCCTGAGCCCTGGAGAAAGTCCCAAAGGAATGCCATTCCTAGGGTTCTGCCCGGTTGACACCCAGCCTCCCCCAGAGCCAGAGTTCCCCTCTGTGTGCCTCTTTGATCTTCTCTATCCCTCCAGAGTGAGACCATATCTGTTGCTTCTTTGATTTCTGAGTCATCTTCTCACACCATGTGTCTTACAAAGTATTTTGGTTTTAGCGAATGTGCTCCTTGATTTCTTTCAATCCCATTCAACCACATCGAAATAGCTAACATAGCATCTATACGGGGCTATGTCACACGCAAAGGAACCAGCAGCAGAAGTGTGTGTGTGTGTGTGTGTGTGTGTGTGTGTGTGTGTAAAAACAAAAACAAAAGAAAACAAGCTTAGTTGCCTTTAAAAGATGACAGCCTTTTTGATACACCCCATCATCCTTGACTTCATCTTCTGCTTCTATTTCAGTCTGTGAGACCAAGGTCTCCAAGTAATCAACTGCCTTACAGAACTCCAAATCAAAAGGACACAGCAAACTCTTTACCAAGAGAAGATAGTTCCTGTTGCCTAAGGGGTTTCCCCACTCCTCCCTGGGGGGAGCCTAGAGGAGGTGATGGCAGCGCTTTCTGTGAGGGTTCATGTGGCAGATACTAAGCTCTGAGCTACAAGCCTGCTTGCAGCCACTCAGTTTTGCCACTTTGGAGTGACAGCAGCCACAGACGGTATGTAACCGAGTAAGTATGGCTGTGTTCCAATGACACTGTTGATGCACACTGAAATGAATTCACATAAACTTGATGGATCATGAAAATTACTCTTCTTATTTATTTTCCAACCAATCAAGGATGTTAGAGCCATTCTTGGGGGGATTTAGAGGCTATGGTTTGCTGATTCCGGCTCTACTCTGATTGAAACAGACAATGAATGATTCACAAAACTTGGTGATACCCCTTACCCACCATGCAAGTAATCAACTAGAAACAGTTCTTAAATCCAGAGACGCCAACTTAAAACCTTTCATTAAAATCAAATAAAGGTCATGACATTTTTTTAAAAGTGCCATCTTACTATTTTAAACCCCACATAGTTGGAATTTATGTAATTTCACTTTTAGCTAATCTTCTCAGCTCAAGGAACAATGTGAGATCCATAAGCAAGCAGTAAACTTGCTTTGCATTACCAATGGGTGCATTAAGACTTTTCTCGGTGTTGGTTTGTACATCCTAATGTCTGACATTATTCCAATTTTTTGGTATTTATAGACACCACCTCAGTCCCAACAGGCCCATGACCATAAGTCGCTGACACATAGAATGCTTTGCATATTCTCTCTTCAACCTAATCTACACAACTATAATCCTTCAACCTCCTTCTTCACATGTTAAGTTTGGAGAGTTCTGTCCCAACCAGGGTCTTTGTGGGCGTGCCAACCACATATTTCCCAGGCTCTGTTCTTCATTTGCTTCACTTCAATTTTTTTTTATGCATGTCTCTAACCCAGAAGACTTTTCTATTATTACTTTCTTTTCCTTTTTTTTCTTTTTTTTTTTTAAAGTTTGGTTGTAGAGGCTGGAGAAATAGCTCAGAGGTTAAGAACACTTTCTGCTCTTCCAGAGGTCCTAAGTTCAATTCCCAGCACCGACATGACAGCTCACAACCATCTAGAAGATCTGGTATCCCCTTCTGGAGTGCAGGCATACATGCAGGGAGAATATTGTACACATAATAAATAAATGAATCTTTTAAAAAGCTTGGTTGTACGTGTGTGCCTCTGTGTGTGGGGGGGGGGTGTACATGCATGTAGACATCAGAAGTCAATGCTCGGCGTCTTCCTCGACCACTCAAATTTTATGAGACAGGGTACCTGTTGAATGTGGAGCTCATCATGGCTAGACTGGCTAGTCAATGAGCTTCTGTTTATGCTCCCCCATGGCTGGGTCTGCAGATGTTTGCTGCAATGCCAGGCTTTCTGCACAGGTGTTGGCAACTCGGGGTCACTTGGCTTATGCATACATTAGAACTGCATTTTTTTTTTCAGCTAAACTTACTATATGGTCCCAGCATCATAGTACCAAATACCACTTCACTGTATCAGTCCTTCTTTTCTTGTGCACACTTGGAAATGTCCATGATAAAAGATTTAGAAATTAGAGTATACCTTCCTGGGGAGGGAAGACAAGTCTCTTGCTGTATCTGTGTGCCTTTGTCCAACCTGTTCCTCTGCCTGGCCTGACCTTCTTATTCTCTGTCTTTGATAGACTAACCCTCAGCCTCTTATGCCCAGACCTGATACTGCATTTCCAAAGCACTTTACACATCCTGGTTAAAACATTTATCACTGGACTGCAGTTACAGTTACCTAGCTACCCCACCACCACGCCCTCAGCCCCTCCCAGCCCAGAAGCAGCGCTCATCTGTTACACCTCGATGCCCAGCACAGTGCCTGGAACAGAAGGCAGTACAGGGACCTCCCCAGATAATTTTCATCCCCACTCTCAGCCTTCATTCTCCCTTTTTAAAAATTTAAAAGACTACATTTAAAATTGCAACTTCAAAATAGGCCTCTCCTACTGGCTTTCAATGAAACAGTCCCTCCTAAATGGCTCTTCTGAGGCATTCTGGGATCAAGGCCACAGAATAGACAAGAAGGCCTTCATACCGTGGAAATAAAATACATACGGGGCACTTCCTAGCTTCCAAAATGCTAGGAAGCTTTTTCCTCCCTTCTGCTGGGGGTGAGTCAGAGACACTCATTTTTCAAACTCAGGAAGTAAAAGTGATGAAGTACAAGCTCAGAACTGGTGGGGGTTCTGAGCCTAAATCCTCAGCCTTTCCATCTGTCCACTCACCTGCACTTCAGTAACACGAGGCTCAGGAAGAGAAGGGTCTTTTGTGTTGTGTTTTCTTGTTGTTGTTTGTTTTGTTTTTATTTTTGTTGTTTGTTTGTTTGGGGGGTTTTAGTGTTTGTGTTTTTGTGGGGTTTTGGTTTTGTCTATTTTTATTTATTTTTGCCCATTATAAATGGCGGCATTAAACTGTGGCACCATGTTCTAGAAAACCATTCTGAATGCGATCATGCAGGCGGAGGCACAGGGAGAGACGTCCCATCCACTCTGCTCACACTGCTGCTGCTCCGTGACTTTGCCATAAGTACGCACTGACTAAAGGATTTCCAGTGAATTCCTGACTGTTCAAAAACTGTACGCCAAGCAGTTCTGCAAAGAGAAGTATGCTGCTTACTCCCCAAAATTATCACTCGCGAGGAAGCACTATTTATAGGTTAAGTGCACGCTCCTGATTATCTCTTGTTTTATAATTCACTTTTCCTAAAGTATTAAATTTAGATTACCGATCACATTAGTAGGCTCTCAGCTTAAATATGCCTTTAATTCCTCCACAGAATTCTGTATGACTTAACCATCTCTTCAAGTGTCTTACTGTTTACTGCATATAATTTCTCTAATATTAGAACATACCACTTTAGTCAGAAATGGGGCAACGCCTGCCAAAAATATTCTTGCTATTTAGTTACTGTGTAGTAACTAAAAGTCAAGATTGTTTATCACATTAAGTTATTCAAATGAGTTACATTTAGCTCTTTTCAGTTAGTTAATATCTTTTCATCAAAGGCCTGTAACAGTAGAACATGCACAGCAGGCCACTCCTAAGATCTTCAAGTTTGATCCCGTCACAAATCTGTTCATTGAAAAAATTTCAATATGGCAGAGCACAAAATAATTCCCACAAATGCAAATTCGGATATCATGCAGATTGCTGCAAGATATGAATCACTGGCCTTTGGCTCCAAACTCTGAGATTCAGAGGCAATACACTCTGCAAGACATTTTGCTTGTTTCTTTCAAAGTTCAGATGCATCACCTTTCTCCTTAGGGTAATAAACTATAATTGCTAACATACTGTGTAATGTTTACTGTTAAATTTGCAATCTGGACAAACAGAAAATTACACCGATAGAGGCTGGAAACAACTGCAGTGGGTTATCACCCACTGCCCCTTCCTCAGAGGCTGGCCAGGGTCAGCACTCTCTGAGGTTTAAATTTCTCTATAGAGTGAGGGTCTTCTCCGCAGAAGATTAAGATGAAAACCGCCTCCCCAGTGACCTTCCTAACACAGACCTTGAGAGAGTGCCGGCGGGGAAGAGGGCTGCGAATTTCAGCAAGGGACTTAACAGCTCTACTGAGTCCCTCACACTTGGTTTTCCAAAACAAAAAAGGTGACTCTGCACCTGCATGAATACGACCCTTCTCCCCGCCCCTCCTGGAAACTTAAATGACATTCTCCCTGAGGGTCTGGACAGCCTGAAGCCCGCATGCACGTACCCTCCCTGGTCTTACTGCCATTGGAAACCACCCACCCACCCACCCACCCACGAGTGGAGAGTGGAGTCGCAGCGGGGCGGAAGGGGACCAGGGCAGGCTGGCACCTTGTCGCCCCCCCCCCCACGGCGCCGCATTCTGTTCCCGGCACGTGGAATGCTCTCCTGCAGGTGGCACCCCACGAGTGGCCCCCCGCGACCCAGATCCCGCACCCCACCCCAGGTACCTTTTATCCAGGCAGGCGATCCACTCGGCCGAGGACGGAGAGTGTGCAGCGTGCGCAGCGACCATGTTGGGCAGCAGCGCGCGGTGGCCCCGGGCCGCGGCCACCTCCCGCGCGCCTCCCGGCGGGCTCCCGCGGCCTGCGGGGCGGGGACCGAGGGGCGGGACAGGCGCGAGGCCCGCGCTGCACTGCGGCGCCCGCGTGGGAGCCCCGCCGCCCCGCCCGCTCTCCAGGAGCGGCGACACCACGACACCTGCGGCAGGTGCCCCGCTCCGCCAGGCTCGCGTCTACCCTCACCTGGGGGGGGGGGGGGAGGAGGGGGGAGGAGGGCTCTGCTGCCAGTGCCACCCGGGTGCGCGTGGGGAGGGGATGTCAGACTCTATATATTTTTCCTACGGCAAATGCCACTAAAATGGCTGCTGCCTCTCCGTTTCCTTAGAAACCCATTAGTCCTCCTCGGTGGCTGTCAAAACTTGCTAGCTGCTCCTGGCTCACCTTTACAGTCTCCCGTTTAAATAGGGATGAGAGAGGGCAGGGCTAGGAAGGTTGCGATGAGGTGGAGGTGGGAGACACCATGCTCTCTTGATGTGGACCCCAAAGGGCAAATGATTCTGAAGGGCGTTGGGGGCTGGGAAAGACAGATAGAGACAGTGTGGTCACGGTCTGAGGCAAAAGGACCCAGGAGACCTGAGGATAATAAGGGAGTGCAAACTGAAATCGCTGGCCTTGAACCTCGGACTTGCTTGGGCTCCATGGCCCAAGCATGACAAAAAGAAACAATTAAGAATTGGATAGCCCTGAGACCCAAGCAGAGCTAGGGTTTCAGGTCTGGAAGCCAAGTTCCTGGATACTCCATGAGCTTGGGTAGTAGCCTCTTCTCTCCCTCAGCTTTCCTCTTCCCAGGCCCAGTGTTGAGCATGGCCACGGCTGCCTGTCTCCTGTAGGTGTTCGCTGTAAATGTTATGCCTAGAAGTTGTTCAGTTATACTCTGCCAAAAAACAAAACAAAACAAAAAATTTACAAGGACCGTTGTTCAGGAATTTGGGGACAAGTTAAATCTGTTGAACTCCTACCAAGCGCTGTTTTGGTATTTGTGACATACATTTAGGAGTAGGCATGGGTGGACCGGCTGGGACAGGCCTTTACCGTCTTTGTTTATTGCTACTGTCCCCATTTCCGCTGCCCTTTTAGGGCTGAGGCAGAGAACCTGGGGAGCAGGAAGCAGCCTGTGTCTTCTGGGATGCTTTTGTTCTCAGACAACAACCTTGACCTTAAATCTCTCCAGAAAAAAATTTCCATTCTCCCCGCGCCCCCCCCCCCCCTCGTGTTCAATAGACAGGATCTGGTTTCAGACCCCACAACCAAGGGCTTTCAGCAGCACCTTCCTGAGCCGGGACTTGTCCCTCAGCTGAGCCTCATTCCCTTAATCTACTGCTTACCATAAATACCACTTAACATATGATACCACCGGGCGGTGGTGGCTCACGCCTTTAATCCCGGTACTTGGGAGGCAGAGGCAGGTGGACTTCTGAGTTCGAGGCCAGCCTGGTCTACAGAGTGAGTTCCACAACAGCCAGGGCTACACAGAGAAACCCTGTCTCAAAAAAAAACAAAAACATATGATACCACCCGAAGATTTCCAAAGATGTCATCTTATATGGTGTGAAGAAGGAGACGTGTCTCCTAAATATTTTTGTTTATAAAGATATTGGAGATATTGGGACGTGTCAAGGTTACTGAACGCTTACTCCAAGTGCCTCTGAGAATACTTAGAGGTGAGGAGCTAGAGGGAAAAAGAAAAAAAAACGACAATATATCCACCTGTCATCACACAGAGGCTCAAGGTGGTATGGGAGGCCGCAGAGCTAAGCATATTAGTTATTTATTGGGCAGTGGACAATACTCTTTATATGCATTCTCTTGTAGTCCTCAGGTCAATCTGAGAGGCAGGGACAAAGGGGCAATACTCCACAAGGGACACTAAAGATTTTTGAAAATGGAACAAAATAGTGAAAATTATATTTTAAGGGAGAATATTAACTGATAAAGGAGGACACTCAGGAGCTGCTTATTGTGGATAAGGTCTCCAAAGTCTCCCACATTTGCAAAGGGCTTTAAGATCTGTCTGATGAAGTGCAAGGGCTTTGTTACATGGGGGGTTGGGGGAGTAGCACTGACTTACCTCTAAGGACAAGCAGAATTATTTAAATAGTGTCTGGAAGGAACACCAACAACTATTAGCTCTTTCAGAGCATGTGCGTGACTCCATCCACCGCTGGAGGTAGGTTTCAGTCACCAGGATAGTGAGGGCCGCAAAGGGCCCAGGGCCCAGAGCCACCTCCCTTCCCTTGAACTGCAGGTGGGTAACTTCAAAGTGATGGTTCTGCCATTTCTGTCAATGGAATAGGGATATAAGGTCTGTCCTAAATGACTTCCCAAGTGATAAGAACTAAATGGTTATAGCTTGCTACTCAAATATAAGAATGGGGAAACATCTCGGGAATTGAGGGGGAATCCCCCCCTTAGTCACAGTCTTATTGATGATATGCAGGTTATGCTCTAAAAGGGTTTTGACTGTTATCAAGAACTACAAACGTAAAGGAAAATGCACCACTGATTATTGTTAAAGGGAAAAAAGCCAGGCAAAGAATATTCTTCTACGTTTCTTTTTTTTGTTTGTTTCATTCTTTCTTAGTTTTATTTACTTTATTTTGTATGTATGGGTGTTTTGCCTGCATTGTATATAAGTATGCTATATGCATGCCTGGTCCCCATGAAGGTCAGGCGGAGTTCCGGATGCCCTGGAGCTGGAGTCACGGATGGTTGTAAGCTGCCATGTGGGTGCTGGGAAACACAGGTCCCTGCAAGAGCAGACAGTGCTCTAAACCATCTCTCCAACCCCTCTTTTAAAGGACATAAAATAACACCAGACTAAAAAAGACCATTCATGGTGTATTTTTAATTTGGAAAATGTCTAGAGAAGATAAATTTATAAGGATGGTACGTGTGGATTGGGAACTGAGCTGGGCAGTAGGCTCAGAGAGAGGCTATCAGGCACTCAAGAAGTGACTTAAAATTGCTTGCAGTGAGGAACGCACATGCCATAAAAATCACATAATCCCTGCATGATATGTTTAAAATGAGCGAGGGTATAGCGTGCAAGTGACATCATTAAAAAAAAAAAAAAAAAAAAAAAAAAAAAAAAAAAAACTGTTTAAAAGAAACAGTAAACCTATTTGGACGGTGAGCAAAACTAATTAGGAAGAATAAGAGAAAGTTATAGGAAAAAATTTAAAAATTACCATAGTTCCATCACCTAGAAGTGACCTTGTTAATATTTAAGTGAACTTCATTCTTAACTTTTCCATTTTAAAGGGCAGGGGCTGGAGAGAGAACTCAGTGGTTAAGGGCACTGACTGCTCTTCCAGAAGATTCCCAGCACCCACATCATGAGTCACAGCCACTTGTAACTCTGTTCCTGGGAATCTGATGTCCTCTTTTGGCATGAGCACTGCACACAAAATACTCATACACATAAAAATAAATGTTAATAAAAATGGTATAGCCACAAACACATAGATAGAACTGCAATCGATAGTCAATCATTTAAGTTATAAATGTGTATAAGTATATCCCTACCGGCTAGAAAATATCAATAGATTATAAGCTTTCCTACAAGTACTGGGATATGTTTTTTATATGTTCAAAATATCTTCATTAGGAATTTTATTGGCTTCTGAATATTCAAAGATACAGTTATAACTTGTATAAGTTTTCTCTAGACCTATTTTGATCATTGGTGAAAAATATTTTCTGCCTAATCCTGTCCTCATAGTTCAGTGAGTTCTCTCTGACAGCTGAGGTGTTCATTACAGACCTCCAGCTACACGCAGAGTGTGTTACATATATGATGTATGTGTGTTAATGCCTATCGGCCCTTAAATAAGCCGCTTAATGTTCATGTTGTATTTTGTGTATCTGAGCAGAAGCTAAGTTATCTGTTTGGAGATAGGCCCCTCAGTTCAAACTTCAGTTCCTTCTTCCACTAAGAATCTGGTCTTAGATGAACTTTTAGCTTAAGAGTGTGTTTCATCAGTAAGTAGAGATACTCAGTTCATGACATTGTACGTGAGCATCATGCTTGTAGGACATTGTCTTAGTTAGGGTTTACTGCTGTGAACAGACACCATGACCAAAGCAACTCTTACAAGGACAACATTTAATTGGGGCTGGCTTACAGACTCAGAGGTTCAGTCCATTATCATCAAGGTGGGAACATGGCATTGCCCAGGCAGGCATGGTGCAGGAGGAGCTGAGAGTTCAACATCTTGTTCCAAAAGCAAACAGGAGCAGGCTGGCTTCCAGGCAGCTAGGATGAAGGTCTTAAAGCCCACACCCACAGAGACACACCTACTTCAACAGGGTCACACCTTCTAATAGTGCTGCTCCCTGGGCGGAGCATATACAAACCATCACAGACGTGTATCACAAGCACCAAGTACACAGTATGCATTCAATAATTCACAGTTATTGTTCTCTACACAATACAGATAAGCAGTGTGTGCCTTCTATGTTCCACAAGAACCTATTAATAAATCATTGGGGTTCCTTATATCGCTGACCCTCCATTTACAATCTGTAACTTGAAATTTTCCACTGTGAAGGATTCAGGAGATGATTCTCCCTAAGAAACACGAACACTTCCTACTCAAGCTATTTTGAGCTTGGGTATCACAATCAACGCCATTCATTCTCTGTACAGCTCTGCCATTCTTCAAATGAGAGCCACATGTCCTATAACACTGGATAATTATTGCCATATAGAAATCAGAAGCACAGCAGCAAAAATCAAGTTGAGCCCTGCATTATCCCAGCCTGGGAAATTCCATGGTAGACTGGGTGTTCACCGACATCATGGTGGCTTCCATAATGCTAGAAGCTGAGAAGTCCATGATATACTTTCTAGAAGACAGAGACCTAAAACAGCTGGTGGTGTGACTCAAACTGAGTTCAAAGACAAGAGCATCAAAGACACTGGTAATATAAATCTAGGGTGGAGAACAGAGTACATGGAAGATGATGTCAGTGTTCAAGAGTAAGACAGAACGAGAGAGTACAAACCCTCCCTTTCTCCACTTCTGCTCTATAAAGTTTCTGATGCCCAACTTGGGGAGGGAAATCTGCTTTGCTGGGTCTCCTACCAATCAGCTGACTCTAGTCCTCTTTTCAACACAGAGAGAGGCAGTAGGGAAGCAAGGAAAAGCTCTTAGGTGCTGATCTCCGGCAGTTTTTGTATCTTTTGGCAGCAGAGAGTAATACTAGGTTTAAGGGTTTGTATATGCTTAGCCCTGGGAGTGGCCCTATTTGGAGATGCGGCCTTGTTGGAGTGGGTGTGTCACTGTGGGTATGGGCTTTAATACCCTAGTCCTAGCCTGAAGTGAGTATTCTGCTAGCAGCCTTCAGATGAAGATGTAGAACTCCCAGCTCCTCCTGTGCCATGCCTTCCTGGATGCTGCCATGTTCCCACCTTGATGATAATGCACTGAACCTGTAAGCCAGCCCCAATCAAATGTTGTCCTTAAGAGTTGCCTTAGTCATGGTGTCTGTTCACAGCAGTAACACCCTAACTAAGACACTAGGTTTAAATTTTCTAAAACCTACTTTAATAAAGGTTCTCAAACAATTCGACCCCACTGTCCAAAGATAGGGAAGAAAAGATGGCAAACAGGACATCTGGGGATGTAGACTTATTTAAAAGAAGTTCTTTGGGACAATTAAATCTTGTCAGGATACCAGCAGTCCAGTTTAGTAGTGTCAGGATACCAACCCAGTCCTGTTCAAAAGTCCTGTCACCAAACACTAATCAGCAATGGCAACACAATCCAGCAGAAACCACCAGGCTTCTTACAAATTGGCACAAGCCAGCAGGAGCGACCAGGAATGCCAGGAGCTCTCTGCCATGCCTCCCTTGATGAAGTAAAGGTCATTGAAGATGAGAGACCAACGAAGAGCTGCACCACTAGCTATGCAAGTGCCCTGTCACTATCCATTGAGTCCTATTCATACTCTCTCCAAACATCACCCGTCTTCCAACCGGTCTTGTCTCAACAAAACACCATGTGAGTCTGCATCACATGACACAACCAGAAATGTCCACATCAGATGGCAGCAGGTGGTACCTTCTAAAGCCAGTTTTCCCATAGGCCTTGGGAACTGGGATCCTTGGCCCTGTGTTGAACAGAGTTTTTATCTCTTACCTAAGCTGAGGAAGTACTTAACCATGTTACAGATCCTGGGCTGTTATGGTTTGAATCCAAAATGTCTCTTGTGGGTTCTTGTTTGGTCTCTGGCTGGTGGCACCATTGGGAGGCTCTGAAAATTTTGGGAAGTAGGACCTGGCTGCGGGAGGTGGGTTTGACCGCTTAGGGCTCTTCATGCATCCTCCCCTCTTCTCCTGCTTCCTGGTCCACTATACTGTGAACAGTGATGCTCTGCTATGCTACCCCCACCATGATGAGCTCCATCCTCTGAAAACACAGCCAAAATAAATCTTTCTTCCCTTAGTATTTGGAAAGTGTCTTCATCGGTGTTCTAGTGCTGTGAAGAGACACCGTGACCATGGCAACTCTTATTTTGAAAAAAAGTATTTACTTAGGGCTGGCTTACAGTTTCAGAGGTTTAGTCCATTATCTTCATGACAGGGAATGTGGCAGTATGCAGACAGACATGGTAGCTGAGAGTTCTACATCTGGGAATAGGGCCCAGGATCCACTGGGCCTGGCTTGAGCTTTTGAAACCTTAAGACCCATTCCTCCCTCCTCCAGTGACACATTCCTCCCTCAGGGCCACACCTACTTCAACAACCTCCTAGTCCTTTCCAGTAGTACCACACTCTGGTGACTGAGCATCCTTATTCAAACCATCAGCAGTCCTTAATGGGAACAGGACTAGCACACCAGACTAAGTGTGGGCATCCCCTGGCCCTTGGTAGTAGCTACTATTCCTTCTCCTGGCCCTGGTGAGTCTAAGACTGGTAGACCTTAAGACTGATACTGCTTCTGCTCCTGTCATTGCCACCGCTGCAGTGTCTAACTACTGTCCCTGTTGGTTCCGCCAGACATTGTTGTGACTGTTTGTCCCCCTCTGCTCTGCTACAGCTGCTCTGTTGCCACTCTGGCAGTTCCACCACCATCACTGCCAAGTTGTCAAGGCCACCATCGAGGTCACCATGGTCCCTGTGGCTCTGCCTCTTTCATAGCTGTCGAAGCCATGGCAGCTCTCCAGGGCTCCACTTTGTGCCTCCATCTGGCTCCATGTCACAATTCCTACTTTGCCTTTCTCTGTTTCCAGTTCAGCCCACTCCACTAACGTCGGATATCAGAAGCAAGCAAGACAGGGCCTCTTGGGAGAAGCATTTTTATTGAGCCTCAAGTTGCCATACCAGAGAGGCTACAGAGACATTGTGCCTCCTGGCCAGCTTTGTAAAGCTGTCTTCCCCTGCAGCTAGAAACAGGGCATGGCACCAATCACAGAAAACCTTCATGCAAATGAAGGACCCTGTTTACACCAATCATGGCTTTGTCCTTTGCACCACTCACAACTGACCCTCCCTCTGTTAGGTCACTGTGAGAAGTGCTCTCTTCTGCCTGGATGGAAATGGATGCAGAAAACATCAAGCGAAGGTTGTCTGAAACACATGTGGTCAGAGCTGCAACTCTGCATGCAGAGAAAGCAGCTGTGTTTGTCATGTAGTTTCTTCATGGTGTCCAAGGAGCATTCAACATGCCCAGTGGTGGCATAAAGATAGTCCAGCTGGCCATGTGACTGACAAGCCTCACCAGTCAGCTGAGAGACTAACAGACATCAGTTAGGAAGTTACATAGCCCTATCTTCTTACAGCTTTCCTATTTACTATGAGGAAAATCAACTCCAGAAGGCATGCCTACAATAAACTACTTGCTAATAGTGATTTTGACAAGTCTTCACAGAGCTTTGACAATGCTTAATACCTGCCTATTCCCCCTCCCCTGTCTGCCTTAAATTCAGGGATTCAAATGCTAATCTCGTGGAGAAAAACCTTCAGAGACACATCCAGAGAGTGGGCACCTCTAGATACAGTGAAGTTGACACAGGAAACTAAGCCACTGACTCTTCAAGCAAGCCCTCGCTCACTTATCACCTCCTAAGCGCTCTTTCTCTCTCTCTCTCTTTCTCTCTCTCTCTCTCTCTCTCTCTCTCTCTCTCTCTCTCTTTTGTTTTTTTGGGGTTTTGTTTTGTTTTGTTTTGTTTTGTTTTGTTTTGTTTTTCAAGACAGGGTTTCTCTGTGTAGCCCTGGCTGTCCTGGAACTCACTCTGTAGACCAGGCCGGCCTCGAACTCAGAAATCCTCCTGCCTCTGCCTCCCAATGCTGGGATTAAAGGTGCGCCACCACTGCCCAGCACCTCCTAAGCACTCTTTTGCTCTTTCTTTGTACGTTTGTGTGTTTTTATTGAGAATCTGTGCCTCTGCTTCCGGCTGAGAAATCTCATTCCCCTTCTGCTTCAGCGCCTCAGATGACACTGGGAGTTTAACGGTGGTGATTTTGGGCTCACAATGACTGTATCAAGTCAGCTCCCTCCTCTACACCTTCAGCATCCATTCTCACTCTTCTAAAACGATTGCCTTTCTAGGTGAGGCGACTCACCCGGGAGTTGTAAGGAATCCCACACTCATTAGCAAAGTACATCTCTGTGGGCCCTTGAGCCTTCTAAGGAACAAGCGTGTAATTAAAACCATCTGATCAGGAGAGCCCCGATTTGTGGCTTATATTTAAATTTTGGTTTTGAATGTCTGTCCATTTCAGGGAAGGATAACCAGATTACTGTTTTAAACTATAATATAGGGAACAGGAAACAGCTAAAATTTTGCTTATTATAATAATACAACATTCTTAAGTTTCACCGATAAAGCAAAACCACAGATGCGTCATGTTCGCAATACTAAGTTGAGCATTCTTAGATCTCTCTCGGTGGGCTTTTTGTTGCTGGTATGTATATGTGTGTGTGGGTGGGTGGGTGCCATCCCTGTCTTAATTGAGAATCAGTGTCTCAATGATTCTCAATTCCTGTGAGTTTCGAAGACAACTGATGATAGCCATTTTCTCCTTCTGACCTGACTGCTCCAAAGCATGGTGAGAGGATTTTTATTGTAGGTGTGAGGGACAATCGCAGCTAGAGGCATCTGGGAGAGTCCAGACTGAGCACGGCCAGCAGAATAGACTGGACCTTGGCAGGGATGGGGAAGGAAGTGGAAAAAGAGGAGAAGAGAGAGGGCAAGAGGGGGGACCAGGAGAGGATGAAGAACCGAGACTGTACACAGCCTAAATAGCTAAATTATATAGGAATAAGAACTTGGGGGAAGGGAAGTGAGGCTCAGGGACTGGAGAGGTATGGGGTAGTGAGTGGGGATGAGAATTGCCAGAGGAGCCTGAACAGCTGCAACAAGTTCTTTGGTGCAGAGAGGGCCTGGCAGCCAGAGTGTGCTTTGGTGTGTTAAGTAGGTACCATAGTTAGCCATTTGTCCTGAGTTTCTTTGGGGTCTAATATCTTTCACTGTGTGAGTCCCCAAGTGAGCAGGCTCAGCCACAGGAGCCTCCTCCCTGGCTCTCTTTGTGGGTTTTAGAAAAAGAGCTTTTGTCTTGGTTTGCTTTCTTTATGATCATGGCATTTAAAAGTTGATCCATTTGAAGAGGAGTGAAAGTTTCCATTGCACTTCAAATATAACCGGCTATTAGAAACCAACAAAGATCCGTGTCACTGTCACACGAAGGAACAAAATGAAAGTGGCTCTGCAAGGATTCTTTCCCCAAAATCCATGTACCAGAACCCAAACTGGGCTAGCACACGCACAGGGGCAGAAGGTGTTATGAAATATAGGCGAAGGGGTAGCTACCGGCAGGTGACGGTGGCAGGTGATGATGTAAGCTGTTGCTAGGTCCCTGGGAGGAGCCTAGCGGAATCTCCCGGAATTTAACAGCTCATGAGTGACTGTGTCTTTCCCCCATGGGCTGCAGTCTGACCTCACAGACTTTGGGAATTGAAAGAATCTGCACAAAAGAAATGAAGAAAAGGGGGAAGGGGACCCCCTGCCTTTGTGTGAAGAAAACTTTTACCAGGTTGAGGAGGTTAAAATATTTAAATAAAGTTTTATGAGGTGAGGGAATTTTATGAAATATTGGCCCTTGGCTGGCTAGCTACCTTTGGTAGAAAAATGAAAACATTTTCCACACAACTTCGAGGCACCAGAATTATAGCCAACAAGGAAATGCCATGAAGTCTAGGGGAGAAGTAGATTTGGGTATGTATAATCTAGAGATTGCCTTCCAGCCACCAGGTTCACGCAAGGTTAATGTAAACTTCATGTTTTGTGTTCTCTAGAAGAGAACAGATACAGCTATGCTCCTCCCCTATTTTACAGGAAGATAAAGCATCATGTTGCTACATATAGTTTGTCAGGTCAAAGGGAACACAAGTTCCCCCAAACTCCGTAAGTCCATGTGTATGTCCGTAAGTGAAAGTCTTGACTTAAATCAAACTGGACGATAGAAGGATATCTGGAGGTAAGATGAAATCCAGCTTTCCTCAGGAACTTGTGAAATGGGTTTTCTGTCCCCAAGAGGAGTTCCCTCTGTTAGAAGGACATGGGCTTTCCATTGACATGTGCCTGTGGTGGTTCAGCATTTCAAAGCCCATGCTGGCCTCCAGGCTCCATCAGTGTATAGATATACATTGTATACAATGTTATACAATGTATATACAATGTTATACTGTGTATAATGGTATACATTTCAAAGCCTTCATGCTAGCATCCTGGCCCCCCTCTCTCCCCCTTTACCCTAAACTCCCAGGCTTGTCTCCCTCCCCAAACTACTCATCCTTCTTACAGTCCAGCTACTCTTGCTGTGCCCTGCTAACCCAGTTCCCTAGCCCTGGCCATGTCCAGTCTGTCTCATTTACTCTCTGCTCTGGACTCTTTCAGATGCCTCTGGATATTTTTATCTCTCTTACCTACAATAAAAACCTTGCTCCTAATAGACCGGCCATTTCAGAAGTTTGCTTACGGAGTCCCCTCGCACACATAGTTTAAAAACTTTCAACTAATAAAAAAGCAATTCTGTTAAATTAATGAAAGAAAATCCTAAAAGAAAAAAAAAATCTTCTCCTCTGGAAGTAAAACTTTATGCTAGGGAAGCACACTGACATGAACAAAGAAACTGGCAGTTATGCTGTATTGATTCATATGCCACCAACTCTCACTACTAGACAAGTAGCTACGGGAAAGCTGAAATGGTCCACCTGACCATCCCAGTTGGGACATTTTCTCTGGGACCTCAGGATGAAGGCAGTCTCTGCTATGCAAATCATACTGGTCTAAACTTACTCTAAGGACCAATGAGACTCAACACTCCACCTATAGTATAGGTGACCCTGCCCAGGAGTGAAAGTGTGTGAGATGTCCTGTCCTCAAGCTGAGTAGGCAAAGTTGCAATGATGAACCTGGGCAAACATATCCTGGCTTTGGCATTACATGCTCTTGTGAAATATATCTATATTGATGAAATATCAAGGTGGCATTGCTGTTCAATATTGTGGGAGTGGTCCATAGAGTACTCAGCTCAGAAAAATCTCCTACGGCATTATTATAAACATTGTTATATAAACATTATTACATACATTTCTCACACTCATTGAGAAAATCATCATTAAAGCTTTCAAGTGAATTAGTCACACAGCATTTGTTACAATTGTCTTTTTGTCTATAATCCAATATGTTGCCTACATACCTCCATAACAGATTACTTTATATAGTGGATTCTACAGAGGAAAATAAGCACAAGTAAGAGAATGTGACTAAAAATTCTCCTGATTATAATAAAACAAGAGCATGTAGAACTTGGAAGGAGTAACATGAAGAGATGCCAATTACAGTAAGACAAATCTTGACTCATAAAATTATAAGGAACTGAGCTCTTTTGGTCTGGTGACATCCATTTAACACTTTGAAAGTATGGATGATCTGGTTCATCCATTTCTCAGAATTACCAGTTAGATCTAAGAGAGACATGAACTCAGTACTATCAAGAGGTGAAAATGAGAAGGGTCTTAGTTAGGGTTCCTATTACTATGTTACCATGTTACTATATTACTATGTTGCATGTAGCTTTTGCTACCCGGCCTAAGCTCCAGCAGCACTCCCAGCCCCAACGGAGATTCCCTTAAGTCCATGGATAAAAAACACGGTTGTTCAAATTCAACTTCTTTTTTTGGCACAATTGCTGGGCGCTACTTATCTCCTGCCTGGAGAAGCATGCCCTTATCAATACTCTAAGTTCCACATCTCTTTACCTTCCCTCAATTTTATTTGCTCAGTTACATCTAGTCCCGGCTAAACTCACCATCCTACTGCCTGGAGAAGTAGCCTATGGCTACTTCTCCCAAGATCTCACATGGCTAGTCACCTTTTCTCCCTCAGAAGCATGGCACTCTCCTCTCTCCTCTCCTCTCCTCTCCTCTCCTCTCCTCTCCTCTCCTCTCCTCTCCTCTCCTCTCCTCTCCTCTCTTCTCTCCTCTCCTTACATCTGTCTCTTGCCTGTGGGGACCTGAAAGTCCCCTATTCTTTTCATCCAACAATTGGCCCATGGTTTTTTACTGATAGATCAAGAACCAACTGGGGAACAGGACCTTAGCAGCAGAACCACCCCTACATTGCTATGATGAAACACCATGACCAAAAGCAACCTGGGAAGGAAAGGGCTTACTTTGGCTTACATTTCTGCATCACTGTCCATCATTGAAGGAAGTCAGGATGGGAATTCAAACAGAGCAGGAACCTAGAGGCAGGAGCTGACGCAGAGACCATAGAGGAGTTCTGCTTACTGGCTTGCTACCCAGGGCTTGTTCAACTTGCCTTCTTATAAAACTCAGGCTGACCAACCCAGGGATGGCACCACCCACAATGGGCTAGACCCTCCTCCATCAATCACTAAAAAAGAAAATGCCCTACAGGCTTGCCTACAGCAGATTTTATGGATGCATTTTCTTGAGTTTTCTTTCTCTCAGATGACTCTAGCTTGTGTCAAGTTGACATAAAACTAACTATCCAGCACAGGAAGATAGGTTCATTCATTGTGACCTTGTATGGGGAAGTTCTTCCTGTCATGGTAGAGTTCAGCTCTCCAAGTCCAAATGAGAAGAGATTCCTCCACCTACAACTTCTTCAGCTGTCTGTTTGCCCAGAAGTCTCCTAGGATCCAGACTGCTACTGCCTCCTCTAGGACTTGAGCTATTCAGATCTTGTGCACGGAGCCATCATTTCCTCCAGACCTAGGCCCTGACATGCTTAATTAAAACAGTGCTGTTTGTAGCCAACATAACCAACCCCTCTGCCATCAGGCCTGCTGTCTCCAGACAGTCAGTCTGTAGAGCAGGGGCTCTTGTGATCCAATCCAATGAAGTTATTAAGCATTTTCATTGTGCTGGTTTTTCTGTTAGGCCCTGAGGAAAGAGCAGGAAACAAATTCTCTATTTGCATGGACTGTTGTGGTAGTGGATAAATGAAAAATAAGCAAATAAACATTTTATGTTACACTTAGTTAGGGAGGATACTATGAAAACAAGCAAAAATAGAAGTTAAGGAGGGGGCTTCTGTTTCATATAAATAAGGGAAACCTTCCTTCGAAAGTGCCATTTGAACAAAGCCTGGGATCCTTTTAAATACCACCTACCCCTCCACAGAGTCAACTCCACAACTCCATACAGGGGCCTGTGGGCCACTGCCTGTCTGAGGCTCACAAGCCACACACCTGACTCTTAAGTTACAAATGATGAAAAGCAACCTTCAGGACCTGGGTCCCTGAGCCAACAAAGCTGAACTGCTAAGGATCTAACTCTCCCTCCATGAAATGTGGCCAGTGGGAGGTGCCAGCAAGCATATACATTATCTCCCTTTCTCCCTCTGACAAATGGCTCCAGGTTACAGATTCTTCATACGACCTGTGTGACCACTGAATGGTGTTGAGGTTCAATCTGTTGCTATGTATTGCAATGCTAAATTCTGTGCCCGACGGTCTAGGCTTCCGTGTGAATTCTCACTGTTACAAGCTTTTGTTGTACAAACCTTGTTCCTTAATTTATAAACTATTGGCTAAGTAAAAATGGCTGCGGCCACTGGAGGGATTGTAGGTAGGTAGGTTTTTGAGTTACCTGGTTGATCAGAGTGGAAGGGGGAGGAAAGAAAGAATGAAGAGGAGAGAGGAGAAGGTGCCATAGGAAGAGATGGACCATGTGCACATGTCCAGAAGAAACAGCAAGTATCTGGGGTACACTGCTAGGGAAGTAGCCAGGCCAGCAGTTAGAAAAGTAGATTAGAGTTACTGTGCCACACCCTCAGTAATTGTCACAGTCAAATAAAATAACCATAGTCTGAGTCTCATTTATTTGTAAGCTAGTGGAGATAAACTTATGTTGGTTATTCAACAGAATAGTATCCCCCACAAATATACATAAGAAATCTGTGTGACTTTACTTGGAAACAGGGTCCTTTGCATGTGTGCTAATGACCAGATAAAGTCGTGGTCAAATGAAGAAGGGTGGAGGCTCTAATCCAACCTTTTATCCTTATAAAAAGGAAAGACAAAGCCACAAAGACACACAGGGAAGATCTTGCTAAATGACAGGGGAGACTGACATTGGTCCTATGTGCCTACAAGCGCAGGAAGAATTTCTGCAAACCTCAGCTCCAAGAAGCAAAGAAGATTCTCCCCTATGAGCTACCCAGAAAGAATGGTCTAGCCACACCCCGACATTCTGAACTTCTGGCCTCCAGAACTACAACACAGTACATCTCTGTTGTTTTAAGGGCTTCAGTCACTCCATTAACAGCAGTCCTAGGAAACTAATATACAAGGTGACCAGCTGTGTGGGGTTGTACCTCCCACGTAAAGCGCTAGCACTTAATCCTTGCCTGAGGTCTGCTTTCCAGAGAACCATTGCTATGACAACCAAAGTCCTGGATCAACTGAAGGAAGATTGGTTGAGAAATATTTGAGTTCACGGTGTATTGACAGAGGAAAGAACTGGACCACAGACCTGACGTGGCAGCATACTACGGAGAAGACTAAAAAGATTAAATAATGTGGAAGGAATAAAAGACATGGTTCAGGGCCACAGGGAGGATTTGGGATTGTTGTTTTCCTTCTTGCTATGTGTCAAAATAGAATTTACATATTATAATCAAATGACTACATCTTAGGGTATCTTTTTGTAATTTTTTTTTTATTAAAACATAACGATCCATAAGACTGCTGTGCTGGATAGTTTTATGTCAACTTGACACAGGCTGGAGTCATCTGAGAGGAGGGAACCTCAATTAAGAAAATGCCTCCATACGATCATGTTGTAGGCAAACTTGTAGAGCATTTTCTTAATTAGTGATTGATGGGCGAAGGTCCAGCCCATTGTGGGCGGTGCCATCCCTGTGGGTGGTGCCATCCCTGTGGGCGGTGCCATCCCTGTGGGCGGTGCCATCCCTGGGCTGGTGGTCCTGGGTTCTACAGGAGGACAGGCTGGGCAGGCCATGAGAAGCAAGCCAATAAACAGCACATGTCCATAGACTCTGTATCAGCTCCTGCCTCCAGGTTCCTGCTCTGTTTGATTTCCTGTTCTGGCCTTTTTCAATGATAGATTACAATGTGGAATCGTAAGCCAAACAATCCCTTTCTTCCACAGCTTGCTTTTGGTCATGGTGCTGCATGGTCATGCAATAGAAACCCTATTTCTATAGGCAGAAACTAAAATGACTGCCCTCCAAATAAAATTCCCATCACCTTATGGAACTCCTACCTCTTGATCAACATAACTTGCCAAGAGAGGCCAGCCTGGTGACAGTGGCATGGATGGAAGACTCCCAGGGGCCTGCCCACCAAGTGCATCACTACAATAAGCAAGTACATAGTAGAGAGGTGGGAGAGAAAGAGGAGCAGAACAGTCTGTGAACTATGGAGAGAGGTAGAATGAGAGACTTGAGAGTGGAGAACAACCTGGTATGAGTAGCCTGCACTGACACATGATGCCATGGTGATGTCCCAGCCCATGCTGTAGCCGAGGTCTGGGGTCTGTGTCAATGTCCGTGGCCCATGTTACCACCAAAGGCCATGCAACTTCCCTGGTCTGGGCTGCTGCCTGGAGACATATTGATGTCTGAGGGCTGAGTGGAGCCAACCCCTCTCCTCATCAGCTATAGCAATAAGGAGAGCTGCCCCTGTACCTGGCCTAGGCAGCACAGTAGAGCTCCCCCTGGCGGTGTGAAAGCAAGAGAGCTGGCAGGCTGACTATCTAAGCTATCACCCAGGCCCAGATCCAGGGCTTTGAGTTGGTCCATGATATCTATGCCCTGCTGGAGCATGTAAAGGGTCTGGCCTTGCAGATCCAAAGCTGCAGGATCTCCATGACACAGGGCAACCACAAGATATCCAAAAGCAACCAATAAGGAGCCAGTAGTAATAGTGTATCGAAAGCTAAAGGCCTCAAACCAGACCAATGACTCATTGCAATGAACATTTGCAAATAAAGCTGTTTGGGCATGACAGTTTCCACCGTGAGATAGTTGTGTTGTTGACGTTGTTTTTAATTTTTAGTTTATTTTTATTTTTTGGCTTGAACTTTTTGTTTCTTTTGCAGAGAGGTTGCAAGGGTGGAGGGTAGACATGAAGGGAGAGGAAGATAAGTGGGATTGGGGTGCATGATGTGAAATTCACAAAGAATCAATACAAAGTTTTTAAAAAAAAACTTACCAACTTACAAACCAAAGACAACTACTAGTTACTTTTATCATCAGGTGTGTTTTTTGTCTCAAGTGATGTATAAAGAACCAGGTGCCAGGTATTACTATGGCTCACAGTAATGCTTTTTAGACCCTTCTATTGGTGTGTGTGTGTGTGTGTGTCCTCCCTGCTTCCCAGTTGCATAGTGGAGTAGCACCACACTGCCTGCATAAGCCATATTTTACCCAGTCCCCCACTGATGAGTGGTCTGAGCTGATTGCAGCTTAGGCCTATAATGAGAGGACCTGCCAATGCTAAGAGCATATGCATTAGCTTCCTTTCTCCAGCACATGCAACCATTTCTATTGGTATAAACGTACCTATGTACTTTCTGGATCAATAACAAAAGCTTCACACACACACACACACACACACACACACAACTTTCTTAGTTTTTCAAAATGACTGCACGGTTTTTGCACAATCCGAAAGAGCCAGTCATTCATTCCATAGCCTCACAAGAAATTGGAATTGTCAATCTTTTTAATTTTAGCCTTCCTGGTGGGTGTACAGTGGTATTCATCGTGGTTTTAATATGCATTTTTCCTGATGACTAATGATGATATCCTTTCAATGTGCTCGTAATCACCTAGCTTCTTTTATGCAGTGTTCATCCACGTGCCGGGCTTTGTTTTGGCCACAACCCACATTGCAAATCTGCGTTAGTCTTCCATGGCCACCTTGCACATCACTCTGAAAGCTACAATCAAGGATTAACTCACTAGGGTCAGGAGCCTGGGAACAGCTCAGTAGATGGTTTCAGCTGCAGTGGCAATGTTGACTGGCGGCATCATATGACAGCTCCGTGGGGTCAAAGACGTCACTTTTAAGCTCACTCATCCAAGCCTTGGGAGAGAAGTGTTTCGTGTTACTCGGTAAAATATTTAAAGAGCTTAAAGAGCCCCTGCTACTCTCACAGACCTTGTGGTCTCAGTTTGAGACACTTCATCTAAAGGGTGGTGGAGAGAGATGCAAAGCTCACAACTAGCTGGAGTGGGCAATGCAAACATCTTCAGGTGCAGGCAGCTGCTTGCAACAGCTTGCTTTCATTAGAACACACACACTACTGTACTTAGTTGTTTAAAGAGTAAACTGGATAGTGTTTCCAATACTCTATAAACTATCACTCGACCCAGAAACCTGTCTGTAGAAACTAGAATCCACAACATGGAGAAAAATGCAAACGAAACCATTATCAATGCGTCAGTTGTGGCATTATTGAAGAATAAAACCATGCCACTAGCCAGGCGGTGGTGGCTCACGCCTTTAATCCCAGCACTTGGGAGGCAGAGGCAGGCGGATTTCTGAGTTCGAGGCCAGCCTGGTCTACAGAATGAGTTCCAGGACAGCCAGGGCTATACAGAGAAACCCTGTCTCGAAAAAACCAAAAAAAAACAAAAAAAAAAAACAAAAAAACAAAAAAACCAAAACCAAAACAAAACAATCCACAAAACCATGCCACTACATTGAAAATAGTATCTGTGCAAGAGGACAAAGGTATATAAGTCTGTTGCTACTCATGTCCAACCCACGGAATAAGGCAACGGCAACTGTGTTCTTCTTCAAGCGGTTTATTCAGCTATCCCTGTACAGCCAGTTTCTTCTCTCTCTTTCCCCAGCTCCCGAAGCCCCTTATAAGCATTGCCTTGATCCTATCAGCAGCTGCCACGAAGTCACTGCTAATTGGCCACTCTCAATGATGCGAGGTGGGGTGATCAGGTAACCACACCTCTCAGTGCATACAACTTCATATATGGAGTTGTCTTTTCTCTCAAGCAATGCCTATGCCAAGTGCCACCTTGTGATGGCGAGAGCGGAGATGCTTCTCACATAAGTCCTGGGCCCTTCCCCCATTACCCACAAAAAACATACTTTTGACAGCTTGGTCATAAGACAAGGTTAAGCTAAAAAGCCAAAAAAAAAAAAAAAAAAAAAAAAAAAAAAAAAAAAAAAAAAAAAAAAAAAAAAAAAAACCTTACAGACAAGAATCCCTTTAGACCTAGGCCAATAGAAAACCAGTCAAGTTAGAAGTGGCCACACAAACATTAAGCAGATACTAAAGTGGACTGACTGACATCTGTCTTCAATATTGTGTTTGTCTCCTCTGATGCCTCAAAACTGAGTTGGACTCTACTAAGCCTGTAGGCATGATGACCAGTTGGGATTTTGTTCATGACTGTAATATAGCATTAACTTGGCCTGTTGCCCTTGGAGACACTATACATGTCTTGTTCCCCGCCCTGGTGCTTTCTCAGCAGTGTAAGCACAAGCATAAAACCCAACCAAACCATGTGGCCAGGAGGTTCATATAAGACAATGAGTAACTCAGGAGCTCTGGGCTAGGCCACTGGTCAGCTAACCTGCAAGGTCACTGTTAGAATGCTTGTATTCAATAAAGAAAATATCTAGCACTGTGCCTCTGAGTTGTCCAGTATCCCTTCCAGGGATATATGGCTTTGTCTCATTTCTATTATTTCTGTGTTGTAGATTCCAGTGTTTAGGATTATGATCTTACTGAGAGGGACCTGACATAGCTGTCTCCAGAGAGGCTCTGCCAGAGCATGACAAATACAGATGTGGATGCTCCCAGCCAACCATTGGACTGAGCACTGGGACCCCAATGGAGGAGTTAGGGAAAGGACTGAAGGAGCTGAAGGGGTTTGTACCCCATAGGAAGGACAACAATATCAACCAAGCAGATACTCCAGAGCTCCCAGGGACTAAACCACCAACCAAGGAATACACATGGAAGGACCCATGGCTCCAGCTGTATATGTAGCAGAGGATGGCCTTGTCAGGCATCGATGGGAGGAGAGGCCCTTGGTCCTGTGAAGGCTAAATGCCCCAGTGTAGGGGAATGCCAGGACGGGGAAGTGGGAGTGGGTGGATGAGCACCCTCAAAGAAGCAGGGGGAGGGGATAGGATAGGGGGTTTGTGGAGGGGAAACTGAGAAAGGGGATAACATCTGAAATGTAAAAAGATAAAATATCCAATAAAAAAAAGAGGACCTAGAAATTCTAGGGAATAGCCATTGGTTATAGGGTAAGCAAATGTAAATTGTCATGTGATGTCATTTATATAGAGAGTGACAAAAATTAGAAAGGGAAAGTATAATAATCATGTAAAAATGATAGGATAATGGTACTCTGGTCTGATTAATACATATTCATTTACCAAAATGTCATGCTCAGGCTGGAGAGATGGCTCAGCGGTTAAGAGCACTGACTACTTTCCCAGAGGTCATGAGTTCAATTCCCACCAACCACATGGTGGCTCAAAACCACCAGTAATGGGTTCTGATGCCCTCTTCTGGTGTATCTGAAGACAACAACAGTGTACTCATATATAAAATAAATAAATCTTTAATAAAAAAGAAAGAACAAGAAATATCATGCTCTGTACCATAAATAAGCATAACAATTAAAAAGAAAAATATGTCTGTTTTTAAGAAAGGAAATGACAGTGAGGTAGGAAAACATACAGAATATCTTAGCAACTTGGGACTCCACTTTTCTGGGGCTATATACACACTTCTCTCCCAGCAATGAACCTAGCAAGCTAGAATCTCCTTCAGCATAAAACTGTGCATGCACAAACGCTCTGAAGAATAAAGGTTTTCCACTCCTATCAACGTTCGGTGAGTCAGCTTTCACAGACAGTATGGGAATGAGGGGGCATCTCCAGCCTAGTCAGCTTTTGAGTGTATGTATAATGAGACAAACTGTGTCTGTCTACTGAGTGAACATTTAGTGCTCTCTAGTGTGTGGTGGTTTGTATATGCTTGGCCCAGGGAGTGGCACTATTAAGAGGTGTGGCCTTGTTGGAGGAAGTGTGTCACTGTGGGAGGTGAGCTTTGAGAACCTCCTCCTAGCCACGTGGAAGCCAGTCTGCTCCTGGTTTCGTTTGGATGAAGATGTAGAACTCTCAGCTCCTCCTGCACCATGCCTGCCTGGACGCTGCAATGTTTCCTGCCTTGATGATAATGGACTGAAGCTCTGAACCTGTAAGCCAGCCCCAATTAAATGTTGTCCTTTATAAGAGTTCTTGGTTGCGGTCTCTGTTCACAGCAGTAAAACCCTAAGACACAATGCCTATGAAAAACTGGGAGTGAATATGATTGAAATCATGTGTATCATAAAGAGGGATTATATAACCGGAAACTGCCAATCAAAATAGAGAATGACCTTGCTATACACTGTGGTAGCCACCTCCTTCTCCTACATCCCAAACATTAAAGTGGGCCCTTCAGTACTCTTTCTCTCTTTGAAACAACGTGTACTTTCGTTTTGCTCTTAATAAACTTCCTGCTTTAATGTTAGTGTGTGCATCTTTTCCAATTCTTTGTACAGGCACCAAGGACCAAGAAACACACAGAGATTATCACTAATAATAAAATCGTGGGTGAGGTTCACCCCCCTCTACTTCCCACATTTGTTTTTCTTGTAGAGACAGGGTCTTATGTAACCCAGGCTGGTCTCCTGCCCCTCCCACCCAAGTGCTGAAACTACAAGCATATAACCCTGCACCTGGTGTTACTTCCCACATTTAACAATGTATTCTATACCTAAAGATCTAAAATTACTGATTCACACCCCATCTTAAACAGTGAATTTGATGCAGAAAAAATAAAATGTAAATTATTGAAAGTGTTCTCATTTTTATCAAATTTCATTTGAAAAATTCAAAGCTACAGAGAACCAACCACAAGGGCTGATAAATGCTTTACCTGTATCTACTGTTCTCAGGATGCTTTTCCTTTCTGGTACCACACATCACTGGAGATGAGTCTGACATCCCACACATCTGTGTCTAGGAACAAGCATCTTCCTATCACCCACAATCATGTCACCCAAGCAGTAACCATGTTAGGGTCTTCTTACCAAATATACAGTTTAACTTCTACACTACACTAAGAAATGGTCTTTTGGCCAGGCGGTGGTGGCGCACGCCTTTAATCCCAGCACTTGGGAGGCAGAGGCAGGTGGATTTCTGAGTTCGAGGCCAGCTTGGTCTACAGAGTGAGTTCCAGGATAGCCAGGACTATACAGAGAAACCCTGTCTGGAAAAAAAACCAAAAAAAACAAAAACAAAAAAAAAAAAAACAAAAAAAAAAGAAAAAGAAAAAAGAAATAGTCTTTTGTCTACAGTTTGTCTGTTCTATTTAGTTTGCCTGTGTCATGTGGCATATAAAAATAATCCTTCAACTATTTTGGGGGGTAGTCTTTCATGATATTGACCCCTTTTGAGATTCTGTCTAGATTAGCTATTTTGCAGGCTATTCTTCAACTTTGAATACATCTGTTTCTTTATGACGAGAAATTATTTGAATCTCTCCACTAACTCATACCCTTCATTTTGCACCGAAATGGTGTTAATTCTCCTCTACAGTCTTTGAAACAGGACATCTCTAACTGACTTGTTAAAGAGGCCAGGCTGAGGTTTTGATGGATTTGATGTGAGTGGACTCATCCTGTGCATCTGAACTTCAGCCTTTGGTCCTCTGTATGGTAGTGACCCACAGCTTAAAACCATATGGTCAGCCTGCTGGTGGTGACACATACCTTTGACCCCAGCAATTAGAAGGTAGAAGCAGAGGCAGGGGGATCTCTGAGTTTAAGGTCCACAGGGCAAGTTTCAGGACAGCCAGGGCTACACAGAGAAACCCTGTCTCCCTGTTGAAAGAAAGGAAGAAAGAAAGGAAGGAAGGAAGGAAGGAAGGAAGGAAGGAAGGAAGGAAGGAAGGAAGGAAAGGGAAGGGAAGGGAAGGAAGAGAAAGAGACAGACAGGAAAGAAGGGAGGAAGAATGGGATAGAGAGGGGGAGAGGGGGGGAAGAGGGGGGCAAGCAAATACTTGAGAGCAAGGCAACAGCACAAGAGAGGAAACGGATGCTTTTCGCCACCTAAGGCTTGTTTATATCGAGAGACCACTTCCTAGTCTTCCTGTTCTACTGTTTATTTTCCAGGCCAGTCAATAAACTAGACAGAGAGTTAGTCAGTCATAGCTTTAAAAGCTGGTGGTGCCAGAGAGTAAATCATCTGTAGCTCCACTGTTCAGACACCACAGCCTGTGAGCTTTCAAAGCTGTTTTCATGAAACAAAGAATGGCAGCCTCCCACCTGAAATTACAGCGCTCTGTAAGCAAAGGCAGGATTGGGAACTCAGACCAGCTTAGGCTCTATAGCGAGACCGTCTCTCAAAATGAAAGACATTAAAACTGCTTTATTAGAATTTTTGAGTTATGAAAATAGACCCGATTCCTGAACTCATCAAGCAAAATTTAGGCAGAGGGAGGTTGTCTAAACTTCATTTGTTACTTGGCCTTTTAAGTCTACAAATAAGAGCCATGGCAAGGAAGCTGCCTTAATGGGAAATCTGAGTTGTATTTCTAGGAACGACTTCCTCATGCAGCCAGGGGCTTGGCTGCAGCCCCAGGGATGATGTCGTTTTTTGAGCCTGTGCCACGGTTCTGACCTCACCTGCCTGTGGCAGTTATTGCTAATTAATCATCCTTCTTCCCTATGAGCCGGACACTACCCCAGCGTTCCCCAGCACAGCACTCCAGGGCTTACTGAGGCGTTCGGTACCTCAGACGAACTCTCTGTGCCACTTCAAAATACTTTAATGTCATCTACATTGGCTTCTCATCTTCAGCCCAGGAATGGCGAGAGTCTACAAGAGTGTCTCGTGAATGGACCAATAATTGGCAAGCCTGGTAAAATTCTGTATCAATGTTTTTTCAATGGGTGTTTGGACAGAGGAAGAAAAGGAGACTGTATCAGGGTTAGCTGTTTGCTGTAACAGTCTGATCTCAGTGTGCATAGTAACTAAAGCATACACTTTCCTGCTCATTAAATAATCTGCGTTGGTTCTAGGTTTGGGGGATGAGAGTGGGCGCATTCCATTCTCCATTGTCAGAAAAGATCCAGCCAGGTGGCGGTGGCACACACCTTTAATCCCAGCACTCAGGAGGCAGAGGAAGGCAGATCTCTCAGTTCAAGACCATCCTGGTCTACAGAAGGAGTTCCAGGACAGCCAGGGTTACCCAGAGAAACCCTTTGTCAAAAAAAATTACTTTCAAATAATTATTAAGGAAGAGAAAGGATCTAATCTGATGAAGGCTATGCCATGTCTGTCTGTATGTGTGTGTCTGTGTGTGTGTGTGTGTGTGTCTGTCTGTCTGTCTGTCTGTCTGTGTCTGCTTCTGTGTGTCTGTGTGTATGTGACTGTATATGTATATGTGGGTATGTGTGTGTCTGTGTGTTTGCTCCCACATGTAGATTAACCTTGGGTGTCACTCTTCAAGAGTTTCTCACCTTGTGTTTTGTGGACTGGAGATACTGGTCTAGCTGGGTTGGATGAGAGCAAGCCTCAGGAATCCACTTGTGTCTGTCTCCCAAAACTGCAATTACAAACTCTCCACCTTTAATTCATGGGATCTAGAGGTCAGACTCAGGTCCTCCTGCTCAAAAGACAAGCACTTTACTGATAGGGCCACCTCCATCCCTGGTAGGGAAATACACACAAGAAACTCAGAGGCTATGTGACTCAAGCGTGAAGGAGGATTGTATCAATTGTGCTGTCTTCTCTTCGGCAAAACACCATTACATGGCTGCACCAGTGTGTCTCAACCTGTGGATTGTGACCTTTTTGAGGGTCAAATGGCCTTTTCACAGGTCACATATCAGATATTCTGCATATCAAATACTTACATTATTATTCAAAACAGTTGCAAAATTATAGCTATGGAGTAGCAATGAAAATAATTTTATGGTGGAGGGTGGGGTCACCACCACATGAGGAACTGTATTAAGAGGTCGCACGCAGCATTGGGAAGGTTGAGAACCACTGCTGTAGGTGAACAACAGAGTGAAGATTTAGGGAAGCAGATCCCCCCCCCCCCAGTACACTTCACTATAGAAAGAACACAACTGCTTCATTGCTGGCTGCCAGCACCACCCAGTAAGAAGGACCAGGTAATCCCATGGCTTCTTGTACAGCAGGCAGGATGAAAGTATCCACATTCACCTCACACCGTGCCAGGCCTTTTTACATTCCCAAATGCAAAGATAAAGCTAAGAATTATATAATGCATTATGAAAACGTACGACATTTTAGTCTCTAAGATGTCTTTTAAAATAGAACTGGAAACCAGGTGTGGTAGCTCACACCTGCAATAAATACAAAGCGCTGGGAGGCTGAGGCAGAAAGGCTGACATTGTGTTGTTGTCCAAATCTCATGGAGATGCTTGTACAAAGTAAGATGAACACCACTTTCCTGGGCAATGTCATCTCAGGGCATCACTATTGTACGTATGGCCTTAAAGTAGAATACGATAGAAAAGAACAGTTATTAGATATAGATTTATTGATTTAGTTAGTGATTTATTTAAAGCACTGCTTTACTGCCTGTTTGCCAAGCATGACTTCACTTGCTACCAGGAACAGAATGACCTGGAGAAATAGCTCAGACAATGGGCCGTTGCCCTTAACAACCTGCTGACTGCCACGGATACTTCTGTAAAAATCTTGCTCGCTTGCCTGCCCCATCTTGTGGCTTTAGAATATAAATTGAGAATACAAACTGGACCTGGGATCAAAGCCTTTCAGGAGATATCCTGGTTTTGGTCCACAAGGGACATCTTCTCTATTGCCTCTCACTGGTGTCAGAAGCATACTCCAGAGACTCCTGCAGCAGTCTGTCATTAACTAAATGCCACTGTGCAGCACCTGGACATCACGTACTTAACGATCACTTATTAAGCATTTTCCATGGATCTAACTTGGAATAGTTATGTTATTTGGCAATGTAAACAGAAGAGTACAGTATAGGAATGAAGAAGAGACCACTCAGCATCTGGGTATTCAAGTAATCTGGAAACAGAGAAGACTTTATATAGCTATCAAAATGGAGAGTTTCTATAAGAACTGCCCAGCAAGGGAAGACAGCTTCAGAAATAAAACAAAGTCCAGAGACTTCATTGAAATTTGGGGTAGGTTAAGAATAATGATCTCTGATGTAACATTGACAACTTTAAAAAAAATTAGTCTTGCAGTGGAAGTTGGTACCAGTCAACAGCTGAACTAAATTAGTCCCCATAATTCTTTCATTAAGAAGCATATATGAGGCAACATTCGGATTAAAAGAGTTCAGTTAGATGTGACTATTTATGGCATCAGAGTCCCCTGCAGGATGTGAATGCGATGGCTTACCACAGAAAAAGAAGAGTAGCCTCAAAGGCAACAGAGAAAGGCTCCGGGCAGGATGATACAAAGTAATCATGTCATCTACGTCTCCTGTGTCTCTCTAGCACTTCCAGCAGAGGGCAGACAGGGATAGGGAAAAAACAGGAAAGCAAAATGTCCTGACTGTTGACAGGCGGCCCCAGCCCTGCCCACAGTGGTAAAAGTAAAAATAACTGTGAGAGCTGAAATCACGCACAGCCATACGAAAGGCAGCAGTGAGCTTTGAGTGTCCCGTGACCTTTAGCAATTTCTGTAAAAGCGTTAAGACTCCTAACCGTTGTGAATACGAAGGAAAGAAGAGTGGAGCTAGACCGTGGTTCCTCCGTTTATAACTTTAGAAACACGGACAAACGAGGTTTCCTTTGTAAATCAAATCGTAAAGCAGACTTGGAAGGCGCCTTGGGTCTTGTCCTTTATGCCTCACTAGCTGCCATACTCCCTAAATTTGGGTCAGCGCATAAAATTATGCTTAGCACTTCTGGTGTCATAAAGTATCTCCGAGATCTGCTTTAATGTTTTCCTCTTTGTCAGCATTCCTTCCTCTGGGATACCTTCACCACAGCCACTTTCTGAAATTAAACAACTCCTGGCTGTGTGTCTCTGGGCCTTCCCATGTAGCAATGCCAGTGGAGCCGTGGTGGCTTCTTTTCTCTATCACTCTGCTGATGTCTGCACTTAATTTCACTTCCAACAACCATCTTTTGTTTCTTTGCCGCAATCTCCTCGTTGTTCACCAACTGCCTTGGCGTAAGTTGCCTGGTTATTTGTTTGTTTGTTGTGTTTTCTCTCTTTTTTTGGTTGTTTGGTTTTTTGTTTTGTTTTGTGTTGTTTTTTGCAAAATAACACATGGGATAAATACTGAGATAAGAGAGCACAAAGATGGCTTTGTCTGTCCATAACTGAAGTGATACACAGTGATCAATCAGCACAGACTTCAAGTGATGTGACAGGTCCCTGATCCCTAAACATCTGGATTTAGACAGGGCTCTGTAAACTGCACCAGTAGTGAAGTATGGGCCTTATTCAATGTCTTACAATTAATGTATGCTATATCTTAGCTCTTTATGTGCTGCTATAAAAGGATACCTGGGATTGGGCGTTTTATTTAAAAAATAATCTAGAAAACCAGGGTCAAGGGATTTGCATTGCCTCATACCATGACCTAAGGCAGAATGGCAAGACTGAATGAGAGGGAGGTGGACAACAACACTTGCTTTTATTTAAAAAAAAAAAAAATCTTAGAGTTAAAGTGGCCTTTAAGCTTGTATTTTTGCATTATGATCATTCTGCTTAAAGTATTTGCATTTGTGCATTATGTGCATTTGGTTTAATGCAATTCAGCTTACAATATAAATTTCCAAGAATCTGGCATTGAACTAGAAAACATATATACTTCTATTCTCTGTGCATATGTGCACGTGCACATGTGTGCGTGCGTGCGTGCGTGGGGGGGGGTGTGTGGGGGTGTGGGTGTGAGTGCATGTATGTTAGGACACATGCCTGACAAGACATGGATTTGAAAGTGAAGGTCCACCATGTCTTACTTGTTTGGGATCTGGGTGTCCCCTGTACCTCGATAGCTGCAGCTGGCCTCCAAGTTTCCTACTAACTGTCGTGTCTGTCCCCCACGTCTACGCAGGAGTGCCAGGACTATACATGTGTGCTGCCATCAGCTTTTTTTTACATGGGATCCAGATGCTGGCAAGCTTGCCTGCTGAGTCATCTCCCCCATACAATAAACAAACCCTTGCAATAGTGATGCTATTAACCCATCCGTGAAGACGGATCTCTCAGTAAGACCCTCCCTCTCAATCCTGCTGCTTTGGAGATGGTTTGCCACCTTAAGTCTGTAGGGGACAGAGCACATGCAAACCATAACATCAGGGTAACTGAAAGATGAACTGTGCTATTGAGGAGACTGTGGTTGTGTGTATGCTATTTACGTGGTGCCTCGTAGACCAATTATATCATCTCTGTTAACTGATAGGCGTATTTGTTCATACTGGAACCTTGCCAAATGTATGCAAGAGCATCACTACAAAGAACGTGTGAGCAATTTGCTCAAGTTAAGCAAGGATTAACTTTACAGCTTGGGGTGAAAGCTGCATTTCTCTTCCTTTTAATAAAACTAAAGGCTAAGGGGCAACCAGCAAGTCAGAGAAGTTTTAAACAGTAACCTTCACCCCAGGCAAACATCCTAGAAAACAGTCATTGCTGTGCCCAGATCTCAAGGTCCTCACAGACCATCAGGAGTCCAACTCGTATGCAAAAGCAGAGTCTTTATTCAAGCTCGAGCTTGGACCCTCCAATCTCTCCAGCACATTGGAAGATGTGTAAGGTGCTGAGGTGGTACGAGCCTTGCCTATTTATGATGGTATCAGGGTGAGGGACTTTCCAACTTGGCTGTTACATGATTGGTTGACATTTGCTTGGTGCACATCTATTGGCTTAATATGAACAATAGTTACTAGCTTAATCAATCTACTTTAGACATTAGGTGCTTTCCCCCTTAAGAACTGATTGGTTGTTGCTAGGAATGAAGTGGCTGTTTGCCCAGGGGAGTTGTGATTGTTGCCAGAGTGACATGGCTCCTGAAACAAGTTAGGATTTTTTCCAGTAGCTGAATTCACTTTATTAATCATAAAGTGGAGTCTGAAAGCAAAATGGAGTTTGTAATGTTAAGCTGAACCCTTCAGTTATCCCATGCCAGTATGTGCCATCTATCCAAGGTCAATTAGGGAGTCTAGACTCAGCATGGCAGGCTGTACTGACAAAACACTCCCATTTACTCCCCCCAGGCGAATTCAGTGAAGACCAGACATGGCTCAGTATTTCTAACCCTCCCAAGCTCTAAGAAAATCACAGCCACCTGCAAGGGGCAGATGAGACCATGTGACGCATTTGGACCCAAAACTGGTATCCAGGAAAAGCAATGTACTCTTCCGACTCCTTTCCTGTTAGGGCAACATCAGAGGAAGGCAGCTGGAGAGTCACTTCTACCGATGCCCAGTGGTCACAAGGCGACCTTGACCAAACCAATGGCAGCTACCTAAGAAACATTAGTAAGGCCTTCTTACTTCTTGTAGCCACCCCCTCTACCCTAATCAGTCAGTAACCCCTCTTCCCTCAAAGATGTAGAGGCTAACTGAGAAACTGAGAACTTTGCCTCAGAGAGCAGTAATGAGGTGGCTTCCTCCGCCTTTCCCTGCCAGCAAGGGACCAGAACATTGCCAGAGCAGAGACTTTAAGTAAGGCCCTGTGTCATAAAACACAACCATGGCTTCCCTTCAGATGTTCATTGAATCCTAAAGTTGCACTGTATGCTAGAAGCAAACAGAGTCATTCTTTCATGTGAACCTGTTCAGTCTTGTACAGAGATCCCATCAACATTAAAGGGCCTAGATTTCCCCTCAACCCAAGTTGGAACCAACCCTCTCAGTTCTTGTCAACTGCCCTTTTCTCAGGAAGTCTGACCAAGCCCCTAGGAATTATATGGAGACAAAATGACAAAATGACATAGAGGTGTCACTGATGCCCTGATTCCATGGCCTCTGAAGTGACTTCTTTCTCCAAAGCCATGTCAGACAGGGCATTATTAGATGTGGAAGCTACATCATAATAACATGCTCCTGCTCCCTGTTGATCGCATTTACTCAGAGAATGAGCAGACATGGAGAGTTCTTCAGTAGTGTCCTGTGTAAGATGACTTCTTGGGTTTCTCCTCCTTCCCAGTAGTTACTTGTTGTTATTTTAGTTCTGTTAGCCAGGGTACCCTACCTGCTTGAAACTAAGGTTAGTAGATTGTAAGTTTTTAAAGGGAAGGGACTCAAAGATTTGTACTCTCCAAGCCTTTTCTATCTAACTAAATTTGATGAAGTTCATAAAATGGCCTTGACTGGCACAATCCATACATGGATTACTTTCCTGTGGCTATTACAAAATACGAGATTCTTAGAAACTTTAAATAATAGAAATATATTCTCTCACACTTCTGGAGGCTGTGAAGGGGGCTGATTTTAAGGTGTCGGCTGGACTGTCTTCCTTATAGACCCCTGGGAGAATCTATCCCTTTAGTCTTCCAATGACTGACAGCTGACATCCCTTGTCTTTATCATACCAATCGTTATATACATAGAGATATATTTATATCTTCACCTTGTCTACTATATGACGTAAAACCTCCCTCTGGACCAATCATTCGAGTACCATTCAGAACATACCCAGATAATCTAGAATGACTTCCTTATCTTAGAATCCTTAATTTAACCATATTGGAAAAGACTTGATTTGAGTCCTACGGTAGCATAGAAAGGCCTCAAAATTAGATCCTGATGTTTTGTTTTTGTTGTTGTAGTTTGAATCCAAAGTCTGTGCATGCTGAGCATATGTTCCATCACTGAGCTATGCTTCAGCCCCCAAGAAATAATATTTTAGGACCCGATATTTGTGAGATGTCCAGGCCAGCTGGACAATCAAGTGGGACCCTTAGATCCTGTGGAGAGGACTGAGATTCGAGAGAAAATAAGGAGGCACAGCAAGTCAAAAAGTCTGATCAAGCTGGCAAAATTTTTATTGTTCACACAGGTTATATACTCTAAAAACAAGATATGGGGAGGGGTAGGAAAGGAAAGAGAGCTTTGCAGGTGGAGGAAGCGAGCTACAGCTGTGGGGTCTAACTAAGTTATTTTTACAAGGCCTTTCCGTTACCAGGGGTTCTAAAAACATCTATCTAGCAGGATGTTGGCTAAATCTAGAGATCAGGAGGAAGGGTTACTAAGGTGGGTTGCTATGAGGCCTTGTTTGAAGTTCTGAGAACTGACAAGTGAATCATGGAAGGTAAGCAGAAAGAAGAATAGTAGATAGGAGAGCCAAGGGTGAGTGTTTGCCAAGGGTAAGGCCTTGCCGTGGTTTCCCACAGGGAGAGATGTAATATTGTGTAATAGTATAGCCTTTCAGGTCAGTACATGGTGAAAAGGTATTGTCAAGAGAATCTAGGCAGAGTATCAAGGGTATTGCCTTCAGCATGATGGTGTGGATAATTCTAACCAGCCATCTGATTGACAGCACCTAAAAAGCTGGATGTAATTAAAAAATAAGTATATCTACATTCAAAACAGTAAAGTATTATAGAGCTAAAATCCAGGAAAAGAACGAGAGCAGGAAGATTAGCCCAGTATTTTTGGATTTTTTCCCTTGGAAGCACTCACAAATTTCAAAAACAGATAGTTAAAAGGCAGAGAAGCTGGGCAGAGCTTTTGGTAACTAGTTGGTTAAGAGAGAAAATGGTGCCCAGCAATGAGGAGACCCCAGTAAGTCCCTCCATCCTCAGTTAGGAACCCTAAGGCAGCATACCTTGGGCAGAATTGAATCAAAACAAGCCAGCACAGCTCTGAGTGGCCTCAATATGTCAACCTGAGTTAATGGGAGTCCTTATTGCCCAACCCTTCATCATTGTCCGGAATCCAAGATTAAACCCTTTCTGAAGGAAGTAACACACCCGGTGGGAATATTTCTAAATGAAGAAGTAGCATCAGTAACAAATGTGTTTAAGGGTATTTGTCACCATCTGATGTATTCCAAATAAAAAACCAACGAGAGTCCTCAACAAAGTGATCTCTGGGGATTTTTTTAAAATAGATATTTCTAGATATAAGAACTGAATTTACCATAAGCAAAATACAAACCCTAAATGTGCATGTATGTAACAACACAGAGATGGTTCTCATATAATAAGAGGGTGATGTCCTGATAAAACTACTCTAACTGGAAAATATCATAAACCACAACTGTCTTATGCACTAACCAACTTGGAAGAGCACCAATACAGCTACACTGTATCATGGGTCATTTCCTTTTGTGATTAAGTACTGACATGGAGATGTGACTCAGGATTACTGCTCACTGTCCAGTCTTATGAAAGAAGGTTTTATGGCATTCAGCCTCAGAAAATGATCAAAAAGTTAAAAAAAAGTTTTACATTTATTTATTTATTTGTATGTGTGTATGTTGGGGGTATACTGGTTGGTTTTATGTCAACTTGACACAAGCTAGAGTCATCAGAGAATAAGAAGCTTCAATGAAAGAAATGCCTCCATGAGATCAAGCTGTAGGACATTTTCTTAATCAATAATCAATGTGAAGGCCCAGCCCACAGTGGGTGGTACTTTCCCTGGCTGGTGGAGCTGGGTTCTATAAGAAAGTAGCCTGAACAAGGAATAGCAACAAGCCAGTAAGTAACACCCCTCCATGGCCTCTGAATCAGCTCCTGCCTCCAGGTTCCTGCCTTGTTTGAGTTCCCGTCCTGACTTTCTTTGGTGATGAATAGTAATGTGGAAGTGTAAGCTGAACAATCCCTTTCCTCCCCAACTTGATTTTTTGGCTATGGTGTTTCATTGCAGCAATAGAAACCCTAACTAAGAAGGGGTGAACTGGGTATATGGGAAGACCAAAGGAAACTTGTGAGAGTCTGTTCTCTTCTTGTACCTTGTGGGTCCTGAGTGTTGAACTCAGGTCATCAAGCTTGGTGACAAGTGCCTATTGCCCACTGAGCTATCTCACTAGTTTCCAAATTCAATTTTTGATGTACAGTTCCTACTTAGTGCACACTGTTTCCATGCCACAGTAAAATTGTAAGTTGAGCCCTTGTAAGTCAGAAACTGTCTGTCCTCAAAATAAGTCAACATAGGTAGAAATAAAACTGGTGGTCTTTAAAAAGTTAGTGTCTGGAGTCATCTAGGAAAGGCTAAAGGCATGGGGTGGCTTTTCTGGAGACAGCCAGTTTTGCTTGGCTGCAATGGGTAAATTCTGAATTGCAGAACCTTCAGAGATTTTATCTCAGGATTGATTCTTGTTGCTAATATGCTTTTCCTGTCATTATTACATATTCTAATGATTTCTGGGCATTAGCCAATCCTGTTGGGCAGGTTTTCTACAGATCAACAAGATATAATCTCTTCGAGTAATGCTATGCAGACAAATTGATGATTTCATAATTCCTAACACTGATTCTATAGAATTCCTAATTTTTGGGGGGGAGGAGGGGATTCAAGACAGGGTTTCTCTATGTAGTCCTGGGGAATTCCTAAATTTATACAAGTAATTTTGAGCCCTCTATTGTATGAAGGCTGAAATTAGGGCTCTGTAAACTTTCATGTGTCACGGGCTAATTGCACTCGAATAAGAGCAGGCTTGGAACAAATTTATGATCAGGGAAAACTTTTTTTTTTCTAGGCTAGCTGTGAAACCATTATCTGATAGCTAAAGGTCATAAACTGAGAATGGACAATTTATTGTAAATGCAAGAACAGAAAGTAAAATATTGACTGAATTTATCTATACAAAACTTCAAAACTAGTAAGACACAAGACAGATGAAATGGCCTCTTGACAAAACTGTGTTAACTTGTAGCATAAAAATTATTACTTTAAACTTATAATGAAAGTGTAGATCTAGAAGATAAGTAATGAATGTTTAGTTAGGTACTAGTCTCAGTGGAACACATGCAAACATTTCTGCTGTAACTCTTTATTTGATTTATGGTTTGAATTTATGTCTCAGACTTGCTATGAACTTTTGGAGTGTGATGATGCTTGAAAAGCCATGTGACCATTAAGAACTTATAAGAACTAAGAACTACAATAAGGAAGGGGCCTCTTTTTTCTTTCAGCAATAGAGATGAGGCTTTTTCTCCACTTTCAGCAATAAAAAGGTGGAAGCTTTTTCTTTCTCTGAGCAATAAAGGTTGAAGCTTCTTTTTCATCCAGAATGAGTAAGTTCTTTCTGCAGTAGTGCTTGCTCAATGAAACCTGGTCATCGGGGCTCTTGCTCCACACATATATATATGTGTATACATGCATATGTAAGTATAGGTATGTATATATAATTATGCACTCAGACTTGTGGAGTTGATGAAAAAGGAGGCCAGGCCCAACCAGAATGTGTGTGTGTGTGTGTGTGTGTGTGTGTGTGTGTGTGTGTGTGTGCATATTGCTTGGGTAAAAGATTTTAATTCTTTTCCTTTCTTTTCTCTCTGGTTCACAAAGAGTTAATGGGTTCCTAGCCTTTAGCCTGGCCAGTGAGAGGTCCTTGAATGAGAGAAAAAAGAAATCAGCTGTCATTACCACAGAACAGTAAGAGAGAGTTACAGAGGAAGAAACCAGCACTACCAAAGCACAAATGGTGAGGTTATAAGGCCAGGAGTCATCAGCCTTTAGCCTTTGCTTTTTTGTTCCATTTTAGCTTGTCCCCAGCTGAGGCAGGCCTCCCAGGCAAGCTGGTGAGGCACTCATTTGAGTGTGTCCTTGAGGGGACCTCCAGGGGGAAATTAGCTAGGGGAAGGCCTGAATGGAGACAGCATTGTAGGCTCAGGTTCTGGACTGAATAAAAAAGGGAAAAAAGGAAAAGCCAACTAAATGCTAGCAGTCTCCTTTTCCTGCTTCCAGATCCACCCAGATAAAAGCAAGCAAACGTCTGAAAGCCAAGAAGGACAGTATCCTTTAACTTCCAGCCGACCTCCTACACGTGCACACACACACACACACACACACACACACACACACACACACACACACACATTCTCCCTTTAGTTACTTTTTATCAAATATTTTGTCACAACAACGGGAAAAGAAAGGAATACACGACTCCTTTAAACTTATGTTCTAGGGGCCTAGAGAGGTTGCCTAGTGGTTAAGAGCACTTACTGCTCTTGCAGAAGACCCAGTTCACAGCATCCACCTGGCAGCTCACAACAGCCTGAGCCTGTAACTCCAATTCCAAAGGATCACCCTCTTCAGACTTACAAAAGCACTAAGCATGCATGCAGTACATATACATATGTACAAGCAAAACTCATACACATAAAATAAAAATAAATTAATCTTGTACTGAAGATTGAACCAGGGCCTTACTTCATGATGGAGATTCTTGGGAGAGAGAAAACAAAGGGCTGGGGAAAGATGAAAATACAGAACTCTATGTGTTTGGTAGAAAGTGAGCAACTACCGATGCAAACTTACTTGTAGGTGACTCCAGAGAGCAACATTAAAGTTGTATTGATTTTTATTTTATGCACATGGTTATTTTGCCTGCATGTATGTCCATGCACCATGTGTGTGCCTGGTGCCCACAGATGCCAGAAGAAGGTGTTGGGTACCCTGGAACTAAAGTTACAGATGGCTGGTAGCTGCTGTGTAGATGCTGGGAACTGAACTTGGGTCCTTTGGAGAAATAACTGGTGCTCCTAACTGCTAACCCAACCCCCAGAGTGCAACATTAAATTAGTTGGTTTTAAAATGCATTCTATATAGCTTTGTAAGGAGACACTGATGGCTTTCTCCCCTCTACAACAAAAATGACACCGGTGCCTGAAAGTCACTCTAGACAGAGATGCAACCATGAATTAATTGTATACCAAGATTGTACTTCAAAAGAAACAAAGGCTGAATTTTTTATTGCTTTATAGTTTCTAGCTTTCCAGTGAAGTACTTCTGGTGGTTGCCATGGTGAGTCCTCTGGGCAGTAGTTTTAATTCTCCTCATTAGTAAGTAGCATATGGTGAGGTTACACTGTGCATTTTGTGTGTGTGTATGTGTGTGCTAGAATAACTATGGAAACTTGCAATGTGAGTGAAAGACAGGCAACTCAATTTCTGCTTTCTAGAGGCAGAACCTTGAAAGAGTGGGGCACTTCTTCCATCATATGACCTCAAGAATGACACATGCTTATTGAAAGAGTAATGCCGCACTAATTGTTTAAGTATATTTCTCAATTTGGAGGCAAGGTCAATTTAATTGTTGAGGCCAATTAAAAGATCTGTCTCAGAAGATGGTACCTTAAATAGCACAGACATATTAAACTCAGTATTGATTACAGAACATCACCATTCAGAATAGTCTAAAGAGAAGGATGTTTGCTCCATCCATCATGATTAACATGATGCTATACACAGGGCAATCCACAGCCACATAAGGAAAATTCTTAATGCAGCAGAGGCTGGGGAAACTGCATGTTTACAGGAGAAAATAATGGCAGGGGTCCACTTAGATCATTGCAACACTTAATCACAAGGATGTGGGACTATTTAGAATAATTTCAAAACAAGGTTGGTGGGACACTCTTGTCAGCCTGGCATTCGGGAGACTAAGAGTGGAGAACCATAAGTTAGAGACTGGCTTGGGCCATACAATGAGACACTTTCTCAAAAAACTATACATGTATACATATACTATACATATGCACATGTATACATATATACATGTATATATATATGATAATGTCATGAATAAGTGGTCTTACGGAGATATTAAGAAACCCCACTGCTCCTTTTTTAAAGATTTATTTTTACTTATTTGTGTGTGTGTGTGTGTGTGTGTGTGTGTGTGTGTGCTAGCCTGTATGCACTTACAGGTACATGTGTGGATGGCCCAAATAGTTACATAGGTGCTGGGCTCCAAATTCCAGCCCTTATGATGTCACAGCAGGCTCTCAACGACTCGAGCCCCCAAGAAGTCTTTATAAAAGATGTTCATGGGAAGAATTGTAACAATACATAAATATAAAGCAATAATTTTTTTCTGAGAAAAGGAATCAGAGATATGTTACAGATATGTGGAGTATGTTCTGGAAAGTACATTCATAGATGTCGACACAGTAAAGCATACCATGGACATTAAGCACTTTCCTTGCTGATCAGACCCCTCCAGCAGATTTCTAGAACGAAATTAATCCAAAGACCCACAGCGATGTTCTACTACAATGCACTTTGTTAACAGTTTATATTTTATTATATAGATTTGTTCATCCTTGAAAATATAAAATTAAAAGATACTAAATATCATTTGGGGAGCTAGATAATTAATTAGTTGCCTATTGCTGCCCAATAAACTACCACAGTTATCTTCATAAAACAACACAATTTGTTTAAACTCCCAGTTTCTTTAGGTCCATTTAGACACAGCTGGATCCTCTGTAATGGGTACCAGACAGGCTGTGCTTCCTGCTGGAGGCACAAATGGGAAATGTTAGCATTCTGTCTAAACTCCACCCCCACAGTTACCTGGCAACAGCCAGGTAGACCTGGCCCACTTTAAAAGGGGCTGCTTGGCCCCTCCTCTCTCTCTTGCACTCTTGCTCTCTTGATGTCCTTATTTCTTGCTCTCTTGCCTCTTGCTTCTCTCTTGCCCCACCCCCATGTGCTCATGGCCAGCCTCTATTCTTCTCTATTTCTCTACTCTCTCCCTTTCTCTGCCTCTACTACCCTCTTAACTCCCCTTCCCATGCCCTGAATAAACTCTGTTCTACAGGAAATATAAACTGGGCAAACACTGTCAAACCCTGAGTATGGGATATTCTGGGATTCAGTGCGTGAGACGCATCATGAGCAAGTCCTGACATGTGTATGCCATTGTGATGAAGATGGCAACAGAAGATGTCTATGAGATACAGGCAGCTGGAACTTGCCACATCAGGGTCTGGAAATTGAAGGCGGGTCACAGAAAGTTCCACAACATGATGCTAGGAAGCATAGCAGCCCCCCCAGACCTTAGCACCACTGATACCATGATGGAAGTTCCATTCAAACATTGGAACCCAGCATGTAGGCAGCTTCACCCCCACCTGCTACCACAAGATCAAAGACCTACTCCATCAATGTCTATAGTACTGGGAAAGTCCCTAAATGTACTAACCTTGACTTCTGTGTAGCTCTGCTTCTGACTAACAGTTCTTGCTAGCTGAAGTGTGTTAACCCAGGATGGTTTTTTGTTTGTTTGTTTAAAAGCTCACCTTCTGGAAGGGTCTGGACTGCACTTTGGTCCTGAACACTCAGAGAAGTCACCAGCTAGCTAATAAAGACCTTCTATTGACTTGAACCCTTGTCAAGTGGTCTTCTCTGGTGACACCTCACAACAGAAAAATAGACTGCCTGCAGAGGTCTTAAGCCTTGACAAACAGCTTCAAATTAAGGGCACCCTTTCTGCTACTTATTTACGTATTTAGTGCCTTTTCTATGTTTGTGGTGGAAACATCTCTTAAGGAAGATAATGGATAATAGGTGGACTGGTTTCCAAACACGGATCTGTGGTTTTTGCCTCTTTTTCTTCCTGTTCCCCATTGTTTTCTTTCTCTCCCAGTATTTCACCCCATAATGGCTGAAACAGAGAGAACAGATATGTTAGGAAACAAGAAGCTGCCATTTCATGACCTGTTGATCCTATTCCCAACAGCAGAGGCCTGAGTAGCTCTTGGAAATCATTGCTGAGCCACGCCCTTCCAGTAAATAGAGTGCATTAGGCCATAAAAGTGCTTCCCAAAAGAAAATACTTTCAGTTTTCATTGCAACACGATCCCTTAGGCAAAAGATAGGGAAGAAGTCTTTGAATATGTTGATTTGGGGAAGTTAAGGACCAAAGCATCAACTCAGTAGAAATGACCAAGCGAGGTATCAACCATCATCACCCATACAGCCATCCACCGTAGGCTGCTACTCCTAAATGTTATCAGTTTAGGTACCATCAAGCTAAAGGGATCTCTGCATGAATGCCAACATTTTTGCATTCTAAACAGTTATATTTTGTAAAGAGGTCCCCTGCCCAGTGTCTCTGGCAGGAGTTCCTTCTGATGAGTCCCACTTAGAGAAACTGGCAAGCCATTATATCTTTGTTTAAATCTCAGCCTGGTTTCTAAAAGGTTCTTTTGCCTTTGAAAATGTTGATGAATCTTTCTCACTTTGATTGGTGAATAAACAGTTAAAAAGTGCCTACTTTGTGCCAAAGCTGTAGTTCGGCCAGAGGTGAACCTAGCATGTGCTCTTGAATAGTTAGGGAATTACTGCAGGCATGGACTCTGCCCAGGGACCCTCTGCATTCCATCATGGGAAATAACAACAAGAAGTTTCCCTACCGGATGCTCCCCTTCATTCCTACAGCTGCAGCTTCTAGAACCATGAGTCTAACAAACATCTACTGATGATAAAATGCCTAAGGGTGCTTTTCTATTGTAGTAGACAAACTGAGGCAGAGAGAAAGGAGGAATCAACATCTTTGTACACTAAGGAATAAACTTCCCAAACTTTTGTTCCTGTCTAACCAGTAAAACTGTAGCTCACTGTGGCTGCCAAAAACATTCTTCACCATCTTTAAATCCAAGCAAAGTGTGGTGACATCACCGCAACCTTTTCATCACATGACCAGCAATCCCAGGTCCCCATTAGTTGTTCAAATGGGCTTGACATTCAGACTGAGACTAAGTGTTGAAACCAGAAGGTCTGCCATCCAGATAACGCTAGTGATTTGTGGCTAAAAATACAGTCACCAAACACAGAAAGGAGAGCTATGTCTTAGCAGGAAATGGTGCTCTGATGTATGATACTAAATTTAAACTCTAAGTTTGAAAGAGCAGGGCATGAAATTGGAGCCTCGCTGATTCACAGACAAATAAGGAGCCAGCTGTCTGGGAAGGACGGGTGGGAGTTTGTCTTCCTCTCTGCAGACTCACTCCGCATTCAAAAAAAAAAAAAAAAAAAAAAAAAAAAAGCTTTTCTCTTTCAAGATCAAAGATGCTGTTTTTGTCATGACTCCCAAGACTTTCTAATAGAAACAATGAAAGAAGCAAGATGCAGGCTTCCTGTTCTCCTGTCCATTTGCTCATCTGTGGAGTAAATGTTACTGAGTTTTCTTTCTTCAAGTTCCCTCTTAAAGTGTATTTAAGTTTTTGCTCTGTTACTTGATCTCAATTTCCTTGTAACTCTGATGGTAGAATTTTCTTCTAAGACAGATATGCCGGGGCTAGAGAGATGGCTCGGTGGTTAAGAGTATGGTTCTTCCAGAGGAGGGCTTTCCCATCACCACATGGCAACACACTATCTGTAACTCCAGTTCCAGAGCATCCAGCGCCCTCGTCTGGCCTCCACGGGCACAGGCATGCAGATGGTGCACAGACATACATGCATGCAGGCAAATATCTATATGTACATACATACATAAAAAAATTAAAAAGCAGGTTAACTATTTTCTCTCTCTTCTATAGCATATTGACTGTGGACACTAAAAAGAAAAGGTAAAGAAAGGAAGGAAGGAAGGAAGGAAGGAAGGAAGGAAGGAAGGAAGGAAGGAAGGAAGAGAAAGAGACAGATTGCCCTTTTGCTACTTTTTCTCCCTGATTTATGATATTTATCAACGTGCTTCACATCATGGATATCTTTATAACAAATATAATCGTGTAGACAACAGTCTATGAAGCATTTTCAAAATCATTATTAGTTTAAGGTGTTTTTAATAACAACCCTTCCCCTGAAAAATAGATGGAGGGAATATTGGGCTTCTCAGTGGAAGAAACTGAGGCCTCCATCATTAAAAAAAAAAAACTTTAAAAAGAAAAAATTATTTTGTAGGTATTTTTCAATCTATTCAAGCAATTTTATCTTAAAAATTCTTTTTGGAAGGATGAGGTGTTTCATGACAGGGTTTCTTTGTTTAGCCCTGATTGTCCTGGAATGAGCTCTGTAGAGCAGGCTGGGCACAAACACACAGAGATCCACCTGCTTCTGCCTCCTGAGTGCTGGGATTCAATGCCTGTGCCACCACTGCCCAACTTTATCTTAAAACTTCATAATGAACAAAAATTATATAGCTACTTTTTACTAATATTATGAAAGTGCTGATTATATTTATAATCGTAACTTACATTATAATTCTATAAATATTGGTGTATAAAGGTAACAAAATCGAAGACTCTTAATGGCTGGTGACAAGAGAACCACATAGACGACCGTGAGAGAATGTGAAGACTCCTATGATTTTTGCAATGCATTTTACATTTTATACTTTGCTTGATGTCATTAGGAACAGGAAGAAACTCAGCTCAGGGACTATAATCATAAGAATTAGAATAATGTAGTTGATATGATTTGTTGGGGGACATATACAAGAGAACAAACATAAGGACATTTACAAATTCTACTTGTGGTAATATGGAGGGAATATTAGATTTCTCAGTGGGAACAACTGAGGCCCAAAACATTAAGCACTTAAAAAGGAAAACACTATTTTATAGGTATATCCCAATTATTCAAGCAATTTTATCCTAAAAATCCTTTGTTTGTTTGTTTGTTCTTTTTTTGAAAACAAGGGTTCTTTGTGTTGCTCTGGCTGTCCTGGAACTCTATTTGTAGACCAAGCTAGCCTCAAAATCAGAGATCTACCTGCCTCTACCTCCCAAATACTGGGATTAAAGGTGAGCTCCACCACCGTCCGTCTCTTAAAAATTCTTAATGAACAGAAAGTATGTAATAACTTTTTACTAATATTAGTCAAATGCCATTTTGACTTGAGAAGGAGAAGCAAAGAAACTTCTGTGAATTCAAGGCCAGCCTGATCTACATAAGGAGTTTCAGAACAGCCCAGGCTACACAGTGAGACCATGTCAATAATAATAATAATAATAATAATAATAATAATAATAAGTTGCCTATAAGCTATACAACTATAAACATACAATATTAGTTAACAAACTCTGATAATATGAAATTGTGGAAGTGCTATTGTTTTGGTTAGTTTGTCAACTTGGCACAACCTAGAGTAATCTGAGAAAATAGCCTCCACCAGATTGACCTGTAGGCAGCAGATCTGTGGGGCATTTTCTTGAGTAATGGTTTATGTGGGAGGACCCAGCCCACTGTGGGCAGTGTCATCCCTAGGCAGATGGTCCTGGGTTAAACAAGAAAGCAAAATAATATATAATTTTTAAAAGAAAGAAATATAAGCCTCTATCTTTACTAAGGCATTGTTTTTAGGTCTCTGTACAGAGTAATATCAATGATCAATACTTTGATTTGCCAAGCCATTTCCTCACAAATTCTTTTACAATCTTGTCTCAGATTCCTAGGTGCTAAGGACATAGGCATCAGCTAAGCTAAGCCCAGCTAAGAATAAACAATGTCTAAACACCCATTGTAACAATTTTCCTATTCATGTTTGTATTCATAGTTCTTGTGAATACCTAGTCTGTTTTTCTGGAAGTCAGGCAAAATGGGATGTAACCATTATGGGGTATGAGTGTGTCACAATCATGCCAGCTGTAAGAGGGAGCTGTACACACCAGAGACATGCACCTGCGAGGAGAGAACGGAAAGGAGAGACGTGCTCCTTGGGGAAGCTAGACGGTGGAGAGCAGAAGAGTCATTACAGTAGGCAACTGGAGATGAATGAAAGAGAGAAAAGTCGAGAATAAATGGAAAGTAAAATAGGTGCACACTCAGGGTAGGTCAGACTTTATTGTTTCTTGTATCACAGGGTGGATTTCCATACCACACGGGTCTGTTCAAACTGTGGACTGAGACTACCTGAAAAGTCACATTTGTCTGGAAGATTCTGCATACTTATTGACTGACTACAACTTTGTGATTGTGGAGGACCAAATGCTGTAGATTGGAAGCCAATGTGTCTTGTTTAGTTTTGTTACCTCAATAGCAATTTATTACCAACCTCTGTGTGGGGCTTGAATGAGAATGAACTCCACAAGAGCATATATTTGAATACTTGGTCCCCTGTTGCTAGAACTGTTTGGGAAGGATTAATTGTTGAGGTCTGTTGCTGTGTATTGTAATGCTAAGTTCTATACCAGAAGGTCTAGGCCTATGAGTGATTTCTCCAGGTTTCAAGCTTTGTTGTGCAAACCTCACTCTTTCATTTAAATCTATTGGTTAAACAAAATATTGGCTATAGCCAACTACTGGAAAGACTAGAGGAAGGTGAGTTTTGGAATTACCTGGTTGGGAGTGGAGAAAGGAAAGGAGAGAGGAAGACCAAGGGAGAAGGAAGGAGGAAAAGAGAAGAGGAAGCTGCCATGAGGGGATGTGGCCAGGAGAAACAGCAAGTGTCTGGAGTACACTGTTGGGGAGGTAGCCAGGCCAGCAGTTAGAAAAGCAGATTGGGGGTTACCCCACTCCCCCAGAAATTGTCAAATCCAAATAAAATAACCATAGTCTGAGTCTCATTTATTTGTAAGCTAGTTGGGGATAAGTTTTAATTGGTTGTACTACAAATAGGAGGTGTGATTTTGTTGAAGGAGGTGGGTCACTGGAGGCAGGTGATGGGTTATTTCTCAGTCACTGTCACCAGTGAGATGAGCCAATACAAATTTGATTAGATTATATTAAAAGCAGGTTTGTTGGGAAGATGCTCTTGAGTGGGTAAATTCACTGGCCCTGAGGTCACCTGTGGAGAAAGAAAAGGAAGAGGAAGAGGAAGAGGAGCAGGAGGAGGAGGAGGGAGGGAGAGAGAGAGAGAGAGAGAGAGAGAGAGAGAGAGAGAGAGAGCGCAAAATGTCTGGATTATATAAGGAGGAGCCTCTGGAGGAAGGGCAGCCCAGCCCCTGGCCTGGAAAGTTCAAGGTTGGGGGCAGAGTATGCCAGGTAGGGACTATGGGTTGCTGAGAAAACCTGAAGGTCAGGTTTGCTTTGATATGTAAAATATGTACCTCAGTCCCTTCTACCTTGATCTGAAACCAAACAGCAGGCTTTGAGGTTTCAAAAGCCCACACCATTTCCAATGAGCTAGGGCGCTCTCTCTCTCTCTCTCTCTCTCTCTCTCTCTCTCTCTCTCTCTCTCTCTCTCTCCCCCTCCTTCCTCTCTCCTTCTTTCTTTTTCCCCATCTCTCTCAAGTTAAGTATAAACAAGCAACCAACCAAGCATACGCTTTCCTTTCTCACTGCTCTTAACTATGGGTGTGATGTGACCAGGTGTTTGAAGTTCCTGCCCTGACTTCCCCACAGTGATGGACTGTAGCCTGAAATGTTACATTGAAATAAACTTTCTCCCTCAGATTCTCTTTGTCACTGCCACGGAAATGAAACTAAAACATTCTGTAACTAACATAATAACTGTGACCAATACATAGTAACTTAACAGGCCACCACTATCCTCCAGTCTAAAAGCCATAAATGTCACCCAATAGCCTCTGAAACTATAGCTGTTTCCCCACTTTACTGTGGCCCACCTACCTGACACTCTCACAAACATTCTTAGTAAATGCTCTGATTGACACTTTTCTTTTGTCCTATCAAAGTTCATGTAACCACTTTTAAGATGGAACATACCATTTAGTACAACCAGAAGGCATGTTCTATGGCTGTGGTCACTTACGTTTGAGGAAGAGTAAATTCTCTCATATTAGTAACCCTTTGGAGCAAGAATCAGTAACTTAGAGGTGAGGAGTAATTATTTTTCAAATGAATAGTTTTCTGATTTCATTTTGTTACTGTGATAAATACCATGACTAAAGCAGCTTAGGGGAAGAAAGAACGTACTGGTTTATACTTCCAGTTCACACTCAATCACTGAGGCAAGTCAGGAAAGGAACTAAGTAGGACCTTAAAGCAGAAACCACAGAGGAATTTGCTGGTTCACTCAAAGGCTCATATTTAACTATCTTTCTTATATAGCCAAAGATCATCTGCCTAGGGATGGCACTGCTCACAGTGGGCTAAGTAGGGATAGCACCACCCACAGTGGGCTAAGTAGGGATAGCACTGCCCACAGTGAACTAAGTAGGGATAACACTGCTCACAGTGGGCTAAGTAGGGATAGCACTGCTCACAGTGGGCTAAGTAGGGATAGCACCACCCACAGTGGGCTAAGTAGGGATAGCACTGCCCACAGTGAACTAAGTAGGGATAACACTGCTCACAGTGGGCTAAGTAGGGATAGCACTGCTCACAGTGGGCTAAGTAGGGATAGCACCACCCACAGTGGGCTAAGTAGGGATAGCACTGCCCACAGTGAACTAAGTAGGGATAGCACTGCTCACAGTGGGCTAAGTAGGGATAGCACTGCCCACAGTGAACTAAGTAGGGATAACACTGCACACAGTGGGCTAAGTAGGGATAGCACTGCTCACAGTGGGCTAAGTAGGGATAGCACCACCCACAGTGGGCTAAGTAGGGATAGCACTGCCCACAGTGAACTAAGTAGGGATAGCACTGCTCACAGTGGGCTAAGTAGGGATAGCGCTGCACACAGTGAACTAAGTAGGGATAACACTGCCCACAGTGAACTAAGTAGGGATAGCACTGCCCACAGTGAACTAGGTAGGGATAGCACTGCCCACAGTGAACTAGGTAGGGATAGCACTGCTCACAGTGGGCTAACTAGGGATAGCACTGCTCACAGTGGGCTAAGCCCTCCTACATCAATTAATCAAGACAATGTCCTACACGTCATCCTTATCTAGGAGATTCTTCCATAGAAGTTTTTCTTCCCAGAAAACTTTAGGATATGTAAATTTGATTCCTAAAGCTACCTAGAACAGATGGCACAATCTTGAACTATTCAAATGTCTTACGCTTCTCTTAACCATTAAAAAAAAATCTATTTAAAAAATCATAACAGACATGCAGGATGTTTTTGAGTGAAGTATTCTGTGGGTATACTCTATAAGCAGAGCTATACAGAGAAGCACATAACCCAGTCAAGAGGCAAAGGGGTGGACCAGAAGAGGTGGACATGAGCCCGTTTGTGGTGTCTGAGTGGAGGAATGGGCAAGGAAACAGGATGAAGATTGATTGGCTAGTTTGAGGTCTAGTTGTGGTTGTCTGGCATCATCTGTCCCTGGATGGTTAGAAATGTGTTCTCTTGGTTAGAGTGCAAGAGGGTGAATGCTGAGCTCATTGGGTTTCATAGGAAAGGCAAATTACTTGCTGTCTATAGGAATCCATAGCCCTGAGAAGAATGGTCAGGTTCACCTCACTACTAAGGTTGTAGTCTCCAGGATCCCGCTGACCCACCCACTCCAGACTTTGTTTCATCCTTCCCTGCCTGGTCTACAGCAATATCTGGGCATCCTAAGGGAAGAAGTGGGAAACAGAACCACAGTGGTCCCTCCAGAGTAGCCAAGTCCCAGATGTCAAAGCCTCCAGTGTAGAAACTAGGCATCATAATTTTCACACATATTATTGATATTACCTTGTGTCCTCTGAAGGACATCAAATAACATATTCCTTTGTTTCTTTGTTTGTTTGATTTTGTTTTTGTTTTGTTTTTAGAGACATAGTTTCACCATGGAATCCTGACTGTTCTGGAACTCAATGTAGACCAGGCTTGGCCTTGAACTCAGAGATCTGCCTCTGCCTCTGCCTCTGCCTCTGCCTCTGCCTCTGCCTCTGCCTCTGCCTCTGCCTCTGCCTCTGCCTCTGCCTCTGCCTCTGCCTCTGCCTCTGCCTCTGCCTCTGCCTCTGCCTCTGCCTCTGCCTCTGCCTCTGCCTCTGCCTCTGCCTCTGCCTCTGCCTCTGCCTCTGCCTCTGCCTCTGCCTCTGCCTCTGCCTCTGCCTCTGCCTCTGCCTCTGCCTCTGCCTCTGCCTCTGCCTCTGCCTCTGCCTCTGCCTCTGCCTCTGCCTCTGCCTCTGCCTCTGCCTCTGCCTCTGCCTCTGCCTCTGCCTCTCTGCCCCTGCCTCTGCCTCTCTGCCCCTGCCCCTGCCCCTGCCCCTGCCCCTGCCCCTGCCCCCTGCCCCCTGCCCCTGCCCCCTGCCCCTGCCCCTCTGCCCCTCTGCCCCTCTGCCCCTCTGCCCCTCTGCCCCTCTGCCCCTCTGCCCCTCTGCCCCTCTGCCCCTCTGCCCCTCTGCCCCTCTGCCCCTCTGCCCCTCTGCCCCTCTGCCTCTGCCTCTGCCTCTGCTGACTCCCAAATGCTAGAATTAAAGACATGGCTCTAAATAACATATTCCTTGTAAATACAAAATGACTCTATATTCCCTAGTGCTCCCTGTTAAATACAGATACTAAAATCTGTGTTATTATCAGATACAAAGACAGCTTTGTATTCATCCACTGGGCTCTCTGCCTTGTGGATCCTCAGTAAATAAATGCTACAGACACTTCCAATAAAATAAAGTAAATGCAGCTAATGACAGCACAGTTTCACAATGGTAAAACTGGGAATTGACTTGCTGCTTCCTGCTTTTGGGTGTACTGCTATCCAATAAGAGAACAAGACAGAAAGTCTACACAGCTGGGGCTAGAGAGGTGGCTCAGTGGTTGAGAGCAGTGGCTGCTCCTCCAGAGGACCTAAGTTTGATTCTAAGTACCTTCATGGTCACTCACAGCTGTCTGTAACTCCCATTCCAGAGGGTCCAACACCCCGCTTCTGGCACCCCACAGGCATCAGGCACATATGTGGTGCACAGGCACACGTGCAGGCAAAATACCTATACAAATAAAAAATAATTTTTTTATTTAAAAAAAAAAAAAAAAAAAAAAGTCTATACAGTTACCATTATCAAGAAATCCTAAATAACGCACTTCTGCTAATGATGTTCTCACCCTCACTGTGAAATCCAGAGATTTTTCTTTTCTCTTTCTTTCTTTCTTTTTTTTTTTTTTTCTTTTTTTTTTTTTTAAAGGTTGACTCTGGGGAATTTGAGGAAATGTCCAGAAAAAATTTTATGTCTTTTTGCATTCTGGACTTGCAACATCTATGGATTTATGTCCAAAGATGAATCATAGCAAGTGTGACTGAAATCTGGAACCTGGTATCTCATAGGCATATTATAACTGCATACCAGGGCCTGCCAGCATGAAGAGTATCCCAACCCCCTGGACGTATGGTCTCTGTGTCTGGGAAGGGGAAATTGGAAGTTTAAGGGACCCAGAAACCCGTCAGTGCCACATCCTTATTAATCCCCAGATGCACTTCTTAGGTCTTTCCTAGAAGGGAAAACGGTAATTAGGTATGAGTCTCAAACCATATGATTCACACCTACAATTATTATTTTCCTGCCACTGAATAAACTATATAAGCCCTTCATGACTTAATTGTGAACTCTTGCTGCCTAGCTACAAATAGAGACTTGGGTCTGAATCAGTCTAAAATGTTGCTTTAATGAGTCTCCCGTCTTATTCTTGCCCCATAGGAAATCAGGGCCTCGCTGCAATCAGATGTCAACCCACCTGGGTGAAGAGTGTCTCACTGATTGACCACCAGTCAGGCTAATGTCATTTTATACCTGGCAGAAGGAAGAACATTTATTTTAAATCACATAGGGGGCTGGAGAGATGGCTCGGTGGTTAAGAGCACAGGTGGGTCTTCCAGAGGACCTGGGTTCAATCCCACCACCTACATGGCAGTTCACAACTCTTCTGTAACTCCAGCTCCAGGAGATCCAACACCTTCATACAGACATGCTTGCAGACAAAACACATATAAATAAATAAATAAATAAATAAATAAATAAATAAATGTTTTAAAAAATCACATAGGAGCAGAACTCTTGATTTTTGCTCTTTTGAATACAGATTCTTTCCCATTACTTAAATCTAAACTACAATATACTATTCTATTCATAAGCCATTTACACATGTCTAAATAACATGAACAGATATTACATCTACTTGCATAAATAGACAATCAAAATGTACATTAAATAGTATTAACGTATACGGCCTATCCTTCTTTTAAAATTGAGTGATGTTCCCTCAGCAGAAATGATTCTATAAAATTGGGTGACGTTCCCTCAGCAGAAATGATTCTATAAAATTGGGTGACGTTCCCTCAGCAGAAATGATTCTATAGTGTACAGAGGATCCTCCTGTTTGTTTTGTCTTTGCTTTCGAAGAGAAACGGCTCATTGTAAGAATGTACCTAGAATTCATCAATGTCCAGGAGAGGGATAGCACTTTATAAAGCACTTTCACATCTCTTATTTCATTTTGATCTGCAGAAATCTCATATGGAAAATGAGGCAGACATTACAATCTCTATCTTTAAGAGTTAAAGAAAACCTTCCAGGCATTGTGGCACACACCATTGATCTAGGGACTCAGGAGGCAGAGGCAGGCAGATCTCTGTGAGTTCAAGTCCAGCCTAGTCTACACAGTGCATTCCAGCCAGTGATTTATAGTGAGATCCAAAAGTCTTGATAGAAATGGAAAAGATTTCCATGACAGAGTTCCAGTCTCAGTGGCTATAAAGACAACCCTTTCATGGTACTGTCTTCTCAGACATCTAAGCTGATCTTCCCTGGAGCACTATGTGTGCACCCATTCCCCTTCAAGCAATAGAGTCCCACAGTGCCTAAAACACACTTCTGTGCATGCTAAGGGTCTATTAACAACTGAAAACGTTGAACAGTGTCCATTCTCATTCTGGGCTGTATCAGTGCTATCTTGAAGTAGAAATTTCTGGTTTCTTTGGAGACTCAGTTGTGTCATGTGATGTTTTTCTGGAGACTGTCTTATGAGACGATGTTTTACTGAGAACAGACATATGTTATTTTTTTTTTTTCTGGAAGCTGCCTGGAAAAAGGATATGTGATGTTTTGCTGGAGTAGAAGCTTGAGAGGACACATGATGTTTGAATAGGGTACAAATATAACCCAACATTCAATGGATCATGTTGTGGCATTGGTTCACCTTGCCACTCTTTGCTGGTTATTATTTGTGGTAACTTTTTAGAAAGAATGTGCCAAAGAACTTCTCATGATATTCCAGTGGCTTTTTGATGCTTCTGCTGACTCAGGACAATTGGCAGAGCTTTGCAGTGTCTTCTGGATCAAACAGCTGTTTGTGATTGGATTGAGCTACTATTGCTGATATCCTGACAACAAAGATTGGAATCGCCCCAAAGAACTATTTTTAAACAGGTCCACATCCCCCTCTGCCCTATTAACCTTTCCTTTCCACTACCTCTGGTGGATGGCGGGCTAGAAGGGAGGTTAAAGCATTTAAGAACCCTTACTAAAGTAGGTTTTGAAAAATCTAAGCCTACGCTGTCTCTTAAATGTTCTCTGTTTAATCACCACTGTGTTGGCAAATGGCTCTCTGAGAGAAAGAGGTCTGGTTTGTAGTCATTGCTAAATTAAGGTTGTCCAGTGGCTTGTAAAATCCTGAAGACATAAGAGTTCCTTCTGCCAGTGATACAAGCTGAGTCCCACAAACCACCTAGCACCATTCCTGCAAACACACCATGGGATCATATCCCGCCATTGCCATCTCCAATCCACAGACCTGGAAGCCAGAGGTTAAGTGATCCAGGCAACTGTAGGGCCAGGATGTACACCTGGGTTCTGTGCAACCAAAGCCCAACTGAAACAGTAAAATAAAACTTAAGTGTAACCAATCAGAAACCCTCAGCTAATATCTCCTTATGGATATCCCACTTTAACTGCTACTAGGGATCAAACCCAGACAAGCACACCCTAGACAAGCACATTACTACTAACTCTGACACCCCCAGCTTCAATATACATGTGTATACTCACTCACACACACACATTTTTTTTTCATGAGAACCAATTCTCATGAAAACATATTTGCAGGCATCTATCTTTTGAACGATTACAACATGCAGGTACTCCACACACATCCATTTTAAGTAAACTCACAACCTCCCTGGAAAACAGGTCTTATTGTTATTCTCTCTACTGGCAAGAAACTTGGGCACAGAAGTTAAATTACCCGAAGGTTATGCATCTTGTATCCAGGATATTAATGCCAGGCATATCCTCAGAGCTGCAACTCTTGACTGCTGTGTTGCTCTATGCAGTCTCTGAACTTACCATGTCACCATGTCACGTGTCAACAGCTAATCATGATAGAACTCTTGGATGTTTTTGTTGTTGCTGCTGTTTTTTGTGTTTTTCCTGGCACATTTTAAGTCTTTTTTCCTACCCTAAGAACAACCTTTTTGTGTGTGTGTCTTATTTAAAGCAAGGGTCTTGACATTATTTCAGGGCTGTTCCTCAGCCCTGCCTCTCTGTAAAACAGTCTGAAATGAACCACCCTTTATGGATGAATCTCAGAGAACTGAATAATGGGAGCTAAAGACTCCATATAATTGGGAATACAAAAGTTTTCCGTGAGACTATGTGGGTGGCCAACTGACCTCTAATGCTTATGGGGCCTGGAACAAGAATGCTAATGGAAGCCCACAAAATCATTTGTCTAAACAGAACTGTAAATCAAGTTGGTAAATGGTTACAATAGAGTCTGGTTTTCCTACCTCCTTTGGAGGCCAAGTTTGAATCTGGAATCATTGAATCCCTCATAGTTTCTCTCAGTGGGGCAGGGAAGATTGGTCCTAAGCCGCCCTTAGTTCCTTAGTTCACACCCCTATCTCAGTCTTGTCTTTCCATACATGAATGCAAACTCCATCCCACACATTCAAGATAGGTCCCCTCCCAAATAAACAGCTGCTCTGCCTACTTCTTGGCAATAGTCTGTCCCTAGGAAGATATGTAATGAGGATTTCAAGCACTGTGTCTAAAAAGCGTGTTTGGGCAGGAAATTCTAGAGCCCAGAGGCTGGAAGGGATACCTTGAGACTTGAAGAACATCATCTTTGTTAGGGTTTCTATTGCTGTGAAGACATCCACAACCACGGCAACTCTTATAAAGGAAAACATTCAATTGGGGCAGTTTACAGGTTCAGAGGTTTAGTCTTTTGTCATCATGGCTGAAAGCATGGTGGCATGCAGGCTGACATGATGCTGGAGAGGTAGCTGGGAGTTCTACATCTGAATTGGCAGGCAGCCGGAAGAGAGAGTGACATGAGGCCTGCCTTGAGCTTCTGAAACTTCAAAGCCCATCCCCAGTGACACACTTCTTGCAACAAAGCCACACCCACTCCAACAAGGTCATACCTGCTTCAACAAGGCCACACCCACTCCAACAAGACCACACCCACTCCAACAAGACCACACCTACTCCAACAAGACCACACCTACTCTAACAAGGCCACAGCTCTTTTTTTTGTTTTGTTTTGTTTTTCAAGACAGGGTTTCTCTGTAGTCCTGGCTGTCCTGGAATTCACTCTGTAGACCAGGCTGGCCTCAAACTCAGAAATGCGCCTGCCTCTGCCTCCCAAGTGCTGGGATTAAAGGTGTGCACCACCACTGCCCGGCAAGGCCACAGCTCTTAATAGTGCCTATGGGATCAAACCACCACAAGCATAATGACCCAGTCTTCCACAGCAAAGAGATCAAGACCCAGGCTCCTCCTGTACAGTACTTCTGTACTGTACATACACCATCATGAGCACCTTCCTGAGGCACTGCTTGGAACCTGTGGACATTCATTCTAAGTGATATGAGTATTAGACAAATGGGTGAAAAGTAAGTCAAGTAGTAATCTCATATTTATATTCTAACTACATCATTATGAGGTGAGCACTTCCTAATGGTTGGAAGTCTCCTATTCAGGCCCTGGTGACCAGACCAGTGTGAAAGCTGGTACGATCATTTGTCTAATGAGTTATAATAACCGTGACAGGATTCCTGAATGCTATCCTACTGATGGTCTGTGTTACCTGGAGCTTTTTCCTTCCATAGAGCCAATCTTGAATATGCAAATTACTCGAATAATTTTCTTTATTTAGTTCACCGAGTGTGAAAACAGATGATTTCCTAAAATGTAAGGTTTAGCACTTAAACTTTCTAGATTCTGGCAGAAGAAGAAAGAGGAAACAAGCCAGTGTCAAGGCACAGACACCAAGAGCCTGAGCTGGGAGTCCTAAGTGCTCAGGACACACCTGACCGACCACTGTGCTGAGAGGACTCAGTGAAGGACACCAGGCCTGGCTGGCTCTCTCTAGCATGAAAGTTCTGGAACTACCAACTCACCCGGAGCGCTTGGTCGAAAAGCAACAGTGTGTTGAGTCTTCCTGGGAGTTTCTTTCAGTATGACTGATTTGGTGTCTAAGGCTGTGTTTTTATCCAATTCCCAGAGAACATTGATGCCGCTGATCTGTGGGATTTTGTCGGTTTGGTGAAGATACATTCACTTTCCTGAGGCAGTGGTCCATTCCAAAGGTCTTAGAGATCTTAGCATCTGCTCGTCTTCTTCAGCTACAAGCATCCTACCTGCAGCCACCACACCTGGTGTCTCTTTTGCTCACACTCTTAACTGCCACTTACTCCAGGTCTTACATGACCACTTGTCTTAGTTCTGCTCACTCATTAAAATACCTATGACCCAGTCTCTTCATGTTTAGACCTACACTATTGAGGGAGGACCTCAGAGAGTCTTTTCTGAGGTGGAGCTTTCCCTGCTGGGAACACCCCCTGGGATGGGAGAGGCCAGGGTGATAGAAGAATCGGAGCAGGATAAGGGCTGAGTTTGTGGGGGACACAGAAATTGAAATTATCTCTACTGTTCTCAGAACATGTCTTTTCAACTTACAAGTGAAGGGCTATAGGACATATCTAATGTGGACAGTGGTGAATCAAAATAGCTTTATAAGCACATTACAGCTAAATATCAAAGCTTTGTAATAAGATTTGAGTGTTAGTATTGTCTAGTTTTATGCTACATCTTGTATTAAATAAAACTCTTTTGTGGATAAAAATAGTCATTACATAGATTTTTTATTATAAGATTTATTCCACCAAAGAGATAATATTTTACATGTTAATATTTTTATAGGATTCAGTAAGTGATTTTCATCATTTTGTTTTAGATATAGGATGACCTCATTACTTAGACCTTGTTAGGGTGGAACTCTTGGAGATCCCCCTGCCTCTACTTTTCAAGTGCTGGGTTACAGCTGTGCAACTCTACACCCAACTCAGTAAGTGATTTCTAAAAAACAATTTTTATCCTGTACCATTTCGTTGAAAGGAAAAAATTATGCCCTTGAGAATATATGTAGACAAGACTGTGAAGTGAGTTAGTGGGTAGTTTTTATTTTATTATTTGTGTATTTAGTTTTGCCAGTAAGTGAGTAGCACTCCCCAAGGCAATCCATACATGGTCATAAGTACCATTTTCTTCATGAATTAATGTGTTTAATAAAAATGACACCTCAGACCATGACTGTCTATGGCATTCCTTCCTTTGGACCATGCTTGAAAATGTCATTTGACCACAAGTTCCTTGCATAAAGGATTGCTTTTGAAACAGAGTCTTGTTCTGTTGCCCTGGCTGGAATCTACCTTGTAGACCAGACTGGCCTTGAACCCACCTCTGAGTCTGAGTGCTTGGATTAAAGGCATGCACCACCAAACTTGGAACTTGGTTTTTATCCAGTTAGCAATAAAGAAAACCAGCCACGCACAAGGAATCTGTTTCTATAACTTAGTGTTGATTTTATCACCTTCTCTCCCCATTTAAAGAAAAACAAGAGTGTGTCTATAGAAGCAGAAAAGAGATCAGACCAGAATGAAAGTACTAACTTGCAAATTTGCTTGTTAAAGTCTTTTAAAGTATCTTTAAATTTAAATCTGTAAGAAAACAGGAATTGAAGTGGATGAACATCAAAAATTATCAATTGATGCAAAGTTTCTAAGAATGATAAAGGAATCCCTAGACCAAATGTCCCAATGTTTATTTAATTTTGATCAAAGAATAATTTTAAGTGATTATATCAGGCATGGAGTAACCTTAGGAACTGATAAACACTGAAAGAATATCTAAGGGTGGAAAACAGGCAGAATAAATGACCCGTGACAGTGTGAGCATGGGGATATCTGACCCGTGACAGTGTGTGCGTGGAGACATCTGACCCAAGATCATGTAAGAATGGAGACATCTGACCTGTGACAGTGTCAGCATGGGGACATCCACACACAATGATAAATGACCCTTCACCAGCTAGTGTGCTAAGGGCAGAGCGATTGGTCAAAGTGGAGACCAACCAATGTTTGCAGACAGCTGCAGTCTTCTCTAGAGTTACCTTATGTAGAAATCTTTGGACTCAGGCCTAATTTGGATGTATGGACCCATTCTAGACTCTTCTAGCATAATTTGGCCACAAGAACCCTGAGACATCACTTGCTTGTTATATGTACACTTCACATGCTGCTGACTTAGCTGTGCTTCTGGAAAACTGGAGGTCTGGAGTGGAAAAGAGACTTACTTTTCATTGTTTTTGTTACATTTGATTTGTGTGAGTGTGTGTGTGTGAGTGCGTGCGTGTGTGTGTGTGTGTGTGTGTGTGTGTGTGTGTGTGTGCCCGCACACAAGTGTGTGCACATGCACAATTTTATTTGATAAGCTATAGTGGTTCCACTGTATGTCCTCTTTAAAGTCTCAAGATTTAAAATTTCATAGGTGATACAATGCTGACACAGAGAGGCCAAGGCCTTTGAAGAAAAGAATTTGTTACCCAGTTTTCCCAACAGAAAGAGGTATGTCATATTATTAAGGATCAACAGTTGTGGTGGCTAGATTATGAAATCTACCCCATAGGCTTGAGATTTGAGCACTTGGTCCCTGGGTGGAGGCATTGTTTAGGAAGGTTATGGAAACCTTTAACAGTTGTGGCCTTGCTGGAGGAAGTGTGTCACTGGGGGAGGGCTTTGTGAATCTATAACCTCACCCTGTGTCCACTTCACTCTCTCCTTACTGTGCAGAAATCTGAGCATTAAGCTTCCTGCTCCAGTCACCTGCAATCAGCCTCCCCCCCATTGCAGACCCTCCCCGCCCAAAAAAAAAAAAAAAAAAAAAAAAAAAAAAACATAAGCCAAAATAAACTTTCCACAAGCTACTTTGAGTCATGATGTTTTATTATGGCAACAGAAAAGGTAACTCATACAACAAGGAAGCACCAGCCTTGGTAAGAAAGAAACAAGGAGAAAGCTTGCCCCATGGCCTGTGAGTGGATCTGGAAGTCTCTGGGGTATCAGGTGGTCTCTCTTTGTCGGGTTGTGAAATGACCTAGGCCAAGGAAGATAAAGGTGGAGGTGTGAGAGTTAGCTAAATAGAGATGGTTGGTCCATACCAAAGATGTTCACTATGGTTAGGAGCTAGTGAGCCCTGGTTGGGACAGTGTCTTCCTAGATCCATATGACCCTAAATGTCAGGGCATCAAAAATACAGAAGATAGGAAAATACAGTTAATATAATTAGCACTGTGATAAATAGATGTCAGTTGAAATAAGGTGGTAGAAAGGTAATCATTTTTGGTGCAATTAAATATGTGAAATATTCCGCTTTGTAAATTCTACTCTGTTGCTATGGAAATGGGTATACTATAAACGTACAGATAAACACTTGATTTACACAGTGCATAGCGGACGTGTAGTGATATTACAAGATTTCAATAGTCCTCATATTTTGCCGTTATGCAAACCTATATTTGCCAAAGGAAACACATGGCAAATGAATTCAGAAGACAGTTTTCTGGGATTGGCTTTCTCCCACCACATTGTAGGTTCCAAGCATCAAACTTGGGTCATTGGGTTTGACAGCAATCACCTTTACCCACTGAGTCATCTCATTGGCCCATAGGCTGAATTCTTTTTCTAGCCCAGCTTCAGACACCCACATTGCTTGTATTATATTCCAGAAAGTCAGGTGTCACAAACACCTATCTGATCCAAAGACAGAGAATCCAGATCCCTCTCGCCAGAATGTGAACCATACAAGAAGCATGTGGGAGCAATAAATCAGAGCCCAGAGCCTGTCACAATCAGCAGCCTGCTTTAACTCACGAAATAAGTTCCAGGTCTCGCACAGCTTTGGAGTGCAACATTCTCCTTCAGAAATGGTGAGCCTGCTGCGGTTACCTTTATAAATAAATAAATAAGTGCATTGATCGACTAAGTCCTTAGTGCCACTTACATTGCAAATAAAGACCTCTTCTGATAGGCGGGTCTTGCTTTTTGAACATAGTTATCAGAAAATGGGCTAAGGATAAGCTACATTTCTACTATATAAAGGGAACTCTGTCGTGCCTAATTAACTAGGACCCTGGGTTTCGAGAAGCAACACTAAAAACACACTAGCTTAAGTAGACAAGAGCTCATTGTTTCAGGAATCTGAAGTGCCCTGGTCTTCAGAGGGATCTGACCTCAGCTGGATGCAGGCATTCAAACATGTGGTCAGGCCTCTGTCATCTTTTCTCATCCCAGGGTTCTGTTTCCCTCGGCACAGGCATAGTCCCAAGGATGTTCTCTCCCTGACATCATAAAGGATGCAGCCCTCACTTTTCTACCCAAAAGGTGTGTTGCACCGGTTAAGCATCTCAGTTATAAACCTGGGTCACTAATGTGTCTCTGTGTTGCATCAAAGAAATCAGAGGTGTCCTCTTGAAGCAATTTACCAGGGGGCAAGCCATACAGAGTTTGAATTCTCCAATTTTCTCCGGTGTCTTCCATCTGCCTTCTGTCTGTCGTGAGTCTGAATGCATGCCTGCCTGAATGCTGTCTTGTCTTAATGTGTACCGTCTGTCCCCAACAAAGGGCTTTTGCTCTGTATTTGCTGAACAGCACAGCAAACAGCAAACAGGGGAGGGATGGGGGATAATTTACAGAAATCTTAAGAGTTTTACAAGGGATTAAGTCACTGGCTCCAGCTGACCCCAACTGACCCGGATAACAAACAAGCAAACACTATCAAGTAGAATCCATATGTCGGTTTTTAGAATTTATGGCAGATACCTGTTTTATAAGGCAGCTTTCATCCATTTGCTGTTTTCAGGAAATGGTTCTCATGGCACGCATACAAAAACACAAATGTACTGTCCTTTGAATCAGGGACCGGAAGAATGCATAATTTAAGATTAAAACTATGCAACTATGCAGTTGAAGTTGTAAGAGTTCACTACGTGGGAAATCCAAGCACAGTAAGTTGTTACACTGTTCTCAAAGTCAGGTAAAACAAACAGGCTGTGTACAATGCAGGGTAGCAGTCTCAAGTGGTAAATGGCCTCAAGGGGTACCATTAGCTGGCCTGTGAGGTCCAGCAAAAGTCCCATTCTCTTAGAATGTATAATACTGCATCGCCACAGAGTGTGGTATTTGTGAAACCAGGAGAGCTCTCCCCAACCTTCCTCCTCAAATCCCTAATAATTCCTGGAAAAAAAAAATGATTCTGACCTCAGGGTGTCAGGTACCATCTGCATGCCCCTGGTGAGTCACTTCTCCCTGGAAAACTGTGCTTAGGCAGCTCTGAAGACAAGGAAGATGAGACTTTGGTGGGCAGCTATATGGTGTAGGACCAGGGATCCCTGAGTGGAACACAGCAGGCTCCGGTGGTAGACCACAGGGCAAATGATGCAAAGACACAGCCGCAAGCAACACTAACATAACCTTTATGCCATCAAACTTCTAGCTAGAATCTTGCAAGAGTGAAAAGCAAGAGGAGTCAACTGAATCTCAAAGTAGAAGCACCCAGTGGGAGGCTTCTGTGTCTCCTACCACCAAGTAGGGAGATATGACCATTTCTAATATCAATTTATAAATGTTTACATTTACTTGTGTGTGAGCACATGCTGTGGCCACTTATAGAGGTCAGAGGTCAACTTGTGGGAGTAGGTCCACTGCTTCCACTGGGTGGCCTATGCAGATGGAACTCAAGGTCATCGGGCATGGAAGCAGGCACCTTGACCAACTGAGCCAACTCACTGGTCCTAGGATGTCACATGGTGACAGCTAAGTTTAATACATAGCCTACTTGTCTGTTTTTTTTTTTTTTTTTTTTTTTTAAGTCTACTTTCTCTTTAATTACACTGGAAAAGTTAACTGCCTTAGAAACTGGTAAGATATGATCTATGAGTCCTTGTTTCAGGTTTTTATTACTATAAAGAATACTTTTTATTAATATTGTTTCCATTAATATTACCGGCCATGAGCCATAAAATTGACTTTGAATATATTCATAAGCCTTTATAAAATTCTTTCTGAATCACTAGTTTTTTCTCTAAATCATGTAAAACATTTTTGTAGCGGGAGTGACAACCAACTTGGGTTTGGTTCTTCCCTTTCTTTTCCTGACGATTAATTTTTATGGCCAACTTGACGGGCTTCAGGATCACATGGGAGATAAACCTCTGAGGATATCTGGGAAGGTCTTTCCAGGGAGCTTTGACTGTGGAAAGGAGATCCATCCTGCATGTGGTGGCATCATTCCATGGACCTGGGTCCTAGGGTGGATAAGAAGAAGAATGTGAGCCAAGCACCTCACGTGTGGCTCTGCTTCCATGTTGTGGTCCACTGACCGAAGCTGTGATGTGGTCAGCAGTCCCCAAACAGCAACCTCTGCGCCATCACCACGGCCTAACAGTGACCCAAGACAAGCCTTTCCTTCCTGTGATGGCTTGTATATGCTTGGACCAGGGAGTGGCACTATTAGGACATGTGGCCTTGTTGGAGTAGGTGTGTCACTGTGGGTGTGGGCTTTTAGTATCCTAGTCCTAGCTGCCTGGAAGTCAGTCTTCTCTTAGAGGCCTGCAGATAAAGATGTAGATCTCTCAGCTTCTTCTGTATCATGCCCGCCTAGATGCTGCCATGCTCCCACCTTGATGATACTGGACTGAACCTCTGAACCTGTAAGCCAGCTCCAATTAAATGTTGTTCTTATAAGAGTTGCCTTGGTGTCTGTTCACAGCAGTAAAACCCTAACTAAAACACTTCCCTAAGCTCATTTTGTCTCATGTTCCATCCCAGCAATGAGAAAAGCAATGAGAAAGGTGTCTACCTTTCCTAGAAAAGGATCATGGTGCCAGGCGGTGGTGGCACACGCCTTTAATCCCAGCACTTGGGAGGCAGAGGCAGGCAGATTTCTGAGTTCAAGGCCAGCCTGGTCTACAGAGTGAGTTCCAGGACAGCCAGGGCTACACAGAGAAACCCTGTCTTGGTTAAAAAAAAAAAAAAAAAAAAAAAAAAAAAGGATCATGGCTGCTCAGAACTATGGGCATTCTTAGGACTCATCTTGTCTCTCTCCCTTTCTCTAAATGGAGTGCTGTCTCCATAGTGCAGAGGGATAGAACAGGATTCCTGACACCCTCTTCAGGTGTCTGTGTGAATTGGTACACATACTTGCACACATGTGCACACATATACATATATAGTACATACACACACACACACATTTACAAATTCTTTGCCCAAAAGCCCCGTGTGACCTAGGAAAAAATTAAGTGGTGCAGAGAGCCCCACACTGAGTTAACAAGGCTGGAGCAAAGAGGCATTGCCTGCAGCATGAGTCTTACTTACCACGTATGATTTCTAATGAGCAAACACCTGAGAAGGCAAAGGAGACAGGACTCAGTGTTTTACATATGTGTGTGTGTATCTATGTGCACATGTATCCACATACATATACTCCTCATCATGATCTTAGGAACAAGCCAATCCCAAATTGCCTTCCTGTGGAAAGGAAACCAGCCCACTGTATTGCCATGTTTGTGGTCATGCACTATACTGAGACTATCATGGCATCAGACACTGAAGAGCAAGCCAGGACCAGCTTAAATACAGTAGTGCCACATAGGACAGAGCCTAGGGCATGAAGAAGAGTGGGCCACCACAAATATGAGACAGTGATGCAAAGAAGGAACAGTGTTGACAGATGGGTCACAGAGATCAAACAGTGCTAATGATCCCTTGTAGAGTTCCACTCCCTAAAACAGGAGTCGGACTTACAGCTCCCATGAGCTCCCCGGAGAGCGAGGGCTCTGGGAGTCCTTCTGTACCACATGTTCTCGAACCCTTTGCACTTCTGCTCCCCATTTTTTGAGTCTTTTTCATAACAATATTTCAGGAGATACTCGTGTTCTTTGCTAACATCTAGGGGCTTCCTGTCAATAGCCTCTGCCCAAGACAAACTATTAAAACAAACAAACAACAATAGAAACCAGAAAAGAGGCAAGTTCTCTCCAGAGCTCTCCCTGCCTACAGTTTGCAGTACCCTCTTTCTTTGTGTTGAAGAATGCGGAGCCTTTTCCCTGTCTTTGATCATCTGCTTTCTTTCCATTCTTCATGAGCCATCAAAGACTGTTAAAAGATTTCATTGCTCCCACCCCCGGGTCCTGTTAGTGTCCTTGGATGTGACTGAGGCAGGATAATATTTTGAGATGCTATCTGAGATGCCTTCTCTGAATCTCTTTGTCCTCCATTCATGTACGTCGGGCATCCATCGCCCCGGGGAAGGGTGTTACAGTAGAAAGGCAAAGAAAATGATTTTTTAAACATCTGAAGCATGTAACTTAGGACATTAAAAAATATATAACTTAGGCCTCAAGGGAAGTCAGGTCATAAAAATTATATGAGGAATAAATGGCTCTGGGTAGCATTGTCTGTTTCCTCTGATCCTGTGGCACCCTGCCTCCCGTCATCTTCCACTCTGAGCAGAGCGGAGCATTTACTCAGACCCTGGCGGGGGACGCTTTGGGTCTGTTTGGAAAAGGGAGCACATGGATAGCAATGAAAACAGTGTATCAGTCAGAAAAACTCAGCCATCCTTGCAGAGTGACTTTCCTGAGAGCACAGAAGTGAGGAAAAACATGCAAAGACGGGGGTGGGGGTGGGGAGGTGGGGGGTGGGGGTAGGGATAGGAGGTGGGGGTGGGGGGTGGGGGGTGGGGGGAGCCGGAAGGCGGGGGCGCGTATCAATCCCTGCATTCTTCCGCCTAGTCTGCACTTCATCCATGGTACCTGTGGATAACCCTTGGCTGCTGGGGATATCGGCTGAATTTTCCAATTATCTCACCCACGTTTATGACCCTCCCAGGGCACGACTGTGTCTAACTGGCTGATGCAAGGATACAGTGGGCGAGTGTCTCACCTTCTAAAGAGACACCCAGCTCAGGAGCTCTGAGTGGGTGAATCCTCAGTTACAGCCTGGCTGAGGAAGCTTGCTGCACTCTCCCAGGCTGCCTTCCTCCAGGCCTTCCAGGAGTAGCTTCAGTTGTGACTGTGGTGAATGTCCCCTCAGCTAACACTTTAATGCCCCCTCATCACTCTGTTTCCAGGGTATCAAGCCTAAGACACCCCCCACACCTGAACTTCAAACCTGAGCATCCCCACTTCCGTTTCAAACCCAGCATCAGCTAACACAGAGGGACATTCTTCTATCTTTGCACATCTTGGGCTGTGAGTCTCACGCCTCTCCCTTGACTCCTTCCTTTCCTTTTGGTCGGTTACCAAAGAGGGCGCAATAAAAATGGAGTCTGGGCCTTTCCTGCTTTCTCACCAGCGTCCTTTAAGCCTTTGGCTGTCTTCTTCCAAAGGAATTAAACAAAGAGTCCCCTGAATTGTTTAGAATATTTTTCAAATTTCTTCTTAACTCTAAGGCTCCGACTTCCCTATCTCTGGCTTATAAACTTCATTGGGTTTGTATTTCACGATACCTGATGACTCCAGGGTTCTGGCTCACAAGTATTCCTGAGTGGTCTGGCATCTCACTTAGGAAGGGATGAGGACTGCACATGTAGCTCAGGGGTGGAGCAGTACTTAGTACTTATGGAATCCTGGGTCAGGAGCGGCATTAGTCACTTTTCTCATTGCTCAGACAAAATACCTGGCCCACGAAACCTAAAGAAGGAGAGGTTTACCTGAACACATGCTTTGATCAAACAGTCCATGCTGAGGGGAAGGCTTGGCAGCGACAGCTTGCGGGGGAGCTGGTCCTGTTGCAATGACATTTCTCCTCGTTCTCGCCCAAGCCCCAGCAGATGTATTGCTGCTGCCTACATTTAGGGTAGCTGCTCTCATCTTGGGTATCCCAGGCTAGAAATTCCCTTACTGACACTCCTAGGTGTTTGTCTCCTAGGTGGTTCTAGATGGTGTCAAGTTAAGCAGCAGAATTAACCATCACAGGCAAGCTCTCTGCTAAAAAGGACACAGTAAATCACACTTAGTGTCCAGTTACTCTGGCGATATTCCTAACAGCAACAGCATGAATATCTTAGTTCAACCAACATAGTTGATACAATGGAAAATTATGTATCCTTTAAGAGTATATTATAGATTCTGACTTGAAAAATGTTGTAAGGAAAAGAATAACATGTTAAAGCAGGTTAATAGACAAAATGGTTTTGTGCTTTAAATATTATTTTGAGACAGGGTCTTATGTAGTTCTGACTGGCCTGGAACTCTGTAGACCAGGCTAGCCTCTGCATCCTGAGTGCTAAGATCAAAGCTTATGTTTTTATGTTTAAAGAGGATATATGTCTGATAAATATATAGGTTTGTAGGAGGTAATAGGTTCAGGGGAAATAATTTATTTCTACTTAATATCCAACTATCTAAGTTTCAACTTTTAAAGATTTGTTTATTTTATGTATATGCGTACACTGCCTTCAGACACATCAGAAGGCATCGGATCCCATTACAGATGGTTGTGAGCCACCATGTGGTTGCTGAGAATTGAACTCAGGGTCTCTGGAAGAGCAGTCAGTGCTCTTAACTGCTGAGCCATCTCTCCAGCCCTATGAAAATTTTAAAATAATAGCCAAACATTGTTTTTTTTATAAATCTTAAAGAAAGAAATGTAACTGTTATATAATCTGTAGGTTATTCTCATCTGTTTTCCTGTCTGCCTTAAACTAACGTGGGAGAAAAAAACACAAGTCCCACCGCCAGTCTCACCATAAGCAGTTTAGATGTGTGTATAGACTGAATAGTCCCTAGCAATGAACTGTATTCACAGCCCTAAACAAGAACTCTTGCTGCATTTAAAACCATCTCAATAATATAAATGTACTTATACATTAAAAATAACATACACAAATAATCAGATTATGCAGCATAATGAAATGTAATGTGCTGAACTGCCATAGGCCTGATATCCAGCAACAACCTTTGACTTTAATAATAACCTATATTTACTTTGCCCTTTTCCCTACCTGACCCTCGTAACCATTAACCTGACCCTTGCATTTATCATCCTTTGGATTTTAAAGGTTTGTTTTATTTTTAGTTATGTGTAAGTATATGTGTCTGTGTGTATGTGCACGAGTGTGGTGCCAGCAGGTCAGAAGCATTGGATCCCCCGGAGCTGGAGTTAAAGGCATCTGTGAGTCACCCACTATGAGTGTTGGGAACAGAATGTGTGTCCTCTAGAACAGCAGAAAGACATCTTAACTTCTGAGCCAACTCTCCAGGACATACATCAACTGGAAGTAATGTACCATAAAGTTTATGGCACAGGATGTAATGAGAAAGGCCCAACCCAATTGGAAAGATGCAGAGTTACAAGAGAATGTTTATGATGACTTATACTGAGCATCAGAAACTACCAATTCAGCACAGGGGCCTACGAATGTGTTCAATGGATAATTTAGGTTTAAGGACAATATTGCAAACACAAACAGCAGCATGATCATGCCTTCCGGTGACAATGGACATTTAAGAGAATACATTACCCACTTCATAAACCTTGTATCCAGGAGTGCCTCCTTTGCTTCTTTGGGTTGATTGAAATCTTGGAACTTCTCAGAACATTATGTTTATTTAACAGAGTGTATCCCAAAAGTATCACTGTGCCCAAAGCAGTAATACTTAAGTCACAGTAAGGCAGACCCACTTCACTTAAATGTTCCTGAGAGAAGCTCATTGGAAAGACATAAAATCTTTGCCTTTTTTTTTCTAACAAAACTATTGAGCACAATCTTTAAGAATGGAATCTTTATTTGATAAGAAATAAAGCAACTTTTGATGCCAGACATGGAAGCATAGGTTAGAGAGACTACTCAGATACCCAGGGAAGCCGAGAGTATGCCAGGAGAACCAACAAAAGGTTGACTCTGTGTGTGTGTGTGTGTGTGTGTGTGTGTGTGTACTCCATATGTGTACAAGTTCCCACGGAGTCCAGAAGACCCTGTCTGATCTCATGGAGCTGTTGTTACAGGTGGTTTTGAGCCACCCCACATGGGTGTTAAGAACTGAACGTGGGTCCTCCAGAAGAGCAGGAAGTGGCCTTAAGTATCAAGCCATCTCCCCAGCTCCATTTTTTTAAATCCTAGACACTACTTTAGATTGGGTGTGACCAGGATGTTTTTATCTTATGTTCAATACTTCAGATTGTGTTTAATACAGTGTGATTATACATGGCTCACCAATGGAGATAGCTGGGAAATATACCATTAGATGATTTTATTATTGTATAAACATGCAGGTTCTACTTACACAAACTACAAGGGCCTCCACATCACAGGTTAACAGGCAGTGTGGTCAATGTCGTCAGGCCCAACGTTTATTCAACGTTGTTCAACGTTGCATGCCCAGACTTAAAAGGGAAAGGCCAGTTTACATAGAGAGTGATGAGAGCTTTCACCTTATTAATTTAAAAGCACTTGGCCAAAGCACCCAATAGCCCCCTAAGACGAATCAGAAGATCTCCCATTTGAATGTGTCCAGTTTTCAGAATAGTTTTCTAGAAGCTATGTACACTCATTCTAGCAGAACACCATCCTAACCCCCTCTTGAACTGACATGAGCTCTGCCATCTACTGATGCCCACAAAGTGATATTCCAAAGATGCCCAGACTAATGCCACCACTGTTAAAAATGCAGGCATTAAAATATTTGTATTAACAGACTCTGAAAGATAAAAATCGTGTGTTCTTTATCATATACAGATCTAGCCTACATTCATATGGATGTGCATTGCAGGGTGTGTGTGAGTGTGTAAGTAGGCTGTGAAAGTAGAAAGGAAACCAAGAAAGGAAAAGAGAAGTACTAAGTGTGGGGGAGGGGTCAAGGACACAGGAACCATAAAAGCAGAAAGCCATGGTGGGTAGGTGGAGGGTGCCAGGCGGGTCAGGGATGGAGAAGTAGGGAGGAGAATCAAAAACAAACCTTGTTTGGAAATGCTATGTAGGGCTAGAGACACAGCTCAGGGATTAAGAGCACTGGCTGCTCTTCCAGAGGTTCTGAGTTCAATTCCCAGCAACCACATGGTGGCTCACAACCATCTGTAATGGGATCCAACACCCTCTTCTAGCACACAGGTGTACATACAGATGTATGCATATATAATAAATAATATAAATTTAAAAAGATAAAAGCAAGGAAGGAAGGGAGAAAGAAAGAAAAATGCAAGGAAGAAAGAGAGAGAAAGAGAAAGAAAGAAAGAAAGAAAGAAAGAAAGAAAGAAAGAAAGAAAGAGAGAGAGAGAGAGAAAGAAAGAAAGAAGGAAGGAAGGAAGGAAGGAAGGAAGGAAAGAAAGAAAGAAAGAAAGAAAGCAAGCAAGCAAGCAATCAAGCATGCTATATAATGAAAACTTATGCTGACTTTTTTAAAGTACAGGTTCTGTGGCAAAACACTTCTTGATTAATTTAAAAAGTCACAGTAATCTTTGTAGATTTGAAACTTACATTTTGTTCACATAAATTTAAAATTATAAAATATGGTTACGGAAATAAATACCCAATAATCTGTGAGCCTCTGAATTTTCTAGTTAAAAATAGAGCCCAGCCAAGGAGAGACACGTAATTCCATAACTAGAAAAGCTATCTGAGTACGAGGCTTGTGTGCACACATGCATGTCTGTATTTAGGAAATAGAGTCTATGTTAGCCAGGCTAGATTCAAACAATCCTCCTGCCTTGGCCTTCTGGTAACCAGGTGACAGCCACATGACATGGCATCAGGCCCAATGCTTGTCTCTTTTAGTGTCCCAGTGTCTCATAACAACCTAGTATAGAGTAAGCATTCAAAAGTTTATGTTTGGGAGCTGGAGAGATGGCTCAGCTGTTAAGAGCACTGACAGCTCTTCCAGAGGTCCTGAGTTCAATTCCCATACTCACATGGTGGCTCATGACTCTCTATAAAGGTTAACTGATGCCCTCTTCTGGCACACAGATGTACATGCTGCAGAACACTCGGACATAAAATAAAGAAACAAAACTTCGCGTTTAAGCACTAGATAAGTATTTTTCCCTAAGCATCTAGGTGTCTGCTGTAAAAATGTTTCCATCTTAACTCAAGAGAACGTGTAGGACATTGCCCAAACACTGAGGCAGAGAGAAAATTCCAAAGACGGGAAGATAAACTCTGAAAGTAGGTAGCTGGTCATTAGGGAAAGCTTGAAGACCTTGAAGACAAGGCCCAGTGAACAGCGGTCCGTTGTAAAACTTAATATGATGGAAATTTTAAATTTATCTCTTATCTTTTTGTGTGAGGCTCTCCTCAGTTAAATACTAACTACTCTGCTATCAATCTCAGGCTTACTCAGATTTTTTCTTATCCCACAGAAACTGGGCACCATTCCACACTTCGTGGATTAATACAGGCTAACGACAAACATAGTTCCTTCTCCAGAGACTGTTTCTTCGAGGAGATGGAATCAACTTAGGTACCCATCAGTGGTGACAAGATAAACGGAAACATAGTGCGTACACAATAGACGACTCTTCATCCATTAAAAATATTGAAATCCACGGGAACTGGAACGATGGCTCAGCAGTAAAGAGCATGGTAAAGCCGCTCTTCCAAAGGACCTGGGTTCGATTCCCAGCACCCACGTGATGGCTCACAACCACCTGTAACTCCAATCTCAGAATGTCTTCTGGCCTCTGTAAGCACAACATGTACATGGTGCACAAGCAACACATGCAGGTAAAACATCCACACACATAAAAATAAATAATAAGAAAATTTACAAAGTATTAAGAATCTTAGAAGTGTGGTAACGCAGAAGGAGCCAGGACAGATTAGCTGGGTACAGAAAGCCAAACACTAGGTGATCCCACTCACCTATGGATGCTCAGTCAGCTGATCTGAGAGCGTAGAACTGGGGTAATAAGAGGTAGGAGAGGGCAGAGAGGTGGGGATGAGGTAAGACATTCAGAGAGCCGAGAAAAGTCCCGGTGTGCTTCACACTACAGGGTGACCACTGCTAGTAATAACATGCTGTAGACTTCAAAATAGGATTTTTGAATGTTCCCCAAACAAAGAAATGATAAATGCTTGGAAGGGACTATGCTGGTGATATATCTCATAAAATGCATATAATTATTATGAGCCCATTAAAGATAATTAAAAATCCTTAAATATCTGTTTCTATGTAATTGCTCAGGAAGCACGTCAGCATGTGTGCATACACTGGATATGATGACGCTCTGAACAACAGGTAAGTTTTAGGATCCAAATGCCAGCTGTCAGTCTCTGTTCCCTGGTTGCTTCTCCTCCCCTGATAACTGTTGGGTCCTCCAGACCTCTCTACTTGTCTCACTGGGACTTACTGTGCACTCTTGACTGGGGCCATCACATGACTGTTCTAGCCCACGCCATTCCAGTAGCTACTATTAGAGCTTGGCACAGGAGACAGCCTGTGGTCATGGTGGCAGCCTTGACATTCCAGAGTCTGTGACTTGGGGTGACAATGAGTCCTATTTTAGTTAGACACAGGTTCAGGAATGGCTGGCAAATGGAGGCTATAACACTCAGCGAGTGTAAAATATGTCTTAGGAAAAAACATGAGTAGCAATGGTTAAGGAAAAGAATCATACCCGATTATCATTTTTTTAAAAAATAAAGTTTCCATTTAGGGTATTTAATTTTGGGAGTTTAAAATATAAGCAGGTGGACCTCAAGTTTAGGTGGGTTTAGAACACTCCTTTGAAGAAGTATGTCCAAGAGGTAATTTAGAGCAGCCTGCTTCTACAGGTTATGGCAGAAAAAGCCTGCAATACAGATTTCAGGACTCGATTTTGCTAGAAACTGCCATGGTAGAAAGAAAGGAAAACAAAACCAAGCCCTGCTCAGTGGTCCAGGGTTTACTTTGGGGGGTGAGACAATGGAATCTGTTCTGGAAATGGGCAGACGCATGGTTGTATACCATTGTGGACGTATTTAACCTCTGAGTCATCTTTCCAGCCCCTGAAACTAACCATTTTAAAATATAATCCAAACAAAAAGTATAACCCAAAGTTTATACTTTCAGGGAAAGTATACGTTACCAAACCACAGAAATAATCCCTGCAGGCCAGCAAGAGGGCTCTACAGGTAAAGGTGTTTGCCACCAAGCCTAAGAACCAAAGCTCAATCCCTGAGACACCCCAGTGGAGAGAAAACTGACTCCTGAAAGTTGTCTTCCAACCTCTGCAAACGTGTCATGGTGTGTGTGTTGTGTGTACATTCACCCCAATAAAACTTAAATTACAAAAGAAATGGCCCCTGAAAGCATAAACTTTGAATTATGCTTTTTGTTTTGGATTACATTTTTAAATGCTTAGTTTCAGGGTCTGGAGAGATGGCTCAGCAGTTAAGAGCACTGGCTGCTCTTCCGAAGGTCCTGAGTTCAATTTCCAGCAACCACATGGCGACTCATAACCATCTATAATGAGATCTGGTTGCAGGCATACATGCAAGCAGAACACTGTATACATAATAAATAAATCTTTTTCAAAAATGGTTAGTTTCACATTATATGGATTTTATTTAGAAAGTGGGGGAGGGGCTACACCATCACTGAGCACCCAAATCTAGGACTGTGGCCTTACTGCAGACATGAGCTACAGGACCAATGCTATTTCTGTATCAGGAATCTGACCTTTCACTCACAATGCCCCCAAATGGCAGGATTTCTGAAGGCACAGAATTTTTCTTGTGCTGCTGGGGCAGAGGTTTCCAACTGGCCACTGTAAGGTTATGCTCTGTGCCCTGGCAGCCAAGCAGTCCTGTGGAAGTAAGACACAGAGGGATTTTTGGGCATCAAAGGCCACTTGGAGTATGTGAGCTTCCTCAAGATAAGCATTTAGTACCTCTTTCAAGGCATTAGGGAAATAGAGTAAGATTGATTGTAAGCCGTACATGTGTGTGTGTGTGTGTGAGAGAGAGAGAGAGAGAAAGAAAGAAAGAGAGAGAGAGAGGGAGAGAGAGAGACAGAGACACAGAGACACACAGAGAGAGACAGAGGGACAGAGAGACAGGGGGGGTGATGGATATACTCACCTGTGCACGAAAGTGTAGATGCCAGAAGTATCTTCTTCCACTACCTCCAGCTTGTTTCTTGAGATGAGGTCTCTCACTGAACTCATCTTGAGATGAGGTCGCTCACCATCAGCTGGTCTGGCATCGGCCCAAGGGCTCTTCCTGCGCCTACTCCCTCAGCACGAGGATGACGGGTGTGCACTGACACCCAGGTTTTTTTTTCTTTTTAGTTGGGTGCTGGGATCCAAACTCTGGTCCTTGTACTTACACACATGCACTTTACCTACCCACTCCTCCCCACGATTAAGTTCTAAGAGACAAATCTTTGTATCTGTCACCTCCCAGAAAGTGTGGGCAAAAGACTGCCTGTTAACACAAATGGTTCCTGCATTAACCTCTAACTTTGCCCAGCTTTTCCGCAGTAGACAATAGGCCTGTATTGTCCAGTCGGCTTCCTACTGAGCATCGGCTTCTCATGAAATGTGACTAACCCCCTGACTCACTTAGAAGTGTATGCTATACAAGAAGGGAGACCCCAAAAATGTCCTCCTAGGAGTTACCAGCTAGAGTTTTTATGCCTACATTTCCACCCAATGAGTACTTGCTTCCTCTGTACTTTAAACATCTTCACAACGCTATTGGCTATTTTCTCATCTTCGTGTTTAATCTTTTCCCTGCGTTTCCTTGTGTTGGTGACTATTAGCACTTGCTCTGCCTCCTGACTCATTTTAAGGCATCATGGAGAATGGGCAGTGCTGGTAAAAGCATCATCATTACACACTTGGTAGACTTAACTGCCTGTCACAGACAAGGCTTTGGAGCTATGGAGAAGAGGTTTGACCAGTTCATATTAAAATCATTATTTTTTATGCTGTACTAGGAAAAAAAAAACCTGCTTGCCCTTTCCATTCTGTTTCAGATATAGCATAATATAGCCTCCATTTTTAAAATAACAAGTAATGTCATACTGTACTGCTGTTGCACACAGCAGGATAGCTGCTAAGTGCTTTCCATTCTTCTACACACTGTGATGTATGAGACACTGGAGCATCCATAACAGGACACGTAGCACAAACCCACTGAGAATGCTGCAGCTTTCTATGTCTGAGTCAAACATAAACTGCACTGCTCATGTGCTGCTTTTAAAAGACCTTTTCAACATTTTAAAACTTTCTGATAAGCAAGTGGCAATATCTCAGTCACAGCTATAAATCTCATCCATTGTTCTTTACGACAACTGCAGGGACTTCCAGAATCTCAGAAAATAACTACTGAGTTTCTCTCACTAGGAAAATTTTGCTCAAAAATCTGTAACTTAAAAGACAGTTGTCACTATTCACTGGTATGTGACAGGGTCTAAAACATCCCAAATGGACCCCAAACTCATTATGTAGCCAAGGATGGCCTTGAACTTCTGATCTGCCTGCTTCCACCTCCTCTGTAACCCAAAGATTAGAGGCACATGGACCTGGATTAGCAGCATACACCACCATGCTCGGTTTATGCAGTACTCAAGTTTAAAGCACTTTTTATCCCTAGCCGAGTAAAAGCTTTAGGAAGCCAACAAAATAAGACACTCTTGTGTTCTCCTTCTAAAACCTATGATTAAAGTATGCTGAAGAAATATCAAGTCTACAGGCAAAGAAAAGTGGACAGCACAATGTTTAATTCTTTGCAAACACAAAGGTAGAACGACACAGTAATTTAAGAATGCCAGGATTGTGTAAAATTGGAATGCATTCAGTTTTCCTTCAGAAAGCATTAATTCTATATATTTTTTTGAGTGTCTTGGGTTTGACTATGAGAAAATTAATAGTTCTGAGACCACAAGTTAATCAGATATAATGAGAAGTTCCTTCAATAAAAACAACCATACCTAATCCTGGCCACCCATCCTTTCAAGCTTTGTTATTTCGTCATAAAACTGATGACATAAACTCACAGAAGTTTGCCGGCTGGGGTCCCTCCCCAGTTAGCCACTCAGTGTTGCACAGAACCACACAACTCTTTCCCCTCTGGAAAGATTGATTGATTTAAAAGAAGACAGCATAGCACACGGGGTCCATACATGCAGCCTTGGCTTACCTGAAACTCCCTACACTGACCAGGCTGGCTCAAGTTCAGAGATCCACTTACAGGTGTGTGCCACCATGCTGGCTGGACCTTCCTGACTATAATAGGTATGGTGGCTTCATGTTCTCAATGAGGAATAGGACATACTATTGTCGCTACTAAAGTTTAGAGATTCCACCAGTATTAAGTAGAAGGCAGTGCTGGATAAATTCCTTCTCTACTGTCATTTCTACTGAGGAAAATTACTTGATTTACTTATATAGCTTTTCAAAACTAGCCACCAGTTCTCCAGTGCATGTCAACCATTGGCAGTATCTCAGAAAAGGAAAACCTAGGGTAACTCAAACCACACACACTCTACCTGCTTTCACATCAGACAGTATACACTGGACGCCTGCCTCAAACACCACCATGAGATAGTTAAGAGTACAAGGCACAGCTGAAGTGTTATTAGTGTGGTGTGTATAGGGGATGCTCACATGCACAGTGAACACGTGGAGATCCAAAGACAGCTTATGGGGTAGCTGGTCCTCGCTCTCCTTCCACCGTATGTGCTGAGAAAAGACCTCCAACCTAACCCAGGCTTGATGACCGTTGCTTTGACCTGCTGAGCCAGTGTGCTGGCAACTAGTTATAATTTCTTGAACCTTTACAGATATTGAGCCTTGATGATGAAACAGACTGCTGTCTAAAAGACATGAGTATTATTTCCAAAATCCTTAAGTGACTCAAATTAATTTTTAAACAATGCTGACGCTGTTTACTGTCACCTCGAAAATGTTTTACACTACAGTAATTCTGATTCTACATCTTCATGTAGAAACTTCACAGTGGAAGACACTGGCCATTATTAAGTGTAAAGGCATCAAAACCAGCCAGCATGTGAGATTACAGTGTGGAATAGTCTTACAATCCTCTCCTACACTACACCAGCACACTCATTAACTGCCCAGGTTATAAAACTCACTTGCCGTCCATTCCCCAACCGTCAAATCTATTTTCATACCTATACCACGTAAAACCAACACTAGCAGACAAAATGGCTCACCTTAAGAATCTAAAAACTTAGCTGGGCAGTGGTGGCGCACGCCTTTAATCCCAGCACTTGGGAGGCAGAGGCAGGTGGACTTCTGAGTTCGAGGCCAGCCTGGTCTACAGAGTGAGTTCCAGGACAGCCAGGGCTACTCAGAGAAACCCTGTCTCAAAAAACCAAAAACCAAAAAAAAAAAAAAAAAAAAGAAAGAAAGAAAAGAAAAAAAGAAAAAGAAAAAAGAATCTAAAAACTTCTATGTATCTTTAAAAGCAACTCTGAAAAGCGCCCCCTAGAGCTTTGTCACATTCAGTTTCCATCCATTACCATAACAAAGCAAAAAGGTGCTACACCTTAAAAAGAGATTAAAGTAAAATAATTCTACTTGTTGTCTGAAAACATTTCTTAGCTCTTAAGCAGAGAGGGAGACAATGTTTTAATTCCTTGGAGAGGGCAAAGTATTTCACAAGTAAAAATAGTACGTTTATTGACAGTTGTACAAAAGATTCCAAAATATTTCATCATTGCAGTAAAATGTGAATTAAAGCTAATAAGTGTAACACTGAATAAATGTCACTCATGAATATAGTGTATTATTTCTTACAAAGTCCTCAATTAGGAACAGCAGGTATAAGGTGTGTATTTTCCAACATTTGGTAGTATTAGCTAAAAATCCCTGGGCCAAGGGGACCTGAGTTTCAGGCCCCTCGCCTCTCACACGGACTGACCACCCTGGAGCTTGCTCAATCTACATGTTTCTATCATTGGCACCAAAATTCTATTTTGTGCCATGTTGCATGATTTGGCTTTTATGGGACACAGAGTGATAATTGAATAAATCCTGTCAAGAGTGACATGTTTTTAACTCACTACATTTTTAAACCAAACCCCAAATTCCTCCAGATAAGTGGCAAAGCAGGTTTTCCAAGTATTTCTCCATCACTTAACAGAGAGGTGAGAATATCCCAGATACTGGATGGTGATCAGCAGAGATAGCTCTGGCTGCGGTTCCAATTCTGTGACTTTGGGTCACAGAAAGCCCAGGTGTCCACAGCGCCATAGCTCTGTGTTTTGACACAAATAACATCAATACTTCAAAGCATTTACTGCAGACTTAAAATCACCACATAGCTGCAAAGGAATTCAGTAATCAACATAAGTTGACTTTTGATTTTAAAAAATCTGGATATTTTAGAAAAGTATATGTCCTTAGTCACCAGTTAAAACCAAGGTGACTGAGCCTTTGTTCGCCTGACCTCTTGCTGTCACTCTGGTCTCCCTGCTGATAACACTTTAGATTGCAGCAGGCCTGAGTTCAGATTATGTCCCCCTAACATGTTGCAACCTGACCTGAAAATGGGGCACCCAAGCTGTTTCTTGGGCAAGAGCAGTAGTCACTATTCACTACCAAATGTAGTTCCAGCCAGGCCAGCCATGAGCCTCACCTCGGCCCTGGCCTTCAGCCTCTGGATGCCTGTGTCAGACCCAGAGAAACTCACTTTCAAACTCACTTTCGTCAAAATCTCCATCAGATCTCAAGTCAGTCGGTTCAGCCTGGGCCACTTAGTGCTTCACTCCCAGTTTATTCTCTGCTGCCGCTTGGCTTGTTTTGGGAATAGCATTTCTCTTATAAGCCAGATGTGGTGGCACACCCTTCTTATTCCAATGCTCAGGACACCATCGGCACTGTAAACTCAAGGCCAGCTGGGGCTACACAGTGAGACGTTGTTCTTAGAGAAAATCCCTTGCGTTGACTGTAAACGCACTACTCATGCTCTGGACTTAGCTCCATGGAGAACCAGTCATTACAATCCACTGCAATAAAATGATGCCATGATTAATTCATGTCAGCACTCTGACCATTTGTGTGGGTTTTAATGGACCACTGGGTTCTGCTTCGTGGGAGATAAGACCATCTGATTAGGTGTCACCACTCACAGATGACAGAACTCCAAAAGGCTGCTAACCAGCTACTCCACATTTTTTAAGATGCTTCTAACAGACATAAATGAAACCTTGAAATACTCAGCTTCCTACAGAAACCAGGGACTTTGCACTCCATATCACACCAAGGGAAGTTGACCAAAATTATGTGTGTTCAAAAACACGCCCAATTAACCAAACGTATCAGAATAAAGATGGTAAAATTGATCCTTCAGGAGCTTTGGCAAACACTAATTGTGAAAAATCACACATGATATATTTGGTACAACAAGGTTCCAAATACATCTCTTCCAAATTTAGCAAAAGCCACATCTGGATCTGCCAGCGTCCCTCGTGCATTTAAGAGCTTCGGAATGTGGTCATGTCTTTCGGCTCTCTGCTGGGCACACACCAGTCATCAGCCTCGTGGTTGGTTTTGTAATGCTTCCAGGCAGCTTTATTATACACAGGGAGTCTTTCGATGGATTCTGTTGACAGAGCCTGGTGTTGGAAAAAAGTCAGATACATTTAAGAATTCATTATCTGAGATAATATACAGTGACAAACAATGACTACAAAGTAAACAGGGTTCTACTGGCATCTTATCAAGTAATTACTAACCACACACCATCTTCAGGGTGGATATATTAGGAACATGCTATTTATTACAGTTGGGGGCACCGATGACACAGTGATTGAGTTTGATGCTTCAGTTATCTACTAGCCAGCCTAGAAATGTCTACCCAAGCAGAATACACATCTTTTGCAAAGTGCAAGCCCAGCCAAGAGTCAGCTACTTTAAAAAGATGGCTAAGTGTAAGAGCATAAAATCAGCATATCTACCTTAATATTCATACAAAGGGGTTTTTTTTGTTTTTTTGTTTTGTTTGTTTGTTTTTTGGTTTTTCAACACAGGGTTTCTCTGTGTAGTCCTGGCTGTCCTGGAACTCACTCTGTAGACCAGGCTGGCCTCGAACTCAGAAATCCGCCTGCCTCTACCTCCCAAGTGCTGGGATTAAAGACATGTGCCACCACTGCCCGGCTTCATACAAAGATTTAATGAGAAGAAAGCCAATCTTTTTCACTATATAGTAATATATTATAAAAACAATACGCAGGAATGGAGACGGCTTGGTAGTTAAGAGCACTTGTTGCAGAGGACCAGGGTTCAGTTCCTGGCACTCACATGGTGCTCGCACCTGTAACTACAGGACAGAAAACCTGCTGCCCTATTCCAACTTCCTCACACAGCAGACAGATATATAGTATAGAGACTTAGATGTACACAAAACACTTGTACATATAAAATAAACTTCTAAAAAACTTAAAAACTGAATACACCAATATTCGCAGCAGTAAACAGAAAGCTCGGTCTAGGCATCTTGGCTTTTACATGAACAGTGCTTGGTCCTTTTGTTTGGACCCTGTGTGTTTCACTCCCCAGCACCCAGGCTGGAGACTGACTGGACATGGGGTCTTTCTTGTACATGAAAGTGCACATGTATACTGTGTTTTCTCCTCCTGCATCAAAGTCAGTTTTGGTCCCAGTTTCCCACACACAACCACTCAATCCTGACTCTACAGCTTCCTGTAAATAATGGGACCCAGTGATAAACTATGATTTCTGTTACTGTCTTCACAGTAGGAATTGTCAGAATCTTGACAACAGGCAACTGATATTCCCCAAGATGATGCTGACAGTATGGAACTAGAGATTCCGTCCTGGTGATACTGAATAAGGTCTGTCATGTGACTGGGTGTGATGACTCTATTATAACGCTTGTGTCTGGTTTATCCCAAATAGAAAAACTTTCCACCTCCATGATCTGAGCAGTCTATAAACATAAACCAACATGTTATATTTAGTGTTAAAAATACCATGCTGATATGGTCATATTTAAGTTCCTCACAATGACATGTGAGGGGAAGTAACATGGCTACAAAGAATTTAATCTTTTCAGGCCAACTTTTTTCACAAAATTTTAGAGCATAGCCTATAAAATAGGTGCCATCTAGTGGCCAGAACAAGAAACTGGAGGCACCAAAATACGTAACCAATACTTAAAAAAAAAAAAAAATGTCACTATCATTACATTGATTTGTTTGAGTATGTGTGGCTCAGCAGGTGAAGATTCAGCCTAATGATCTCAATGCAATCTCCAAGACCCATGTGATCAGAGGAACAAACTCCAGCAAGTTCTCCTCTCCACACATCTGATGCCCCCACAAACAAACAAACAGTGTTTAAAAGAACTACTTCAGGAGGCTGGGGAGAAGACCCATGTTTAATCTCCAAGCCCACATGGGGAAAGGCGAGAACTAATTCTGGAAAGTTGTCCTCTGACCCCATGCACATGTGTGCCCATGAACATGTACACACTAAAGAAACAACAAACTTTTTTTAAAAGAGCAGCTCAATGACTGGTCATGTCTCACATTAAATAGCTTTGATTTACTTCTGTTTTACAGTGCTGCAGAGTGAACCCAGGGTCGGCCTTATACATTCAGGAGTCTCTACTTCTTTCCCCCTGCCCTCCACAATCAAGGTAGGTGCATTCCCATGTAAGTATCTCCACACTGACTAAACAGCATGAGGCTTAGTAAAATCCCATTACACTTGTTCACTGTACCTTTTCTTATCATTAAAAGAAGTTGGGTTAACGGGCTGACGAGACAGCTTAGTGGCCCAAAGCACTGACTGCTCCTATAGAGAACCCACCGTTCAGTTCCCAGCACTGACACGGCACCTCACAACTGTCTAACTCCAGTTGTAGGGATTCTATGCCCACTTCTGGCCTCTGAGGGCTCTTGGATACATATGGTACACATAAACTCACACACATACATGTACAAATAAAAAAATAAAAATTTAAATACAGTTAAATCAAGAAGCCTTGGTCATTACCTTAATATAGATAACGGCATCAGTCCCGTAGCCCTCCAAGGAATACAGCTTTAGGTCTCCCTGGAAGTACTGTGCATAGAGGCGTGATATGGGCAAGCCGTAACCAAACCCAGCCTGTTCGATGACAAAACAGTTCCGTTCAGAGATCCGCACACTGAAACACTTTTCCGACTAAGATAAACGCCTGAGTACCGCAAAGCCATCAGCCAGTGCTGCTGACAGGGCTTGTAAAACCCAATCATGCGGAAGGATTAAGCCGGAGTTTAGCTGGGCCCATTAGCTCAACAACTGTGGACCTAAAAAGCCTTTTATTCTGTCTATAAAATGATTTGTGGAAGTCTGAAGAAGGCATATTGCTTTTCTTTGCTGTCCTGCTCCAGGGCTCCCCAATACAGCTTTCAGCAATTTCATATAAAGCACACTGTTTCATTTAGGAGCAAGACTAGAAAAAGTCTCATTGCAGCTCCACTAACAACAGATAGGAATCTCAGAACTTCACACCATGGATTTCCAGCCTTTGTTCTAAACCTGGAAATAATCTGTGATAGTCTACTTTTTTATTCTCACGGACAGATCACTTCCCTGCTCCAAAATCTTCAAAGCATACCAGTACTCCCCCCGCCATGGAGATAAAAAGCCAAACTTCTAGAAAGAGCTTCCAAGACAAGATCAGGCCTCTGCCTCCTGCTGTCCTGTCTAATGGAGCCAATCTCCTTCTCTGACTTCCTTCAACACAGGACTTCTGGGTCTCTGTTCAACCTGTTTCCACTATCTGGTCCTTTACCTGAATAAATTCTACAGACACTTGGGGAAAGATAAAAATGGTCTCCATCGCCAAGTCATGCTTTTGGTGGTATTCCTCAATGCTTATGTGAACAGAAGCGTCACTAATAACATGAATAGGCTCTGGCTTTTCCCCCACTCATCACTTTTTATATTATTTGTGTGCTTATGAGTACAGGTATGTACGTATAATGTTCTATGCGTGGAGGGGAGAACCACTTCCAGGAATCGGTTCTCTCCTGCCACATGGGATCTGGTGATCAAATGAGTCCGTCAGCATTGGAAGGCAAGCATTTTCCCACAGAGCCAGCACACTAGTATCTGCTTTATAGTCCAGTGTTTCCAGGTGGCCCTCCAAGTCAACTAACCAAGTTCCAACTTTCTCCCTGCACTCATACACTTACAAACAAAAATAATAATAATATTAAAACTTTTAAAAATGTAAAAAACTGGGCATTGTGGCATATGTCTTTAATCCCAGGGCACTAGAGTCAATGGCAGGTGAACTGAAGGACAAAAATAAAAAGAGAGCAGACTTTCAGTTGTGTCTACCAATGAGGTCTTTCTAAATACAAATACTTGGGGAGAAACATCATGTTAAGTCAGTGATGACCAATGACTAGTATAATCCTTATACAGTCTTCATATTGAAATAGACTGTTACAGGCGGATTTCTGAGTTAGAGGCCAGCCTGGTCTACAAAGTGAGTTCCAGGACAGGCCCGGACTATACAGAGAAACCCTGTCTCGAAAAACAAACAAACAAACAAACAAACAAACAAACAAACAAACAAAAAAGAAATAGACTGTTACATATGGTTTAACACAGAAAAGGCTGCTATGACATCTCTACCAGAAAAAAACTCAAACTACAATCTGTCTTGTGCCTGTTTCAATTAAAAAATATCCCAGGGCTCTTTAAATTCAGACAGAAGTATTTGTCTCTAAAGGTTTGAAGCATTTTCCTTCCTTGTCAGCTCCTGTGAAATGGGCTTAACTGGTTTGGGGGAAGTCACTTTCTGATGGTGGATGACGGACACCACAGCTTTTCTCCGCCACATACCAGGGGCACCGCACGGGACGTTTCCACTCGAGGCCGGGGTGCTGTTGAGTACATGTAGTTGAAGAGTCTGTCGATCTTCCTCAGAGGAACACCGCCTCCCCGGTCACTCATCTACGAGGAGACAGGATCACACTGTGACCAGGTCCCACACATTACAGTATCGTGACTTAACTACTTTGGGGAGAAGGCTGCTTTTAAAAACCCAAGCTGCAAAATTTAATAATGCCCTCAATGGTGTAGCTAACGCGAAGTTAATCCTTCCTGGTGGGCAATGCTATAAACAGAATAAACTAAATAAAAGAACAAGGATACTCTACACTTCAGTGCCACCTCCTAAGTCTATCCTAAAAAAACTAAAATAGGCAAAGTACATATGAGACTATCCACCATGATTTTAAGAACAATCAGAGAGTAACATACATGGGGTCTGCATAAAGTGCATTCAAAAACAGAATACTGTGTAGCCATTTAAATGTGATGTAGAATGCTCTTGTGTATTAGTAAGACAGTGGTCTGCAAAAATAGGCAATAAAGAACAAGTTAGAAACGCTCACAGTTTTATAAAACAGAAGTGTGAAATGGGCTAGAAAGATGGCTTTGCAGTTAAGAGCACTGGCTGCTCTTCCAGAGGCCTGGGTTTGGTTCCTAGCTCCTACACAGTGGCTCACAACCATCAGTAACTCCAGTTCCAGGGGATCCAACACCTACTTCTGGCCTCCATGGACACTGTACACATGTGTAACCCACATACAGATAAACTAAAATAAAACTCTTTTTTAAGGAATTCAGTGTGGTGCTACATACCTACAATCTTAGCATACAGGAGGCCGAGGCAGGAGGATTGCTATAATTAGAGACTAGCTTGTGCTATAATGTAATATTCTGTCTCAATAAAACAAAACTAAGGTCCATGAGACGCCCCTATGGTAAAGATAACTGTCACTGAGCCTACGGACTTGATCAATCCTAAAGTGCACATAAAGGAATAAGCATCACCCTGCTCCACCTCTGACCACCACACCTGTGCTCGGCACATGCAGACACAACAAATAAACCCAACTTTGCAACACAGACTCCCAGATAACCTTTTAGTGAGTTAAAGGACACATATGTTTGCTATTCTGTCATTTTTGAAGCCAAGCAACCACATGGTAGATTGAATTAGTAATTAAATTAGCCATTATGTCTACTGCTTTGCTTTATAATTAATATAGACTACTTTCCTAGCCTATATTCTAATTTACTGTAGATATCCCTTCTGTCACAAGACCGAAGTCAAATGTTCTTAATAAAAATGCTTTTAGCATATACATACAGTAAATAATATATACAAAAGTTATCACGTAAATGGCTTAGAGTTGAGTTTTCATATATTATTTAAGATGATAATGTATATGCCCTAGAAACACACTAAGAATTATACAGCTACTTTTGTTTCCTATGCGGTATGATGGACTGGGCCAAGCCCCTCCCACACTCTAGAAGCTACACTCCGAGTGCTATTGTGATTTTCGAAGGTAAAAAGTTTGCCTTGAGATATCATTTGAAGCTCTGCCTCCCATATAGCTAGAACTAAGTAATTACAGAATCAACGTATGTAAGGACTTTACAAAGAACCTGAGTTTAGAATTATGCTTAAAACTGCTCTTGGCTGTGAATTCAAAGGCCTGCAAAATGACTTATTTTAGTGCAATGACTAAAAAGCTCTGGGACGAGTAGTTTCAGGGGCTAACTCAATGTCTGGCTGTTCTTCCCTGGTAAGAAGCGTGGGTGCACAGGGAACCCTAAGTGAGAGGGATGTCACAACAGACTAGGATAAAGGAGGGAGGGATGCTAATGAGATGGCTTAGAGGTTACGAGCACCTGCTGTTCTTACAGAGGACCCAGGTTCAGCCACCCACATGGTGGCTCACAACCACTCATACTCAAATTTCAGAGAATCTGATACCCTCTTCTTACATCCATGGGCACAAGGCATATATGGAATATACAGACACATATGCAGACACAACATTCACATACATAAAATAAACCTAAAACTAGAGTAGTACCACCAACAATCCCAGAGCTTGAGACAAGACGGAGGCAGAGGCAGGATGACTGTAGGCCAGCTAGCTTGGCTCACACAGTAGCAAAAGCAGAGAGACCCTGTCTCAAACAAGGTATAAGGTGAAGACTGACATCCCAAGTTGTCCTCAGACCTCCAAATGAGCATACGTGTACACACACACACACACACACACACACACTCACACACTCACACACTCACACACTCACACACGGCATGCATACACCACTAAAAGGAAGTTTTGAATAAATATTTCCTCATTTTCTTTACTTAACCTTCTGGCAACAGACTAACTTCCTAGCCTTAAGACTACGTGGAATGTACAGAAGAGGTAATTCCTGGCAGTCTGAAGAAAACATGGAGCTGATCAGGAAGGACTGTAGGTTGTGAGAGATGGCATGTCACTAGAGGTTGACAGGCAATCTAAACCAGGGGTCATGGCTAGACCTGATGAATAACCTCTGCTTTGCAGTCAACATGGTAACAGATGTGGTGGATTATATAAAATACTCAGGGCAGTTTCTAAGACTGTTTAAGAGATTGCCAAAAGCTCCGAGTCCTTCAGGGATGGGCAAAGAGAGGCGATAGAAGGTGTGTATTGGTGTGTACACTCAGGCAAGAAGAGTAAGAGTCTAGAAGCAACTACACTGAGAGAGATTGAAAATGAAACAAGAAGCTGTCGGGGACAAATGTGAACCCGAGCCTGTGCCAAGGAGAGATCATGGAAGAGTTAAGGGCTGCCTTGAGGAAGGCCGGGAAGCAGAGCGCCGGCTCACCTTCAGCACACAAACCACCGTCCAAAGCATCTGGCCAAGAGCTGCTGCCATCATCCACAGCCCCTGCCTGAGCCCCGTCTTCCTGTTCCCAACACTGAGTCCCTGAGTCAATTCATGTGAATCCAGACCCAGAGGAAAGGAATCCTTCCGGATTGTTTTGTTGTAATTTTTTAAATGAAGCTGGAGAGATGGCTTCACAGTTCAGAGCACTGGCTGCTCTTGTGGAAGACCTGGGTTTGGTTCCCGGCACCCACATGGTGGGTCATAACTATCCACAATTCAGGTTCCAGGGGATCCAGCACCCTCTTCTGAGCTCTCTGGGCATCAGGCACACACATGGACCATAAATATACGTGCAAACAAAACACTCATGAGCACAAAATAAAACACACAACCTGAAAATGATTTTAGTTTGCACACAACCCCTACTGCAAATGAGTCCAACTGCTCTGTATTTATTTGTGCTTCACTCATTTGAATAAAAAGCCAATTAAAAAAAAAAAAAAAAACAAAAAAAAAAACAGAAATCCAAAGGAGACAGTATAGGGAGAAGAGGAAAATAGGAAGTAAACAAATTACAATTTCAAATAAATAAATAAATAAATAAATAAATAAATAAATAATTGCTACCTTCAAAGTGACAAAAGAGAAAGCCAGAACAGAATAGTATAAGGAATAATTTTTAAAAATTCTTTAAAAATCTAAAAAACACTAGAAATAAAAATTCAATAGGCCGGGCGGTGGTGGCGCACGCCTTTAATCCCAGCACTTGGGAGGCAGAGGCAGGCAGATTTCTGAGTTCAAGGCCAGCCTGGTCTACAGAGTGAGTTCCAGGACAGCCAGGACTACACAGAGAAACCCTGTCTCGAAAAAAACAAAAACAAAAACAAAAACAAAAACAAAAACAAAAACAAAAACAAAAAAATCAATAGAAGAGCTGAGAATCTGTAGTCAAAGAAGGGGCTAGTGAGATGGCTCAATGGATAGAGGTGGTTGCTGCCCAAGCTTGCTGACCTGACTTCGACCCCTACAACCCATACTGCTAGCAGGAGAAACTGATTCCAAAGGAAACTGGGATGATGGGTTAATACTGACTATCAACCTAATAGGATCTACACTCGCCTAGAAGATGGTCTCTGGGCTTGTCTGTGGGGGCTATCTAGATACATTACTTCTAATTATGCAATGGGGGCGGGGTGTCTAAATTAGGTTACTTCTGGCAATGCTGATGAGGGATTACCTTAATTAGGATAGTTGAGGTGGGAAGGCCCATGCTAAAAGTAGCTGGTAACAACCCCTGGTCTTGCGCTAGCCTGCAAAAAAGGTGGCTACCCGAACCCCAATATCACAGCTATTTCCTGACTATGGACCCAAGGCAGCCAGCGTCTGGAGCTCCTTCCCCAGCATGATGCTCTGGCACACCCTTTAACTATGAGCCAAGACAAATCCCTTCTCGTTCAAGCTGCTTTTCCCATAGAAAACAGGAGAAGCAACAAAAGAAGAAAATAAGACGAGTAAATCCAAAGGTCCACACTGACTAACATCACAGTGAGTTCTAGAACACCATGCAAAAGATCTAAGAACTTCAGTTAAAAAACAAGCAAAACAAAAACAGACAGCTAAAACCAATCATACAAAGGAAGAGGAAAAGAAGAACACCTACAGAAAACCTTCTGAAGAAAACCTGAACCTCAGGTTGTTCTCAGGACAACTTAACTGCCATCTGCCAAAATAGCAAAGAAAGGGCTCCCCACACTCACTCTTCCAATATAGCAAAAAAAAAAAAAAAAAAAAAAGGGCAAAAACATAGTCAGAACCCCTGAAAATGAACAGACTGAGAGGCACTTGTTCAAGAAAGTACAGAACAGTCAGCTCTGTGTGGTTCTGGCTCACTGTTGTCTTAAGTCTTATTCCCAGCCCCTGCCAATGACAGGTAGCAGTAGGCACTGCCAGCCGCTCAGAAGGCTTGCACTGGCTGAGTTTGAGTTCCACAGCACCCTGCCACTATTAAGTCTGAAACAATCAGAAGAAATGGAATACTTTTAAAAAAATATTTTTTAATTTTTGTTTTTTTGTTTTTGTTGTTGTTGTTTTTCAAGACAGGGTTTCTCTGTGTGGCCCTGGCTGCCCTGGAACCCACTCTGTAGACCAGGCTGGCCTCGAACTCAGAAATCTGACTGCCTCTGCCTCCCAAGTGCTGGGATTAAAGGCGTGCAACACCACTGCCCGGCTTTTTTTAAATTTTTATTTTACATTTACTGGTGGGTTTTTTGGCCTGTCTGTGTGAGGGTGTCAAGATCCCCTGGAACTGGAGTTATACAGACAGTTGTAAGCTGCCATGTGGGCGCTGAGAATTGAACCCTGGTCCTCTAGAAGAACAGTGTGGTAGTTTGAATATGCCTGGCCCATGAGAATTGGCACTATTAGGAGGGATGGCCCTGTTAGAGTAGGTGTGACCCTGCTGGAGGAGGTGTGTCACTATGTAGGCTGGCTTTGAAGTCCTATGCTCACGCTCCATCTAGTGTGGAGACCCTCCTGCTGGGTGCCTTTGGATCAAGATGTAGAACTCTTTGCTCCCCTAGCAACAAGTAAGTCAACCTGCATGCTGCCATGCTTCCCACCATGATGATAACGGACTAAACCTCTGAAACTGTAAGCCAGCACCAATTAAACAACTGCCTTTATAAGAGCTGCCTTGATCATAGTGTCTCTTCACAGTAATAAACCCCAAACCAAGACAAGCAGCCAGTGCTCTTAACCTCTGAGCCATCTCTCCAGAGCCATGGTTTACTTTGAGAGCTCCAAGCACATAGACAAACTAAAATAAGTAACAGACTAACCAAAGAGGTAAAGCAGGACAGTGAGGAAAGATAGCCACAGGGCTTTGGAAAGCTCAACCGTGGGAATATGGAAGGCTGTGCTTTGAGGGCAATGCTCCCACCCATGAAAGGGCCCAGAAGGCGCTAAGCTCTCAACCCTACCTGACTGAGATCAGGCTACACCCTGCCCTAAGAGGGTCTGCTGAAGACACAACAGAGCAGATGAACAAGGGGCTGAAACCAAAGTAAGATTAATGTTCTCCATCATACTGAACATGCCCAAATACTTGTTTTCACTGATCAAAGTTTGTCTCCAGTTGCTCCTTCAACCGGAATCATCTGGATTAAGGATCAGAATAGAAACAGACTCAAAAGCTAACTCTATAATTTGCAAGATAAACAAGGCAAAGTGCTTATTATCTAGTTGACTGAAATTTTTTCCCTTGAGAATAAATTACACATTATAGAAATTAGACATATTATTTTTACATGCCTACACATCCATTTCTTTTACAGAAATTACCTTCACAGTCAAATCCTCCTCACCCAGTGTGACGTGAACCTGAATCGGGGGATAAACACCTTTGTCTGCATGGTGCTCCATGGTCGCTCTCATTGCATTCTGAAACATATTAGGATTATATTAAAGTATAGTTTTTTAAAGCAACTACTTACAATTTTGAAATATATATATAATGTGAATTTTAAGTTTCCTTTCTCATTAGTTTGAAACTAAAAGTATTTATACATAAAATGTTTTGACTAGTTTCTAAAAGGTATGAGGCACACGAGGCCTGCACTGGCTAAGCATGGGCTAGTAACACTGGGACCTGTGACACTGGGGTAGATACCGATAAAGCCAGAGTAAGTGGAATTAAGAGTAATCCCTAGCTGCTAAGGACTAAGTAGACCTGAGGAGAGGAGACTACACTTGTTTCCCCCGGTTCAATACTAGGTTCCAGACAAAAGCCACTGTCACGGGCATTAGATAAATACGTCACAGCTTACATCAAGTTTTTATTAAGTATTATAGGGTAGAATCTTTGCATGACTGAAATTTCAAGGGGAAAAAAAAATTCAAACACGTTAGGGACAACGGCTTTTTAGGCACTTTTATAGATCAATGTAGGCGCCACAGGAGTTCTTAACTTGTCAAAGCAACGCGAGTACGTCCCACCCTTACTTTCTTAAGTTTTCTGTGGTTCAGTATGTTGTTCTGTATTGTCTTTTCTTTCTGAATTCTAAGCCAGGGTCTTGTTATGCAGCTCAGGGTGGTCTAAAATGCTTACACCTTTCCTGCTTCCACTTGAAAGGTGCTGGGATTACAGTCACAGGTCTGTGGCCCTCCACCCGCCTGGCCAGCCTACTGTTACTGTGCATCATCCCACAGAAAGGCAGCTCTCCACTCCCCTCCTCGGCTCTGCTGCCTGCAGGAGTCTGAGCAGCTAAGGCAGGAGGCGGCACGGCTGCTGATCTAGGATAACCATTTTCAACTGCAGGAACCAACCACACTTATCAACCACCTAGCAAGTGCCCTAGTGGCAGGGAGGGCAACTCTCAACACAACCAGCATGCTTTTACTGAGTTTTCCAAACATGTATAAACAGCAAATAGTTCTCTAAGTCCAATATGAACAACTTCATAAGAACCAAAAAAAACAAAAAAACAAAAAAAAGGCATGTAAGCGGGACTTGCTCAGGGGTAGAAAGTTGGGAAGTACAATTGTACATATTTTGGTTCCTGAAAATACAAATATAAATTTCCTAAGCACCTGTAGCATGCTCTGTTACAATGGCCACTCAATACATCTTTCCCAATCTTCAAAGAGGACTGAGGTTCAAAATGGTTGAATCATTTGCCCAAGGTTACATACTAAGCAGCAGAGTCTTTATTCAACTCCAGGTCTTTCTGGCTCCCTGGTCTGTATGGAGGCACCCATTTGTATAGACAAAAGGCTCACCTCCAGCACAGTGGTATGATACTCACATAAAATGGCATTATCATCATGTAATAGAAGCCCAAAGGCATATTATTTTCAGAGCAGATTCCTAGGCTCAGGCAAGGACTGGTAAATGTTACACAATACTACTTTACAAACCTTGAACAGCTCAAACACCATGTGATAGAGATGGGATGGTACATAAACCACTTGTATTGTCTGTCCTGGTGATTTCGCTACAGAGCAGAAGAGAAACACATGAAAGTACAGAGAGATGTGCTCAAAGCATTCTTTATTCAGAATAAACTGTGGAGTGACACGGAGCAAACATTATTGATGGAGGGAGGTGCTACAGGGGGGACTTGCACCCCACTTCTTCACTGTCTTAGAGTTTGAACCCTGTACTCACATTCACAGATGACAGGGACAAAAGTCCTGATGCTATTTCTCATACTCTGGTGTAAGAGGTTAGCCACCCATCCTCCCACGCTTCTCTAGAACAGTAAGTCTTAAAAGAATTCAATCTTCAGGTAGGACTGTACTTCCCAAGTCCGACATCTTAGAAAAAAAAATGTCTCACCTGGGTAGAATACTGTCTATTCTATTTCAGACATTTCTATGGATAAAACACTGGATTTTAAAAAAAGAAAAAGAAAAGAAAAAGAAAAGCTAGCATCATTTCCCAAGAGATATGTACAACACAGATCTCTGGGAGAACAAAGTAGTAAGACGCCATACTTTCAGAGTACTCTGACCAATAAATAACTGGACTGTAACTCAAGCAGTGAACCAAACTGTCCTCTGAAAAGCTCCCATTTGGAAACATGAGTTGGGGATCTTGAAACTGACAGTGCAGCTCAAGTTCCTAAACTCTCACCTGTGGCGTTGGGTTCTTACTGACTGGGTGGCACCATCAGAAGAAACCACGAGCCACGATACCCCGACTAGGTAGGTACACATTGCTCATATTCAGAGGTTCAGAATGTGGCTTGGCTCAAGCCCATTACAACATAGTTCTTCCTGTCACCTTCTCATAGGATCATCTTAACCTGGGAGAGGTTTCCTTGTCAAATGACCATTATCAGTCTCTGTCAAAGCTCTGAACCCTTTATCCAAAGGCATGGTGAAGACCTTCAGAGCCGCTCACACAGGTAAGCACTGCCTGTCTTTCACACACTCAGCCTTCTGCCTTCAACGATAAAAACTGACTTACAATTCAGGAAGTAGGAAAAAAAATAAACTTTGCTATGAGCTATACAAAAATTTAAAATTTTTCTTAGTATTCTGTAGCTGAAGAAAATACCAAAGAATCAAAATTATCAGTTAAAAAAATAAAGAGAGCCAAAACAAAACAGCAAAATATTCAAACTAAACTCTGTAAGTGTGGATGTGAGCTGCACACATGACCTTCTGCCTTCACATTTAGTGAAGGAGTTGAGGGAAGAGCCCTTCACTGTTCAAGCAAATCGCAACTCGCTCCTTGGCCATCAGAACACCCACTACTTAGGACAGGCGCCCCCAGGCAGGCTTACCATTTAGTTCTTCAAGTTCTAGTTCAGGAGAGTTAACATAATACAAATCACAAAGGCGCCTAGCGTTCTCATAGCCATCTAGTGTGAAGCAAACAAAACAAAGAAGCATTAAAGAAACATACTTCTGTCTTACCCAACAGGAGGCCAACAGTATTGACAAATGAAAACTTAAAACTCTCTGCAGAAGAAAATGTACTTCAGCAATCTTAGCGAGGCAAGGTCTGCTACGTCGGAAAGCCTGAGCCGTAACAGAATGATGACAGAAAGGGCAGAAACATGCCATGAACAAAGCAAAGGAAACAGCACAGGCTAAGGAGATTATGATATACATTAAATATATATGTGCATATATATTTGTCTTTGAGACATCTCAGAAAGAGTTGGTCAGGGTTCCAGAAGTCTACATTTTTATCTATTGTTTGATACCTTTATTTTTGGGGGGGGGTAGGGGGGTGGATTGAAAATGCTTGAAAATTACCTAAAAATTTTTTTAATTCTAGGATTTATTGTTGTCGTTGTTGTTGAGGTTAACAGTCTTACAATGTAACCCCAGCTGGTCTAATCTCAAATTCCGTGGCTGGTCCTGAACTCGCATGCTCTACCTCTTGAGTGCTAGGATCAAGGATCTGCACCACCATGTCTGGCAAGTCTAAGATTCTTACCTTCTACTAACAAAAATCACTATGTATCTACCCATGTTCACTAGGACGCTGGAGTAACAGGAAGGGAAAATGAGAACAACCTAAACCTAATTGAGCATTGCAAGGATAGGCTAGCACTCTGTTACATTCTAAAGAGCCACTCAAAAATGTCAGCTATGGCCACACAGCTATGAGTTTGTAGCAAAATGTGTGGAACACTCCATCTTCTAAAAACAAGAAACCACAGCAGTTGGAGAGAAGACTAAACACAGGCTGCCAGCTGGGCATGGCAGTTCATGCTTTTAAAAGCAGCAGTCAGGAGACAGAGGCAGGAGGCCTACAAAGCATCTTCCAGGATAGTCAGAGACACAAGGAAAAACACTGCCTCAAGGAAAAACAACAAAAACCCAGCACAGGCTTTTGCAGAAGACTTGGGTTCAATTCTCACTATCTACATGGTGGCTCACAACTATCTGTAATTTTAGTTCCAGAAGATTCCACCCCTTCTAGCCTCCAAGAGCACCAGGCACACACATGACGTTCAGACATAAATGTAGGCAAAACACCTATATACTTCATTTTTTAAAAAAATTTAAAAATAACAAAAACTATATACAACTTATACATTGATGTGCACATTATGTCAATAAATAATGCTTGATAAGAGCCTGTCAGGGGTGGCACACATCTTTAATCCCAGCACTCAGGAGGCAGAGGTAGGTGGATCTCTGTGAGTTCAAGGCCAGCCTGGTCTACAGAGTCAAGGCTACACAGAGAAAATCCTGTCTGCAAAAACAAACATGCATATATGCTTTAAAAGATGCAAATTAACCTTACGAATTTTCACTCACTCTTCAAGTTTTAGGAACTAGAAAGAACAGACTTAGAACCTGAATATCTCACTGCACTGATTTACTGTGTGTGTGTGTGTGTGTGTGTATGTATCTGTGGGTATGTGCATGCCAAGGGACATGTATGGAGATCAAAGGGACAATGTTCAGTAGTTAGTTCTCGCCTTCCAACTAGCTAACTTCTGGGGATCAAATTTAGGTTCTAAGTCTTCACACACTGAGCCATCTCAATGGCCTTTTTAGGGAGGATAGGGAAAGATTTGAATTTTCGAAGGAAAACAGATAAATACACTTGCTAACATACAAAACTTTACTAACAGAGAATTGTATTGGGAAGACACTCACCTTCCATCCTGTATAATTAATGTCATGAAGTGATTCCAAACCTAGCACTTGCTCTCATGGTACAGCAAGAGCTGTACGGAAAGGAACAGCGCTCAGCTCTGACTCCGAATCCTGCTACAAGGGACTGATGCACTTACCTTTAATGACCTCGACGACGTCGCAGTTTGGATTTATGCTTCCAATGTGTTTGCGATGAGATGGACTTCCTTTTCCACCAAACAATAAAGCTATCAAAAGCGAAGAACCAAACCAAGTAAGCACATTTGCCTAACACCGCGTTCCAGACTTAAATAGTACTAAACAGGAGAACGAATACTTTCCTTCAGTGTAAAGATGGCATTTTTAAAGTCAATAGAGACACCTTCTTTAAAGAGCAGTAATGTTCACTCTAAAGGGAATTTTCTAGATCAATGTAAGAGTGCTCACTACACACATCAATCAGGTACTTCCTTCAACTTCGGGACACTTACAGTGCTGGTTGAGTAGCATTCTAATTGAGATGCGACTCATGTAGAATCGATCCAAAAAGTACTGAACATTCTGGCTGGTGACAGGATCCACCCCGAAGCTCTCCTTGTATTCAGTCACACCCTGGGCCATGGTGGGAATGACATCATTGTGCCGGTTTCTGATCCTTATCACTGTGTCTGTGAATCTAAACAAAGCTCTCGGTCAGAACTGCCAAATATTTTGACAAGTGACTTCAATACTAAGATACAAGCCGCAGCTACAAAAAGCCCTCCTTCAGAGAAAGAAGTGTCAGTGAAGGCCTTCCCACACTTGTATAAATTCATTTCAATGCATAAGATACACAGACCCCACAAGGTGCAAGGATCTCAAAAAGGAAATGCACCTAATTTTTGGATTCCTGTAACACTACACACTACTGCGAACAGTGTGAGGGCTTCCCTTATCTGTCATCTGAGGCTCACTAAAGAGGATGGCATTCCAGAGACACATCGCCTAAGAAAAGTTCCTTGTTTCTAGGGAGACGCTCCCCAAAGAATCAAGCTGAGTAAGCCAAGAGAGCTGGCTGTGGGTCTCCTCCCTGGAGTTCAGAGAAAAGAAACCACTCGGAATAGAAAATGGAAAAAAGAACTCCGATTTCATTCACCCTGAATTTATATTGTGGGTGAGAAACTGGGCGATGGTGGCACACCATCTCAGTGCTCAGGGAGGCAGAGGCAGGGGATCTCTTGAGTTTGAAGCCAGCCTGGTCTACAGAGTTCAAGGATAACCAGGGCTGCACAGAGGAATCCTGTCTTGAAAAACAAAACGAAACAAAAACCAAAAATCCAAACCTAAACACAAAAACCAAAGTGGATAAGAAAAAGAAAATTGCTGGATTAAAAGAGATTTTCCTGGTCTACAGAGTAAGTTCCAGGATAGCCAGGGCTATACTGGAAACCCTGTCTCAAAACACAAAAACAAAAAAAAGAGAGAGAGAGAGAGATTTTCAAGTCACACTGCCTTCTTGTTTTTGCCAATTTAAGGAGTAAGATTTTTTTTTTTAAAAAAAAAGAAGACTACTTAATTGTGATGCAACAAGCCAATCTCCTGACTCGTCATCAGGACCCGCACCTGAGTGAGTGCTTTCCCGAGACACCAGCTTGAGTGCCATTAGTGCCAATGATTTCCTCACTTTTGGAATTCTTAGCTGGGAATAAACTTCAAAACCAAGCTATTAAAACAAAATATCATTTTAATTTTTTTTCAAAAACAACAACTGAAAATTCCAATCCCCTCCTTAGTTACCAAAGCCAGACAGAGGCCGAAGCAGGCAGCTCACTGTGAACCAGAAGCCAGGCTGAACTACACAGTAGTTTCCAAGAAAGCCTGGGACACATATGAGACCCTGTCTCGGAAAACAAAAACTGGTTTGGAGACACAGCTCAGTTGTTCAAGTGCTTGCCACACAAGCATAATGACCTGAGTTCTGTCTGCACACACTGATCATGTCAAGTGTGGTGACACACATGTGTAACCTCAGGGTGGGAGGAACGGATACGACTACTGAAGTTCACTGGCCAATCTAGCCTAACTGACTTTCTAAGGCAAGAGACCCTGCCTCAAAGTAGGTAGATGACATACATTCCAGAGGCTGATCCCCAAGACTGTCCTCCGGCTTCCACACACACGCACAGACGCCTGCATATGCATGAATTTTTAAAGGAATATAGATGACAGCATTATTCAGCATGACTGCCACCTCATCTCCCAGGCTCAGCTCTCAGAGATGATTTTCAAAGGGTCCTACTGTAGCATTTATAGAATATTCTACCAATTGCCTTCTGTTATGTACCTAGGGCTACCATTTACTAGCTACGAGACCCCAAACTACAAGCCCTCTTTGTGTATGAATGCACTATCTCTGTAGAGTTGCTTTAAACACTGAATGACATCACTCATCTAGAGAGTGAACATCTGACGAGTTACTTTCAAACCAAAAGCATGTTTGAAAAATGTATTACTGACATTCTCTTTAAAAACAAAAACAAAACCAGAACCTTCTCCTTAAAAAAGGAAAAGAAAAAGGTATGACAGTTTCTGAAGACAGTGGTCTTTATACGCTTAACAACATTTATTATAAGCAGATAACTCCCTGGGTAACTAACTGGGTTTATCAACTCTGATGTCAGAACTATGAAACTGGGCATAGGATTTACATTATCTTATAAATCACAGACCATAGAAACCCAGAGATATTTTTATACCTCTTCTATATAACAAAAGAAGCATAAGCAGTTGCTATGTTTCAAAATTAGAGATCTTACACAAAAAATCTAGACTTGAAACTTTTTTCCCCTTGGTGTTTGTTTTTTTTTTTTTTTTTGGTTTTTCGAGACAAGGTTTCTCTGTGTAGCTCTGGCTGTCCTGGAATTCACTCTGTAGACCAGGCTGGCCTCTAACTCAGAAATCCGCCTGCCTCTGCCTCCCAAGTGCTGGGATTAAAGGTGTGCACCTCTATTGCTCCACTAATTTCCAACTCTCCAGGCAGCATATGCACACATGAACAAGCAGTGGAGCAGAGGTGGCTGTCCCTCTGGAAATGTCATGCCCTCCCCAGGTTAACAAACCAAGAGGCATCCAGGTAACATCTAGATTTCTACTGGTCATCACATTTGCATGTCTCTTCTTACAGTAGAGAGGACCGTGTAGCATGGTTTACATCCAGCCCAGCTCCCTGGTTTATACTGTCTTGATGTCTTTAACACCTGTGTGTTGCTATACATGGATACAGTAACTGTTGTACAGTTAAAGAATCCTCAGTGTTAGTCAGTTTCCTTAAAGTGGACCAATAGCAAATTAAGGTAACCACATTTACACTTGTCTATGGTGTTTAAAAAATATAAAGTTGGGGGTTGGAGAGATGGCTCAGTGGTTAAAAGCACTGGCTACTCTTCTATAGAACCTGGGTTCAATCCCCAGCAACCACATAGTAGCTCACAACTGTAACTCCAGCTCCCTCACAAAAATGCATATAAAAATGAAATTAAATAAGTTATTTTTAAAAAGAATATAAAATTGTATTCAGAATAGGATGGTACAATGGTACTCACTCATAAATAGTTTTAGCATCTTCAGCACTCTTGTCTTTAAAATCAAGCAGCTCCTGAAGGCTTTGGATATACCTGAAACACAAACCAGAGAGCTGAGTCTATTCATATTGTAAAATTAGCACAAAGGGTATTTTTAATATTTTATAATTTTAAATGTAGAATACTCCTACAAGTTATAGTTTAAGTGGGATTGTTTTCTTATTTTTCAGACAGGGTCTCATGCAAGCCAGGCATACTACCAAGGCCAGCTTCAAGAAGTTCTAGGGATCAAATCTGGGCTTTGTGCACGCTGAGCAAGTGTTCTATCAGCTGAGCTGCATACTGGTCCTCAGATAGGAATTTTACACCCACTAGCATTTGAGTGAAGTTCTAGGCACATCATAAGTATCTATGTTCAGGCTGGAGAGATGGCACATCCGTAAAAAGCACCTTCTGCTCTTCTAGACAACACAAGTTCAGTTCCCAGCACTCACAGAGGACGGCTTGCAATCATCAATGACTCCAGCTCCAGGGGACCCAATATACTCTTCTGGTCTCTGTGAACAGCGACACACATTGCATACAATCATGTAGACAGAAATAAACAGATGAACACACAGACAGACAGACAGACACACACACACACACACACACACACACACCCCTACCTTAGAGAGAGTGGAGTTGGGGGGGGGGGGGACACGACACTCCATGAAGCCCAGCTAGGGCTTGCTGCACTCAAAGTCAGTGACTCAAAAGTCACAGCTGCCACCCTGCTTTAGCCCTGGCACTCTTTATCTTCACTGGCAAGAAAAAGTAATCTTCAGGGGATATTTAAATTCCTACCCTTTATAAGACAAGACCAGATTTCAAAAAGCAGGATGAGCTAGTTCAAATGAAGAATTGTAAGGAATGGAAGATTACATTCTCTGCTATGTATCCCGTGACACTTTCTAGACCACTTTCCTCATGTAACTACATTTGCAGCTGCTCCATACACGAACTAACTAGCCTCTGGGGACCAATACGCAGCAGTCATTCTTTTACTCCTTAATATTTACTTTTAATTTCTGTGTGTGTGTGTGTGTTCCTGTGTGTTCCCTCAGAGGTCAGAAAAGTATGACAAATCCCCTGAAGCTGGAGTTACAGGCAGCTATGAGTGGCCTGACCTTGATCCTCTGGAAGAGCAGTGAAACTCTTAACCACTGAGCCAACTTTCCAGGCCCTTGTTTGTCTTCTTTTTATCGTGACTCATTTTGAATGACATGTACTTGTGTGTTGGGGGAGCACGTGCACATGTGAGTACTGGGATCCCTTGCAGCTGCAGTTACAGGTGCTGGAAACAGAGCAGGGCTCCTCTGCAGCAGTGCTAAGTAAGCACTCTTAACTTCTGAGCTGTAGCTCTCTAGCCGCTTGTTTTTAAATAAATGTTTGGTCAGCTTATCTCACAAACTATAATACCTCTGAAGAGAAAGCTAGCATCTCCATTAATCATAATCAGAAAATGTTCTCTAGTTACATTTTTTTTCCACATCATTTTTTTCACTTGACCCTGGCCATGCATACAAACAAAAATTTTGTTTAAAGTTTTTCTCCCCCTTGGTATGCTGCCTCACACTGTTCATTCCTGCACCAGGGAGGCAGAAAGAAGGTGGATCTCTGTGAGTTCAAAGTCAGCCTGGTCTGCAGAGTGAGTTCTAGACTAGCCAGAAATACACAATGAGCCCATCTCAAAAAACAGAAGAAAGTAGCTTTTACCTGGACACAGTAACTGGACATGGTAGCACATTCCTATAATACCAGTTCCAAGGAGACAGAGGCAAGAGAATCTCTGCAAGTTCATGTCAGCCTAGTCTGTATACTGAGCCCCAAGCCTGCACAGGACAATGTCTCAAACTAGTAAAGACTGAGTACCAGAAAGATGGCTCAGTGGGTAAAGGCATCAGTCCTCCAGCCTACTAACAAAGTTTGATCCCTGGGACCATATGGTGGAATGAGAGCGCTGACTCTTGCAAGACTCTCCAACCTCTACTAGAATCCAAGCACATGGGTACTCTCTCACACATACACACACATTAAAAAAAATCGTAAAATGTAATTTAAAACAAAATTAGTTAACACTTTAAAATTAACAAGCAGGCTGTAGTGGCACATGCCTATAATCCCAGCACTAGGGAGGTGCAGGCAGGAAAACGTCTCAAAATAAACAAATATTAGAAATATAAAGGAAATGGTGGTCACATAAAAAAATACGTATACACTTAAAACTTTTATTATAAGGCCAAAGAGACGCTCAGTGGTTAAGAGAATTCTCTGCTCTTCCAGAGGACCTGAATTCGGTTCTCGGCAACCCTAAGTCAGCTCACAACCATCTGTAACTGAAGGTTCAGGGGATCTGATACCTCCATCTGGCCTCCACAGGCACCAGGCATACCATTGGTGCACAGATACACATCCAGGCAAAACAGCCATACACATAAAAAAAAAAAAAAACTTTTTAAATATGAAAACCTTATTATTTTGGCAAAATTGCAGTTTCCATGTAATTACTTCTATTTTTAAAAGGGAAAAACTGAGGAAATATGTTCACACTATACCATCACACCAAACTTGTTAATACAGATGTTAAAAAAAAAAACAAAACAAACAAACTGATCAATGCAGAACTGTGTGCATACTACATTAGTACACTGAACTTATTAATATAAATGTTACTAAAAAGCAGAAGAAAAGTTGTAACTTTTGTGATCTTTTTATTGTTTGAAGCAGGATCTCACATAGATGAGTCTAGCCTAGAACTTGCTATGTAACTAAGCACGACCTTTAGCTTCTGATTCTTCTGCCTCCACTTCCCAAGAGTGCTGGGATGGCAAGTGTGTATCACTTCCTGTGGTTTATGCAGTGCTAGAGGTTGAAGCCAGGACCTAGTGCATGTCAGCAACCACTCTACCACACTACATCTTCATCCCCTAGTCTGTAATCTAAAAAAAGATGTACTTCACCAAAATAAACTCGCTTTATAATAAGGTACGTGCATCCCTGGATACATGCAATCATTCTGAGATACCATGGTATAACAGAGACAGACACATCCAGGATTGAAACCCAGGGCTCCAGTGTCTGTGCTCACACCTGGACAAAGACTGTATCGTGTCTTAGCTTCCTCACTAGTAAAAGGAGTTAACAACACCTATCAGGCATGGTTGAAAAAAATAAATAAAAAGAAATGTGTATATAAGTATATAGCCAACAGCTGGGCGGTGGTGGCGCACGCCTTTAATCCCAGCACTTGGGAGGCAGAGGCAGGCGGGTTTCTGAGTTCAGGCCAGCCTGGTCTACAGAGTGAATTCCAGGACAGCCACGGCTACAGAGAAACCCTGTCTCGAAAAACCAAAATAAGAAAAAAAAATATATATATAGCCAACAAATAGTAGCTACTTTTCTCATTAGAATATAACACTCTTGCAGATACAATAACATAAATCTTAAATTTAGTATCAGTACTTCTGTGCAGGCCTAATGTGTTTTCTTAAAACCAAGAGACTTTAATGAAATACAGTGTTGAGAAGACAAGATATACACAGAGCAGAGGGGTGCTTCAACTGCCTTCAGAATCTACTGAAGGGTATATGCAGGACAAGAGAGGTGGTCCAATAGTTAAGAACACATGCTACTCTCAAGGAGGACTCAGATTGGATTCCCACCACCTACATCAGGCAGCACACAACTGCCCATAACTCTAGTTCCAAGGGATCTTGTGTCCTCTTCTGGCCTCCACAGACACCTGCACATGTGTGGTAAGTCTATTCTTAGGCACACACCTTTAATCTCAGCAGTAGGGAGAAAAAAGTCTAGCAGATCTCTTTGAATTTGAGATCAGCTTAGTCTACATAAAGTTCTAGGCCAGCCATCCTGTTTCCAGGACAGCCAGGGATACACAGAAAAACCCTATTTCTGAAAACAAAAAACAGAGCAAAACAAAAAAGATGGGCTCTTACCAACTTTGTACCAGCTGTACAGATGGGGTCCTGAGAAGATTATCTGGAAGAAGGCTTATTTCTTTCATTATATTTGCCAATCTAACAGGCAACTCTTGTCGCAGAAACATAAATGAAGTCTTTTCACAGGCATTTACTGATCCTGAAACCAAGCACAGTGAAAGGCAGTAAGTAGAAGGCACAAGGTATCAGGAGTTTGAAAAGGAAGGAGTCACTTGGCAAGGCCATAACGGTAGATTTACCATAGAGAGGAAGGGACTAAGAAACAAAAATATATCCAGGCACAGTTGAGCTAACTGGTCTATAAAGTTACCCTGATTCCAGAATGATCTTCCAACTTTGGAAATTCCAACAGCTCAGTACAACCATGTAGTTACTTTGTTATACTTCAGGATTACTATTCATCCTAGAATTCAGGTAAGCCAAATTTGTCTGCATAAGGCTCAGGGCCTGTGAAGAGAACTGGGAAAAGCCCCTTCTATACTCCCCACTGCTGTCTTTAGAAATTCTGATTCCAGCCGGGCAGGTGGTGGCGCATGCCTTTAATCCCAGCACTTGGGAGGCAGAGGCAGGTGGATTTCTGAGTTCAAGGCCAGCCTGGTCTATAGAGTGAGTATCAGGACAGCCAGGACTACACAGAAAAACCCTGTCTCGAAAAACCAAAAAAAAAAAAAGAAAAGAAAAGAAATTCTGATTCCTGCTGGGAAGTAGTGGCACGAGTCTTTAATACACTTTTAAAGCACTTGGGAGGCAGAAGCAGGTGGATCTCTATGAGTTCAAAGCCAGCATGATCCACAGAGTGAGTTCCAGGACAGCCAAAGCTAAACAGAGAAACCTAGTCTCGAAAAACAAAAACAAAACAAAACAAAAACAAAAATAAAAAAAAAAAAAAGAAAAAAGAAAAGAAAAAAGAAATCTTGACTCATGACTTCTGAGTAAAGTCTGACCCAAGTCATTGATTCTATACAAATACTAACCACCAGAACAGTCAGTCACAGAGGTTTTCAAGCAACAGAAGACAAAGACCATAAACACCACTGTCACCAACCACCAAGTGGAACCTACTCAGTTGTCTGAATACTGGGAAAATCACCTGCCCCTTCCTCCAGATGTTCGGCAGAATAGTTGGTAAGTATCTATCCCTTGGCAAGCAGCTTCACTTGAACTAAAAAGTCACATTTCAGCAATCCATTTGAAACTAATTCAATCTCGCAGATGGAACCTTAGCAGTAACTATCTTGTAAACAGTAGCAATATAATGGAAAGCATCTTGTCAAAGTTTAATAGGGTATTCATGAACAAGGTGAACATTCCTACACCACAGTACAGGCATTTACTAATAAAAGCAAAACACACACACACACACACACACACACACACACAAACGGGGGCCTTTCATATTCCCTTACTAAATAAATACAAGAAAAAGCACCCGTCACTGCAAACCACAATTTTAAGATAAAGTACCTAGCTACACCACTAATCTCTCATGCTGGCTAACCATGTTATAACCTGACAGCACGGCCCAAAAGATAACTTTTTCTACTCCAGAACTTTCGGAGTTCAATGTTAAGAGTTTATATTAAGCATTTTCCTTTCTCCCTCATTACTTCTGATGAGAAGCCAGAAGTCAAAGGCCTAATTCTGCAGTTCTGCAATCTGTTACACACAGACAACACCATGCACTTTACACGTGCTTGAGACTGACTGCTGCTGAAACGAATTTGCTCTCGTTGGAAACACTGGAAAGGAAAAGCACCGGGCCAGTAGGAACTTGTTTTCCTGCCATCACGCCACTCCAAACGATCATCGCTGTGCTGGCACTGATTTCGCCTCTGCAGAACGCCACCCTCGAAGCAATGTGAGCTCTGGCCTTGAATCTGAGCAAGGCTTCCCCGAAGACACCCGGTCCCCAAGCGCGCACATAGGCACGTGCGCGGAAGGCTGCAGTCCGCGGGGCCCCTGCTTTGTTTTTCTGCACACTCTAGTCGCACGCCCCTGTTATGTGCCCGGCCTGCCAGCGCCCGCACCCTCCGGGGAGGAAGGAAGCACCTAAGACGCAGGGGAGGCGACACGAGGGAGGAGGGGTGCGCCTGGGAAGACTGGGCCCGCGCACGAAGGCCCGACGGCCCGGCGGCCGCCCTCACCGAAGTCCAGGAACTGCTTCATGGAGAGTGGCGACGGCGAGAAGCGCGCATAGAAGTCCACCTGGCCCGGAACGCCGCTCTCCGGCGCCGGCCGGGAGCCCGAGGCCGAGTCCGAGGACAGGCTGCGGCTGACGCAGGGGACGGCGCAGAGCGGCCTGACGCTCTTGCCGCCCCGCAGCAGCCTTGCCAACCTCATACCGAGCCCCGCCGGAGGAGCCGGAGCTCCCGGCGCCAACCTGCCGCTCTGTGCCGCTGCCGGGGCGATACGTGCGGGACGTGGCGGGCCGCGGGGGCGGGGAGCTGCTGTCAGCGTCGAGACCACCGCCCCCTCTCTGGAGCCACGCCCCGCAGGCGGAGCCCCGAGGAAACGGGGGCGGGCGGAAAGGGAGCGCTAGCCACCGCCCCTTGTTAAAGACACGCCCTGTGGGCGGAGCTCCGGGAGGACGGAGGCGGAGAAAGAAAAGGAGAACGCTTCTCAGCCTTGTTGGGTGGGGCCGCTGTAACCACCCGGAGCAAGTGGCCTGGATCCTGGCACTTTGGAGAGATAGGGCGCTGGGAGGGAAGCTTTGCTAATTTTCTGGGAGCCCGGCTCGTACAGTCCTGCTCGCGCTGTGTGGCACCCCTTCGCACCCCGTCTTTTGTACTTCCTCCTCCCTCCCAGTCTCAGCTGAAAAGCGCTAAACTGTGCGGGATCGTTGGCAGTGAGCCTGTCCTCGAAACGCCCTTGGATCATGTAAACCCATGATTCACAGGTGCAGCCAAAGAGTGGTACAAGAGGTGAACTTGGGGGATGTGGCTCTAAAGAATAACACAGCTTCGACAGTCCCGGGAAGAGCGCGTTGAAGCACTTTCTGCAAGCAATATTGCCACAATACTTAAAGATTCTTCACTCTGTCTTTCTGTTAATTCATTATCTTAGAGTCACAAAGTGCCTGCTCCATCTTTTCGATGTATAGAAATAGTGAATGTAGGATTAGAGTATATTTAATATCTTTTTTTTTTTTTTTTTTTTTTTTTTGTTTTTCGAGACAGGGTTTCTCTGTGTAGTCCTGGCTGTCCTGGAACTAACCCCGTAGACCAGGCTGGCCTCGAACTCAGAAATCCGCCTGCCTCTGCCTCCCAAGTGCCGGGATTAAAGGTGTGCGCCACCACTGCCCGGCTTATATTTAATATCTAATCCCATCAAAATCACGTCTGTCTTCTGAACACTGTAACGCCCACATCCAGCTACCCTAACGCTTGATGTGTTTTAGGTGCAAGAAAACTATCCAACCACGTGTGTGACGTTTTATCAGTTATATAAAGTACACATAGAATAGCACTTCATGCCAGGCGGTGGTGGCGCATGCCTTTAATCCCAGCACTTGGGAGGCAGAGGCAGGCAGATTTCTGAGTTCGAGGCCAGCCTGGTCTACCGAGGGAGTTCCAGGAGAGCCAAGGCTATACAGAGAAACCCTGTCTCGAAAGAAAAAACAAACAAAAAACAAAAACAGAATAGCACTTCATAGCTCCCGCTGGTCACTTCTGGGTTTTGTAAAACACAAATTCTGAAGGCTGGGATGTAGCTCATATCCAAAGCCCTGGGTTTCATCCCCAAACTCAAAACATTGTGTTGGCCCAAATTTATCATTTCAGCGATCTGCAAGTGTAGGTAGCAGAATAGGCATCAGAAGTTTAAAGGCCATCCTTCGAAATCATGCCAGCCTGTAATTCAGACTCCTATTTCAAAACAAAGAAACAAATACCTGTTGCCCATCCCCACACAGACAGAAAAGCAGAAATTAGATCAGAGTCCCTTTAAAGTAAGCTGTTATTCTGTATCCAACAAACTGTGTGTAGCACAAAGGGGGGATATTGTCCACCTGGAAACAAAAGCAGGAGGTTTTGACACTAGAGAAAGAAAAAGAGTTTTTCAAGTATCCAGTAGAAATTGTGGTCTCTTGGGGTTCTTAGTCTCATTTATAAAAGAATCTAAGAATAGACTAAATTAGACGCTCAAGAATAATTCTATTAAAGTTTAAAAGAAAAAACTCCAAGGTAGACAAGCTGTGCACCTCACCCTGGAGGAGGAGAATGGAGTAGAGAAAGAAAACAAAAAGCCAAACAAACGAAAAAAACCATGCTGTTCCAGTTACTGGCACGGAGGCCAGCCACAGGGTGGGAAGCCCAAAGTATCAGAAAGCATACTTAGGTTTTGGCCAGCATCGAAGAGGGAGGTGAATGAAGGGAAGGAAAAAAGGAAAATTTGTGCCTTTTTGACTCTGACCCAGTACCTCATGGTGGTTTGTAGGGACATTGTTGGGGAAGGAGGAGTTCTGGGAAGGAAATGTACAATATCTCATTAAAGGAAAAAAAAATACTGCTTCTATCTCTTTAGTACAGCATAAGGTGAGTCTGCTTTCCTAGGACTCCTTGGCCAGTTGACACTGCCCAACTGCAATGTTCGGTCTCCACCCAGGCCAGAGATTCTAGCCCCTTGACCAAATGTTTTTTTTTTTTTTTTCTTTTTTTTCCCCCCTCGAGACAGGGTTTCGCTGTATAGTCCTGGCTGTCCTGGAACTCACTCTGTAGACCAGGGTGGCCTCAAACTCAGAAATCCACCTGCCTCTGCCTCCCAAGTGCTGGGATTAAAGGCATGCGCCACCACTGCCTGGATGGGGTTGTTTTTTTTTTTTTTTTTTTTTTCCTTAATGGATCTTTACAGCTACTCTAACATTAAGTCCTCTGTTGGATCAGACCCTGTAAAAAGAGATGGACAAGATGCTCATTTCATATATTTTTGGTGTATAGCTGGGAAATGATAATTTTCAAAAGGTGCCCTTGAATCCCAGCTTATAATATCTCCAACATAGTACAGTGAAATGATTGTTTAGAGAAATGACAAGTCATTATACATTGAAATATCCTTAACAAAACAAGCTATTTTTATAGCTGTTCCTCTGTCTTACTGCTGTTCTTCAGTGGCCTGTAGCTCAAACTAATACATCTGCCAAAGGGAACATATTTGGGAAAGTAAATTCAGGTATTCTACAACACCATACTGTCAAATGCTATAGAGCTTGTTGTTTGAAAGGATTAAGTTTCTTCTGGATGACTCCAAAAGCAGTTGGAAACTACAGAGTAACAGACATGATTCAACATGGAAAACTGTTGTTGGTTATACAACCATTTCACTGAGATGGGCATCATGGAGGGAGGGGATCTTGTCAGTGACCCTTAGCTAAGAGTCTAGAAAACAGCTCTATAAAAATGGCCCTAGGGAGCAGTGGGAAAATAGTGTAGTGAAATGAAAAGAGCCTAGGTTCCGGCTTAATGTTTTGACTGTGCTGTGTTAGCCATGTGACTTTCCTTGTGTGACTGTCTTAATCTCTCTAAGTATCAAGGTTTGTATACACTCAGCCCAGGGGGAGGGGTACTATTAGAAGGTGTGGCCCTGTTGGAGTAGGTGTGACCTTGTTGGAATAGATGTGTCACTGTGGGTATGGGCTTTAAGACTCTCATGTTAGCTGCCTGAAAGCTAGTCTTCTCCTGTCTGCCTTCAGAAGATTTAGAACTCTCAGTTCTTCCTGCACCATGTCTGCCATGTTCCTGCCTTGACGATAATGGACTGAACCTCTGAACCTGTAAGCCAGCCCCATATAAACGTTGTCCTTTATAAGACTTGCATTGGTCATGGTGTCTGTTCACAGCAGTAAAACCCTAACTAAAACACTAAGTATCAATACAGTACTAGAAAAGTACAACAAGTGCCTTCATAAGTTATTGTAGCATAAATAGTATAGCTATCTATGTTTACACAGTGCTCAGGCCTTACTAAAGAGCTGATAGAAGGCATCTCATTATTAGGATTTTATAAGAACTATTAACATAGGTGGTATGCCAGAGGTTCAGTAGAAAATAAATTAAAGTTGAATATTAAATATCATTCAGATGACCTCCTATCCATTTTTAAAGAGTATTTTATGTTATTATGTGCATAAGTGTTTTGCCTGTATCTATGTATGTGTACCATGTGTGTGCCTGTGGGTGTCAGATGAGGACATCAAATCATCCAGAAAGGACGTTCTGGATCATCATGAACCAGCATGTTGGTGCTGGGACCAAGCCCAGGTAAGTCTTCTACAAGAACAACTCTATACCACCGAGCCTTCTCTCCAGCTTCTCTCATCCATTTCTATTATTAATTTTTTTTTTTTTAAAGACAGAGTCTCACTATATATCTATGGCCGTTCTAGAACTCACTATGCAGCCCAGGCTGACCTCAAATTCAAGAACTCTGCCTGTTTCTGCCTCCCCCAAGTGCTGAGCTAAAGGTATGTGCCACCATGGCTGGCAACTTCCACTACTCTAACTTCAGCCTCTCCTGCTGCCTTCTTTCTTCTTCCTCTTCTTTCTAGATCATTCCTTGAGCTCCAGATCCTTCTGCTAGATAGGACACAGCATCATTCATCTCCCTCCACCTGTCAGTAGTAGTGGGGCCTGGACTGGTTGTTGTCGATGCTATTAATAACTCTATTAGTTATTAAGACGACCTAGCCAGCCCTCCTCCCCAATAATCAAGATAAGGTCCTATTGATTTATTTAATCAGCTTTAGTACAATTCCTGGGCGATTATCCCTAATCTATTTTTCTAGGCTTGACTAGTTATTTCCCAGCTGTGCTCCTCAAGTTCCTTGCTGTTTGAGTCTCAGCTGGGCTGCAGTTTGTTCTCAGGATGCACTTCTCTCCCTCTACCAAGTCCTGGTCTAATGGAGACCTTTCACTCTGTCTTCTTTCTCCTTCTTTCTCTCATTCTCTCTCTACCTGCAACCCCCAGCTCAGTAACTGAAACACTGCCTACCTCTATTCTTTCCAGTAATTGGCTATAGCCACTTTTACTTAACCAATAGCTTTAAATTGGGGAGCAAGGTTTACACAACCAAGGCCTATGTACATGAGAATTCACTTATCTGGGAGTGACCAGATCTTTGCGTCCAGAATTTAGCATTTGTATTACACAGCACTAGACCAACCCACAGCAGCCTGGACAGTTGTTAACCCGTCTTACCATCTCATCAGCCCCATCACCTGTTTTATGGAGTACCTGTTTTTCTTCTCCCAACTATGTTCTTTTTTTTCTTTTTTTCTTTTTTTCTTTTTTTTTCTTTTCTTTTTTTTGGTTTTTTTGAGACAGGGTTTCTCTGTGTAGCCCTGGCTGTCCTGGAACTCACTCTGTAGACCAGGCTGGCCTCGAACTCAGAAATCCGCCTGCCTCTGCCTCCCAAGTGCTGGGATTAAAGGCGTGCGCCACCACCGCCCGGCCCAGCTATGTTCTTTAAGCTTCCACCAGACATACAGAGAATGAGCATGGAAGAGCATACATAGTCTGTCAAATGTTCTCTCCTTCCTTTTCCCTGTCCTCTCATCTTACCTTTTTGCTTCTAACTGAAGAGGTTGCCCTGGTGCTGGAGAGGACGTTAAAAAAGAGCTGTGTTACTCATCTGTGTGGGATGTTTTATATAATCCTTTTTAAAAATTGTTTATTTTTTTATTTTTTTTTTATTTAGAGACAGGATCTCACTATGCATGATCTGCCTTTGTCTTCTGAATGCTGCGATTAAAGGCATGAGCCAGAATGTCCCAGTCCATACTCATAATCCCCTCACCCTTAATTTAGCAGACTTGAGCCAGACTTCAAATTCACAGAGAATTTATGATCCATGAAGGACGAGTTTAGCAGACAAGCATGGGGGAAGGAGTGGAAAACAAGATCGGCAGTATCATCCCAGTCTCCAGTGCCCTCTGGCTTCCCAGGGCTGAGAGTACAAAAGGAGAGAAAGGTCATCTATTCCTTCCTGGGGCCGGCTTTGTGTTCCTCTCTCTTGTGGCCACAGTTCCCCAGTGGCTGAACACACACCCCTAAAAATAATCCCTTCACCAAATCCTATTCCATTTCCCTTCTGAGTATGTTGTCGTTTCCTAATGCACTAGAAAGATCATTTTCAAGAAAAGGAAAGAATTAAGATCATGTGTCAATTACCATGTGTCAAATTTCTTATTTACATGCAAATTAAAGGAGAGCATTAAAAAATAACAACAAACTGTAGAGCCAATTCAGAGGCTTAAGACAAAGTCAAACAACAAGTAATACAAAAAACAAAAAAAAACAAAAAAACAAAAAACCAACAACAACAACAACAAAAAAAAAACAAACCTTGCAGAGACTGTACAATTGGCTTTGGCACTGGTGATCCCTCTGCTAATAGCGTGATCTGCTGTATCTGGTTTTCTACAGTTTACAGAGTTATGAAACAGCTGGAAGACAATCAAGTCTCTGGGAGTTTTTGCCTTATAGAATGTCTAGCATTTCACCACCAAGCTCGCCTTCTTAACAGGAAAATTCAGAGTGCATGGTTTGGAGTCCATCTACATAGAGACTATGTAGATCAGGATTTGTTTTAGGGGAAACGTTGTTTTTGTTTTATTTTGTTTTGGTTTTGAGACAGTCTTACTATGTCGTACTACGGTCCTGGAATTCACTATGTAGACCGGGCTGGCCTCCAACTCAGAGATTCACCTACTTCAGCCTCCAGAACGCTGGGATTAAAAACAAGGACTCCTAAACACCTGGCTTTGGAAACAGTGTTCTTTATTTGGAGAAAGTTCTTTAAAGCAGGAGAGAAGATTCCTAACCTCCACCTCCCACTGCTCCCTCCCCACCCCCCATGCTGACCACTCTCCCAGAAAGGCTCACAAACAGCAAGCCTGCGGAGAAAACCCTGAGAAGAATCCACTTCCCTAAGCAAAGGGGAACAAAGGGAGACAAAAGGCAGGAAATGGGCTGATTTACTTCTGTATAGTCCTTTTGTTTTGGTTTTAGACACCTTCTCCCTATGTAACCTTGGCTGACCTGGAGCTAGCTATGTGAAACTTGCTGGCCTCCAACTCACAGAGATTTCCCTGCCTAAGGTTTCTATGAGCAGTCAGACCTTCACTGACCACTTTGAGTAGTTTTTTAAAAAAGTTAAACAAACAAATAAGCAAACACTCACACACACACAAAAAAGTTGTTGAGACTAGATCTTTTTAGATATTAGCCTTTGTAGATATTGGGGGGAAAAGATAAATTTTCCCCTAAGAATTGGAGCCATTAGGAACATGCACAGGAGACTAAGTGAAAGCGCAACAGAGAGATAATAAGAATTTACAGCTGGTCATAGATAGAGAGGACTCTGAGACTTTAGACACACTGGGATTGGCACTGGTAAAAGATAATTTGAGGGCAAGCAATGAAAGATATGGGAAACTTATGAAAAATATAGAAAGTTTTTATGACCCTTAGACCTGAGCAAAAGAATGCAGGTTCCCTAGTTCCACCAAGAATTCGAAACTAGATATAAGATTTTAGGCCTTCACTGCCCCGGGATAAGTTCTATATACCAGGAGGTGTACATTATCCCTGAGTCAGAGGACACTTGCTGGATTAACATTCAAAAGAGAAAGGGAGGGGCTAATTAACATTTCTCAGATCTCAGGGAAGAGAACCCACCTGCAGGTGGGGAAGGCCCAAAACAGGAAGACACATTCCTGACCACAAAGAAAGATACAAGTCATCTGGGTGGTTCCAGGAACTAGTTGACTTTCCACTGTTTTTATGTTATGTTTCCTTGATTACTCCTTCACCCCCTCCTCCGTTTGTGGGCTCCCCTATATAAGACCGCCCCTGACCAGGCTGTCTTGTCAATTCCTCTGCCCCTTCATGGGTAATGAATTGACCATCAGTTGACTGATCCTGAAATATACCTCATGCTGTTGCATCAAGAATGGTGTCTTGTGAGTTATTGGGTAGCCGCAAATTTCTGAGGCTTGAGGGAGGTCCTCCCTTCGTGAGAGGGTCTTACAGCAGGATGACTCAGTGAGTACTGATGCCTGCCACCAACTTTGATAGAGCCGCAGGATCCACTCTGTGAAAGGAGAGAACTGAACCCTGAGAGTTACCCTCTGGCCTGTCTCACAGAGGCTGGGTCTGTTGGACCCTAAGATCCAAACCGGGAAGACACACTCCCACAGACACACTCAGAGACAGGGGGTTCGATGCAAAAGCAAGAGATTTACTGATCCAGTGCACTGGGGTTCCCCCACCCCCCACACTCAGGCTAGAGGAACCCTGAGCTAAAGCTAAGAGCAGTTTTTATATGGTTTTCACAGGGTTTAAGAGGGCAATCTTACAGTCACCTCTTAGACAATGCTAACCACAAAGGCTGACCTCAAACCAGGCTGCTCCCACGCCCGGTTTCTTGGCAACTCATATTTATACATTATCCTATGAGTGTTAGCTGAGTCTATCTTATCATAGTTCCTGTTTACCCAGGTTTATTGCACTAAGGGCCTAGCTTCCAGATAACCTTGGGCCCTTCTCCTGGAATGTATATGTAAGTCTTTGGAATGAACTTCTCCCAGGGTGTGTCTCTAGAGAATTTAATTTTTAAATTTACAGATTCTTGCCAGGCGGTGGTGGTGCACGCCTTTAATCCCAGCACTTGGGAGGCAGAGACAGGCGGATTTCTGAGTTCGAGGCCAGCCTGGTCTACAAAGTGATTTCCAGGACAGCCAGGGCTACACAGAGAAACCCTGTCTTGAAAAACAAAACAAACAAACAAAAGTTTACAGATTCTTTCATCCCCCCCCCCTTTTCTTGTGGCTGATTCTGTAAGGCCCCCACAAAGGGAGGACCTCACCCAAGCCTCAGGAATTCACAGTCACCCAGTAACCCACAAGACACTGAACTTGATGTAATCAGCAAGAGGTATATTTTGATCAGTGTACTGAGGTCAAGACCCATGACCCACGCAGGGGCAGTGGGGTCTGACAGGGGTGGGGGGGTGGGGGGGGGTTGGAGAGAGAGAGAATTTAAAGCCCAAAACCACAACTCAGGGAGGGAAACCACAACCCAGGAAGAGTAAAGGAGGGCTATTGGAGAGCACCTGTGGAAAGTCCCAACCCATTATTCAGTTTGTGATAGGGTCCAAGGAACAGTCATGGGGAACATTTTGTGTAGGCTATTCTCAAAGAGCCTATTCGTAACCAACCATCTATCTTGTGGTCAGCCAAGTTCCTGAAACACAGAGCTCACGACCAAGCTGACCTGTATTCTTGGTTCTGTTCAGCCTGCTAGGAGTTTTTGAAAAATTTTAACCCTTTCAATTCCAATCTTGGAATCACAGGTTGTCATCTTGGTATACAGCGTGATAGTGTTGTCTAAACATAAGCACTTGTATGGTATTAATACGATCTTTACCAAATCTAACCACGTGATTTAGAATGCAGGGGCCAAAGGTGAGCAATAGAAGCATGATTATAAGGGGTCCCATTATGGTGGAAACCAAAGTAGTAAACCAGGGAGATTTATTGAATCACAATTCAAACCATCCTAGATTCTGTTCTCTTTCTCTTTATCTCTTAGCCAGCCTTTCTCGGACTTTGGCCATGGAGTCTTTGATTACTCCTGAATGATCTATATAAAAACAACATTCTTCTTTTAAGGCTGCACACAACCCACCTTGTTGGAGGACGAGGAGATCTAATCTCCTTCAGTTCTGCTTGACCACCTCAGAAAGGGAGGCCAAGGACTCCTGTAATTTAGAGATTGAATCTTCCATTGCCTGAGTGTCTACATCGATAGCCTCTCTAAGTCCTCAGTAGTACTCAGGCTGTAAAGCTAGGGCGGTTCCTCCAGTGGCTATCCCTGCAGCTACTCCCAACCCCAAAAGGACTGAGAGAGTCATGCTAACGGGTTCTCTCTTGGACCTGTGGAGTCTTCTCTCTTAGGTGTCTAGGAGATCATTTTCAGCATGGTATATTAACCTAGGCACCAGCTGAACCATGACACAGAAGTCTTGGGTTTAGTTCAGCACCCTGGAATTAACACAAGGTGGTGAGTCCTGTTCCACATGCCCACCAACCATCTTCAGAAGGGAGCAGGTAACTGACACTGTCTTCCTGTGCTATATGGATGATCCTACTGCACAGATGGGAGAGTGTGTGGCACTTGGGCAGAGTCCTTGTCCAGAGACTGCTGATAATGTGATTCTGGCACCTCAAGAGGTCCAGCAGCAGCTCATAGATTAGCTAGAGACAGAATAGTTAACCATTAGCTCCATGGCCTCATAATAAGGGGGGGGGGATGCTATATCATAACAGAGCCAGCAAGCCTGAGTGGCCTCTGAATTAGTAGAATTTAACACCTCAAAAGCCCGCTCAATCATCTGGACCAATCTAGGCTCTGATTCATCTGAACTCTGCTGAGTCTCCTCTGCCGTAGCTCCCTGGGTTGGAAGTACCGTGGGCTGAGGAGATCTGATAGGTATGGAGGGGGGGATTCTGGTCTCTTCCTATTTGGGGGTGGCAATAAGACAGAGTTGGGACTTACTACGGAGTAATCTGAGGCTTCAATTTTCAGTGTAATAGTGAAAGTGAGCCCATAATCATACCCTGAATGATACAGCTTGAGTCCCCATGTCCTTCCCTGTAACCATCTTATGGCAAACTCTTTTCCAGGTTTAGTAAATTAGATAAACAATGGGTTGCACGTGAAGACAGTGAAGGGGCCTTCTCCTGTCCACCTCCCTAAATCTAGAGACAAGACGTTTCCTGCCCAGGAATTGGGAGTAGCACTGACCTGGCCAGCACATTGATCTTTAGTCAGACCCTTCTGGGTAGCCGCACAGGTGACATTGATCAGGTCCCAAGAGGATTTAGGGTTCCATCATGTATCTCCCGATGTCTTGCATCCCCAGCTCGCACAATAGAACTCTCCTAACCCCCACCCCCCAGGTGTGCTTCATCGTTCTTGTTAGTCGGTCGCAGGGGCAAACATAAAGAGGGATTTGTCTCAATTTGGATCTAAGATGTGGGTGACTACACCCAAACCCTCCAAAGCCTCTCCAGCCACAAGGTATGGAGCAGGTCATTTCTCTACCACATTTGGGTAGTCCATATCCACCCGGGCTTTTATGTCCAGAGGCGAATAGTCTGGGATGTTCCATGTTGATAATCCTGCAGCCAACTGGCAGACATCTGGGGTGAGCGGGAGCTACCAGGTATAGGGGGCTACCATCTTTGAAAATGACCAAACAACATCTCCAGTTGTAAGAGGACCTCCCATGTCAGCTTTTGGGGGGCATGAGGGTTACCCCAAGAGCTAGTCCAGGCCTTCCTGCTGAGAACGGGATCACAGTCCAGACCACAAGTACTTCAGGCGGGATCATGTCAGTCAGCCTTAGTCTGTCTCTGGATCCTTATCTTGAGTGGGTTTTGAGTGTGCCGGACTGTCCAGTTGGGCGATGGTCCCTCTGGAGCTGGTTTCACATGAGAGGCGTGGATCTAGGCTGATATTCCATTAACCTTCACAGCAGTGGGGGTGGTCAGCAACACCGGGACCAGTCTCTTACAGCACGGTTCTAGAGTTTGGGCTCTGTGTCGCTGGATGTAGACCATGTCTCTGACCTGGAATCTATGGGATGTTTTTGGGGTCCCAGGCTCATAGGTGTGGGCCATCTGGGTCCATACTTCTTTCTGCACCACCTGAAGTCCTTTTAACCTAGCATACAAATCACTGTTATTATGATAAGTAGGTTCAGTCACCTCTCTTAAGGTGGTCAGAGGAGCAGGTGCCCCAAGGAGTTAGGCTGAACCTTGTAGGGGTATTTCTAACCCTAAAAAGAGCCAGAGGAAGGAGCACTTTACCGCCAGTCTTTACTGCCAGTCTCCATGGACAATTTAGTCAAGGTCTTTTTTAGGTTTCTATTCATTCTTTCTACCTGACCTGAACTTTGGGGTCTATAAATGCAATGAAGTTTCCAAATCAAGCCCCAGATACTTGGCCAGTCCCTGACTTTCCTGGCAGTGAAGGCAGGCCCATTATTTGAGCCAATTACCTTAGGCACCCCGATCGATGGAAAGATTTCTTCTAGGATCTTTTTTACCACCACCATTGCCGTTTCCTTCTTTGTTGGTAAAGCCTCTACCCAGCTGGAGAAGGTGTCTACAAATACTAGGAGGTACTTATTACCATACCTGGCGGGCTTGATCTCGGTAAAGTCTACTTCCCAATAGGCTCCTAGCCTGTCACCTTGGAGGCGCTTGCCAGTTTCAGTCTTGGTTCAGCAGGCATTTACCTTCTGACAGGGTACACGTGCATGTACGATATCCTCAACCAGCCGTATGAGTCCAAGTACATGGAACTTGGTGTTTAACATGGTGGCTACAAGTTTCTTAACTCCTAGGTGGGTCCACTAATGCATTTGTTTCACCATCTCCTCTGCCTCTTTCTGGGGCAGAATTATCTTTCTAGTTGAGGTCTTCCATACCCTCAAGGCCTTACCAAGCTTCTTTTCTTGCATTACAAGGGGGTGGGATGTAGAACATAGTATCTTTTCTAGTCTCTGATAACCACCTCTTCCCATCTCTGAGCAGATACCCTAGATAACTGACCTGTTCTCTGCAAATCTGGGCCTTCTTAGCAAAGGCCCTGCATCCTAGTTTCTCCAGTTCAGTTAGTAACTGGCAAGTTCCATCGAGGCACATGTCTCTGTTAGGGGCAGCAAAGAGGATGTTGTCTACGAATTAAAGGAGGGTTACCTGGGGATTTTCTGCTCTAAATGAGGCGAGATCCCGGTGTATAGCCTTATTGAAGATGGTAGGGGAGTTCTTGAACCCCTGTGGAAGCCGAGTCCATGTTAGTTGTCCAGATATTCCTGATTCTGAGTCCTTCCTTTCGAAAGCAAAGATTGATTGGCTGCTTGGGATCAGTTGGAGGCAGGAGAAGGCGTCTTTAAGATCAAGCACAGTATACCAAGTCCTTTCTGGGGGGAGAGAGCTCAACAAGTTATGTGGGTTTGGTACTGTAGGATGTAAGTCTGAAGACCCCCCATACTCGGGAGACCCTTCCTCAAGCCTCCGGATCGCGACCACCCAAAAATCACAAGAAACCATACCTGGATGCAATCAGCAGAGGTTTATTAGGGGAGGAGCCGGCGGTCAAAAACGACAAGCTCTTTTTTGTTTTTTGTTTTTGGTTTTTTTTTTTTTTTTTTTTTTTTGGTTTTTTTTGAGACAGGGTTTCTCTGTATAGCCCTGGCTGTCCTGGAACTCACTCTGTAGACCAGGCTGGCTTCGAACTCAGAAATTCACCTGTCTCTGCCTCCCAAGTGCTGGGATTAAAGGTGTGCGCCACCACCGCCCGGCCAACAACAAGCTCTTTAGCTCCAAGAGCAGGGTTTTTGGCCACCGGCTCCTCCCCTAATAAACCTCTGCTGATTGCATCCAGGTATGGTTTCTTGTGATTTTTGGGTGGTCGAGATCCGGAGGTTTGAGGAAGGGTCTCCCGAGTATGGGGGGGTCTTCATTTGGGGGCTCGTCCGGGATATGCGACCACCTTAATACAAGAACCACGCTGGGAGGTAAAGGGACACCGTGGTTTTTTCTGTCTGGTTGTTGTGTGACCTTTTGTCTAAATCGTCTGATTTCTCGTGTGCTAGGGTTGCCTAAATCGTGTGCTGTTTTGTCTAGGTTTGTTTAAGTTATTTGGTTTCTAAGTTGTTTGTGCCCATCTGTCTGAATTATTTGGTTTCTGAAAAGTGCACTTCGGTGGACTGGCAGCTGTTTCTGTCTCGTGAGGGGCAGTAAACCATTTTTGTTTCGAGAGGAGACAAATGAGTGATTAGCAGACGTGCTGGAGAGTCACTAGCTGCTGCACCCCCAGAGACGTTTGGGGGTTCATCTAGGTGCCGGGGAGGACGTGGAATCCCTCTAGGCTGGCACAGGTTTGCATCTAGGTGCCGGAGAGGACGTGGAATCCCTCTTGGCTGGCACTGGCGATTGAGACGGGTTTTTTGTTAGTCTTTTTGTGTGTTAACAATGAAACTAGAGAGAAAAGGTCAGAAATGGCCACCGTGGTTGTTATGCTCTCATGGCAGTGTGTCTATTTTTGGGTTGTTCATTGCTGGCATGTTAGAAATCTGGTAGACTTGGTCCAGCATAGGCTGACCAAGTTGTCTGAATCTGTTAAATCTGAATCTGTGAAGACTGACCGCATTGTCTGGTTATTGGAGTCTTACTTGGAAGGCGAGAGGCCTTCCAGAAGGTCAAGAGATCTGACCGTTGGATTTCAGGGGGAAGGCGAGAGGCCTTCCAGAAGGTCAGGGGATCTGACTGTTGGATTTCAGGGGGAAGGTGAGAGGCCTTCCAGAAGGTCAGGGGATCTGATCGTCAGGTTTCAAGAGCCTGAGTGCTCCTACTTGGGGAGAAGACGCAGAATCCTTCTCCGTCTGGGGTCATGACCAAATGTGGTTAAGTGTTATTTGTGCCACCCGTGGCAGGGGTGAGCTATCTGTGTTTTATGTACCACCCGTGAGAGGGGTGAGCTATTTGTGTTGTTTTCTTATATGTGTGTGTCTTTTCTTGGCAAATCATCTGTGTGTTAGCTGTTAATCTACTGTGTTAAACATCTTGAATTAAAAATAGGTAACATGATTGCCGGCAGAGAGCGGAATGAAGCTGCCGGTACAAGAATACAGCTGCAGAAAGGTGGGCAGGTCCTTTAATAAGGGGCAGCTACCTCGGTTTGTGCTCGCGGTTCATGTTCCTACAGCCCGCCTACCGCATATAGGGTATGCTTCAGGTAACAGCACATGGAGGGTGCCCTCACCCAGCCTGCACTTGGCGGGCGACAACTCGTGGTTCCCCAGCACAGCAACAGCGTGCAACAGCTACCTAGTTTGGTATTCCTTGGCTGTACTGGGTATCTTGAGGTCACTAGTGCAACAAATGGTAGTTTTCCACCTGCCGCCTATGAAGATAGATGAGAACCCAGGTGATTAAAAAAAAAAAAGAAAGAAAAAACCTGGCAGTGGAGCCAGGACAGCTAGACAAACGGCCGCAGCAAGATTGTTCACCTGAGAGTTAATTATTTTAAAAAAAAAAAAGAGAGAGAGACAAGAACTGGTTAAAACTGCTTACTTTAGTTTAAAACTTATGAGGCTGTCTTGATTTACACAAGAAAAACTGATAATTTGCCCTTCTCTGTGGCCAGGAGAAGGGCACCAGCAGAAAAAGAAAGTTGATAATGATTTTTCCCAGTTTAATAAGTAAAGGAGTGCTTTTTTTTCCCCAAAATTACAGCTTAATTAATTATTAATTAATTATTTTAATTATTAATTAATTATTAATTAATATATAGGCTTCAGTTTTGATAGATTTTCTAGCCATCACTGTTTGAGACAATTTCATTATTTATATGAGATTTTCATTAAGATTTGGTTCAAAGATGAGAGTTCTGACAAGATAAAATTGAAGAAGTGGTGAAGACTTGTGCTCTTATGTTAGACATAAAAATGTTTACTTTATTGTTCTTGTTGTAATCAGAAATAACTCTTCAAAAGGTTTTTATAGAACTATGACCAAAGTTAAATTCAAATAAGTGTCATCTTAATAGTCCTTGCTGTGAAATGCTACAGATAAGGCTATTCATTCTGATTTGGTTTCTTTCTTAGAGCTTCAGAGGTGAGCTCACATTACACCTGTGGACAAGGTACTGTTTGCAGACTGAATTAGGTTATGGTCTCTAGTATGATGTGAACAGCAGTCATGCAGCCTCACAAATGCATCAGTCTACACAGAGTTCAAAGCAATAAATAAGGTAAAAGCCTTTTCTCCACAAGACCCTTGTAGGTTCTGGTCTTCAGGAGTGAAGCCTCAGACTTGGGGACCCCATCAATTGATCAGGCCGTGGTCAGCAGTGGATCAATTTGGACCAGATGTGACTGAGACCTTCATGTGACAGAAGGTAAGGGACACCCAAAGGCCCACGCCAGATCCCGCTGATAGATCTTGAGAGAGAGGGTTACATGAGACCCCACTAATTTTGATCAGGACACATGAGGTTAAGCAGAGATCAGATAAGTTACCCACAACCTTTCTAGACTAGCTCATAGAGACATTCTGTCAGTGTAGACAAGGCTCCAGAGGCTACAGAGATTACAAGATAAGTCATTGAAAGATTTAGGAAGTATACTACATATTAAAATTATTGATGGTAATAGCAAGTGAGAGAAGATTTAAAAGAAAGGAATAGAGAAGAGGAATAGAGAAGGTTTAGTGTAAGTCTAGAAGAAAAGAGTAGAGAAGAATAGAGATAAGTTGCTGTGAGTCCAGAGGAATAGAGAGGAATAGAGGAGACTAGAGAGAGGTGAAGAAAGAGAAAGGTGACAGGAAAGAATTTACAGAAAGCAGAAAAAAGGGACTCCAATCAAAGAGAGATAAAACTCTTTGAAAAAGACCAGTGTGCGCATTGCAAGTAAAGAAGCCAGCTTCAGGGTCCAGGCGGGCCCTAATAGAAGCCAGGGCCAGAAAATCCCAGGCCTCGAAAAACACCCCAAGTGGCGAAGATAACAGCTCTGTTTGAAGACGGCTATTGAGATAGACGGGGCAGCTTGGAGCCACCCAACTTTTGATAGACACAGGGGCTTCCTCCAGGCCAATGGGTCAAAACGTATTCATGGACTACCCGAAAATGGTGGACTAAGAGATGGGCTGGGTATCCCATTCATTTATGGTCATCCTAGGCTGCTCCTATCCCCTGTCTGGTTGAGGGGATACTCCCTAGGATGGACATCCAGATACAACACTTCCTGGGCTGCAACTAGCTGACAAGAATTCAACGGATAGAAGACTGACTTCAGCCAGGAGCCAAGGTAACCTGCTTTACAGATGGGAGCAGTTTTCTCCATGCTGGTCAGAGACAAGCCAGCGCTACTGTGGTGGACACATGTCATCTGGACTGAGATCATCGGTGCAGAGAACAACCTTGGAACCTGGGGTCGACAAGCAGGTATGCTTTTGCCACAGCCCATGCCCGCAAGGCTATATGCCAAGAGAGGAAAACCCTGATGAAACCAGAAGCTGTAAATATTTGTTGCCCAGGACACCAAGGGAGGAGACTCCCCGGCCTGAGGCAATAACTGGACAAATCAAGTGTCTTGATATGGGAGCCTGTTCCAGTTGTGGGCCTAAGAGATGGCCTCACTTAAAGCACAGAATAAGAGAAAGAACTCAGATTGCTAGCCATCCTGCCAGATACTATCTAGAGAAAAAGAGAAAATGGTGCACACAAGAAGGGAGAACTATACTCCCCAGAAAGCAAAGGATTTACCAGGCTAAATACACAGATGGACTCTTAAGATATGAGTGCAACCAAGCAGCCAAGAGACTTAAAGCGTATAAGGGACCTTAGGTTTTGAGCCAGAGAAATAATAAGACTTAGAGTAAATAAGAAATACCTAGGAGAAAACAGCCTAGAATAGGGACCTTCCTGAGGTTTCAAGTGTCCTAGGTAATTAGATCAGAGAGCAGTTTAAGGTAAGTCAGGAATTGAAGATCCACTGTTTATATTGTCTCCAAAGCTCAGGACAGGTAGAGAGAATATACAGGACCCTAAAATTAAACTACCCTTGGGAACTGGCGCTGGCTAGAGTGTCCCTTGTCCTTGCTCCATACCCAGAATGTCCATTTTGTGTGAGAAATGATTTTTCAGGCTACTAAAAGACTGTTCCTGGTGCTGTGAACCATCCGACCTCCTTGAAGTTCACCATCACCACCTGTGACTGATGCCAACTGGAGAAGATCCAGATGCCTTCCTCCCCCCACCCCATGCTATAAAAGACCCTTTAACCCACCACACGGAGCCAAAAACCCTGCTCTTGGAGCTAAAGAGCTTGTCGTTTTTGACCGCCGGCTCCTCCCCTAATAAACCTCTGCTGATTGCATCCAGGTATGGTTTCTTGTGATTTTTGGGTGGTCGCGATCCGGAGGCTTGAGGAAGGGTCTCCCGAGTATGGGGGGGTCTTCAAGTCCATCACCCACTTGTTTACCTCATGGAGGTCTTGCACTGATCAGTAGTTGTTGGTACCTGGCTTCCGTTCTGGGAGCAGGAGTGTGCTCCATGCCAACTGACACCTTTTAAGTATCCCCAGATCTAGCAATCTGAGGATATGAGGTCTAATTCCATCTCGGGCTTCCTTGCTCATTGGATACTGAAGAACTGTTACCAGAGTGGCCAAGGCTTTTAGCTCTACATGGACCGCTAGCTGGTTCTTAGCCTCACCCATGCCTGCGGTTTCCACCCATACTTTCGGAAACTGGTTCAGCCACCAGTTCATATCTCCAGGATTCCCTTTTGGAGAGTCAGGTGATACTTTCACTCAGGTGGGGGGAGGGGGGGGCTCCAGGAGGAAATGAATCTGGGCCCCTATCTTTGTAAGCAGGTCCCTGACCAGGAGAGGGTAGGGGCATTCTGGAATGACTAAGAACAAGTGGTATACCCGGCCCAAACCAAGGTCCACTGTCCTTTAAGTAGTCCATGAATATTGTTTATTGTCAGTGGCTTCTTGGACCCACGACCTCTTGTCAGACAATGGGCCCGTGGTTTGTAAAAGGACTGAACGTTGGGCTCCAGTGTTCACCAGGAACTGGGTGGGCTTCCCCTCCACTTTCAGGGTTATCCTGGGCTTGGGAGGGGGTCCAAACCCCATCCTCCCTGGTCACTGTCTTTACCCAGGGCCAGTATTTTGTGGCCTGGGGCTTCATCTTGGGCTCGGCAGGGTCATCCCCCATTTTCTTCGGGTAATCTCTTACCCAGTGCCCTTTTTCTTTGTAATAGGCGCACTGATCCTTATCCAAAGGTCTCCTTGGGTTGTCCAGTACACTCTCACCTGGCCCTCGACTCTCCCTAACTTGTGGCCAAGTTCTTTTCCTATCTTTTTTGTTTCTTCAGTTCCCTAGCTTCCTGCTCTTTCTGCTTCCTCTCTTCCTCACTTTCTCTGTTATAAAACACCTTTTCAGCTACCTGCACCAAATCTCTCAAAGACTTGTCCTTTAATCCATCTAACTTCTGCAGCTTTTTCTTAATATCACTGGCAGATTGATCAATAAAGGCCACCGTCATTGTCGCTTTATGTTCATCAGACGTAGGGTCATAGGACATTAATCGGCAAAATGCCTCCATCAGCCGTGCTAAGAAGGCTGAAGGGGATTTGGTAGTCCCCTGGACTGTTTCTCTTACCTTTTGTAAGGTTAGAGAATGAAAGGTTTCTCTTACCTTTCATTCTGTAGAAGGGTGGACCTCCTATCTGTTCCAGGGACGTTCTTCCTGGCCTCCAGTAGGACACACTGTCTTTCCTCAGTAGTGAGGAGTGTCATTAAGAGCTGCTGACAATTTCCCCAAGTGGGAAAAGAGGAGAGAATCAATCAGGTCAGTCAGAGCCTAGGGGTTTTCAGAAAAGGAAGGGTTATGAGTTTTCCAGTTATAAAGGTCTGCCGACAAAAAGGGCCAGTATTGGAGAGGTTGGCAGCATCAGGGGTCCATAGACCTGCAGAGGCAAGACAGTGGTCTCGGGGGTCCCCGCCCTCCTACTCCAAGTCCTGGCAGCCAGACCCTCCTGGCCCCCTTCTTCCAGAGGTGCCGAAGGCCCTGCCGGCGCTACAGTCCCCTGGGCCCCCGAGGTGGGACTGGGGCCGCCATGGGGGAAGAGATGGAGGATAAGGGGGAGGGGGATCTGAAAGGAGGAGGCCAGCATCTGATGTGAGAAGGATTTTCTTTTCCTTGTCTCCTCCCACGGGGCATGAGGCTTTCCTCTCCTCATTACCATCCTTCAGCATGAATACCTCAGGCCTCAGTGAACCTGAAAGTGAACAAATGGGTGGACCTACGGGGGGGGGGGAGAACCAGGTCTTCCCAGACGGTTATGTAGGGGACTTGGTCCGGATGTCCACAAGGACCCCTCTGAAAAATTCTTCCTTTAATCTGTCTAACTTTCTCTAGAAAGAAGGATCCCTCAGGTGGCCATCCCATCGGAACAGACGGCCACTCCAAGGCACACAATGTCTGCCATTTCTGTTTCTTCACTTCTCCTGACAGATTATGAGCTCTAGTCTTAACTTCAGTCCAGTGGTCAAGAGTCGAAGATAGTGGGGTAGAAGGTGTCTGTCCCATGTCAGGTCGGTCAAAATAGATTACCAGTCCAACACCACAGGCAATGAACAATACAAACAGAATCAGACACAACACCACAGGTAATGAACAACACAAACAGAAGCAGACACGGACATTCTACACAAGAGCACCACAAGAGAGCCACAGAAGCCGCACCTGGCTGCGGTGGCTGAAGACAGACCATCTCCGGATGGAGGAGAACTGTTTCCAATCCCACCTACTAGAGGGACTCTGGAGCGTCCTCCAGTGTCCCGTGGCCCGCAGTGTGCCAGCACATCTACCCCACAGCTTTGGCCACTCCCGATGAGTTCCCTTCTGGAACTCAAAACCTGATCCTCTCCCAGGGTCTAAAATAGACTACGCTCTGTGGCTTGCCTAGACACTTTACACACACAAAACAGAAAGCACACAAACCTGCTCGAGCAGACCTCCGATGTTGAGAACCACTCTGCCTGACATTTGGGGGCCAAAATGTCGCAGGCCGCTCTATCAAATGTTGGAACCCGCACTGCCAAAAGCCTTGGGGGCTAAGTTTTTAGAGCCCGCATTGCCCCAAGCTGCTTCGGTCCATGGGTTGGGGTTCAGCAAGAGAGAGAGTGGGGATGGACATGAAGAATGGAGACCAGAGTGTGACTCAATCCCATTTATTCTTCAGTCTCTCTTCTTCTCTCCAAGTCCCTAGTTCCCAGTACCAAGTCCTAATCCTAGTTCCAGCTGTAATAAGTCTCAAGTCCTTCTCCTAGTTCTAGTTGCTAATCTCTTTCCCAGTTCCAAGTTACAAGTCTAGTCTCAAGTTCTCAGTTCCAAATCTCAAGTTCCTAGTCACTCTCTTCTGAGTTCTCTAGTCCAAGTGTCTGTCTTCTGTCTGCCTCTCGCATTTTATATGTCTCACTTCTAAGTCACACCTTTAAGTCTTGTCTCTAAATCACACCTTTTAGTCATGCCTTTAAGTCTCACACCTTGGTCTGAGAGAGCTTGCAGTTCCCAGTCAGGGAACCAAAATGTTGAACCCTAAGATCCAAACTGGGAAGACACACTCCCACAGAAACACTCATGGACAGGGGGTTCAATGCAAAAGCAAGAGGTTTATTGATCCAGTGCACTGGAGTTTCCCCCCCTGTGCCCCGCCCACACACACAGGCTAGAGGAACCCTGAGCTAAAGCTAAGAGCAGTTTTTATACAGTTTTAACAGGGCTTACAAGGGCAGTCTTACAATCACCTCTTAGATAATGCTAACCACAAAGGCTGACCTCAAATGGCCACTCCCAAGTTTGGTTTCTTGGCAACTCATATTTGTACATTATCCTATGACAATGAGTGTTAGCATTATCTTATCATTACCCAGGTTTATTGCACTAAGGGCCAGCTTCCTGATAACCTTGTTTTTTTGTTGTTGTTTTTTGTTTGTTTGTTTGTTTTTTGTTTTTTGTTTTTCGAGACAGGGTTTCTCTGTGTAGCCCTGGCTGTCCTGGAACTCACTCTGTAGACCAGGCTGGCCTCGAACTCAGAAATCTGACTGCCTCTGCCTCCCAAGTGCTGAGATTAAAGGCGTGTGCCACCACCGACATGGGCTTCCTGATAACCTTTTAATCCTCTTATCTTGGGCCCTTCCTGGAATGAGTGTAAGTCTTTGGAATGCACTTCTCCTGGAGCGTGTCTCTGGAGAAATTAATTTTTAAGTTTAGGCTGAGACCTGAGATTCCTTCAGGCCATGTGTGTTGCATGTGCACCTGCACGTGTGCACACACACAAATAAATAGGTAAATAAATAAATACATTCGATTTACACTGTAAGTTTGGGCACATTACAAATGTAAAGGTTAGACTTGAGCTGGTAACAATTATACTTGTGGCGACATGTTCCACAAAGGGACAGACAGAAAGTAAGATGAAGAAGATACTGATTAAAGTGGAATGCTGCTTTATTTGGTTCATTCCAGGGGGAAGACCTTAGTTAATGGTTAATTGGTAGTTTTTTATTGACTAGGCCTACTAGGTCTTGCTGTTTATCCTGGGTTGGGTTTTGGTTTGCTGATTGACTTAGGGTTTCTATTGCTATGATCAAACAGCTTGGCCATGAGCAATTAGGGGAGGAAAGGGCTTATTTCAGCTTACACATCCGTATCACAGTCCATTACTTGAGGGAGCTGACACAGAGGCCACAGAGGAGTCCTGCTTACTGGTTTGTTCCTCATGAATTGCTCAGCCTGCTTTCCTATAGCGCCTAGGACCACCAGCCCATGGACGGTACTGCCCAGAGTGAGCTGGGCCCTCCAACATCAACCATCAATCAAGAGAATGCAACACAGGCTTGTCCACAGGTCAGATTAGTGGGGTCATTTTCTCAATTCAAGTGTCCTTTTCCAAAATGACTCTAGCTTGTGTCAAGCTGACATGAAACTAGTTAGCACATTGATGTAGGAACTCATGGGCCTTCCTGGTCGGTCAATGTAAAAAAGTCCATGTAAAATGCAGCCTTTTCCCCAAGGGTGTGTGACTGTATTCCCAGCCCTTGGGAGAGAGAGAGACAGGGAGGATGACCTCAGCTTGAAGCAGGCACAGGCTCCAAATAAGCTTTTCTCATCCCGTGGGCTACAGCACATTTGGTGGCCAAACGACCCTTTCCCAGGGGTCTTCTAAGACCATCAGAAAACCCAGAGATTTATATTATGATTCGTAAAAGTCGAAAAATTACAGTTACAAAGTAGCAATGGAAATTTTATGGTTGGGGGTCACCACAACACGAGGAACTGTACTGAGGGATTGTAGCATTAGGAAGATTGAGAAGTACTGCTTAATATCAATGTAAAGCATGCAATTCCCACCTCAAATGAAATTAGAGGTGGTTTATTCTGGAGCCAAATATGAATTACCATAGCCTGGGAACACAGATCTATGTCACCCCAAATTCTGTATTCCAACATGATAACAATTATGTGAAATTTTTACAGTCAAAGAAAAAAACTAAGTCATAAATCAACATTCTTTTAAAATGTATTGGTGGGGCTGGAGAGATGGCTCAGTAGTTAAGGGCACTGGTTGCTCTTCCAGAGGACCTGGGTTCAATTCCCAGCCACCAGATGGCAGCTCACAACTGTCTGTAACTCCAGTTCCAGGTGATATGACACCCTCACACAGATATATATTCAGGCAAAACCACCAATGCATATAATATAAAAAGAAATTTTAAAAATGTATTGCTGGTACCATCTGGAAGGTGGGTTAGCGAAAAGATGGGGAAGCTCTGCTGTAGGCCTCTCTCAGATGCTGGCTAAGGACATTGTAGATTTTGAGTTGGTAGAAGTTGGGAGGTCTGTTTGTATGTTCCAAAAAGATTGGAATTCCTCACGGGAATTGTGTTACACTCGGAGGTGGAAATTAAGTAGCTATTTTGGGGGCTAAAAATAGCCCAATAGAAGGGTGGGAGGTTGGGGAGTGAGGGGACTAGGGAGTGGTGCATGCCTTTGATCCCAGCCAGGGCTACACAGAAAAATCCTGTCTTGAAAAAGAAAGGAGAAACAAAACAAAACCTCAAGATACTTGGCTCTGAACTTGCAATTTCCACCCTCTCCCCATCACTGAAGTTCAAGCCAGTCATTGTTTGTGGAATGCTCAATGGGGTGTCACTTCTTTTCAGGGGATTTAATTCACAGTAGTGAGATTCCATCTCAAAAAACCAAAACAATAAAAAAAAAAAAATCCAAGTAAAACAAACTGAAAACATAAGACAAGTTTATTCTGAGCCAATATGACTGCCCATGGCCTGAGAGTGTGAGTTCAGGTTGCCTTTGATACAGAAGTAGCCTTGGAGGCCACTGGGAATGGACCTCACCCCCTGTTTCCCTGGTAACACTAGAAAGGAAGCTCTACAATTGCCCCTTTATACTATATGAAAAAAAAAAAAAAAAAAGAAGAAGTACCAGGGCTTTGTGGAGGCTAATGAAGGGAAGGCTACCGGGTAAAATGTCCATCTTAGTTCTACCTCTTGCCCTGGGTAGAGATATATTACTGTCTCCTTTAAGAGTTGATTCAGTCTCAATCACCTGGTCAACAGTCAGGTCCCATAGGAAGGCTGATTCACCTGAAGACAGCTAAGGAGATAGGAAAAAAATAAGCATCCCCTGAGGGAGCATACTGGCTGGTTTTGTGTGTCAACTTGACACAAGCTGGACTTATCACAGAGAAAGGAGCCTCCCTTGAGGAAATGCCTCCATGAGATCCAGCTGTAAGGCATTTTCTCAATTAGTGACCAAGGGGGTAGGGCCCATTGTGGGTGGTGCCATCCCTGGCTAGTAGTCCTGGGTTCTATAAAAAAGCAAGCTGAGCAAGCCAGGGGAAGCAAACCAGTAAGTAACATCCCTCCATGGCCTCTGCATCAGCTCCTGCTTCCTGACCTGCTTGAGTTCCAGACCTGACTTCCTTTGGTGATGAACAGCAATGTGGAAGTATAAGCTGAATAAATCCTTTCCTTCCCAACTTGCTTCTTGGTTATGATGTTTGTGCAGGAATAGAAACCCTGACTAAGACAGGGAGCTTGGGTACTCATACTGTGAAGACACCTCTCTCATGAGGCAGCTGCTTCCAGAGCAGCTTCTGCCATATGGCACTGTTAAGTCTGCCTGCTTCTCAAAACGTATAACTTTTCATTTTCCTTTCTATCTCTTTTTCAGATACTGACCAAATTCCTAAGCATACTTCCCCTGACACTCTGGGTGTCCCAATTCCTCCCAAACACCTCACTCTCTTTTCAACACACAAAGCCGCTTGCCAACCTCCGTTGATGAACACCCCTCCCTGCTCTTCTCGACCTTAACTCAGAAGGCATGGCCTTTTCTCTTCCTGTGTCTCAGAGAGTCAAGATAAAATCTACTGAGGTCTGAATGTTTCTTCACAGGGTCAAAAAAAAATCTGCTGAGTTCTGAATTATGAAGGGAGTGTAAGACTAGAATATGCTTCCCCATAAAAAGATGGAGTGATAGAGTGTTGAAGGGAAGAAAGACATGCAGCAGGGCTCTCTGCTCTCCATGTATTTGCCTACAAGGAGGAACAGATTTCAAAGTTAAGGTTTCCTTTGCCTGCTACAAGGGAGAACAAAGGTATGAACATAAAACACAACTTGGATCCAAAGGGAGCAAGAGTTTGTTTATTCTGAGCCAAATAGGAGTTTCCATGGTCTGTAACATGGATTCACCTTGCCCTGAGTAAAGTACTCCACTGTGACAGATGTTATATAAAATTTCATAATTATAAGACAAAAGAAAGCCATAAATCAATGTATTTACTGAGTATATTGGTGAGAGCTACAGGCAAGAGGGCCAGAGCAGAGTAGGGAAATCTCAGATTGCAATAGATAGCATTCTTAGCTCTAGGGGGTAGAGGCTAGAGGCTAAGTTTAATATTATATTCCAAAGCTTTGCCAGTATGACTTTGCCAGCCTGTAAAGTCATATACAGAGGCACCCTGGGCAGGTGGTCTTGGGGTATATAAGAACATAGACTGAGCAAGACAATAAGTAGCATTTCCTCATGGTCTTTGATTCAGATCTCCAGATTCCTGCCCTGCTTAAATTTTGCCTTGGCTTCCCTCAGTGATAGACTATAATCAGGACATGTAAGTCTTTTCTTTCCTCCTGAAGTTGCTGATGCTCATAGTGTTTACAATAGCAACAAAAGGCAAACTGGGGGGGGAGGGGGAGGGATCCAGGAAGACACTGACATAAAGCCTGGGCTTCCATTTGCACCTACATACATGTGAATAAAGACTGTAACTGCCTCATGATCTACCACATCACATCTTTCCACAGTCCAGATGTTCTAGCCTCTTAACCAGCATGCAGAGTCTTCAAAACAGAAGCGGATTTAAGACCAGTTTTCCCATCTTGCCAGCTTGGAAGTGGTACCTGGGGGATCTGTTCACAAGCTTTACTAACTGGATTTTCTCTGTTACTCATTTGCTGTACACAACTGCTACTTCTAGACTCAAAGTCTTTTTCCTATGCCCTCTGTCTTCTGAAAAAAAAAAAAAAAAAAAAAAGGTACTGCTTTCTGTTGACAAAGCACTGTTACATATCCCTGAGAATGCTAGTTTTATGTTCAACTTTCATTTTCTGTATTGCAAGTACCGTGGTATGAGTGTGTGTGTGTGCAAGTGAAACTATAGTTCATTTCTTACAACTACATATGGAATATACATTCTAATAAGCCTGTTTTTTCTTACTAATCTACCTTTTAAAACAGGAGCCCATCCATTCCAATCTACTCAGGAGTGTTTTGTCTTACATATATTATCCAAATTGAAGTTGGACCTAGTGTGGTGTGTATTCATAATCTCAGCTCTCAGGGGTCTGAGGCCAAACAATCATGAACTCTATTGGTTTATACAATCAGTTTATGACCAGCCTGAGATACAGTCTGACTGTGTCTCAAAAACAAACAGCAGCAACAAGAAAGAAAACCACAGACACACAAAACCCTTAAACTTTGGGCTATGCAAATACTGTTGTTCATCCAATGTTTCCTTTTCAAGGATTTTAATTTCTTCATTTTCATTAAGCTCTTTATTAGTTACTTTGTTCACTGTTATCACCATGCCTGACAGGTTTCTGACAGTCAAAGGCCACCATGGCAGCAGAGGCAAGATGCAGTGGCTGAGTTTGAGTCAAAGGGAGCATGCAGTAGCAGCTTCCACTCATGGTGGCAGACAGAAGCAGTGTGACAGATGTAGGCATGTCTCGAGTGGAGCCAGGTTCCACATCCTCAAGTTTTCATAACCCCTGGAACAGCATCAGCAGCCGAGGGCCAAGCATTCAGAACCAGCTTAGAGCTCTGCAAACAGAAACAGTCCCTAGCTGCTTATTTCTATAATTCACTGCAGCAGGAATGTCCTTAGGCCATGCTATTAAGACAGAGCAAAGAGACCACCTCTTAAAGGTATTTGACTAGGGGTTAAGTGTTACAAGTGCTTACAGCTCATCCAGAGGACCCAGCACCCAATATCAGGTGAGGGTACGTTACTTTAGGGGCTGCTCTCCTCTGGCCTCAGAGGGCACACATGTGACATACACTCACAAAGACACATTAAAACCTAAACTTCAAAAAGTACTTTTAATATAAAAGGATTCTTTAAAAGACCTTAGTTGCGGGGCAGTGGTGGTGCACGCCTTTAATCCCAGCACTTGGGAGGCAGAGGCAGGCAGATTTCTGAGTTCGAGGCCAGCCTGGTCTACAGAGTGAGTTCCAGGACAGCCAGGGCTACACAGAGAAACCCTGTCTTGAAAAAACAAAATAAATAAATAAATAAATGACTTTAGTTATTTATATGTGTATGAGTGTTTTGTCTGTGTGTATGTATGTGTGTCACATCAAGCGTCTGATGCCCTCAGAGGCCATGTTAGAGCTCCTGGAACTAGAGTTATAAATGGTTGTGAGCCATCATGTAGATTCTAGAAACCAGACCCGAGTCTTCTACAAGAGCAGCAAATGTTCTTAGCCATTGATCATCTCTCTAGTTCAACAAACAAACAAACAAACAAAACCCCAAAAACTCAACAAGCATGCAAAAAAAGTATTTTTTTTTTTGGTACATTTCTATTTCAGAAAAAAGCAGGAAGAATCTGCCTTGACGCTCCAACATGCCTGCTCAATTAGGCACACTGACATTAATGCAAACCCAGATGCTAGCCCACACCCAGGTTATAGCCATTATCTCAACCGCAAGGTCAACATGATGTTTAAACCGACTTCCATTGGTAAGTACATAAAAGAGGCTCATAATTACATTTTTTTGAGAAGGGTTTTCCTTATATTGCTCAAGATGGCCTTGAATTCTCAGACTCAAGAGTTCCTCTTGCCTCAGCCTCTCAGATAATTGGGACTAAAGCCATGGACTACCACACACTGGCCTAAGTGTGATTTTAACTAGTGGAGGGCATCTGGGTTTTTGAGTTGTAGTTACAACACTCAATAGTAAATCGTGCCGGGCGTGGTGGCGCACGCCTTTAATCCCAGCACTTGGGAGGCAGAGGTAGGTGGATTTCTGAGTTTGAGGCCAGCCTGGTCTACAGAGTGAGTTCCAGGACGGCCAGGACTACACAGAGAAACCCTGTCTCGAAAAACCAAAAAAAAAAAAAAAAAAAAAAAAAAAAAAAAAAAAAAAAAAAAAAAAGTAAATCGTGGTTGATAATGAGAAGACAAACGGCTTTTAGTAATAAAAATTAGTAGCGTTTCCCCATCTGGAAAATGATGTGCAGCTACGTTCTCTCTGCTCTCTTCCTACTTAAAACATTTTAATTCTGCACAATAAAAGGTGTAAGTAGAAATTAGGTAACGTTTAGAAGTAATAAGTACTTCTAAATGGTAGCACTTCCTCCCTGTAAGTATTGCTGAAAGGGTTTCTCTACTTTATAGACGGAGGAACAAGAGCCCAGACCTATGACTACACACCCACCTGCAGGGTCACATTCTAAGAGGCGACGCTGACTCACTCCAGGTCTGTTCTCTCAGACACCCACTTGTCTGCATGGAGGATGGCATCTCTAGCTGCTCAGCCAGGCACAGAAGTTACCACAGACAAGAGGCACTTTGACTCCATGGGCAGAAGCCTCTGAATACACGGCTGCTTTGGTGATCTTTAAGGCAGTCTTCACTTTGGCTGCACTTAGAATGAGATGACTCTCAGGGCAAGTTTAAGACTTATCCAGAAAGGCTCACAGTTCAACTGTCAGTATCTTCATTCGGGATTTTATTTCTGCTGAGTATAAAGGTAATTTGGGAAGGTAGAGACAAGGCGGTCATCAGTTCACGCCATCCTCAGCTAACTAGTAAGTTTAATGCCAATTTGGCTCTGTGAGACTCTGTCTCAAAAAAACAAACAAAACAGTTCTATTATAATTATTAATGCTATCTTTTTATTGTTGTTTTGAGACAAGATCTTCCTATGTAGCCCTGGTTCATTTGGAACTTTCTATATAGTTGAGTCTGGTCTGGGACTCAACAGACCCATCTGCCTCTCCTGAGTGCTGGGATTAAAGGAGTGTCACCATATCCGACTATTTATACCATCTGTCTCAGTTTATATTTCCGAGAAAGTGTCAGAAAAAAACCTCTTTAAGTTTAGGAGTTAAGACCAGGCTAGGCTATATGGTTTGATCATCAGAAAGGTAGGTGTAGAGGTACGTAATAAATGAGAATTTTAAAAGGTCCTTTAGAAAGTCTAGAGCCAGGGGTTGGAGAGATGGCTCAGTGGTTTAGAGCACCGGCTACTCTTCCAGAGGTCCTGAGTTCAACTCCCAGCAACCACATGGTGACTCACAACCATCTGTAATGGGATCAGATACCTTCTTCTGGTGTGTTTGAAGACAGCTAAAGTGTACTCTTATAAATAAAATAAGTCTTTTTAAAAAGGCCAGAGCCAGAATGTTATTTTGTTTCCCAGAACCCAATTTAACACCCGTGTTACACACACACACACTCACACATCACCCACCTAAATCTACTAATTATAGGTGAATTGAACCCCACCAGCCTCTGAGATGACAAAAGCAGTACATTCTGACCCTATAGTTGAGGACTTGGGGCAGATGTTCTAGATGGATAAAAAGAAATTTTATCTGACCTCGCCCCACCTGGTCTGCTCCCTCGCCCTGGCAGAGGCAGTCAGACTAAGATGCATCAGGCCAGGGCAGCAAGATGAAGCACTTCAGCTTTGTTCACAGCTACAAAATAACACTCGACTCCTTCCCTCCTGAGTAATCACCACTCATTACATGCTTAGCTCTGCCCTTTGGGCGCCTGGCCTGCAGAGGAACTAGGCTGGGCCCAGAGTTCTCCATCTGGGGTTTTCAGTTTTGCTTTGTTTAAGAGCTTATGTTCAGAGTGCTTAGTCTTGCATCCCCTTATGAATTTCCCTCCAGATGAGGTCTGTTGTTAACACCTCTACAGAGTTGGCCTCAGATCCTAAGCAAGGGTGCTTCCTACAAATAGACAATTGTTTTTAAAGGGCCAGCAGCCTGTAGAGGAAGTCTGGGATTTGTTCCCAGCACTCCTAGAGTGTGGCTCATACCAACTGTAATTCCACAGACAAACACACACATAAAACAATAAAATTAAAGGGGGGTGGTGGTGGTGGTGGAGCCAGATGGCACAGGAGTAAAGGTGCTTGGCCCCAAGCCTGATGATGTGAGTTCAGTTTCCGGGTCCCATGTGGTAGAACCAACTCCTGCAACTCCTTCACACTGGTGCTGTGACATACATATGTCCCCTCATATATATATATATATATATATATATATATATATATATATATATATACATGTAAGTAAATAAACATACAGAATTAAATTAGCAAAGGGGAACATTCAGGCAACTAGATCAGTCAGCTCCACACCATACCCCGAAGAGTTAGCAGAAACCAGTTTTTATGGTTTTAAAAAAAACCAAAACCGCTGGCTTTTTGTCCTTGACCATAATTGGGACCAGAGGGAAGGACAGCCTCCTACTAGCTTTTGAAAGCCACTTCTGACATCAGAAGTCTGGTCTCAACTCTCTGAACACTGTTTCTTCCTCGAAGTGGCTCTCTGACCCTTTGGTCTTCAAGAACTGTCTTTGAATAATTTTTTAGGCTACATGGGTGATTTGTCATCCTAGTCCTGAGAACATATTAGCCAGGACCTCACCACCTCCAGCGTTTCACTCTGCCTTTAAAACCTAACTCTCAATTCCTTACTCTCTCCTCCCACTGTCCTTCCGTGGGTGTCTCATCAAGGCATTTCCTTTAGAAGACCCATCCTAGTCCTGCTTTCCTGGTTTGGAGAGAGTTGAAAGCACCGCCCACTTACATTCTTCCCACATCCTGGAATATTAATACTTAGCCACAAGGGCAAAGCATAAACCATGGCTGTGTGTGACCCTTGGCATTTAGGACAAGCCATCTGCAACAGTAAAGCATTCCTGCTTGCAACATTTCCTTTATGAATCCCTCTGTGGCACAGAACCCTGCCATACCATCATTGTTCATGAGCATTCCTATGTGACTTCTGACAGCAGGACCTCTGCTCCACATCACCTGTATCACAGTTCGAGGGAAACCACAGCCACGGGTGGACTCAATGGCTGTGATAGTTGCCTGTTGCTGTGATAGTTAAGTATGGAATATCCAGACTGGATATGTGAATTGAAGCTATGAAAAGGCACTGACCTAAGTCATTCCAGGTACCAATTACATATTTCACCGGGCAGCAGTACCTGTTTGATTTCAAAGAACCAAGAAGGGCAAGACTCGATAAACAATTGTAATGGAAAAGCCACCCAATGTAGCCGCAAATGATATATGTCAGATTGGAAATGTGTTCAAGTCAGGGTGTGCTACGTTGTCTGGACACTATCTATGTACTTTATTTTCTTGTATTGATTGTGGTAATCCAGCTAGAGAAGTTGTAGAAAACTGCTTAAATCTAAACAAAATGCCCTGCTGAGAGTATTCTCTGACTGGTGGATTCTGTCAAACCAAGTATTAATGTCCCATTATAGCTGGACTGTTCACAATCTCCATGTAGAAGCAACTTAGCTATATGAATCTTCATTTTTAAGCCATAGGGTCATTGCAAAAAACAAAAACAAAAAACCTTACCAAGTTTGAGTCTTTGAAGCAGAGCATCAAAATGAAAGGAGACAGCTCACAGTTTATAGGTATCATGAATAAACCACCTGTAAGACTATATTTCTATGACTTGTTTTAAAAAAGACAGGTAAATGATAGATTCAAATAATAGATTCAAAGGAAGATTTAATGGTTTCAGCCAATCAGATGATTTCTAGGCACTAGATGCCTATGTGCCTGCATTTTTTGTTTGTTTCTAGAAGGCTTTTTCTTTCTTTATTTTTTTAAAGATTTAATTTTTATATACATGAGTACACTGCCGTTTTCAGACACACCACAAGTGAGGATCAGCTCCCATTACAGATGGTTGTGAGCCACCACGTGGTCGCTGGGAATTGAATTCAGGATCTCTGGAAGACCAGTCAGTGCTCTTAACTGCTGAGCCATCTCTCCAGCCCCCAAAGGAAGATTTAAAACAATAACATCTTCAAACAACTCCAAACCCCAGTTAGATGGCTCAGTGGGTATCTGCTGCCAAGACTGAGGACCCAAGCTTGATGTATGGGTAGCACGTGATGGACAGAGAGAACCAACTCCCAAAAGCTGTTCTCCGACCTCAGCACATGCGCACATATACAAGTGGACACACTAAATAAAATTAAAAATCTTCAGTCACATTCATATTGTATCACTGTAGGTACCTTTAGCTGTTCTGAAATTACATGGGACACTAAACAAATATGGAAAGCTTTACTTTGGCTTGATGAAATACAAAGAAAGGCAACTCAAGGCATCATTTATAATCTTAGAGTTTGCTGTCACATACACAATGCTGTGCTAACAAGCAATGAGCACTTTCGTAAAAAATTTATTTCACACTTTTATACAAATATCCACAGGTATTTTCTAATTATGAAATAATTTTACAATGCTAGTTAGTATAAAAACCTATCAAATGCAAACAGACCAGTGACTTGACTTGAGATGACATTTTAGACAACTATAAATTTAAACAACATGACATTCTTGTTTCTTTGCTGTTGAACTCCCTCCCAACCCTTTCTAGGACATTCAATTTCATAACAAAGGTCTACAAACACTGTCAAGATATCAGCTTCTTGGCTGTGTCCTTTAAAGCCAGTGTGCTAGGCTCTAAGATACCCAAGCAAGAAACTGAGACTTTATACACTACTAGGACCTGTGGTAGAGAACTTTCTGTAAACAAGGCATCATTTGTAAAACCATGTTTTTGAGTGAAAAGGCAGAAGTAGAACCAGAATAAGTCTTTAATATCTTAAGGCTGTAATGATTTATGAAAGAAAAAAAAAGAATTAAAATTCAAAGCAACGATGGCACATTTAGCAAAGTTTTGTTCTTTTAAAAGACGGAGAAATGGCTGGGATCTAGCTCAGTTGCAGAGTGCTGGCCTAGCATGGTCAAAGCTTGGGGTCACTCCCATGCACATACCTGCAATCATAGCCCTAGGGCAGGGAGGCAGGGGGATCATAAGTTCAAAACTATCCCAAGCTACCTAAGGAGTTCAAGGCCAACCTGGGTTACTTGAGACCCAGTCTTAAAATAAGATAGAGAACTGCTTATACAGTAGCCAAACAAATTAGCACCTGTTTGTTACCATATAAATTATTTTAAAGAACAATTTTAAAAAAGCTTTGATAATATATTCAATCTCTGTTGAATATATATAATATATATAAATAATTGTTTCCCCCTGCTACCATTTTTATAACCAGCCAACCAACCAACCAAGGCAGGCCCAGTCATGCTAGGCAAGCACTTTAGCAATGAGCTAAAAGTAGTCACAAGTCATTTGGAGGAATTTAGATTCGGTGAACAATTAGAAAAAAAGCAAATATGGACTCGCTGGCTGAACGGTCCCGATGATATTTGAGGAGCTAAGTGCTGGGGCACTCCATCTGTCTGCTGTGGCCGTTTTGGCAACAGATGCTCTTCAGTAGTCTCACACTGGATTGGTCTGGATCCACATGGTACTCACTTCAGGTCCTAAATACACAGTGTTGGCAGCATCGACCCTACAGTTCAGTGAGCACGCTCATTTCTAAGAGTTCTGAAAGTTACAGCACGAAGTTCAGAAGTTCCACACAGGGCTCAAAACTGCACACCCAATGCCGGGGAAGGATGAAACGTCCTACAGTTAACCCCCTTTGTCAAACCTTCTGGGTTGGGGGAGGGCCTGCCAGAAAGGAGATGGTATCATGCACAGGTGAGTTTAAGTTATTAAAACGACCCTTGCATGTTTATAAAGAACTTTTCTTTTTGCAGTAAATAATTAAGGTCAGAACAACAACAACAAAAAATGACCTCCTAGGTTTGTTCTCATTCTCATCACTTAAACCAACCTGAAGCATCTTTGGCTTATTAGTCAACAGCAAGATGGCTTGAAGAAAAAATAAATATCATATACAAACAAATGTAACTAGCATTCAAGTCTGTCGAACCTGTGCTTTCGTGTCAAGGGAGATGGGAACCTGTGTGCATTTGGCATCAGCAAGGGTCCTCACTTCTAAGAGAGGCCAAAGGGTAATCTCACCTTCTATTGCACATTTGATTTAAGACAACTTTCAACAGAGGCACAGCTATCCATTGGCAGAGTCTTGAGCCAAGGGACAATTAGCTTGCAGGTTCTCCAACCTTTTGAGAAGAACGCTTGTAGGAGCAGGCTGGGATAGTCACTCTCTTAGCACAGGTGATCGTGGGAAAGAATGTCCCAGGAGTGCAGATGGGCAGGCCCTGTCCCAGCGTGTGGACGTCAGCCATATCAAAAACAAAGGCAATCCAGAAAGTTAAATTAAGGCAGTTAAAGAAAAACCCACTCTACTAGTCTTAAATTTGGCTGTGCAAAACAGGAGCCTTAGGTGTAACAATATCCACAGTTGAAACTGTAGGTCCGTACTGGGTGTCGTCAGTCTGAAATCATATACGGGGGCCTGAGCAGGCTTTGAAGCCACCTGGATTTCTGAGTTAGGAAAAATAAGGGGAGGACTTTGGGTAGTGTGAGGCTTTCTTCCCTGTAAGTAACTTTCTATGAGTAACTTTCATTTTCATTCCACTTCGTGATCCACTGTTTTTTTTCGAGGTTATCAGTGTGTTTCTCATCTTTGATCTCGCGCTCTTCTTTCCGGATCCGCACGGCGTGGTATCGGGGAATGCTGTCATCGTACCTAGAGCGCTTAAAGAATCCGCACTGGAAAGGGGAGTAAGGGAGAAAAACAAGATGGAAGTTAGTTAATCTGAAGACCAGGTGGACTACACTAGAACATGTAAGCACTCGGTGTGTCTAGGTCTGCCTCTGGAGTGCACGAACAAAGCACTGATTTCTTTAAGAAAATATAGGCAGTGGGATAAGCAGGGAGGATGAGTGTGAACCTGGCAGAAAGTCAATGTCCACCTTCTTTACATTTTACGGCTTCAGCTATTTCTTGACTAGTAATTTAAATATTTTGTAAAACAGTGCTTTAGGTGAAAAAAAAAAAGTCCACCATATAAGTAAAAAATCTAATTTTCATATCACTAGATCATTATAAAACACCTTGTATTTGTGTGTAAGAAACTGGAGCTTGCTGTGTAGCCAAGGCTAGCCTCAAACTCAACATCATCCAGTCTGAAGCTCCCTAGTGCTGGATAATAGGCATGTGCATACCATGACCACCTTAAGGGCATTTCTCTAAGGGTGTAAAGAAAAAAATTACTATTTCTCACCCATTAATAAGCTGTAAATCAGGTCACAAGTAATTTTACAAATGCTATTTGGTATGCCATGTTCTAATGGGTTTCTTTAAGATGATTCTCTCCTCCCTGGGCTTTATGTCACTATTGTCACTGGGTAGACTCGCTGGGGTGCTTCCAAGTAACTGTGTTGCATAAGAACAGCAGTCAGTCATGAACCTCACAGCTCTCAGGGCAGCATCACCACACTGAATTTTGGAGCATTCCCCAGTTTCTCCTCTTCATTTAAAAACAGGAAGGAAAGAAAGGGGGAGGGGGCTTATGGAGGAGAGGGAGAAGTAGAGAAGCCAAATTATTAAAGCTTATTTACTTAAAAAAAAAAAAAAAACAATCTAAACCAAAGTGCATTTAAAAAATATGTCTAATATTTTTGAACCAGACTTTAGAAAATTATAAACAAGAATTTACATGTTTTTCTTTTTAAAGGAGTCTTTTCAAATTTAAAACTGCAGTTCAGAAGAGTTCTGTGCAGAATGATCAGCTAATGTCTTTATTTTGTGACAGCAAGAATAGAATAATTATATTGAAGAATGTTGTGTTATAACATTGCCATGAGGCAAGACAAAAATCACAATCCCAAATGGGCCTGGAGTTTTGTTTAGGCCATTTCTCTATGGTCTCATTTGTAATTCGGTGCAGAAAAAGCCAATATACTTATTATAAAATATGACTACTGTCTGCCCCATTTAAGAAAACAGAAGGAAATGCAGTTTGAAACATAAAATCAAAGTGGCCATATCGGGACCACTGGGTCAATGCCACAGAAAGAACTGGAGCAATAACTAATCTCTCTTGCCCATAGAAAAGAAAAGTGAATTGCCAATAATTCCTGTGTCCATGGGTTTACAAATCATAGGAGAAAAATACAAACTTAGGTGGAATAAAAGGGCTATGCACGTGAAACCCGGTCAAATCCATTACAACACGTTGAAGTAGAAACCACCAACACTTTGGTGCTAGAATTTTTTGAATGCTGATGGTTACTTGGGCAAAGGACCACGTATGTCCTGAAGTACTCGAGAAGCCCATGTGCTGACAAGGATTCTTTGTTGCAATGGCTTTGGCCCAGAAGAGACACAAGGGAAAAGGAAGACGCATGCTTGGCTAGCACGGGACCACGTCCAAGCGGCAGTAAAAAGCACCCCAAGCCTGGCTAGCCATCGCTGTAGAGCAAGGACAACACAATGAAGACAAGGAGAAGAGAGCCTCTTCCCAGGAGCTACACAAGCTCTCCCACATGCAACAGGCGAAGCAGGCAGTCAAGAAAGCTCCTGTCCCTGGGAAATTCCAAAACGAACAAGAAATCTGGACTGATTTCTTATGCACTTTTGAAATTCCGAGTGGGACATGACGTAAGAACACATGGCAAACAGAGCAGCTATGGAGCTCTTAAGACCTAATCAGACAAACCAGTGTGGTTGCCTTAATTGCTGTGGTGGTGTTTAACAAGCATACAAAATAACTCACCTGCAACAGAAGATTCTTTGTGCAACAACAACAACAACAAACAACAACAACAACTGAACTTTCAAGTGAAATAACAAAAATAAATAAATCCAAGCAAGGCAAGCCACTTGGAAACAACTGTTAATGGGACAGACACAGCAAGCTGTCGCTCTTAAGTTAGCCACCACAACCACAGCAGGTCCCACAGCTAGCGATGAAAAACATTGATCAATTACCAATTACGAAAGTAGATCAATACTATGCATCGGAAGTAAGCCTCTCTTTATCAGACGGCTGAGTATGGATCTCAGCCTTGTGATAGGTGGCATCGTAATGATCTTTCTTATTTCTCTTGAAGAAACCACACTACAAGGAAGCAAGGTATTTAGTCAATTTTACAGTTTTGTGTTTGAAAGCTAAAGAACAGAATACCTCAGCCTTTAACCTAAGTGAATGGTCACTGTGCCATCACCCTGTGCCAGCATTTAACAGAGTCTGTCACTCGGTGTTGCTACACACACTAATTGACTTTTCTATTTGTAGCAGAAATCTTAGGGTCATCCTAAAACGAAAATACATGCACATTTGACTGGAACTTCAGGTGATTTTTTTTTTCTTGCAGAATGGACTCTAAAAAGTCAAAAACAGTCACTTCTGCAGTCTACTGAGACAAATGATAAAAAATAAAGTCTGTAAAATTCAGTACAAGTCAAAAAAAAAAAAACCATGAATATAGTAGGTTTATCTGCTTCTGCAATAAACTTTATGGAACAATGCTCTCTGCTGGGTACCTCTAAGCCAACTGGTAGTGTGAGTCACAGAATAAATTCCAATGAAGGAGTGATTGCTGTCCTTTTCCCTGGATTCAGAAGCACCATGCAACCCTTCAACAGGAGGAACACATGTTCCTCGGTTTAGGTCACTCTAAATGAGTATTAAAGTGTAATTTCACTCTCTGCTCTTATTTTCTTCAGTCAAAAATGGAAAACTTTTCCTATTTACTTTTATCTGGGTCACAGGCCGCGGCAGCTATCTTTTGAAATAAAACTCGGTTAGTGTGGTGGTTTGAATATACTTGTCCCAGGGAGTGGCACTATTAGGAGGTGGCCTTGTTGAAGTGGGTATGTCACCATGGGTGGGGGCTTTAAGATCTTCTTCCTAGTTTCCTGGAAGTCGGTCTTCTCCTAATGGCCTTCAGAACAAGATGTATAACTCTCAGCTCCTCTTGCACCATGCCTGCCTAGATGCCGCCATGCTCCTGCCTTGATGATACGGGACTGAACCTCTGAACCTGTAACCCAGCCCCAATTAAAAGTTGTTTTTATGAGAGTTGCCTTGGTCATGGTGTCTCTTCACAGCAGTTAAACCCTAACTAATACAGTCAAATAAATCTTCTGGCAAAATTGTGCTTCCTAGTGTAGCAACTCATAAAGGAAAAAAAATCTACATCTGCCTATTGCAAGGTGGGAGCAACCGACTGTACATGGTTATTCAAGTTTAATTCAAATTTAAATTGAAAAATGCAACTCTTCCACTGTACCAGCCAAAGGTGACTCCTGGTAATCATGGGATGATGCCACTCCAGGACATTTCCATATTATGGATTGTTGTACTGGGATGTACTGACTTAGCCTGTCTCATGTGTACTTGTGGCTGTGCTATCAGGGTAATACACAGCGAACACAGCCAAGTTGGAGTCATAAGAACTAGCAAATAGGGCAGGAAGAAAAGTTAACCAAAATGAATAGTCTTTTTGTTTATTTTTGACGGGGTTCTCTGTGTAGCCCTGGCTATCCTGGAACTCACTCTGTAGATCAGCTAGCCTTTAACTCAGAGATCCAATTGCCAGTCTGCCAAGTGTAGGGATTAAAGGGACCAGTACCCAGCAAAATGAATAGTCCTAAGATTCCTGAGGACTTTTGTCCTTTATTTCCAAAAGGCAGCTTTTATGAAACAAATAAAGCCAGGATTGCTCTGGTTAAAGTGGAGCTCTCCAGTAGCCTCTGACACTGATGTAGATGGACAAGCTTAGCTTAAAGACTGAGAACTGGGGCTAGAGAGATGGATGGCTCAGTGGTTAAGAGCACTGACTGCTCTTCCAGACTTGTGACTGCTGAGTTCAATTCACAGCAACCACATGGTGGCTCACAACCATCTGTAATGGGATCTGGTGCCCTCTTCTGGTGTGTCTGAAGACAACTATAGTGTACTCATATACATAAAATTATATATATATATATATAAAATTTTAAAATATATATATATGAGAAAAAGACTGCTGAACTGTACAGCCCACTCATCATCCCTCCTTCCTTTCCTTTCCTCCACAATGCCGGGGACAGAATCCAGAGCCTAACACACAGTATAAAGCTGCTTGACTGATAAGCCATATCCCTGAACCCTAGAATCCTTTCTGATCCTTAAACTCCTTGTTTTAACAGGAATAATATTCTTTTATAAAGAAGAATATGAAGTGGTAAGACTGACTTCCGTGTGAAGGCTGAGGAAGGTATCTGATCATTTTAGAATCTACTTCAGGGTCTGAAAATCAGAATGTCAAAGAACCCAATGAGATCATTTAGTCTGAACCAATTATTAAACAGCTGAGATCAGAGGGATGAAAATGATTTGCTCAAAATTATATATGGCTCAGGTATCTTAACTCTGCATCTTCTGTCATGACTACCCAAGGATTCAAGACTGTCAATAAGATCTGCTCTGGGAAAAGACTGGCATTGTGGCCTCTTCCAGAGAATACAAGAACATCCTCAAGTATCAAAAACCCAAATTAATTTTTTAAAATCAAATAATTATACCAAGAGCCCTAATATTCATTGACTGTATTTGCCAGATAAACCTACTGCTTGAGATATAGCTGAGTAAAACATTAAAAAAAAAAATCTATGTATCAGAAAAGCTCCTGGTATTAACAGATACCAAGTCTCAGAGTATCTCAGCCTGGCAAAAGGAGGTTGTTTGGAAGAATGGTGTTGGGGGGAGACTCACTCAAAACTGGAAAATCAGGATTATTCTTTGTCTGCCATACTCTAAGACATGATGGAAGGAAAGGGGTGGTTTGACTCTAGCACATTCTTATTCCCCTCAACAATCCTTCTGGAATAGATACACTGGGAAGCACTCTGCACATAATGGCTCTGTAATAAGAACGGTAGCATTTCTGTGGTGCAAGTCATGAATCCAAAGTCTAAGACTATCCATATTGTCCCCTCATGTCATATTGGATTCTACCAAGTCAGTCATCAAGACGTCAGTTTCCAGAGATTTCTGTAATCTGGAATCACCCATAAGGACGGTGGACCTCCATCACTCCCTGGGACTCACATGAGACCTACAGAGGTTGTAATCTACTGACAAACGCTTGTAACTGTCTCCTACACAGTCTTTTGACAGCATATGACTCTTTATGGGCAGATAATCTCACAGATCAGAGTCTATTGAAGAACATCACACCGAGCCTGTATGTTCGCCATAGTTGTTACAGGCTGAGAACCGTGAGATGGAGTATTCATTCTGCCATGTTTTCTCCCTGCTAATCTAGATGTAAAGGTGACAATTCCCAGTAGCTGTCATAAAGGCTTTTTTTTTTTTTGGTTTTTCGAGACAGGGTTTCTCTGTGTAGCCCTGGTTGTCCTGGAACTCACTTTGTAGACCAGGCTGGCCTCGAACTCAGAAATCTGCCTGCCTCTGCCTCCCAAGTGCTGGGATTAAAGGCGTGCGCCACCACTGCCCGGCTGAAGGCTTCTTTACAGAAGGGGAAATTAGCAGGAATTTATATTCAGATCAAACTGTTATCTGTCAATCCGGCTTACAATTTATGGTTTGATCTTAGGTACAGAGAATGCTAAATAAAGTACTAAAATTCAAACTGTCATTTACCAAACAAGCTGAATTATATGAGACATTAAACTTACTTTAAGAAACTTCTTACATATAAGTAATCTTTAAATACAAATTATTAAGTAGTTATGTGGGTATTCCTTGTAAAAAAGTCTCCCAGATTTGCCATAATTTTATGATAAAATGTTGGAAAAGGGGGCTGGAGAGATGGCCCAGCAGTTAAAAGCACTGACTGCTCTTCCAGAGGTCCTGAGTTCAATTTGCAGCAACCACATGGTGACTCACAATCATCTGTAATGGAATCTGATGCCCTCTTCTGGTGTGTTTAAAGACAGCAGTGTACTTACATACATTAAGTAAGTAAGTAAATAAATAAATAAGATTTTAAAAAATGTTGGGAAAAAGAAAAACAATTAAAAAAGGAACTATAAACTTGTCAGTGTGAATCCTTCTCTATAAAAACATGAAGTTTACATAATCCCAAACTCAAGTGACAGACATGACTTACCTTCCACAGTAAAAACACTAATAGAGCCAGCATCAAAATCCCGGCAAGAACAGCCAGGAGGATGATCCACCAAGCTATTCCTGAATACTGAGCTACAGTCTTTGAGGGAAACACCGTCACTCGAACCTGCAGGGCACAAAAGAGAGAGAGACCACTATAAACCAGGTGCCAGCTCACATCGGGCACCGATGGTTTCAGTCCTGCTCAATTCTGCTCCTGAACATGCTTTGAATGAAAAGTGTAAGGACAGACAAGTTGCTTGCTTTGACAGCCATTCCTCTCGACAACAGAAACTGCTTCAACGGGCTTTCCCTGAAGATCTCTCCAGAAGAGAAAAACTATACAATGACATACCCACCATTCCCTTTTGTGTCTGAACAGCTATCAACAGCTAACTGTGTCACCACAATTACTGGGTTTTGTTCTGTTGTTTTTAAATCTTGCTGTACTGGGGTTGAGCCTCACACTTGTGTAGTAACCACTCTTCCTCTGAGCTCTAGCTCCAGCCTTTAACCTGCATCCTTTTGAGAGGGATCACACTTTTAGTTAAGTTTCAGTAGTGGAAAGCAAAGGGTAGGTTTGGGTGCAACTATTATACAAACCTCAGATTCCAAAGATGCTGTGAAATAGAGGACAAGCTTTGTGACAAAGAGGAGCCATTAAACACTTTTTCTTAGGTCATCAAACTAAAGACCCTCATAACAATACAATTTCCTAAAATGACTTGCTACCATGCTTTTAAAACAATATATATGGACAAAGTGAGTTTCTTCAGGTGAAACTCAGACTCAAGCTGTAGCAATGAGAAGCTTACATTCTAAGCATTTGATCACTGGCAAGTACCCATCAAAAATGTTTACCCCCCAAACCTAAAATGTCTTAGTGATTTGTAACTACTCAATAGAAGTGACTATAAGGCTTTATAATTCCTAGTAACTTTTCCCTTTGGATTCATTAAACCGTATGCATTTCCATGGGGGTGGCTTTCCATCGGTACCTCATTCACCATGTGCCAAAGGCAGAAAGGGCTCATACTCTACTGGTGTATCCAATTTTATCAAGAGTGACCAGTACAGAGGCCACATCAGCTTGCCAAGTGCCAAAACACCTGCCCCAATTTACATTATAAAACCCACTGTGACTGAACAGCAGGGTAAAGCAAAGCAAAGCAAAGCAACTGTCACAACTTTTATAAAACTTAGTATCAAATTTATCACCCACCTCTATGCACATATAAGCCCATCTTCTAAAAGTACACGTATCTCAAGTTCTCTGAATTTGAAACTCCCAGAACGAATATCTCACTATCTGGAAGAATGTGGTACTTATTTCTACCTATTACAATTTCTTCTATCTTCAGCAGGCAAGAAACTTGGATATTCCCTACATGATTCTTAGGAATAAAATGGAGACATGTGCACATGCATACCTAGTCCCTTCTTTCTTGGATTACATTGAAATTCTTGACACTAAATTTTATTCATTTTCCCTCCTGGCACTGTAGTACAGGGAAGACACCCATGTGTTTAACAGGTGCTTGTTTGCCATGTGGATTTAATTTAACTGATGTCAAAATACAATCATCTTACTGGCTCAATTGTGTGGTTTCTGATTTCACTTGTTATGACACTGTCTAAATTTAAAAGTGTCTTATTGAGTGGCAAACACTAAACTCTTGAAATTAGACAATTAATAAACAAATTTTTAGGGTTTTTTTTAAAAGCAGGATTAGATTTTTTAAAAAAACTGAATTACATAATCTATTTTTCATGTATTGACAAAAGGAAAGCGACCAGAAAGGAAGTGAGATCTGAGATGAGGATGAAAGCATAACCCAGAATAAGTCAGGGATCGAGGAAGAGGGCATCCTGAGGCTCAAATTAAGCTCTAAGATTCAGGATTAACCACAAGGAAGTGCCAGCATGGGGCCTGAGCTAGTGTAGCACAGAAATCACAGAAAACAGGAGGTGGTGGAAGACCAGCAATAAGAAAATGTCTCTATTTTCAAGAGATGGGTTCTAGACAAAAGGCTAGAAAGCAAGATCATGCCGAGACTCCATCTCCCCTAGGAGGCTGGATAAGTTAAAGTGCCCAAGATAAGGGTTTTCCTTTGTGAACAGGCAACCAGACTTGACATTAGGCCCTCAGTTCTACCACCTTCTAGAACTCGAGACCTGAGATCTGGCAGGTCACAGGACAGTCAGGGAGAGAAAACATTCTGAAGGTGTCCAAGTAGACAGGACAGTTCTCTCTGTCATTGGAAAGGCTGCTACATGGCCAAGGCTTGTTCCAAAGGAAACAACAAGGACTTATTTTACGAAAGCCAATTCTAGACTAATGGGTTGATTGGCTCATTGATTCAGTGATTCATTCACTCATTCATTCACATGGATTTTGAGAGAGGGCCTCACTGTGGCCTATCTTAACCTAGGTTTCACTAAGTATCTTAGGCTCCCTCACACTTGTAGCAACTCTCCTGCTTCAACCTTCCAAGTGCCAGGACTGTAGACATGAGGCACTTTCATTGGCTTCTCAATTCCAGATGTACAGAGAAATATCTTTTCTAGTATCCACCACTGGGCACACATAGCACAGGCATCCTGAAAATGGCTGCAGCTCCAGGGATGGGCTAACTTCATTTTCTCCTGGCCCGTAAGCTATTCTTCCATTGTGTGGCTCCCCAGTTTTTATCCTGACCACAGCTTTGCTGAATGGAGGACTCTAGACTTCCTTCATTTAGTGTGTGTGCGCGCGCGTGCGTGCACGCACGCGCGTGCATGCGTGTATATAACACTTCAGATTGAACCTAGGGCCTTGGGTGGTGGTAGTTAGCATGAGCTACATATTGCCTCTTTTAAACGTTTTATTTTGGAACAGGGACCCACTAAATTGCCCAGGCCAGCCTTGAACTCACTCTGAAATCCAGACAGACCTAATTAGTGATTCTCCTGCCTCAGCTTCCTGAGTAGCTGAGCTATTAACACACCTGCATTACTAGGCTTTGGCTCAGGTTTATTTTTTATTTTCAACAATTTGATTAAAATACAACTTCAAATGGCAGAACCTCAAAGTGTCCTTTAAGGAGCAACAGGACCCGAGGGCTATGAGTACCAAAGACGATGACCTACGGTTGTAGCCATGGTGTAGAGAAGTGGCCAGTCTGAGTCTGGGGAAACCAGATCTCACCTGAGTGCCTGCGTGGGGGAGCTTGATATTCTGAGCGGCAGCGGTCACATCTATGGAAGCCCTCACGAGAATGTCCAAGTAGTTCAGTTTGGAATATTCCTGTGGGCCACAAGAGGTGTGTTAGCAAAGTGACAAATGTCCTTGGCAGTAGCAAATTCTTCCAGTAGGCAAAACCACACCTCTAGAAATGTACTGTTCCATAGCCTGGAGCGCAAAACAAGAGAGGCCTTGCTGTCCAGTCCTCGCAGGGGACACCTGATGTTCACACACCTCACGTTGACGCTGCAATTCTAAAGAGACTGGTGGTCAGAACCCATTATTCTGGGAAGCCATTCCTTGTTCATACAGAGCACGTTCACAGCCTGGAAAAATACTCACAAGGGTCTGGTATTTTCTTTCAGAAAATAAAGAAAATTTCCTGCTGTCATCTATCTGTTTTTCAGGAAGTTCCCGTTTCTTTCTTGAGTTGTGAGACTCCTAAAAAGTGATATCCAAAACAGACAAATGTTATATAAATCTGCCATGTTATATAGGCCTCCCAAATGAAACAAATTTATATCACTGGTATTCACCTTCTTCTTATGCTTCTTTTCCTGTCCTGTGATCAGACACCCTAGCATAAGCAACTTACAGGAGAAGTGTGATGGTTTATATATATTTGGCCTAGGGAGTGGCATTATTAGGAGGTGTAGCCTTGTTGGAATAGGTGTGTCACTGTGGGCATGGGCTTTGATACCCTAGTCCTAGCTGCCTGGAAGTCGGTATTCTGCTAGCAGCCTTCAGATGAAGATGTAGAACTCTCAGCTCCTCCTGCATCATGCCTGCCTGGATGCTGCCATGTTCCTGCCTTGATGACAATGGACTGAACCTCTGAACTTATAAATCAGCCCCAATTAAAGTTGTCCTCATAAGAGTTGCCTTGGTCATGGTGTCTGTTCACAGCAGTAAAACCCTAACTCTCTCAGCTCCTCCTGCATCATGCCTGCCTGGATGCTGCCATGTTCCTGCCTTGATGACAATGGACTGAACCTCTGAACTTATAAATCAGCCCCAATTAAAGTTGTCCTCATAAGAGTTGCCTTGGTCATGGTGTCTGTTCACAGCAGTAAAACCCTAACTAAGACAAGGGGTTTATTTTGCTTCATGGTTCCATGTGGCCGGGGAAGGTGAAGGCAGCTGGTCACATGGCATCCAGTCAAGAAGCCCAGAGCGATGAATGCCTGTGCTTGGCTCACTTTCTCTTTTCTATACTGTCCAGCATCCCAGACCAGGGACTGGTGCCATCTACTTTTAGTGTAGGTCTTCCCACCTCAAGAAGACGTATCAGAATAATCAACAATCCCTCTAGGTATTAGTGTCTCAGAGTCCAAATTCTGTCAAGGCTACCATTAGCCATCCCATCTTCCCTCCCACCATCAAAAGCAGAGAAATGGTAAAACCAGCAAGTGTTATGGCCATTTTAAGTTCATCAATGGTGAAAAGATACCTCCTCTATTCTTGTCTCTCTCCTCAACCTCGAGTACATAGCATCAAACTGTTAATCCACTGAGACCAGAGCACTCTACCCCAGCACTCAGCTCAGTGTCCACAGCATAGGAGACAGTTAGCACATATGGAATGATGAAATGAAGCCATGAAGGACAGTACGAAAAGCACAAGACCCTTTGTATGATCAACTCAGAGAGGAGCATTGAAAACTAAGACAGATAAGAACTTTTAATATTACGTCCTCCTTATACAAGTTGAGTCTCTCTTATTAGCAATGCTTAAGAGCATTTTGGATTTAGGGTTGTTGGAAAGAGATAGTCAACTTGTACTTAAGAACAGATATAACAGGCCATTATGATTTTCAGTGTTGATGAGTCAAGGAGCATGCTCTAAGCTCCCATAATACCCAGACACTTTGGAACTTAAAATAAGAGGGTTGGATATGTAGCTGAACTGGCAGGATGCTTGCCTAGAATGCATGAAGCCCCAGGTTTGAGCTTAGAATGGCATAGCATGTACAGGTGTAGCAGCACATGCTAGAATACCAGCACTTGGGAGGTAGTGGTTGGGGGGGTCAAGACTTCAAGGTCATTTCTGGTTATTTTGAGAGTTCAAGGCGGGCCCTGACTACATAAGATCCGCCTAAAAAGAAAACAAAAACAAAAACAAAAACAAAAACAAAAAAAAACAAAACCAAACAAACAAAAAACAAAAAACCCCAGCCAAGACAGGCACAGTGGTGCACTTGGGAGACAGAGACAGAAGGATTTCTGAGTTGGAGGCCAGTCTGGTGAGTTCCGAGACAGCCAGGGCAACACAGAAAAACTGTGTTTCAAAACAACAACAAAACCCCAACAGAACAATAGCAAAAGTCCTAAGAATTTAAAAGAAAAGTAACAACCATCCATGGACAATAGAATCATCCGACACAGTACAACTCACCTCTGCTAGTTACATAAGTGTGCTGCAATAGAGGGGGTGGGCCTTGAAATCAGTGGGTGCTTAAGTGCAGAATCCACCTATCTCTTAACAGCTGAGCCATTCTCAGGGTATTCATTGTGGGGAGAGGAGAGAGTAAAAACTATCTCAAAATTCTCAAGAGAACACACACAGTGCTCAGTCTGGTAGTGACACAGTAAGGGACTCTATGAACATTTACTATTAATAAGAACAAAATCGTTCAAGGTCATCTATCTGCCTGGGCACAAAGACCTTGGCAGTGCCGTCCTAAAGCTCTGTGCAATTTCTGTCCACTGCTTCATCCCCAGGTGATGTTCTCCTTACATAGCTTATTGGGTCATAACACTTTAGAAAATGTTCTCCATCTCAACAAGTGCATGTTCCATAAAGGTCAAGAATCAGCAAAAAACGCTTTAGTCCAACTGGCTTACTCAGTTATGAATGAGGAAACTGTGACACCCACAGAAAAAGTCAACGCGCCACAGTGCGGCTTTCCTAGCAGAGTCAAGTCTACCCCACTCACTCCGGGGTGGGGGTAGGGGCAAGAGGTGAGGGAGCGTGCAGGAAACCCGTCAACATTACCTTCAGCTTCAGGTAGTTTACTTCATTGTGTGGCTCACAAACAATCTGCTCCAAACCTTTGGATTCGACTTTCATCAAATAAAGCAACCATTTGCCATTGCTGATTTCCTTGGGCCACTGTATATTCAAGGTTGCCGTGCCGAGGTTTTTAAGAGGTTTACCTAAGTTAATCACCTGTCAGAAAGCAACATATATCACACTACAATATCATCCTTTTAAGGCAAAATTAAGTGGCACTTCCTACTGCCTAAAGGCTAAATACCCAGCACAAATCCCTCAAATGGATCAGAACCAGAGTGTACAAAATAGACAGTAGTACTTAGAAGATTCTAATCATAAAAACAGAAGGGGAAAAATGGTCAAAGAGGAAGGATTGCTAGTTCAATCCATTATCTTATGTACCAAACCCCATAGTGCAGTTATGGCATGTTCCTAGCAGCACAGGGAAAGTTCTGGGCTCCTTTGTGAATTGTTCAGTGAGCATCCTGCCTGGCAGAGGACAAAGCCTCTGCTACAGCCTAGGCGCCCGTATCCTAGCTTCTGGAAAAACTCCCCTACTGTGAAACTGAAGCTGTTCCTGGCATCAGCCACATAGGGAAGCTATGGAGAACTGCGTGGCAGCTCAGAGCCAGTGCTGGGAGCAGAGCAGCTTAGTACAACAGGGGCCCAGAGTGAGAAGGCAGAGTGGCCTGCCTGTACTACCGAGCACAGTTCTAATCCTCATCTGACTACACAGAGCTTGCACCAGCAGGCATTCCTTGAGAGGCCTTGCGTCTTTAGCATGCTGGGTTAGGGCCATGTCCACTCTTGCCATTTCAGGCTTTAAGCTCAACACTCATCAGCATTTTAGGAACTCAATTTGCACCATGCAGACCCGAATCCATGTAAGGCATGAAGCAGACATCACGGTCCACGTTCAGTTAGTTAAACTGAACCCAGAGTCGCTGTGGTTGCCCACCTTGAGCCCGCCATCCATCTGCCTCCTCTGCTGGGAGATACCAAGTCTACTTTCACCACCAAAAAAATTGGACTTGTGAAAGGGAAGTAAATGGGAATATTCCTTTAGCCAAGAGCATCAGAAAGATGACTTTCTAACAAAGAACGAACTGAATTACACAGTCTAAGGTCAACTACTAGTTACTTAGAACTTTCTTTGTTCTATAGACTGAGGAAAAAAAAAGTATTACTTCTTGTCTATACTACACACACGTTACAGTTCCCAAAAGTTATTCTTTACTTGGTAGGATAAAGTTTCCACTGTTAAAAACTGGCAAACATTTTTCAACTATTTCCCTAAGACGTTTGCGACTGATCATTGATTAAAATGTCAACACTGTATCTGGGACCAATGGCTTGGCCTTACCCTGAATTCATACTCTATCAAACTTCCTACTTCATCTTCAGATTTCATAGCTTGCTCACCAACAACTGTACCTCCAAAATACACCTGCGAAGGCTTAGCGACTCTGTCAAATTAAAAAAACACCCGTTTTAGTGAGAATTATAAATGGTTCTTTCAAACATCGATTTGTTATGCCAAACACAACACTTACCCAGAGACCGATAAAAGCAATTCAATAACCACTTTTGCCTTCGCTGTAATTGGAGCCAAATTATCCTGATTGCTTGTTCTAAAAATGAAAGGGGGAAACAATGGGGTTTTATTTGAACAGTCAGTTTTCTCATTACAATCACATTTCTTTTATGAGTTAGATCAGCTAATTCAGTGACTCTAGGGTTCTCCCAAAGTAAGAATGGAGAGGCTGAAGGAACACTTGCTTACGTTTCCAACTTCAGATTGATATCCAGATCTGTGGTGTCAAAGGTGACCTCGGTTGTACTTAAAATCAGATAAAAAGTGACCTGAAAAATACATGTGAAGAGTTGTTACCAAGGGCTAGGCCTCTGGGCACAGCACTGGTATTCAGAACAGTAAGAGAGCGCATAGAGGCATCACCTACACTGGAATTTCTCTTGAAAGGATTTCCAAGCTCACAGTCGGCTTGGGAGCCATTCTGGTTGGCGACACAGCTCAGCTGCTTCTCCTGTGGCAGAAAAAGGCTTTGGGGTCATGGTTTGTTCACGTGCTATGTGATACCACTCTTTCCCTCCCTGCTGCTTTCTCAAAAACACTTACAGGGAAAGCCCTCAGTTCTCTGTAAGCGGAATATGTCAGAGTGTCTGGAAACGTCGCAATGAGTTTGGCTTCATGGGCATCATCTCCATCTCTCCGGGGATTCCTTGGATCTGAAGGGCCGTTGGTTACTGTGATTTCCAGAGCTATATCTTTCTGATCTTTTAGGACTAATTCTGGGATGCCTTTTTGACTATTAAAAAAAAGAAAGAGAAGAAGACAATCTCAACCCATGCTCAATTACTTTGGTAACCAAAGCCTGAAGGTCTGTTACTTCAGCTTATGATTCTTACATTGGAAGGTAAGAGAATTTGTCTTGATTTCCTTCTCGGGTACCAAATTTATACTCTAGCTTAAGGTTGCTGTTACAGACATTGTCGTCTCCACATCCTTCCTTTAAGAAGTGGACCTGTAAGGAACCAAATGCAGAGAGGTGAGCTCCTAAAGGTCTTCACAGTCCACTTCCCTCTGGTCTTTTACCCTCCTTTGTCAAACACCTGGTTCCTGGTCTATCAAAGTCACTTTGACCAGGTCAAGGTGGTGGGGTGCAGCAGAGCATAAGCCCCACCAAGCCACAGAGAATCTGAGTTCCAAACCCGCCTCTGATACTTGCTTAGCTGTGTGGCTTTAGACAGGACACTTAACTTTTCATTCTGGCTTGGTCTTATATAGGGCAGCACTGCTTTACTTTCAGGGGAGCTGTATCAGTATCAGGACCTTCTTCTACCTAAAGTGATTTACATATTTTAGCTCATTTAACCCTCAGGATGGTTTAAAGAGATCCTATCATTCTGCACCCATTGTGCAGATGAGGAAAATACAATTAGGAACAAAGTCTCCTTTCCTGTTATGTTTAGCTTGGCTCAGGAGCTGGGAATGTACACAATTAGTAGCACAGTAACAGTCTATCACATCACAGAACACACAGTATAGAAAAACACGACTAATTCTAGCTAGTGACCACAACCACCAACACGGTGTAGAGTCAGACTGAAAGCAGTGAGTTCTCTTCAAAGCCAAGTGTAAGGCATTGTACCAGGAGCCTCAGTTACCACTTCAGCAGCTGGATTGTGTGTGTGTGTGTTGTTTGTTTGTTTGTTTGTTTGTTTTTTAATGAAGATAAGAGTGTCATCTAGCCTAGGCAGGCCTCAAAGTTGCTAAATAGTCAAAGATGGCCTCGAATATCTGATCCTCCTGTCTCTACCTCCCCAGTGTTGGCATTACAGGCACCTTGCCATTTTTATGTGGTGCTGTGGACTGAAGAAGTCGAGGTTTTGCACATGCTAGCGAGGCAAGCACTCTACCAACTCAGCCATGCCTCCATCCAGCTGGATCTGACAGCTAGTGTGTAGTGTCAGAGCAAACGTGCTAAGCCTTCGGGAGGCCCTGGGACTAACTCCAGCACCAAAACAGTAATCAAGATGATAATAACAATAGCCAGGCTGTGGTGGCACACATCTTTAATCCCAGCACTCAGGAGGAGGAAGAGGAAGGTGGACCTGAGTAAGAGGCCAGCCTGGTCTATAGAGAAAGTTCTAGGACAGCCAGGGCTACGCAGAGAAACCCTGTCTCAAAAAGAAAACAAAAAGATACTGCTGCTGCTGCTGCTAATAATAATAATAATAATAATAATAATAATAATAATAATAATAATAATAATAATAATAAAATAAAAACAGCAGCAATAACAATGCCAGACTCAAGATGTCATACTTTTCTAGGCTTATTTCCACTCTGTCCTAACACATAGATCCCACGTTATATGACACGTCCAGCAGGCCACAGAATACACATTTGTTCCTACAATGACCCAAGCTGCATTAGATACTTTAGTATTTCATTGTGAAAAATAATTTTTTTTGCTTTGCTAAGTTTTGCTATTCCTTGATTTTAATGCTAACTTTAGAAACAACTTCTCAGAGGCCAATTATGTGTATAGAAATAAGTAGTATTTTTGTTAATTATTTTTTTTAGACATGGTCTCCTTGAACCCTGGTTGGCCTGGAATTTGGTGTGTAAATCACACTGGCCTTGAACTCGCAGAGATCCTCCTGCCTCTGCCTCCAAGTGCTGGGATTAAAAGAGTGCACACCACCACCATACCTGGCCACAAGAATGTGGCTCATAAAACAAATCCAACACTAGCAAAAGCAAAGCCAAGGAGCTTACATCTGTCTGGACTGTTTTGGCTTCATTTGAATTCAGGATGGGAAGAACTTCGGGAAGCGAATTCACCCGCCTGCGAGAGCTGGGCTCCTGGATCTCCACGGAAGCTGTGATGGGGATTGGGCGCAGCTTGTCTCTGATGTTCTCCTGCAAAGGGTGCAGTGACACAATGTGCTCAAATGCAAACAGACCTCCGAAACGGTGACAGCACAAAGATGAATGGTGCTGTTCCCCCAGAACACTGAGTCCTGTTCAACATGAAGTTGAGGCTGCCACACACTCACCTGCAGCCAGAGGGTCTCCTCCATGCATGCCCGCTGCTTCTGCCGGTTCAGGGTCAGCTCCTGAGTATACTTTGGCTCAGAACCTTGGTTTCGAAACTGAACTCTTGATGACAACCCTGACTTTCTTCTTTCTTTTTCAGCTTCAAGAACACCCAAAATTGCTAAATCGGAATGAACAAAGTTGTGTTAACTTAAAGTACACCTTTACAACCCCGAGCTACAAACAGAATGAGTTCTTTGACAGCACTTTACCCCATGACCTTCACTTCTCAGAATTTCCTGGAGGGACCATCTAGTGACCAGAGAGGTTTTTAATCCAATTGTTCTTCCCAATGTGCTTGCTGTTTTCAAGTTAAGTTCTCACTGGACCACCTGGGGGAGCTCGAGAACAAACCTGCAGCAGCTAGGTACTGGTTTCTGGCTGAGTTTCAGGGACTCAAAGAATACTAAAGATAACTGGAAATACCCAATGCTCCTGCCTCAGGACTTTTTCAGCCTGTGCTTCATGACCTGGGGGCCTTTGCTATTTGAAAATGTGTCTGAGAAACCAGGTTCCTACAGCTGAGCTGCTATCTGCATTTTAGCACTGGTAGTCAAAGGAGACATATATTAAAGATAGAGAAGCCACTGAGAACAGGGAGAGACACCTGTAATCTCAGCTCTTGGGGGAAGAGGGAAGGACTGCCATGAACCCAAAGCTAGCTTCAGCTACAGTGTGAGTCTGCCTGAAAAAAAAAAAAAAAAACCCAAAACAAAACAGAAAGATGGGTAGATAGATGATAGATAGATAGATAGATAGATAGATAGATAGACATAGATGACAGACAAATCTGACTGACATCTCTTTCAGTAGCTGGAAGCCAGTTGTTCAGTGTAACTCCAGCCTGCAGCAGAGGTGGCCGGCTACTCAGTACCTCTGCTTATTCAGCTTGGAGGCAGGCCAGGATCTGGACTGTCAGAAACTCACTTCTGGCCTCTGGAATGCACTCTTCACTGGGTCACTGGATGAGGGTACTAACTATGCTTCTCATGGGCACAGGGGCATCCATAGGGGGTCAGAGGAAACAGCCTCCAGGAAAAACTCTGCTCCAGAAAATGGAGAGAATGAGCTTCTACTATTCATGCTAGGGTGAAAGATCTTTCTGAGAGTTTGCTGTTTGTTTGAGACAGATTCCATGAAGCCCAGGTTGCCCGGAACTGTTCCCCCTTCCTGCACGCCCCAAGTGCTAGAATTACAGGCATTCACCATCTCATCTGGTCTTATACAGTGCTTTATACTAACTCAGCGCGCTGGAATCACACCAGGACTTCGTGCACACTAGGCAAGCACTGGACTAACTGATCTACCTACAACCCTGGCCATGAGACTGTGGGTTTTAATGTCTTCTTTGTGAAGAAAGGAAGTTCAGAACCATATAGCAAGGGACAGCTGGCTGTTTGATACAGAGGCTTAGAGGCCGGGTCTCACTGCCCTTCCCCCTCTGCACTGGTCCCTTTCCTCCTCCTCTTTATGCTCCCCAGCTCCTAACGAAACCCTAATCCTTCTTCAGATCTTGACCCAGACTTTACTTTATCCAAAAAAGCCTGGCTCCTCCTGAGCCACTGAGAACATTCTGCCTCTAAACCCTCAGAGGCTACTGCACTGCGGCTTTCTGTCCTCCACAGTGTAGAGAAACTAAGAACAAAGAATGCATCACCCTCGTTCACCACCAACTAACACACTTAATAAAATATATCATCTACAGAACAGACGAGTGGAATGGAGTACCTGGCCCCATGGCGCACACACACAGGGTGTGAGGCGTGTGCATGTGCACACACAGTGTGATGTCATCGTTGAACTGAAATCCTATTCACATAGGTAAGACCAAAATTTAGAAGCACTGACAGTTTCAACAGCAATTTGTCTGTCCATCTGACATATTCTTCAATGTCATGGCTGCCAAATGGAAATGCTGTTCATTTTTGGCCTTCTGCAGCCCTGACACCATCCATTTATCAGTGACCCGCTAACTTCACAATGAACCAGATGAAGGCTCCCAGGCTGAGTGCCCCTCATGGCAGAAGTACAGGAGGGTGTGGGTACATTAAAACCGTTCAGCTACCAAACCCACGCTGACCTCCTGTAACCTCCAGACAACTCACATCATCTTAAAATCCTTGCAGGTCACCTGTGCTGACCTCCCGAGGATCAAGCCAAGAAAACTCATTAAGGCTCAATTATAAATATCTGTGCATGCAACATCACACGAGAGGACTGCCAAGCTAAAATATCATGGCCCAACAATAAGCTCACTTGTGGGATACTGGGATATGATTCTGAATGTCATGCACTTATGCAGTTTTGTGGAAATTCTGTTTTATTTCACTGTAAAGTTCCTATTACTGTGGAAGTATAATGAAAGCATTCTTCCAAGTGAAGAGGCCCACCCAGCACAGGCAGCAATAAACACTCAGGTAATGGAGTGGTTACATAATACAAAGGAGCGCACATGGCAACAGATGTTGCATTGAAGCTAAGAAAAAACCCGGAACTCTCTCTATAAAGGCAGTTGTTGGAAGGAGCAGACCAGTGAGACCGGATGCCTCTTGTCAAACAACAGTTTGAGAGGAAAATCAGAACAAAAAGGTTTTCTCATTTCTTTTCCCTGCACAAGAATCCAGTTTATTCTCGTTTTTGAATTCATTACAAATGTAGGTGAAAGCATCCAGGTGAAGAAGGTGTGTGTTTACTCAGCATTAAAAACCATGCAACAAGGGGGCTGGAGAGATGGCTCAGTGGTTAAGCGCACTGACTGCTCTTCTGAAGGTCCTGAGTTCAATTCCTAGCAACCACATGGTGGCTCACAACCATCTGGAATGGGATCCGATGCTCTCTTCTGGTGTGTCTGAAGACAGTGACAGTGTACTCATATACATAAAATAAATAAATAAATCTTAAAAAAAAACCATGCAATAAGGGGTTGGGTAAATGGCTCAGTTTGTAAAGTGGCAAGAAGACATGAGGAGTGAGGACCAGTTAAATCTCCAGAGTATTGATTTTTAAAAAGCCAGGCATGGTGACCTGCCTGTCATCTCAGCCCAGGGAAGTGGAGATGGCTCTGTCCATAAAGTGTCTACTGTATAATCCTGAGGACATAAGTTTGGATTCCCAGTACCCATAAGAAAAGCCAAGAAAGGACAGCAGCCTGTGCTTAGGAGCCCAGCCCTGGGCTCACTGACCAGCCAGCTTTGCTAAAGCAATGGGCTTCATTTTCAACAAGAGATCTATCTCAAACAGCCAGCCATTATGGAAAACACCTACAGATGATTCTGCCGTCTATACCATGTGCACACATACTTACACACATGCACATGCTCAGTTTACCATGTAAGTACATGTACTTACACACACACACACACACACACATGCAAATTCTGCATTGAGTGCCAGAGAAAGGAAGTAGAGTAATTTAAAAGACAAAGTGCCTTCCATCTGGTTTTCTCCTTGATCAGTTTCATAACCCTAGACAATGATGACTTAGGGGCACTGTTTTAACTGACAGGAAAATTAAACCCAAGGGCCAAGGACTTGTCCTTTGCTGTTAGTTGAGCAGAGCTTAAGCCAGAAGCAGCAGCCAGGTCTCTGTTCCTCTGGACAAGCCTTCAGGTACTCAAGGTCCTATACTGAACACAGCTTAGACAATGGGGCTGCAGCCTCCGTGGGAGGAGCCGTGAGGTGAGGTAACTTGCTGAGCATGCTGTCTGCAGCTGTGCTCCGGCTCCCAGAGCTATCTTTCCACAATTGCCACCCGCCACCTCACAACCAATTTTCCACAGCACTTTTCAGAGAATGAAAGGGAAGAAGTTGTTGTGACAGCAGATAAGTGCTTTCTCAAGGGACTCCGTCCCAAACCGTCTGCTCTGGAAAATTCAAATGGGGCCTTCCGTCCCTCCTCATGCTGCGCCCTCCTGATTAAAGGGGAGACCACAGACAAACTTCGTCCTCTAGACAAGACTTTACGAGCTCACTTTGGCCACTACAGTTTTGTTTTCCTGTTATTTACACCAAACTTTCAACCTGGCAGAGAGAAAACATTTTGTTTTTAATGTACTAAGCACTTACTTATTGGAGGGTTGTAACCGGAAGGTTTCGCAGTATATTCAAAACAGGCTTTAACCTTGAGGCTGCAGAAAACCAAACACATGTTTCTTAAAGGATGCACTGTAGCAGTGGAAGACCCCACCCTGTCTCCACCCTCCAGTGTCCCCACTGCCCACCAGTGAGTAAACAATATATTCACTGGGCAGCATCTTGGCTCGTCCTGTTGTCCAGCACACTCTTCACCTTCCCAGTGGCTCATCAGGTCAAGCAGGTCATCACAAAGCTGAGAACTGAGCCAGCCCCCAGAATCACAGAAGGGACTCACCATATCCCGCTAGGTGACCCACACATAGATTTCTGGCGGAGGTCAATTCTGCTAGGCGTCACTGTGACGGTTTTCAGAATGTTAATCACTGGCCGGGATCTGTAAACAAGAGTGAAGACCTACCTAAGCCTTTTGTTATCCTTTGAGTCATTCACACACCAGGCAGCATTTGCAACAGCCCTGCCTCTTAAAAACCACAGGAGAATGATGTGTGTAGGTGTGACTTCTTCCCCTACTGTGGGAACAAATCAACTAATGAATATAAACTTATACAACATTTAAAACTGTACTATATTTAAAAACCAGACACTGCATGCAATGTCTTCAAGCAAATACTTCTTCCACTAAACACACTCACAACCCAGTGATCTCGTATGTTCATTTCAGACATGTTATCTGTCTATGTTTCTGTTACAAATGCTACGTACTGTCAAATATAAATATAAAAATACAGTTTCAACTAAACAGGAGCTTTTTTTTTTTTTTTTAATGTTAACTGTTCTTTGTGGAGGAGGTATGTCTCATTCATTTACAGTTGGGGGAGGGGACTTGTCCTAACATAAATATGATTCATCACCATTCACCTGTTGTAATGCTTAATTTTAATGATATAAAGGTCTCTATGCACTCAATTATTACCAGCAGTCATGCTAACAACACTGTACAGAATCTGTGTTTACACTTGAGTTTACTTACGGATAAATCCCCAGCAGAGCTTCCCATTTGAAGAACATGTGTGTTCAGAGCATCAGGAAGCAGAGGCAGGAGGGATACTATAAGCTCAAGGCTAGTCTGGCCTACATATGGAGTTCTAGGCCAGCTAAGGTTATATAACAAGAACCTGCCTCACTACACAGATAAACAAATATACTTTGTTTTACTTAATTTCTAAAAACTGATACATACATATTTAAAAGTATACAAGAGCCAGGCATAATGGCACACGTTTGTAATTCCAGCACTTGAGAGGCTGAGGCAGGACTGCAAATTTGAGGACTTCCTGGACTATACAGTTCAAGGCCAGCCAGTGCTTCATAGAGACCCTGTCTGTAACTCAATACTCACCAGTCCACCTGTCCTCTTCCTCTCCCTCCCAGCCCCCAATCCCAACTCAACTATTGTTGAGTTCGGAGATTTTAGACTGCACCAGTGAGTGACAGCATGTGACACCCTGTCTTTCTGTGCCTGGCTTGTTTCACTTAACATAGCATCCAATTCCATCACACTGTCACGATGACAGGATTCCATTTTAAGCTGAACTGTGTTCCACTGTGCATATGCACACTGTCTTTACCCACTTTGGTTGTTTCAAATCATGCTGCAGTAAACATGGAAGTGTGGGGATCTCTTGCGACATTCATTTCACTTCCTTAGCTGATGCACCTGCTGGGTCATAGGGTAGTTCTTCCCAGGATGGTTGAACTAGGTTTAAGTTCTCACCAATGTAAGCATTGCCTTTCTCTACATTCAGGACGGCATTCACTATCTCTGTCTTTCTGGTAAAAGCTATGCACTGGAGTATGGTAATACATGCATTTTAATTACACATGTTTTAATGATAAATAAATCCAATAACATCCTAAAATTTATACTGAGACACCTGACATATGGCTGTTAACAGGTCTCTTCCCTGTGTGTTAATTTTAGTAAGACTGTCAATCATGAACTATTATTTACACTTCTTTAGCTGTTGGCATCTGCCATTCCCCACCTTAAGAACAGACTAACATCTGGGTATGGTGGCACACATCTGGTATCTTAGCAATTGGGAGGCTGAGGCTGTCTTGGGCACATAGTAAGACTTTCTCTTTAACAAAGCCCCACAGCATCTCTGCAAATGGAAACTTGAACCCTTAACCATTCCCCATCGCGCCTGTGTTCCAAGCCCACATACAACATAAGTCCTACCCCTTGGCTCCGCTCTTTACATGAAAACATCTTTTCTTCCTTTTGTTGTCCTCTGGCACTGGAGCAGACAAAAAAGACAGCAGAGGCCTTTGGCTTGAGCCTGGCATAGACACAAGGAGCACTAGTACCTGGTGACTATGTGCTTGAGGGTAGAAGGGCATGATGGGAAGATCCTTGGCCTACCTCTCACTTTCATTGTTCCCTCCAGAACTAAGAGTGAGTATAGAGTTTTACTACCATGAAGATCCAGTCAGGACCCTGGTGAGCTTGTGATAAATACTGACACCCTGGAGGACATGTTTTTAATAGGAAAATGTCTTCCAAACCTCAGATGTCTATCTCAACCTTCTTGAATCAATGTATTGGTAGCTGGAGAGAGTACAAGCCCATCTATAGGGAAGGCAGGCACTAGGAACAGTGAATACTCCCACATACCCCACTTCTCCATGTTTCCTGATGACCTTATTTATCCTATTGTACACTCAGACAGCTGTGGATTTCCAGGACACTAACTAGATGCATTCTTGAGTTTTGACAGCCTACTCAGAAAGTGAAAAGTCTGTATCTTTTTACTTATTGTACTTATTCATGCATTTTTAAAATAAGTTGCCATCCAGGGTTTTGCATATCATAGTATTAATTTGTTCATTAGTATATACATTTCAAAATATTTGAATACACTTGACTGTGAGTCTGCTTTAATTTCCATTTTTTAAAACACGGAACACATAGAGGACACAGCGTATAAGCATGACAGAAAGTGTCTTTTCATGCACAAGGCAACACTTATCGGCTTATCTGCCACATGGCTAATTTCAAAGACACTTGGGAGGTTCAGGCTGGAGGACTGTCTGGGCTGAGGAGCTCAAGCCCAGCGTGGACGGCACATCAAGAGCACGTTTCATGGACAATGAACGTGTCCTGTGATAGTTTCTTCTCCCAAGGGTTTTTGGAGGAAGATTATATTTTAGTTGCAGAGGCTGCCTGTACACCTGGTGTTCTTCACAAAGTCTATATATAGGGCAGTGGCAGCTCTGAGCCTGCAGCACCAAGCCCACAGTACGACTTTACACTGCACCTTACTGCCCATTTCTCTGAAGGTAATTTTAAGAAATAAAAATGACTCTAAAGTAAAATTTAAAAAGAAAAAAAGAACAACCAAACCAAATCAGAAACGACATGTGTGTGGTAGCACACTGCTATAATCCAATATAATCCATGCACCTTGGAAGAAGTCTAAGGCTCTGTCTCAGAAAACAAAAAGAAAGACAAAAACAAATAAAAACAACAACAACAACCAAAAAAAAAAAAAACAAAACCCAAAAGTCCAATCAATCAAATGGTTCACTTTGTTTCTTTATTTTTTGTTTTTGTTTTTGAGACAGAGTTTCTCCGTGTAGTACTGGCTGTCCTGGGACTTACACTCTGTAAACCAGGCTGGTCTTGAACTCACAGAGATCCAACTGCCTTTCCCTCCAAATGCTGAGATTAAAGGTGTGTACCACTATGCCTGGCTTTCAGATGGTTCATTTTCAAAGAAATGTAAATGAAATCAAAGGTAAGATCATTTAACTAGCAAAAATTAGATTCATATCTAATACTGGTAAGTCTGTAAGAAAGTCACCTCTCAATGAATACAAAGTAATATACGTATATGCAATAAATATATGTACTAATGTAAGTGGTTGCTATCCTGTGTCCTACGAACTTTATCTTTTAAAAACATCATATAGGGATGTATACAATGTACCATATCATGTAGTTTTTAATAAAAATCAGATACTACCTACATTTTCCATCAGTTTTAAAAATTAATTCAGTATGTTTATTGTAACAGGCTACCACTAAGTCATACAAGAACAATTTGTAGGGGTTGATTCTTTTCTTCTACACCAAGAGGACACAGGGATGAACCTTAGGTTGTCAGGCTTGGTGGCAATTGCCTTGATCTCCTAAGCCAGCTTGCTGGCCTAATTTTTATGTATTATTTTAAAAACTGGTAGCCTTACTTGGCCTGGACTTCACTATGTAAATCAGGCTGGCCGCAACCTCCCAAGTACCGGAGTTCCAGGCATGAGCTACTTTGCCTGGCTAGACATTAAATTTTTACAGACCAGGTTAGGAACAGCAATACCTGTCGTCTTTTACTGATCATAAAACAACAGTGCGCTCAAACCCATGGTGTTCTGAGGAAGCCAAATATCTAGGAACTTCGTTTTCTATAAATTTGAACGAACATTAATTAACAACAACAAAAACCCAAGAATCTTCTACTTAAAAATCAAACTTTCTCAAATGGTGACTGTCGGGAGTGATGGAAACACACCCAGCAGCCCACTTTGCAGGACCACAGCCTTTGTAGGTGTCTCTGGGTGAAACTAAATCAAATCTTCAAATATACACAGAAACTTCCCTTTCTGAAGCTTAGTGTGAGGACTGACTGTGGGCTGCACAGCCGGAGCTCATGCTGCAGAAACTGACTGAGAGCATGACATATGCAAGATTTTTTTGTTTTGTTTTGTTTTTTTAAGATTTATTTATTTATTATATATACAGTATTCTGCCTGCATGTATCACTGCGGGCCAAAAGAGGGCACTAGAGCTCATTACAGATGGTTGTGAGCCACCCTGTGGTTGCTGGGAATTGAACTCAGGACCTCTGGAAGAACAGTCAGTGCTCTTAACCGCTGAGCCATCTCTCCAGCCCAAACGTGGTTTTGGTTTTTGGTTTTTTTTTTTTTTTTGTTTAAAAGCCACTGCTTTTTGTACCGTGGGCTGGAGAGAAGGGAGTCATTTAAACCACTACCAAGAATATGCAGCTGGTCACATAAAACACAAACCCATTTGTCCACAGCTTGTTATCTTCATTCAGAAAAATACCCAGAGGCAGGGACATGTGTCCTAAGGCCATACAAGGGCCAAAGCAGGTTACAATTTGTACATCATGAAGTGTGCATATGTTAGCATGGCAACACACACACACACACACACACACACACAGACACACACACACACACACACACACACACAGACACACACACACACACACACACACACACACACACACACACTTTTTGGAGCTTAAGAATGCCCTCTTCTGGTGTGCATGAAGACTGCTACAGTGTATTCATACATAACCAAATACATCTTTTCATGTGTATGTGTGTATGCTGCTCCTGTGGAGGCAGGTACTCGCGTAGGTGTGTGTGCACATGGAGAAGCAGGGTTGACTCTGAGTGACTCAGAGACTCCTTGATTACACTTCCACCGTATTCACTGAGGCAGGGTCTTTCAATTAAACCCAGAGCTACCTAAAGGCTAGCTAAAGTGTCATTAGCTAGCTAGCTCCAGGAATCCCTTCCAGGGCTGGAATTATGGGAGGGCCACCACACCTGCTCAGCAAAGCCAGGCCAGAGCCAACTCCCCAAACTCAAAAAAAAAGGTTTTAAAGATGTATTTAGGAAGGAACACTTTCCATGAATTATGATACATTTTTACTCCAAATCAGTTCAATATTAGCAAGAAATTACATTAATTTTTATCATATATTATTATATCCCATCAAAAAAATCTTCAAATTCATATAAGTCTTTGCCTCAAAAAAATAAAAAATCAAAACAATGGTGAGAGTAAGATCATTTTGAAGCTTGTTTAACCAAAGTCAAAGGCAGCACGCACCTGAAAATAGTTACTGAGTCAGAGAGGGAACCCACAGCAATGTCAGGGTAGGAATTCCTATCCAGGTCCATATTCCCAGCGATTGAATAGCCGAAGTAAGGCGATGTACCCTCAAGAACCTGGAATACACAGGGCATTAGAATGAACACTGGGCAGTGGTGGTGCACACCTTTAATCCCAGCAGTTGGGAGGCAGAGGCAGGTGGATTTCTGAGTTCAAGGCCAGCCTGGTCTACAAGTGAGTTCCAGGACAGCCAGGGCTACACAGAGAAACCCTGTCTTGAAAAAAAAAAAAAAAAGTCATCTATGAATCCCAAAAGCTTAAAAAAAAAAATAATAGAATGAACACTGGGCCACTAACTGAGCTTCTAGCTACATCTGAGAAAAACGCAAAAGAGCTAGGGAGGAAGCTCACTGGCATAGCACTTCCCCAGCACGGACAGAATGGCAGGACTGGGGTCCCTGTCACCACGAGCAGTAATGAAGAAAACAGAGAAAGAAAACGGTAAAGTTCATTTTGAACAAAAGCTTCAGTTCACTTACAAACAAGTTATGTTGCATTACAGAGGAACAGTATCTACTGCTTCATATGATTTATTTCATAAAAGAGACCTGAGTCACATAGAATTCCAAAGGATGAAAGCCTACTTTGTTTATTAAGTTAAACAGAGTAGCTTAAAACCAAATCTAACTGCCCTCCCAATCGTATTTTTCAAAACACGTTAGAACTTTTGGTGTCTGAATTCTCTGTGTAATTATGATCTTCTATTCGTTTGCTCAGTTTCAATTCTATTAAGCACACTGCTAAGGGACAGGTCCCCTCCCGCTCTCTGGATATAACAGTCTTCACTCTGGGTTACGCTGGGCTTGAGAGATGGCTCAGTGGTTAAGAGCACAGATTGCTCACCCAGAGAACTCCAGTACTATTCACTGAACCTGGGTCAGGCAGCTCACAACCACCTGCAACTCCAATTCCAGGGGAAGGACACCTCTAGCCTCCTGAGGCATTTCCTCCCTGTCCCCTCCCTCCCTCCCTCTCTCCTTTTCCCCTTCTCTCTCACATACATAATTAGAAGTAAATATTTTTAAAATTTACACTACCGAATACTTGAAACTGAAATATGTGTGAAGTAAACGTACATACAGACAAAAAGCTGACACTATTTTAAAGACGTTATCTGGTTACCTGTGTTGGCTTGGTAACTATCCCAGTCGGGGATCCATGATAGATAAAAACCTTCCCCAGATCATCATAGGGAGCTCCAACAGCAATATCTGTTGACATGACATTTAAAAAAAAATTTATCATTTTAAAAACTACTCCAGCGTTTAAAGTAAGATAGGTTCCCAACCAACTGGTCTATGAATGGTAACCACTTCATAATCCATCACCCACCTGGATAGCCATCTTGATTAATATCTCCAATATTTTTCACTGCGATTCCAAACATCGAGTCTTTGGTCCCATTTAGACGAATCGGCTTCACGTTCCTCCACCTGCCTTGCTGGTTAATGTAGACGTATACCGCACCCCCGACTTCACCGTCCCTATCAAAATACTGTGGAGCTCCGATAACGATGTCTTGCCACCTAAAAACACAACGAAGGGGAGAGCTAGGGACCACTGCTAAGACGCCAAAAGGCTTAGGGGGATTACTACCAATCCAGGCTCCAAGAAACTCAACAGAGAGGACCTCCAATCAAGGACTTATGTGTCATCAATTAAAATACTGAACAGAAGATCTGTGATAAGCCAGGGAAACAGTGAAGGCAACAATTTAAAGGCAGTTCCTCGAGTCAGAGCCACAGTACAGGAGGACTTCCAGCAAGGATCTGCCATTCCATTACCATTTCCAGCTGGTCCCAAGAACTGTGAGTCCTCTAGGTATTGCCAGTCACCACCTCCTACTTTCTGTGAGACATTCTAGATGCCTAACAACTGGGCCCTTCACCCGCAAGAAACCACAGATCATCACATAGCTGATGTCAGTTTCTAAGTTCTAAGTCTTTTTTTTTTTTTTCAAATTTAAATTTTTAAGAAACTATGGTCTCCAAACTCAAGTGAAAGCATTAACACTTAAAAGGTCATTCTGTGCCACTGGGTGAGGGGTGGAGAAGCAGGGGGTAGGGGGTAGGGTGATTATGAATGTCAGCTGTCAGTCAATGATGAAGATGAGACAGGATAGTAAAGCATGTTTTTTAAATCAACTAACCCACAGCCCCTCTCTAGGCCTACATAACGCAGTCATTAGCACCATTAGCTGAACATAATAACAAAGATGCTTACCCATCTGCATTGAGGTCCACCACCGCCACATCATAGCCAAACGAAGAAGCCAGGCCTTCTCCATCAAATATATACTCAGGGAGAAGATGTGCCGATTTCATGTCTCTTTTTAGCAAAACTACAGCCCCACTGTGATTGGCTCTTGGAGCACCAGATACAAAAGTGATGTCATCTTTAGAAACGATACCCTTCCCTGAGTCCAGTGAAAAGCCTAGGAAAACAATACAGAGTCACATCAACCCTGAGCTTGGGGAGGGCACTGAAGTGGTAGTTCCATTATAACCTCTCCGTCTGGATGCCCCCACACCTCTCCACACACCTCTCCACTACTTCCACATTCACCACAGGAGTCAACGCTAAAGGACTTGACAGGTCAATGGCAAAGTGCTACAGTTTTGCCTTCACTGCTTTCTATAGACATCAAGACAGAAAACAAAACAAAACAAAACAAAACCCACAGCTCAATGCTATTTAGCATTTGTATAGCTTGAACTGTGAACTATTCACCCATCTTAAGAATCAATTCAAATCCCATTCTGATATTAAAACTATGACAAAGGAAGAGAAAGCTAGATACCGAAGTCCCCTGAGAATGCTACCTCGCATGCCCATTACTGAGGGTGTTATAGGGTTCTTCACCGACCAGTGATTTACATGGCAGTGTCTATACTTTTCAGTCTGGATGGTAATCAGGCAAGAGCAAATGTGAACACTGCTAACATATCACAGGTAGCATCTCATTACTTTGGGCCAAGTCAGTTCTCAGGCACAAACATGCAAACAAACCATGCATGGTGATTCAGTCATTTGAGAACTTCGCATCAACAATAGAGGTGAGTGAACTGTAGACAACATTGGAATGTCCAATTAGAACGCATGAAGCCGTGTTTCGGGTGACACTGAGGCTCGCTAGAAAGCAAATAGAGCTATCCACTGCCAAAACTTCAAACGGATCCATCTCGTCCTGTAAAAGTGGAGGCTGCAGAATAACATTAACGCCACCCTTTCTGTTGGGTTTTATTTATAAAAAGCTTCACCACTACTGTTGCAGTTCTCAAACTGTGAGGTGAGTTGAAAAGACGACAAGCCTCAAGTTTAGAGCAGGGAGACACAGCTCAACCCAGTGCTGTAAAACCACCCGGCAGCTGAGCATGCTTTTCCTACGTGTTTCACTTGAAATGAAATAGGAAATAAGATTTATGCTCTGTATGGACCAAAACACATTTTAAATGACCATGAGCAAGGCAATTCATTTGTCATCTCAGAGGTCACAAACCTAAGTAGCTATTCATCATCACATCAGGGAACACGTCAGGCCGCTCCCTGGGAGGCCGTGTTTTATAAACAAACTGATCGGGATCTGTATAGGAAATGCTGGTCAAAAACAGCAGGCCTGTACGCGTGCATGAGATAGGAGAGATTGAAGAAAAATGATTAAGCTTGGTAAGAGGCGGGGCTGTAGCATCCTACCTGACAAGCGGTGCTCCTTGTTGGCTTCCACAGGCTCAGGCAGATCATTACACCCTATACCCACTGATCTTTTAAACCCCAGGGGCATCAGAATGACCAAATTGTTGGTTTGTTCGCCAGAACAATTAATATTAGACGCACCCCATCATAATATAATCCCTAAATAGCACATATCCCTAAAGAGAGTTTGCTGGTTAATATATGCCCATGAAAAATATTGGTTTGTTGCTCTTTTCATGGAAGTTCCTAGCCCAAAGATCCTCTCTTGTCCCACAAGGCCACTAACAGACCTTGTGTACCTAGCCGCTACCCGGGCTCACCGTTTTTATGAGTATTTCTCCCTTGTTTGGGAAATTATTAATTAATGGTGTGACCTTGAGGTAGAAAATTAAGCTCCCTCAGTAAACACAGGGAGGGGCGACAACAATCTTTACTAATACTGTAGATATGTAAAGCACTGACCATAGTATCTGACTCATAGAACAGGTGTTTAATAAGCAGCTGCTATAAGCGTTCACTTCAATTCTGTCTTATCAAGTTTGTACAGGGGGCGGGAATGGTGTATGACTCAGTAAGGGATTTTTTTTTTTTTTTTTTAATAAACAGTACTGCGAGTGTGTATTTACACAATTAGAGTAGCTTACATGTATGATTACTCTAGCATACTGTTTAGATGTATTTACTTATTTACAGCAGCTTTTCCTCCCTTTTTTAAACCTTCCATTGTCCCAGTAATATCTCTGGAATATGTGTATTCCCCCGCCCATCGTTTTTTAAAAATAGGTTACTATGTAGCTCTAGAAGATTTTTTTACATTTTTCCAAGAAATGTACAGTAATTATTCTTTATGTCAACTCACACCAAGAATTAAAGCTTTTAAAAGCCTTTGTGTAATTACCATAATGTGCAGGAATAATTTAGGACACCATTAGTAATGCAAACAAGCCTCAGGAGTTAAGGAATTGGCACTTAGACACAATCTGGGTGTTCTCCAAGCTGCGTTAGCAGGTCCTGGTTGGCCTCATCTGGGGAGCCCTGTGCCACCCACGGGGCCCTCTGACATGGAGCCTCAATCCAGTCACAGGGCCAGGCCTTAGAGAATGGCAATCACCAAGGAAGGATCTGGAAGTCCTGACCTACCACTTAAAAGTAACTTTGTGAGTGGAGCTCTTACTTGTTTGTCTAAAAGAGGCCTTGAAGGCAGAGGAAGGACCACTCAGCCTACCCTGAACACCCAACACTCCCTCATGGCTTCACAAAGGGCCTGCTGCAGGCTACACAGGCCATCATCAGCTCAGGAAACAGCTCCCTTCCAAATGGGAGGGAGCAGGATTTTGGGGTGATGGCAGACTCTGCCCCACTTTGTGGAAGCTCAAGCCAGAGGAGTCAGTCAGCAGGCAGTCTGCTTTCCCATGAGCACACATGTCAAGCTGAAGCAAATGCAGCAAGGCCCCTGGCTCCCACCTGGTCTATTCCCAGCCTTGGGCCCTCAGATGGAGAGTCTCGCAGTGTCTGAGGAGACAGGTGTGGTACCTCTGCTTGCTCCTACCTAAATAACTGTTAGCAGGAACGGGCACGAGACTTTCGTCATGATCAGTCTCTCCACCAACTTCATAGGGCCCATCTTCAAAGATGTTCATGTCAAAAAAAGTATTATTCTTTTGTTCTACACGAACGATCCCTAAAGGAATGAAATGGAAAACAACAACAAAAACAACGAAAAATAAAGATGAGACAAAATAAAACAGATGGCTCTAACAAACATCCCTCCTGTTGTCAGGGAGAGCAGAGAGAAATGTAGAAGGAGAGTGAAGAGGTGACATTTAAGATTCTTCAACATGGTCATGTCAGTTTTTTCTTTTATTTTGGTGGTGGTGGTAGGGTTTCCAGACACAGTTTCTCTGTGTAGTCCTGGCTGTCCTGGAACTCACTCTGTAGACCAGGATGGCCTTGAACTCACAGAGATCTGCCTGCCTCTTCCTTCTGAATGCTGAGAATAAAGGTATATACCACCATGCCTGGTTTTCAGATGGTTCATTTCAAAGAAATGTAAATTAAATCAAAAAGTAAGATCACTTAACTAGCAAAAATTAGATTTATCATATTTAATACTGGTAAGTTCTGGGATTAAAGGCATGCACCACTACCACCCAGCTATCAATGTAAGCTTTCATGTGAAAGAAATTTGTTCTAGGAATCTTAAAAATCACCCATGCATTCTAATAAACTGTCTTTATAACACCAAGAAGCTACATGGAAAATGAAATGTTTGTTAAGTCAACAACAACAACAAAAAATCTATGGAAAACTAAATCTGAATGACATGAACTTGGAATAAATGATTTGTTTTCTATAATTCTCTATCAAGTTTCCTTCTCTGTAGTGCAAAGTGAAAATAATAAATCCATCACCTTCTCAAACTGCTTTAATAAAAATTTCATCTTTTGGAAATTCTGCAATCCTTAAAAATATTTCAGTATATTAAACCCACATTACAATATGACCTTTTAAAAGTTAACATTTTAAGTTGGAATTGGTAAGTCAGAAGATATGTTTTCCATGAATTAAGATGGACCTGACTGATGGGTGTCTCATTGTTCTGTTTTACAATATAACGGCCGTCTGCTCGGGCTAAAAGAAGACTATTTCTAGCTACAAAATATTCTTTCAATGAGGTCAAGACAGGCGATGGGTTTGGTTCTATGAAAGATTCTATCATAGATGTGAATGGGGACAAGGAAACGACTCGCCAATGTCATAAAGAATGACATACGCAGGGCTCAGGGACCATTTAAGTAACAGCTGAGACTAGGAATTTGTGTGTGTGTACGACTGGAGAGTGACTTCGCCCAGGACATCACGTGTGCTAGCAAACCCTATATGTTAGGCCACAACTCTGCTCCTTTCAAAAATAGGTTTAAACGAGTTCTTTAAAAAATTTTTTTTTTAATTTTAGTTTTGTGTATGCGTGGGCGCAGCATGCGTGCATACTTGCGTGTGTGTGTGTGTGTGTGTGTGTGTGTATGTGTGTAATGTGTGTGTAGTATGTGTATGTGGTGTGTGTATGTGGTGTATGTGTGTGTAGTGTGTGTATGTGTGTGTGTAAGTACAGGCAGTTGTGAGCTGCCCGATACAGGTGCTGGGAATTGCATTTGGATTCTCTGCAAGGCTGGTTGGTGTGTACTCTAAGCACTGGGCCACACGTCCCAGCTCCTGCCCACACACTTTATTCTGTGTCAGGATCTTCATAAGGTGTCAAGGCTCACCCTATTTTTGGTTTTCATGCCTCAGCCTTCCACATAGTAATCTTTTCCTGGCTTATGGAAATATTATGACTTGTTTTTATTTCTCAAGACATTTTATCCCCAAACCAGATGTAGTTCTCCTCATCGTAGATTACAGCTAGGCTGCCTTATGATACAGCAGTTTGTTATATTCCTCCTATGTGTTCCAGAGAAACTGATGTTTATTAAAGGAATTGACTGGACTCATCTGGTCAGAACTGTGGGTCACTTTCCACCCCCTTCCAAAGGCTCCTTTTCTCACCATAAGATGATACTGCCAACCAGCGTTACCTCAAATTGCCTTCAATTTTTGCCTCAGAATTCCCCACCTGCCAGTCATCTGTTCTTTTAGCTATTAACTATCAGTAGAGCATGACCTTCTAAGATAATATACAATGGAATGCTCACGTTAACATTCCTTTGTGTATACCATTATCCTCAACAGTGATCAGCTTTACCTCTCAAGTAACAAATATAAAACAGCAAAAAAAAAAAAAAAAAAAAAAAAAAAAAAAAAAAAAAAAACCCACAAAATCAAACGAACAAAAAAACTACCACCACCAAAAATCAAACCCTATGAACTATTATATTCTTAGAGAAAAAAGATTAACTACTTCTAGACAGAAGAAAAAAACCCAACCCTAAAACATTTGTGTTACTGTTAAAATCCATAGGAGAGATTTTATATTAATATACCCACTTTAATAAACACCTTATAGCCCATTTAAAATGTATTAAACCATGGAACATATTATAGAAACTTTACTGCTATCCCGAGTTTCTGTAAATAGAGAGGCCGTACCTTTCCAGTTGTAAGTCCCTGGGGCTCCAAAAACTATGTAATGAAAGTCTTTAGTGAAAGTAGCTGCTACTCCTTGCTGGCAGGAGCCAAATTTTTCATGGCCTCTCAATCGGCCATCGCAGAAACTCCAGTCTCCTCCATCCATATCATCTTCAATTCTGAGATTCTGACTCAGGACGTAACATCTTCCAAAGATGTCCCGTGACTCCTGCTTTGTGTTGACGTGTTGCCGTTTCTCGTATCGATGCGCACACGTCTGCCAACAAGTGCAAATGGTAAACCTTGTTGTTTAAAACTTGACAGAACTGCAACCTTAGCAATAAATAATACAGAGGTTGGTTCTAAATGAGATGATTAAATGTGTCCTCATCCTGGGAGAGGATCCCAGAGCAAACCCATCACCCCCCACACCAAGAGGCCATCAACAAGACAAAGGACCCAGGGCTTTTGCCTTACTCTTGAGAGCAAAGCCCCTTTCCAAGTATTAAAACACCAGTTCATACCCACAGGCAAGTCACCTGTAAATTCACCCATCACAGAAACAGAGCCAACACCATCTCCCTGCATTTTCTTTGTTTAATTGGCTTTTGGTGGCTGTAAATAACTATGTTGTAAAGAGAAGAAAGGACATATTTTCTTAGGAGATACGCAAACACAGCTAAAGCAAAGGCGGTTCCTTTCTCCTGGCATCGTCCCGTTTATAGTCTGTGCTCTCAGCCCATTCCCTACCACTAAAAGAAAGAATTACCCTGTCAAGGAAGACAGAATATTCTGTTTTCTACAGGGTCTTCACCTTTCCCTTCCATGGAGCCCAGTCTGGGTTAGTTATAGGGAACCCAGTTTATATCCTATTCTGTGCCCCTTAAGTGTAAGAACTCAGTGTTCACTAAGACTCTCATTGTTCTCAAGTTTCTGTACAAACTTTATTACGGCAACTAGACTGTGAGACAAAACAGTCACGCTATTCCAGCCTCAAGTGCTCCAACAAGCTGCCTTCTACCCAAAGAGGTCAGGGGTAAACGAGAGTAAAAGCAATGTTCTTGTTTTTGTCCCCAGTTGTTTTAATGGTTTGCAATACTTTTGTCTATAAAGCCTCAAAAAGTTCCTAGGGCTGAAACGACGTCCCTTGGCTTCACTCTTTTTCTTTGTTTTTGTCTGAAGAGCAGCTAGTTTTAGGGATGTTTAAAAAATGTTTATTAAGTTCCTTGGATCTGGATATTTATTTTAAGGACACATAAGGGAAACTCGAAGCTCTGGTTCATTCTTGGCAGCAGGCCCAGTGTTAGGGCAGGGTGTTTCTTGCTCAAAGGTAAACGGAGGCAGGAGCTTGGTGTTCACCGCTGTGAGCTCATAACGGGCCAACACTGAGGACAGAGCAGTTTTCCACACTTACCACCACTTTGCCCCCTGGACCTTGACTCTGGACAGTGACACCCATCCACTGGTCTTCCTTGCTTTCTGACATAGGATCAGCTGTGGAAGAACATGGGTAACACAGACGGTTAGTGTGTCCGAGTGACTGAAAGCCTATAGACCCACAGTGTAACAAAAACTAAGACTCCACACCTAGCTACACAAGAAACTCAGTGAATCCAGAATGCTTGACTCTTTCATTAAAAACTCTGTACCTAAGACATTTGAAACTTGTGCAACAGAGAGGCAAATGCCTCTGATGCAGCAATGTAAAATACAGTGTCTAAACTAACAGAAAATAGGTACTTCTCTGTTCGTTCTTCAGTGCTTTATGTAACAGACTCAACTGCCATCTTCTTAACTGGAGAGGAGAGAAAGAGAATGCACAGACATACTGCCATGTGCTCATTTCATTATAAATTTAAATATACTACATAGCCCATATTTTTGCCTTCCTTAATGAGAATAAAAATATTCAGGTGCCATCTAGATAGTAAGACTTGTGACATTTTGCCTTCTTTTCTTTATATATATATCTGTATATTTATGTTTTCTGTAATTACCGTGTAGCATTTCCTAATCAGTAAGAACACATTATTCCTAAAGGATACAGACGACAATGTGAACACGAGCCTGCTTGTCTACTTAGGCCAATAATCAAATTTGGTTTCCTTCAAGCTTCTCAGAACACTAATGGCTCTGCCCAGCCTACCGGAAACCAGGTAAATTAGCTAGTGCTGCATATGGACTCCATTATGGCATCCTTCAGACACTCAGAGGCTCCATAAAATGGAATATTAAAATACAAGGGAAATAAGCCTGTCCTTCAGAGGTGGTAGCTTTAGCTGGGTAAGAGTTGGGTGTTTAAAAGACCCTTTTAGAGGCTGGAGAGATGGCTCAGCTGTTCTTCCAGAGTACCTGGGTTCAATTCCCAGCACCTACATGGCAACTCACAACTGTCTGTAACTCTTATTCCAGGGGATCTAACACCCTCTCACAGACATCCATGTAGTCAAGTCACCAATGTGCCTCCTGAAGATTTTTGAGAATTATTTTGACTGCACCCTAGCTCATCAAATCATGTATCACAGTCTATAGGGAAGATTTTAACCATGCTGCTGTTGTCATTTTAGAGGATTCTCACAGAAAAGTTTTTCAGGGCCAGAGATACAAATTGGTGATGGTAACTTGAACAGGATGCACAAGACACTGGGGTAGAGTCCTGATATCACACAAACAAACAAGATAAATAATAAATACATGAATAAAATAAATAATAAAGAAAAGTAAACAAAATAGTCTTTTCCCCATTTTTTCATGTTTGCTTTTTGTTTTTTGAGACAGTTTCTCTGGCTACCCTAGAACTCCTCTGTAGATCAGACTTACAGAGATCTGCCCACCTCTGTCTCCTGAGTGCTGGGATTAAAGGTGTGAACCACCACTGCCTGGCTTCCCCCAAATATGTTAACAAGCAAGTGATGTGATTTTTTTTTTTTTTGACTGTTTGATATTTCTTCCCAGCTATGAATTCGATTTTGCAATGGTCTCAACAGACCACTAGGTGGCAACATAAACACACCATTCCAGTTTAACCTGGATTAAACAGAGGCAGCAAGTATTTTCAGGACAAGTAAAATAGTCAAGACTGAGGAAATTAGAAGTGGCCCTCTCTGCAGGAATAAATGCTGTGTCTCTTGTCCTATCTGGTGGCAAGTGAAACATGACACAGACAGGCTGGCCAAATGAACAGTGAGGCCAGAACTCACCGTCATTATCAAATTCAATCCGTGTGCAGGGTCCCCGGGAGGTGATGTCACAGCTGTACAGACCCCCTGTTCTGTTTGCCCTCTGCCTTGGAAGTGCCTCTGCCCGAGGTGCTCCCACAAGCAACCTGGTGATAAAAAAGAAACAATTTAGGGACTTGAATGTTATGTACTTTAAAAGTCTAGCCAGAACCCAGAGCTATGGACACCATTCTCTGCCACGCAGCCCACCCACCCTACAGCTGCCAAGGAGTGGAAGACAACGGTAGACACTCATAATGCACCGGCCTCACAGCTGAGGCAGACTGACACCCAGGATCAAACAGAGGGAGAGTGAGCCTGTCCCTTCCAGGATCGGCAGGTAGCTGGCTACAATTCTGGTATCTGAAGACACTCTGCATAGAACAAGAAACTCAACAGAACAATTCACTCTCCCCACTTTGGGTGGGAAGCAACCATCATGTCCTATCTAGTAGGTATACATCTGTTTCCAACACTGAACCCCCCACCCCACCCCGAGGTATTCTATTAGCTGGTTTTGTGTGTCAACTTGACACAAGCTGGACTTATCACAGAGAAAGGAGCCTCCCTTGAGGAAATGCCTCCATGAGATCCAGCTGTGAAGCATTTTTTCTATTAGTGATCAAGGGTGGAGGGCCCAGCCCATCGTGAGTGGTGCCATCCCTGGGTTGATACTCCTGGGTTCTATAAGAAAGCAAGCCAGGGGAAGCAATCCAGTAAGTAACATCCCTCCATGGCCTCTGCATCAGCTCCTGCTTCCTGACCTGCTTGAGTTCCAGTCCTGACCTCCTTTGGTGATGAACAACAATGTGGAAGTATAAGCTGAATAAACCCTTTCCTCCCCAACTTGCTTCTTGGTCATGATGTATGTGCAGGAAATAGAAATCCCGTCTAAGACAGGTATCCTGCAGGGGACACTTTGACAACACCCAGCTTTGCAACAGTGTATCTACAGTTAGAATCCAACTCTTGCCTCTGACACAATTCATCTCTTCCCTTTTTCTTCTTCAGCTCTATTGATATAAGTGACAAGGAGAATCTGCATGTATTTAAAGTGCGACACGTGATGGCCTGTCTCATGGGGATGTGACACAAGCTCCTTCCTATCACCCAGTCTCCCACAGAGAATGTAAGATGAAACAGCAGCTTTGGGTAAAATAGTCCGCTTCTCCCCCACCCCAGACTTTTCCTGAGGAGCAGCTCCTAAGCCCAACTCACGATTGTCAGAGTACTGTCATTTCACCAGCAGAGGGGCTGATCTGTCATGTGGTTTACAACCTCTAGGGTCAGCCTGACTAAGAAACAAACAATACAAGAGACAAAGAGAAAGAACACACACTGGACCACACAGGGAAATGGAGGCCAGAGCTTTGAGGTCTGTGGCTGGAAATAGGAAAACAGCTGGGAACAAAGACTAAACCCTCTGAAGGGAGAGCAAGGCGCACTGGGCTACAGGAAGCCAGCAGAGTCAGGTGCAAAAGGAACAAAAAACTAACACCATCTAACATACCCACTACCACTTCCCTGCTGGGATGGATCCCAGTTTAAAAAAAAAAAAAAAGTCAGTACATTAACGAATGGACTCCTGCAGGTGCAACAAGGGGAAGGGAATCACATCTGCCCGGGAGAAACAGGAGCACAGTGGTGGCTTCCATGGGGACAGTGGCTACCCTTCTTCCCAGATAGATACCCCATCTCCCCGCCTGAGGCACTCAGCATTGCCCACTTCTATCTCCAAGTCTACACTGGAAACGATGAAACCGCACACACCAAGACAACAGAACTGAAGTGGAGACTTATGGAAGCAAGTCCCTCCTGGGTCCTCAACTTCTCAATCAATAGGGGGTATAGGGAAGTCCGGTTACATAGGCCCACCCAGTATTCACGTAACACTGTCCCTGCAGGAGCTCACAATACTTGAGATGCCCTAGAAGGTGCAGTGAATGGGTTTAGATGTTTGGCAGATGTGGGATGGACCCTGTGCTGGGGAGGCTGGAGAAACAAGCAATAAGCTGACCCATGGGTGAATGGACATGAAGGATCCTGCACCCTCTGATTTGATGGGAAATAGAGGCTTTGGCAGAGGTTAATTGTGAAGTCTTTGAACCTCACAGCTGGGTGCTAGACAGGACAAAAATCACCTAGAAAAGTGTCACAGTCCCTGCATAATGAATGCTGCCCAAGAAACAAAACTCAACACCTAACGAGTTTAGCACAAGAGCCAACCTATAACAATGACACACTGAAATGAAAACTGCTGGCATATTGAGATTTAAGACTGACTCCCAGCAGGCAAAGGGAAAAAGAACCTAGGTCCAACTGTAGCCAGTGGGTAAAGGTAACCAACTGCCAAGGGGAGGCTCAAAGGGCAGCTCAGACAGCCTGAGACAGCCTTTCCTCTTCTCTAACCACTTCCTCTCACACACACCCAAGGAGGCTGCTGAGTGTGGTGGGCTGCTTCCTGTTTACCACACTCCTCCTTCAGGTACCTATTCCTTCAACAAGCACTGCCTCCTGGATGCATAAGGAACGGCCTCCCAGGTAGCTTCCACCTCTTAAAACTCCAGTGTGGCTGCGCCTGATCCATAAGTAGGTCATAAAAGGGCTTAGAGGCAGAGGTAACAAGAGGGCAAGTGCTTTGTGGAGAGAATGTCACCAGGAAATGCAATACAGAACAGGCAAGACTGCCTTTGCTTCCAGGGGAGAAGCTAGAGCAATGGTCCTCAACCTTCCCAGTGCCACAACGCTTTAACATGGTTCCTCATGTTATGGTGACCCCCAACCGTAACATTATCTCTGTTGCTACTTCATATCTGTAATTCTGCTACTGTTAGGAACCATAATGTAAATATCTGATATTTGGGCCCGGTGAAAGGGTTGTTTGACCCCTGAAGGGATCATGACCCACTGAGATAGCTGATGTAGGAGTCTGGTGATATGATAAGTGGGGTTGGAGATGGAGAGCCTGGTGAGAAGACCGACTCAAGGGAGAGGCAGGAGAGCAGGTCCACAGAGCCTCAGGATGCAGCCATCTCTTGAGCCTTTCTGGGTTCCTATGTGGGATAGGGACTCAAAGGTTTCCTGCTACATGAAAAGCTATGCAGAGGCTGGAGGGGTGACTCAGTGGTTAGTGCACTGCCTGCTCTTCCCCAGAGGAGCAGAGTTCAGAGTCCAGCACCAAGTCTAATGCCTATAACTCCAGCTTCAGGGGGTATAAAGCCCTTTTCTGGTTTTCACAGGCACCTGCATGTGCCTGTGCGCACGTGCACGTACACACACACACACACACACACACACACGTTTAAACAACAGACTGTGGCGGTTACTCCATGCACAGCCGCAGGTCTTCAGAGTTGAGGATTTTCTCCAACCCTTCTTTCCTCCATCCCTGGAGGGGGAAATGCATTGGACAGAGAAGGAAGTGGACTGCATAGAATAAACGAGCAGAGGTGTCAGGCATAAAAACAACAAAATCTGAAGAGAGAACCATATGAGACACATATCTATGGAGGGCAATGCCAGTTGAAAGGGTGCCTACCCAGGGCTCTGCCCACACAGGTTCTTAAGCATTCCATTCCCATTTCAGATACATCCTGGGAGGGAAGAATCCCTAGGCGGTTGCAAGAGTGGGCGGCTACAAAAGAAAGCCGCCTGCCAGCAGAGGGCGCCTGCTACACCATTCTGCATTTCCAGGCTACTCTGCGCTAATCCAATACAAAGCAGGTCCCAGAAACAGATGAGTAAAGTCGCCCCAACACTCAGCAACCGTTGGGGGCACCATTCTCTCAGTCGCCCTGGTTCAGAGATTAGCAAAAAAGGCTCTTAATCCCACTTGGAACTGGCCTTAAACATATGAGGTCACAGTCCATTAGCTCAGGCTATGTCTGTGAAGAACAAATAAATGAGCAAAACTAGACCAGTATGCAAACAAGGACACCGGGGACAACCGTCTACTTCTAATCTAAGTCATTTTAGGTCACAGTGTAGGTTAAATGCTAAGCACACGTTGATTCTTGAGCTGCCAGGTGCCTGTAGGTTCTGGAAGAATAGCTCGTTCCAACCAACCCCTCAAAACTCATGCCAAAATCTGGCTTTTGTATAAATCCGAAGCTTCCTCTTGGTTCCTCACAGGAAGGGCTGGGCTGCCTGACGGGTTTAGTGAGGGAACCAGGTGCCCTGAGTGTATTAGTGTTCTGCAGGCACCAGATCAAGTCCAAGGGCTGCAGGTATCACACCACTGTTTCTCTGCTGCTGTCATACTCTCAAGACTCCGTGTCTCTGTCTCTCTGTGTGTGTGCATCTCTGTCGCTGTCTCTCTTTGTGTATGTTTGTATGTCTCTCTCTCAGAGACATCTCTGTCTGTCTGTCTGTCTGTTTGTCTGTGTGTGTCTCTCTCAGAGACAGGATTTCCCTGTGTAGTGCCAGGCTGTCCTCCTGGACTATCCTCCTGGTGTGTACCACCATGTTCTTAAGCAGAAGCCTGAACTACAGCAGCCGCTTTGCATTCTGACAGACAGGCTGGGGTGGGAGTGGGGAAGTGAGTCAGGCCTTGTAGAGACGGAAGTAGTGGAAATTAACAGAACAGCATCCAAAAACCTGTTCTCATATCAGGTCCAAAGGAGAGACTACAAACACAGGCAAGTGTCTAGAGTTTAGCACTGGGAAAAGCCACTTTTCAAACTGCTTGCTTCAGAGCCACTACACAGCTACTTCTACCGAGTTTTATTATTTTTCCCATTTTTTTTTTGAAGGGGGCAGGATTTTTGAGGCAGGAATTTCCTCTAATTCACCATCTTTCTTCCCTCAGCCTCCCTCCCAGGGCTGGATTAGAGTTGAGCCACCATGGTTACTTTCCACCGGGTTGCAAAGTTGTGCTGGAATAACTCCCTGAGGATTTCAACATATTGGAAACTATTTAAAGACAAGACTCAAGAGGCTGAATAGATAGCTCGGTGGTTAACAGACCTGCACTTCCAGAGGACCCCTTGTTCCCACACTGGTGGCTCACAACCATCTATAACTTCAGTTCTAGGGGATCCAAGCCCTCCTCTAACCTCCACGACACTAGGCACACACAGTACACATTGTACATGCAGAAACTAACAAAAACATCTTTAAAAAAAAAAAAAAAAACCTTAAAACCTGCAAAACCACAGCATTTTCTTTAGCAGCAAGAAATAAACTGTCACAGTGAAAGGCAATGTCAAGAAGCATGGCAGTCACTCAGAGTAAGACATAAACTGAGGTCTTCAAAGGAGATCACGATACAGGCTAGAGGCTCTGAACTCACTACCGCTGTCCGAACAAGCTATCCTAGAATCCAGAGTGAGCCACCCCGCCACTCATATGTGCAGGTCTCCCCCGACAGCTGGCCTACTTTTGTATAACTATTTCAATCAAATGTCTTCAACACTGGGGTTCTCTTTAAACTTTAAAGACAATAGCAGCTTTGCTTCATTGTCTTTGGCAATAACTCATTTCCTCGAGGATTAAAGAGTGTGCCTCTAGCTACTCAACTCGGGAAATGTGAACTATTGCTTCATTAGAACAAGGGCACCATTTATTGCTTAATTTAAAACACAGTCTTCTCAGTTCATTTGAATGAAGACCTGAAAAACCAGGACACAGCATTACCCAGAGAACTGTGTTGCTCTGACATCTGAAGCCATCTCCAAACTCAATATCTAATTTTTTAGTAATAAATAAATAAATAACAATGGTAAGAAATAAAAAATAAAGAACTTGGGGTGGAGGTAACAGATTCTGAACTAACCCTAGGCTACAGAAACTGGGCAACTCTCTTCCTTTTATTCTATAAGCATTTTGACCCTTCTTCCCCGACATTCCTCTTCCTCTTCCCAAGTCCTACTAAGTGCCATCTTTCATGTACAATTAGAGCTAAGTCACCTTTTGGCAACCACAATTTGCTCATCTTTTTAACAAACCCTGGTATTTAAGCATTATTCAGTGTGAAGTATAAATTGAAGTAGAAATTTCTGGTTTCTGTGGAAATTCAGTTGCGGTGTTTTCCTGGAAGCTATCTTGTGAGAGGATGTTTTGCTGAGGCAGACATATGAGAGGGCATGTGAGGTTTTGTTTGAGTGGACGCTAGAGAGGGTACATGATGTTTGGAAAGAGTATAAATGGAACCCCATGATGCTGTGCAATGCTTAGTTGGTCTTGATTTTTCATTGGTCATCATTTCCTAGAGAGAGAGAGATGCACCAAAGAACTTCTCGTGCTATTCCAGCTGATCCTGGATGCTTCTGCTGACTCTGAGCGATTTGGAGGAGCCTTTCCATTTCTGCTGGATCGAGCCTCCACTACTGATTCATGTTTGGTGTCTGCTATTGGACTGAACTGCTGGTATCATGACAACAACGAGTAGAATTGTCCACCCCCCCCAAAGAACTACTACTCAACAGGTCCATAACCCCCTTTTCCTATTAATAACCTTCTTCCTCCCCATCTCTGATCGCTGGGCTAGAAGGGAGGTTGAAATGTTTATAAAAATCCTAAATAAAGCAAATTTAGAGAAAAACCTAAGCCAACAACAAATGGATCGAGGACCGGCACCAGAATCAGGTGTCAGTTTCCTCTAAGGAAGTTGTCTCTAATGTTGAGGTCAAACAAACTTGCTTCCCTCGAGTTCTATCGTGTGGTGTGATTCATGTTCAGACCGTGACCTTTGTTTTCTCTGGTGTTTCTGCTGCCTTTCTTTTTCTGGTTTCATTTCACTTTATCTTGACTCCTAAACTCCCAATCATGCTTTGTATTAGATCCAGACCTTGCCCTTGCTCAGACTCCTGTTTATCTGTCAGTCACCTAGGCCTGCTCTACAGGATATGCTGGACTCCCCTTCACTGCTATATAGAGAATATACAGGGTGATATACTCAGATCTGGGAGGGTCCATGCTTTCCTCTTAGTTGGATTTTCCTACTGTCTTGACAGTAGGTAATGGATAAGCCAAGCCTGAGTATACAAACTGTCTCTATTTGCTCTCACCTCTGATGAGGTGAAGACATTCAACGCATCCCCTGAGAACCTTGACAGCGGTGCTGACATCCAGACCTGTGTTCCTTTGAGGGTGGCTTTTCTGCTCCCCACTTTATCTCAGGCATCCTGGGATGCCTTAATCTGCATAAAAGCCTTTATCAATACATAAGTCCTATGCAGCCTCGCTCACACTGTGAAGAACACCTTCACTCCCAGGACATGCCTCCTATCACATGCAGACCATTTCAGGCCGTCTACTCTCTCATTCTCTTTCTGGAATCCCTGTTTCTTAGGTGTTGGATATTTGGGGTAATCAACCATTTTCTCATGTTCTTCTCTGTGGTTTGGATAGCATCCAACTTAATTTCCAGTGGTTCTACTGACGTCTTAGAATTCTGCAGTCATGTTTGTAAGCCCCTGGAAGCTCATTCTCTTCTAAGTGTGCTTTTTACATAACTATATTTTGTGCATTTGTTATGTTCGCAAAATTCTGTGTGTTCCACCTACAAGTTCTCCTGAAGCTCCCTCTGCTTCTAGAGGCTTCTTTACCTTTTCCATTGCTTTCCTCCACCCACTGCTTTTTATGTGCTAGCTCTCAGCATGTGCATCATGGGAACATGTAGGTTTTGTTCTTTGGGCGTTCTTATCTCTCTAATAATCCTTTTTTGGCCATCATCTGTTCAATGAGTATCAGGCATTGGCTGATATACTTAAGATTCTCATGAAGTTTATGATCATCAAAGAAAGAACCTAGAAGCTCATCCAGCCAGACTGATAGATCAAAATTAAGTGGAGTAGTACTTGCAGGTACTATCCACAGGGTACATGAAGACTCAAGGGTCAGATCCTGATGCTCAACCATAGTCCTGGGGGCAAAAGAAAACGAAGCTCAAGCTGCATGCACAGTAGCTTCCAGAAGGTCCAGCTCTACAGTATCAAGGAGCCACAGGCACTTGTGATGTGCAGTGAAGCTTTGCTGATATTGGTCACACTTCCTCTAGGACCCGCAAAGCCATTATGGGAAGAGCAGCCTAGCTGGCCATCAGTCACCAAGCCCGTGGCAACAAAGAAACTGAAGAGATGGTTCTTGGTAGAACACGTACATGAATATTTTCCTCCTGTGCCCACTACTAGCAAAATGATAGGGGCTTCTTCTGTTAACCACTAGTAGCTAAACTTTGCGTAGAAGTGGGAAGGATAATGACATCTGGCATCCATGGATTCTGACTCGTCATCCCCAGCCCTCTCTTACATTATCATTTCTGGTTTGGGGAGGGTGGCTACAGAGCAGATAGCCCTCTTCCTTTACCAGGCCTCAGCTATTCAGAGGCAAAGGAAAACATCTTTCCAAGACATTTCTATGATCTCTCCCACTGTGGACAGGCATGTTAGGAAGGACATGGGGGGAGCGCCGTGCCTTTCCAAACAGGACACAATATGCTGAGCTCATTTTGCATCCCCAAACTATCCCATGAAGGAGTTCTGCTCCTAGGCCTTACCATGGCTGGCTATATGCGTAGGTTTCACCAGGGCAAGCCTTGCTCACTTCTGTTGCATGAAAGCTCAACACCCACTCTCCCTTCTCCCTCCACCCTTAGAAAAGGTCTGGGTTAAAGACCTGGCTCACAGACCCATTCTGGGTTGTAGACAGTGCTGGTCAGCCCAGCCTCAGACACAAAGCTGGCTGGACTGTGCCCCATGCAACATCTATTCCATAGTGAGCACCACGCCCAAGTCACACTGTGTGATGGCATTTGGCTGTGAGTTCACAGGCCCTGGAGAGCTAGCTTTGCCCAAGAGTCATATGGCCAGGCTTCCTCATGAGTAATTTGTGTAGCCACCAAAACTCCACTGACCTTACATGTAACCCCACTTCTCCTCACTGGGTCTCTTCAGGAGTCCAGTAATAGAAGGACCAGTGGCTAACAATAATGACCTCACTTCTTCACCGATCCTTAGGCATTGTCAGTATATACACTAGCCTAATCAGATACATGGGAATTTGGCCTTTACTCACTACTCTAAAATTAATTTATTCTGCTGCCCTCTCCCCCAATGCCCTTCTAACTCAGGGAGAAGTAAAGGAGCCACTAAGGCTTGCCCACACCAAGCCCTGCACCCCTGCACCAGCTATTGGGACTCACAGCTCACATTACTTTTAAATTATTAACTTTAGTAACTGGTTTCATGCTAACATTGTCACAAATACATTGTTTTACCTTGTCATATTTCCCCCCATACTTTCCATCCCTATTCCTGGGTCCGTTTCCTCTCTCCAAATGGTCCCCTTTCTGCTTCTGTATGTGTGTGTGTGTGTGTGTGTGTGTGTGTGTATAAATATAAAATTGTGCACACATATACACACATTTCATTTATACACATGTACATATTCACGTATTTTTTAAAATCTAGATTCCACATTTCTCATTTGGTGATCTGAAATTACACTTAAGGATTCTGCACTCACAGAAGCATATCCGTCGGCACAGGGCTGCACCCCAGCAAACATCCCATTTAATGTGTCCTGTTTTATCAGTCCTAAGAAATCATTTCGAAACAGCTTCACAGGAACTAAATGCATACATATTGGCAAAAAGTTTTCCTCCAGGGAAAAGGCACTGCCGTTCTCAACTCTGGTGTGATGAGCACTGTCAGATGTGGCACACAGCCCTGACCTGACCCTCCCCCCTTTCCCCTGCAGCCCTTGGCATGTGTCAGGCTACCATGTATATTCAAGGAAACCCTGGGTTGCCTAGGGGTGTTTGCTTCTATAGGGCCGTAATGAGTTGCCAGGGGCTAAGTGGCTTGAGGCTTGCCTGCCTTGTGCTTTCTATTTTCTAGGAGAAGTGCCCACCCACCTTGCCTTACGCTTCCTCCATTTGAAGCATCAGCAGCACAGTTCCAAATCTCTCTTGCCCCCATCTGCCCCATCATGAAGGTCCGTCCCTGCAAGCCCTGAACCCATCTGCCTATTTTCCTAGTTGAAGGCAGCTAGTCCGAAAGCATTTGACTGAGCATGTTCGTGGTCTTGGAGACTCAGGATACAGACACTGTAGAGAGCATTCTACCGGCCTCAGCAGGAAAACCAAAATGGTCCCTTTCTCAGATTCACTCTGATTTAAAAATAAAAACAAAGCATCCTGGGCTGAGTACTTCTAAAGGGCATGCTTCAGGTTAAGCCTTTCCCTCAGTCTGTGTACCCCAACCACAGCGGGCTTGCCTCACACTCCAGCAGCCAACAGCTTTCTGCTAGCTGGGCCTCTGCCCTGGCTCCTCTCTCCTGAATCCCACTACAACCTCCAGTTCTCTGCAAACTACCGTCCTGTGCCTGCCTCGTATTTCTCATTTGCCTTTCCTTCACGGCAATAACCGGAAACAACTCTGTCCTCCTGTGTGCCCACTGTCCTCCTCCTGCTCTGCACAAGTCCTCCATGGGTCCAGAAGCTATACGTGATGTTCACACCTGTGTCCCCAGCCACAGCTGAGTGTCTGGTACCCAAAGGACACTCAATAAAAAGCAAACTAAACCAAGTAAGTTACACCATTAAAACAAAGCCCAGTTATAGTAATTCACAGACTTGATACTCTGAGCAATCTTTACGAGAATGCCTCGCTTTTCGTTTTGAGGATGGGGAATCCCACCTCAAAACCTAGTGAAGATTGGCTTTGTCTAGATTATATAACTGTTTATGTGAATATGTTTATAAACACTGGGGGTGGGGTGGGGGTGGGGACTTCACTGTCTCAGAACTGAGCAAAGCTATAAGCAAATGGTTCATAGAAGTAGCAAGGCCTACTCTATATTTTTGGCTTTAACTATGACATTTTAATTTTTTTCTGAATCTAAAATGCTGTCTTTTACTTACAGAAAGGCCTTTTAGTGTAGTTTATGTACAAAATCAAATAAAAAAGTTAATCTATTAAAAAAGGAAAAGGAAACATTAGCATATTAGGCGTTTGATGTAGCTCAGAGTAGTGACAATCCCCTTCCCCCCTGAAATAAAACGTGGCCCAGTGGCCAGTGGTGAACCCTGCTGAGGTGGTACTGGGGGCAAGCACTGTCAGGGCGTGGCTTCACTGCTGCTGTTCCAAACGGTGACAGAGAAACATACTGACAGCACTGTTTTCCTTCTCTGATGCAGAGTCCCACCAGCAGTCATGAGAATATCACGCCCACTTTGATCATTCCTACTGTGCCCAATAAGAAGAGGTGAGATCTAGAGGGCTGTCCTTCACTTCCCTGTGAGTTCAATTTGACCTCATAATTCAATTCAATTAAGAACTAGACTGGGTGGTGGAGGAAGAACATCAAAGTTGATGTATGTTAAATTCTCAGATTGGCCCTCACCCTGTATGGTGCTGGCAGCCTCTCTTCCATTGGCCCTCACTCTGGATGGTGCAGGCAGCCCCTCTTCCATTGTACAGTCTCTTGTGGCTAGAAACATCCGTTCACCCATGATCCTAGCCACCTATACACTGCCTTGCAGACCCATCCTCTCAAACACCCATTCTTAGACACCTAGAAGCCTATTACCCCATTAGGCATCCCCCAATATGTCCCAGAACTCGGCCTCTCCAGTTCTCCATGTGCTTTTCCTGGGGTGATGAATGCACACTATCTACCCAGGCCTGAGGACAAAAGCCAGGGGTCAGCTTTGACTCACTTCCCCATCATCAGTACAGTCTGCATTTGACAGTGTTTGGCCCCTTCTCCGTGGTCATACCTGGACTACAGCAGAATGATTTGAACTAGTCAGTTTGCCCTAACCTTTGCCCTAACCCCAGCTCAACATCCACAGAGAAGCCCTGTTCTTCCTCTGCCTGGTCATGTAGCATCACTGATCTGTTCACAGTCCTCCGAAGGCTTTCCAGGGGGCACTGAGGAGGCTGAAGCAAGCAGCCCTTCTGCCCTTCCTACTCCAAGGGCCTGAGGTGAGCACTGCTTCCTTGCAGACCGTCTTCATTTATTCTGCAGTTCTCAGCTTCTGACAACATCCCTGCCTTGGATCTGTCTCCCTTTGGATACCTCAGGACAACTTCAGTAACCCCTTTCCAGCGGATTCCTTCTTCATGGTTCTGGCCACTCTCTCCCCACCCCTCCCCCACACCTCCCTGTTGAATAAATCATGCCACCCTTCCCAGCACTGAGATGATGTCATCCATCTTTCCACTACTAGAATGCTATCAGTCACACGTATACAGGAACATGTGTCCCTGAATACAGCACCTAGGGTAGCCCTGAGCAGCCCCTTGGCATCCAGGATGAATGCGGACACATGCTGCTCACACATCTCTGTATGTTTCTGGATATGGCTGGTGGAAAGCCCAAGTAATGCACAAACTATCCATGTTTGTAGAACATCGATGATCACATACATTCTTATCTGAGGATCTCTAAGTAGCTGGAGGATAGCCATCTTCATCTTATAGATAAAGAACCCAAGACTCAGACATTCCTGATATGGGTAGGTCTTCAAGCCCAAGGCTCCTCCTCCTGAGCCACTCGCTTCCTGCTCCAGCTGTGAACCATCCCTCCATGTTGGAGCCACACCCTATCCACCTTAGGCACCCTGCTCTCTCCCGGTTCCTAGGCACACCCTAGCAGTGAATCTCTGCTTGTTTTCTGATATCCAGCACCCCCAATACACACAGAGAAAAGCTGCTGCCTCTAACCATCCCCTAGCTGCAGCTCCTGGCCTTACCTGTGAGTCTGCCTTTCATACCCCATCTTCTCCAAGTGAACTCCCTGGGCCAGCATGTCTCCCACCCCGACTTAACTCACTATCACCTCCTGGAGGGCAGGAATCTGGACCCAGTTTTTAATAACCTCTAGGGCCAGAAACAACAATTAAAAACAGAAAAGAGGAGCTCCAAGAAATACGCTAACTGGCTGATCCAGTTGGACAGGTATGAGCTCTTGTGGAACAAACAGCTAATCTGTTCACCTCTAACGTGTTTTCATGTTTACACAAAAGCCGATAAGCCACAACCTCCATTCAAAACACCGGAAACCTCCCACCAAGAACGACAGGCCCACCACCAAATAAGGGCACTAAGCTATTACAGCACTAACGACTGGAGCTGTCCTGTTCATGTAAGGCCAGCAGCACTCTGCGCCCAGTGGATGCTACCGGGTCCACCCACTCCCACCAATGTGGACCCGAGGTTAAAGAGGACAAGAACCTAAATAACACCCAGCACTCCCTAGCTCTCAGATCTTCGGCTGAACCACTAAATCCCTACGCCACTTTTTGCTCCGTTTGACAGCATCACTCAAACACCCCAATTAACTGCTTAAAAGAATATTTATTTACAAGAGGCAATTATAATTAAGGCCTACTAAGTGCTTTATACCTACCTCATCAGGAGCTCCAAGAAATTACTTGTTGTCTTTAACTAGATCACAGGACCAGTAATTTGGTTGTGGCCTTTTCAAAAATTAAGAGCCTTTTCCCTGTCTCTCTGAAAAAGCATGCCGGAACTAGCCCCAGGTGCCAGTGACCACGGAACACAGGTACCAGCTAAGCCTGTGGGTTCTAGTTCATACCTGACCTGTGCAGTTTCCTACAGGCATGTCTCTGACTAACAGAGACTGAGCGCAGGCGACAGGGTCATCCAAGGCCAAACCTGTTTCTATTCACTGTAATATGCAACTCCTGCAGCTCAGAAACCTCTAGCTCCTTCTGGGGTGGGAGTGAAAGCCAGATCACAGCCACTGACTCACAATTAAATGGAATGTCTGCGCAAGTGGTCAGACTAAAATGGAAGAGGGGCAGGGGACAGAGTTCTGTTTCTACCTCTGCATCTGTTTTTGATGTGATCTTGGACCACCAACACTTGCTTCTTATCTCCTGACAATCAGGATTTTTGTTACCTCTAGGGAAAGGAATACCAATGTATAAGAAAGTCAGAATAAACACTGGCCATATTTAAAGTGGTCAAGAATTCCATTTCGACTCAACACAAACTTCAAAGTATAAATCTAAAACTAGTTCATTTAAAAATGATTTATTAGTTTATTAGTTTATAATAAAATGATTCACTGGAAAGTGTTTCCTAGCTGACAAAGCAACTCAGAACGGCAAGACACCATCCAAGGGCTGCAATAAAAACTCTGACTTCCGGAATCAGAAAAGGGAAGATAGAAAGTTCCCAGTTGTAAGGACTGTCTCCTAGCGACCCTGGGATTCCAGATTCACAAAGCGGCTGCCAGAGCTTGTCAAATGCGGGACTGAATCATGTCCTAGACTTGCGATCGATCAGATGCCTGACTTCTCAGTCTCCAATCACATTTGTCCTTTACATGAGTCGAGTCTTTGACTTTTCCTTTCAAGGAACCAGCCGGAAAAGCTGTACACACTGGACCTGTGACCTTCACTTTTTATTTTTATTTATTTTTTATTTTTATTTTTTCGAGACAGGGTTTCTCTGTGTAGCCCTGGCTGTCCTGGAACTCACTCTGTAGACCAGGCTGGCCTCGAACTCAGAAATCCACCTGCCTCTGCCTCCCAAGTGCTGGGATTAAAGGCCTGCACCACCACTGCCCAGCAATGACCTTCACTTTTGACACATGGTGGCAGCCTAGCAAATTTCTACTAAGGGAATATTTACTTTATAATTACTTATCATTTTTTAGTACTTTATACTCAAGTATGTAATGGCCAGAAAATTTTCACATATGCAACACACAGGAGCAATATAATGAGTGTTCCCAAGTTTTCCTAGCCGATGCTAGCTAACAGCTCATGTTTCATTTGCAAAGGAAAAAATAACCAAGTTTCACCATTTTTCAGTAAAATGTTGTTTTAATAAAAACCAGGAAGAGATAAACCATATCTAACACGCTCACGCCAGGCTGAGTGCCATGCCCACTTTACTACCTTTTAGAAGCTTAGGAAATTCATATTTTTCAGTGTTTTAAAAAGGAAATTAATAGGGTCACATAGCTTATTTTCTAACTGTGATAACAGAAGTAATACAGTTAGCAGCTGTGCCGGGGCTGCTGGCCCATGCCAAGTACAGGCTCCCTCTTTTTCCATGGTAAAGGCTTTTAGCTGTGCATAAGACTGCCCAGAGGACATATTCTCTAAGCCCCCCTTCCCACTGGACAGGCCACACTGGGTCCTGCAGAATGAGGCATCCATAAGTGCTTCTGAGAACCTTCTTTAAGAGGTGGCATGGTGGGCATGCACCTATAGCTCTGTTCTCTGTTTCTGTCATCCCCTGCCTGGAATATACAGGCTGCCATCTTGGATAGTAAGTCTGAGGCTCCAATGGTGGGAAGATTAGATAGTGAGTCCCAATATCCAAGAAAGATACTAAAGCTTTGGTAGACCAGGAGGGCACCAAGCAAAACATAAAACCCAAAGAAGGTTTTGGGTATTTTTCTTTTTGCCATGCTGAGTATCAGGCCTTGCCCACAGTAGGCAAGCACTCGGTCACTATGCTACATCCCCAGCTGGGCCTCTTTCTCTTAAACCTAGACTTAGAAGTAGAATACTGTGAAGAGCAAATTTAAACTCTACACAAATGTGGCAAACACCAAATAAAGTTATCTAAACAATTACATTATTTGCTGCTCTATGGCACTTGAATATTTACAAAGTATTTAGAGTGGTGTAGGAACCAATTAGCTAGCACAGAGGCTACCTACTGCAGAAGGCTTATTTCCCCTTTCTTAGCTGGGTGGTGGGAGCTGGGGTTTCCCACGCAGAGTGGACAGAGCAGTGCAGAGGGACACTCGAGCTGTCCAGAGCAATATTTACTAGAATGGAAGTACTCCCATATTTTCGCACCTCATACTACTCACTCATCTATCCTGGGTTAGTTGTCTGTGGGCCTGTTATTACTGAGATAATGTGGTACATGCCTGTAATAGCTACTATTTCCAGAAAACCTGCACCTTGTCATCTGTACCATAACAGCCAGGTAGAGCAAGACCATAATCAGAAATACTGAGGGAGTTCCAGGAGCGTATGTGCTGTTAGCTAGGTTATCAACACAGATTGTATGAAATGATCTAAATGTTTTAGTGGGTGCAGTAATGATCAAGTGGAATAATGTCTGATTGACCCGCAGAGGACCACACTCTCAATACAAGCACCCTTGTGGACACACCACATCCAAAACATGGGGTTTTGTTTTGTTTCTCCTTTACAGGAAACTGGTAAAACAATGGCTGCCTCTAGGACCAGCAGGGTGACTTTCACTTTACAAACTCTTTGTACCATACAACTATAATACATTAAAAATGTAATTTAAAATATACTGTCAATCAACAGACATGGGAGTCGCTGGAAATCCTGCAAAGAAAATAGCACAGGCCACGGAGGTAAACCTTATAATTGAATAAGACAGGCTTACACTTGCCATCCCCATTGAGTCAGCTACAGGCAAAAAAAAGAGTCAAAGATTAGTTCTTACAGGCCATCCCAGAGGCATGACAACCCACTAAGAGCATGTAAACACATCCCTACTCTGCACAGGCACTGTGTGCTGACAGCCTGGCACAATGAAGGAGAGTCAGACAATTCAGGGAGCTAACACTTGGCAAGTACTTTTCTGTGGGATCCTAAAGTTGTCTTTGAAAACCATGGAGACTGTCCAAGCTGCCTGGGTCATCACTTCCCATAGGAGGACTGACTTTACTGAGCACAGGGTGAGTCACCTCCTGAGTCAGGCCTCACCTTTGATCTAATCTAAAGCAATGTGGAGAGGGGAGGGTTCCCTGATCAGAAAGGTATCAGAGGGCATGGGACCAACAGGACACACTTGGGACTTCTGCATTTCTCATCCTAAGGCAAAATCCAAGCCTACCTCCTAAGTAAGAATCGCCTGTCACCCCCACAACTCTCAAGGAGAGAGAAGTGTATTGGGGCTTGGATAGATATGCTTAAATGTACAGTGACATTTTATAAAGATGGTGCACAGAGGCTAAGTGTGCCTCTGCTCGGGAGTGAGGGTGGGGTAGGGGCCTGAGTGGGAAGTACAATTCCTATTGTCCTAAGGTTCATTTTATCATTTTAACTAAGGTATAAGGATCATTCCAAAAATCTATCATCCCGTTCCTAAGACTGAATGTGAAGGGGTTGTGGGAACAGTTCTATCTGTGGGAAGACTGATGGCTTCAAAAATTCTTAAGCCCCACCCATTTCTTCATCTATAAAACAAAGGTGGTGATTACATTTTAGAACAGACCCCCACATTCACCCACAATTTGTGCAGGTGGTAAATAATTCTAATGGCAACAAGATTCCCCCAAAGCATCACTGGGTAACAGTACTAGAACATGCTTGCTCAGCACACAACAGACACCTGGGTCTTGCACGTTTGGCTTCAATGTGTCTTAAGCTACATTTTTATTTTTGAGAATCAATGAGTGTCAAGTTCCAAGTCAAGGTTCTAAGAAATCACAGAAAGGCCTGAGCCCAGCCCATCTTCAGAGTTCCTCACATTCAGAACCTGCAATAGATCCCAACAGCTTCTGAGAAATCAGCCCATGAAAACCAAGGGACACAAAAGAACTAGAGAGAGCTCCTCCCAGGTAATAAATGAACACAGCCTACAGGAAGTAGGGTGGGGCTGGTAAGAAAAGCACTTGCTAGACAATCTAAAGATGGCCTTATGGAGGAACAGCTGCTAGTACAATTGACGATCCCTGAAGAAATAGGTACTTTCTCTCAACCTTTGACCCCTAAATGTGTCCCTATCACACTGCACCCTACCTTTGTACTCAGTGTGCAACTAAAAGCACTCTCAGTTTCATTTTAAAGCCACCAAGAGCTAGGAAGACATGGTAGCAAGATATGGCCAACCAGCTAAGATGGCTAGGCTTTTTATCAGTGCCATTTTCTCTTTAACACAATTAAAAGCTTGTCAAGACAAAATCTTCTAGTTTCTCAAAGGATGCCGATGTCCTCCACAGGAGTGGAGAGATATACAACTGGAAACTTTAACCAGTACCTTTATCAACTTGGCAGAACACATTGTCAAGTATGAGACTGAATCCCCAACTTCTATCGTAAGCTTATTAAGTGTAACTCCAGTGTATCAGATTATAAGTAATTCAACACCCTATACTGAATTAAAGTTTAGCTTGCCAATACCTTATGGCCATTTATCATTTTTAAACAGCACAGAACAAGAAGCTCCAGGGTGGGGAACTGGGAGATGGCTCAGCGGGCAAAGTGCTTGCTGCTCAATTATGAGGAACGGAGTCCCAGTACCCAGCACTCACATAGAAGCCAGGTGCTGTGCGTTCCAGTAACACCAGCAGAAGTGGGGGAGTGGAGACAGACAGCTCCTTCTGGCTCAATAGACTGGATTAAATGGTGAATTCCAGGTTCAGTAAGACCTTAACCCAAAACATAAGGTAGAAAGGAACAGAAGACACCCACAGCAACTTCTGTCTCTATACACACATGCACAGACACACATATCTGAACATATGCATACACCATGTGTGTGTGCAGGCACACTCAAATACACATGACGTATACAACAGTGTGAATATGCTTGACACTACCAAACTGTACTTAAAATAATTAAGGCGAGAAACTTTTAGTCCTAAGGTTCATTTTATAATTGTAACTAGGGTATAAGGATCCTTCCAAAGATCTGCCATCCGTTCCTACTTTCTAAGAGCCACAGATGTAGATGGGGAACTAAACCAACTCAAAGAGCCCTAGAAACACCTGCTCTTTCTAGGGTCACAAACTAAGAGTGACCATATCTACCCAGGAGACATTTTCAGAGTACCCTTCATACACAAGGGATGTGGGCAGGGCAAGCGGACAGTGTTCTCTTCTGAGCAAATACTCCACACTAGCAGAGGCTGGCTGACCAGTCAGAGCCTGACAGTGTGAGCCTGAGGAATTCTGAGCCTCAGCAAAGTGCAGTGGTCACTCGGAATTCAGCCAATCAGCAGAGGAAAGAGAAGGAGAGGTGCCTGTGTGCCTGCACTGTTCTAGGCTACTCTGTGGGGACATTTTAAAAACTAAGATACTACCCTAAGAGGTATGATTATAGAGCCTAGATTTAATTCTAAAGATGGGTTACTCTAGCAGGAGGCAGGCAGTGGGTCAGGTAGATGAGGTCTCAGGCACCTGACTTTAGGGCTCATTACTACCTCCTGCCATTCACTGGTTTTGGGGAAAGGGGTCTTAGTCTTCTGTCTTCAGAAAAAAGGTTACACTGGTCAGTGCTTCTCAAATCATTTCATGAGAACACTCAATGACCCAAAAGTGAGGACAGGTAAACATGTATGGGTAACAGCGGAGAGTGACTGTCAGAAGCTGGAAATGTCATTAAAAGCTTCATGTTTCACAAATTTAAAATTCACACAGTCCATCCTGCACTGTAACAATACAGGGTTTACAAACTTAAAACCAACAAGCCACCATCTCCAGGAAGATGGTCTGTATTTTGTGTCATACCCAGGAGAATGGATGCCAATATCCTCATTATTCATTTTCATGTAATTCAAAGATATTATCTCTTGTTTGATTACTAAAGGCCCGTGCCATTTATTTTAATAAAGAGACTGAAATGACAGGAAGAGACTGGCTGTGGTGGCCACACCTTTAATCTCAGCACTCAGGAGGCAGAAGCAGGCAGATCTCTGAGTTTGAGGCCAGCCTGGTCTACAGATTGAGTTCCAGGACAGCCAGGAATACACAGTAGAATCCTGTCTTGAAAAGAAAAAGAAAAAGAAGAGAAGAGAAGAGAAGAGAAGAGAAGAGAAGAGAAGAGAAGAGAAGAGAAGAGGATAGTAAGGCAGAACCAAAGTGCTGGTTTGTCCTCACTTCCCACCTCTCTGACAACTCAGCAAGGTCATTTTCAAAGAACAGGATAAATGCAGTCCCCCCAACTGGAGTAGGAGAGGTTTTCACTATGCTAAGAGCAATGAATTGATTACAAACTGGACCATGTAGCTCAGGAAGCAAGGCCTGGCCAGGCCTGGCCACAAAGGGTTACCATACTCACTTCCACAATACATGGTTATGTATCCACCATTGTACACCCTGGTACCACCTCAGCTTGAAGGAACGATGCAGACTGTACAGTGCCAAGTTGACAAAATCCACCCAACACACCAGGCAAGCTTCCATGTTAAGTATAGAGTAACCAGGATCAGGGACTACCTTTGGAGAAATCCCACACCTCTGAGACCTCTCTCCACCTACCTGCCCTTGCGCCTTTCACTCTCCTTTCTTACTACAAAGAAGCCACAGGGGTTCCAATGGCAAGGCCAAGTCCCCCAAGCACTGAGCGATCCCCTGCTGGCAGACATCACTCCTGCAATCTGCCACCCTGCATTAACTTTCCTTTCCTTCTGAACATCCTCAACAAACCTGCTCACTATTCTGTTCTCAAAACAAAACAAACAAAAGCTCTCCAAAAGCCCCTCTGATGCCATTTCCCTGAGGCCACAGGGTTCTGCTCCCCTGAAGAGCAAACCTCTAGTACTGCTGTCTTGGGTCAGTCAGCTCTCTCAGACCTGCTCGAGCTGGCCACCACCCAAGCCTTCCACCTGAACTTCAGATTCGCTCCACTACCTACCAGCAACTACATGTGATTGTTTAGAGATTTCAAACCCAACAGGACTAAACCATCTCCCGATCTGACCTGCAAATCCATCCTTCTCCCCATCCTCCCCACACCTTTATACAACCGCACTCTCCCATCTGCTCACAAACCTGGGGTACAGTCTCCCCTAATCTAGGTCTCTACTCACATACTGTCCTCATGAAACCCTGCTGACTTGACTCTCAACTTAGATGGAGAAACCACTCACTTGTTCTTGTTTTCTAGACATGCAGCCCAAGCTGGCTGCACATTTGTAATCCTCCTGCCTCACCTGCTGAGTGCTAGGATTACAGGGATATACCACTCTGCTCAGCTCCAACTGTGTGTCTTCACTGCTAATAGGCTGGTCCAAACTGTCACCTCTTATGTATTATCACAGAGCCTTCCTACTCGGTATTATTTCTTTCGATTTTTGTTTTGGTTTTGTTGTTTTGAATCGGGAATTATGCAGCCCAGGCTCCCCTTGAACTAGACAGAAGCTCCTGCTTCCACCTCCTTGGAGTTGGGATTACAGGTGTGTGTGTGTGTGTGTGTGTGTGTGTGTGTGTGTGTGTGTGTGCAGCCATGCCCTTCCTTACCCTCTATTTCACCAAGACCCCACTCGAGGTAAGTAGCAGAGATGACCATTTAAAATCTTCCTCACGGTGCTAAATGGCTTCTACTTCACAAGAGTAAACTGACTCCTGAAGCCCCAAGATAGGCTTCCAAGCAGACTAGTGGTCCCCTGGCTTTTTCTAACATGCTGGACATGTGCACTCCCCCAACCTTCACCCTCCCAAGCTATTCTTTCTAGCATCCACTTCTCAGTGTAGTTACGCCTGGCTGACCTACTGCCAACCATTCCTTACCCTATCCGCACTCCTAACCCCCTTTCTCCACTTTATCATTTACTGCACCTACTGTAAACCACCTATTAATGCTGTCTATTGTTTATCTCTCCATCAGAGGACCACAGGGGCTTTGGTCTACTTGATTTGCCGTAGCATCTCCATCACTAGAACAGTGCCTGAAGCACACTAAGTTTGTAGTGACTGTGTAGTCAATGAACCACAGCTATAGGAAAACCAGCACAGGTTGCTATGACACCAGAGCAGATTCCATTCTGATGTTCAAATAAAGATTAAACATCGCTATGTCTTTTAGATTGATTCAGGAAACAAATGAGAATCAATATATGTACAAATGACCTCATTTTCTTATCCTGAGGCACTAAAAAATTTCTTCAGTCTTGCTAAACCAGGAACACAGTGACTGTGTGTGTGTGTGTGTGTGTGTGTGTGTGTGTGTGTGTGTGTAAGAGAGATGGACCAACATCTCCCCTGCTTCCCTCTTAGGTGCATCCACTGAGTGGTAGGATACGCCCCACAATTCTTTCTCAGCAGCACTTTGTAAACACATTGCAAGCATTTGAAAAGGCTTTTCTTTCCAAGCAGCCTTATCTCACAGGAATCTGAGATGACCTTACCATGTCCTTGGTATCAGGATGCCTCTCAGATATCTAAAGGGTGTTCTGCTGACCTTTGGAGTATCTATTTCTGGAAACACTTCTGCTCTTGAGCCTCTCTAGAAGGGCTCAGAAGGGTTCAGACCCTTCTCTGTATTTCCAGGCTCATGTAAGGCTTCTTGGTAAATGCCCAAAGGTCCAAGATTTTCTCCTCTCTATCTTCAGTCTCTTGATAGTTTTGGAAAATTGATTCAACATCTTCATTCTAAAAAAACAAGCACCGTCTTCTCTATAAGCAGTAGGTTAGGCCAACATCCGACAGATATAATAACAGCAGCAGAGCGCCATCGAAAGCATTAACAGAAGAGCCTCACACTCAAACCCACATTCCACACATCTGCCTATAAGTCACATGATTGAGGGCCTCTAGCTCACTTCATAAGTCAGAAGGAACATAGAGGCTGATCTTAACTGAAGACAGCATGTCCTGAAGAGAAAGGCAAAGTAGGTACTCGGCTAAGAAATCTTAAGGTGAGTAACCATCCCACCCTCTGGGTTTGAGGTGCTTATCATGTCTGTATGACACTCAGCCCACAGATAATTAAGACAATCCAGGTACCAATGAATAGGCTTGTCAACAAGAAGAAACCATCGTGACCTGGGTATCAGCAAGCAAAGCAAGCAGATTTGGTAAACAGGCAACTCCTGGCGTTTGTCAGTGTCTGCACTCCACCACAGCTCGCCTGTGCACCCTTCTCGAATTACCTATGGATTGCTTTTCCTTCTACTCAGGCTCAAAAGTGTATTTCTCTAAAGTGTTTTTCTTATACTGTATCTGATGTGGGTTTGTTTGCTTTTTCTGAAGTTTCAGGTCGTAAGACATGAAAATCTAGCCACCTGGTGGATAGATAAGCCCTCAAACAGCCCTCCTGGGCCCCATCCCTGCTCTGGCCCTCTGCACACACCTTTTAGTGGCACTTTTCCCTGCACCCTGAGCGCACAACAGTTTTCTCTCCTAGTTAACTTTCTAGGTTAATTAACTTCCTGATGAATTAGAAAGTTTTCTCAGCAGTCTTGCCATGTGAAGGTTTAGAAACAGCTCTTGTGGGTTAGAGATTTAACAACATAACCAGAGATCCAGACATTAGAACACAGGTGAGGGTGAGGTGGGGAGGGTCTGCTCCCATGAAAGCCGCTGTCCTAAGAACACATTAGCACAGGATCACCATGTTGATTTGTTTATCTTCCCTTACTTATGTAAACAGAAGACCCAGCGAGCAGCAGGTGCAATGCTGGCTAGCCCATCCTGCGATTAGGCAGACAGGGACCAAGTAGGAACAAGGCCCAACTACCTACCCCAGCTGGTAACTCACTCACAATCAGCCTCTAAGTTCTAAGAGATCGCTGCTGAAAACACCAAATTCCAGGTTTAACAAACCTCAGAAAATGCAGCTTCCTCACTTTCCCACACACCCTTCGGCCTTGGGTTGACAACAATTAGATGCAATGTTTGTGCGAGTTTCTTCCTATCAAACATTTGATAAATGTGAAGGACTCTGAAACGTAAATCAGCTCTGGCAGGTTAGAGTACAAATGGCTCAGGACCCCCACCCCAAATAGGGAGGGTCTTTCATAGTCAGAGGTCTGACAAATCCTGGCCATCAGACAGCTGGCAATCCTCACTAAGGAGCCCACCCCTGTTGCCCTCCAGGGGTGTTCTCTGCAGTCACCTGGCTGTGCCAGAGCCCTTTGTGCCTTCCCACACATCTGCCCATTCATCTCCTAGGAATGTTCTGAGAAAAACAGTCCATCCGGTGCATGGTAACCGATGAACCGAAGGAAAGGGAAATGAACAAACCAACACTAGCCAAATCGAAGCCAAAAGGATGCAGACTCATCCCCCAAGATGCAGAATTAAGACAGTTTGCCATGCTCACCCTCCACACCCTGGCTGTGCAGGCTTATTTAACAAACACCATGTGCTTCCTCTGGCCAGAACTGGTGTAAGGCGCTCAAGATTATCCTTCCATTATAAGAGAGCAAGGTTGCCAATCCCACAAGGCCATGGATGGCGAAGGACAGAACAGGATAGGATTCCAACTAGCCCGAGGCTCTGTTCCATCCCAGCACCTCACAAACTACCTTCAAATACTTAAGGGATGCGTCTCTAGTTCAAACCCAGAGCTGTGGGAGCAGAATCTGGGGTCACAGGTATGAAAATTGATGCCACTGATCTGGGACAATCTCAGGAGACTACTTTGTATGGAAGAACCTCCAGGAGTTACCCTGATGACCAGACATTGAAGAACCACTAAGTTCCTCCCAAATGATCAAGTTATTTGATTCTAAGGCTGTACCCAAACCCACAAAGAAGATACAGTGGGGACCTGGCTGGCCACATACCCCATTGTCATAGCACACAATCCTCCCATTCATCTCGGAGCCTGTCAGAGCAGTGTCAACCAACCCCAAGACTCCCATTCTCTGACTCTTGGTTCCCCAAAAGGATTAGGCAGGTAGTCAACAGTGCAACTAAGAAGTTAAACATAACCAAGACTGAAGTGGGAACTTCTGGTTCTTCGGAAGGTTAGTTATGTCAAATGTGGTTTGCTGGGGCACACAGGTGAAAGGAGGCTTAATGAAGGAGTATAAAGATGACCCCACAGACAGCGGGAGACGAGCACTGAGCCTTGTTTTGGTTTGCTCCACCTCACTACTCTTGGCTAAAGACACGCATATATTGTTTCGCCTTACATAGCATTGTTGAGCTCAACTTGTGATAACACCGCCATTGAAAGAAACTTACCCAAGAACTGCTCTTGAGGTTCCTGTGGCAGCTTGCTGCCTCTGCGGCCTTGCCTTAGGCCGGTTGGTGAGCCTGGCAGTTTCTTCAGGATTGAACTATTGGGCTGAACAAGCTGCCTGGTGTCCGCTTGCTGAAAGGACTGGACTGTAGCTGCCGGTTTGTGCCTGGTGTCTGCCTGCCTAGAGGACTGGTCAGCAGCTGCTGGGTCATATTTGGTGTTTGCTACTGCACTGAACTGCTGCCAAAGACTGAGCTGTCCTCCAAAGACTGCTGCTGAGCAGGCCCACTCCTCCCATATCCTACTAAGTTTTCTCTTCCACTACCTCTGCTGGGTGGTTGAGCCCTATTAAAATTAGGCTGCAAAAAATTTATGTCTATACAAGACCGCTTTACTTTCCTATTAATTCCCAAGTACCCGCTCTGCACTTCCACTTGGTCCCCAGTTATTTTCAGGGGCTTGATTCTAGTTCTGTCTCTGGTTAGACTCATACAACCAGGCAACTTAGAAAATCCTGTATACCCACTGCAGCTCAGGGCAGCTTGTTTTTGGAGGTTAAATTCTAAAGTCTGCCTTCAGGGTAAAAGACAAGTGTAATTTAAAAAAAAAAAAATCACTCACAAAAAATTCCCTTAGCTGGGACTTGGTCACTATATTGGAAAACCAAGGACTCCATGTCTCTTTACATCACACCTATAACTTCCCTCCTCTAGGGATACCCAGATCCCTAAGCAAGGAAAGGCAAAGTAGTGTGGCCCCCTCCTCTATTTAGCAAGAAGAGTTGATTTCACAAGTTAAACTGAGTGTATGATTTGACCCTTTTGTATCTGGAGGGCGTAGGTGCTGTCTGGTGAAGAGGAGCCTAAGTAAGGTCCTTGCCCTCACAGAACCTATAACCCAGTTAGAGATTACATCATCCCCTGAAGATGAATAAAACTTAAACCTCAGAACTGCCAGACATGTGCTGCCCACATTCAAGGGATGAAGAAATTGCTCTAGGGTAGGATAGTTCTTGGAACTGAAATTTTTTTTTTTTTTAAAGATGGGCTGACTCAGCACAAATCAGCGGTTCATGCACACCTGGAAGCAAATAATAGTATTTTTGTTTTAGCTCCAGTGTTCCCAATTAAAACAGAATTCACTGCCATAGAGGTCACAGAAATATGTTAAATCCAGGCCCTTGGGGCCACGTACCATAGAATTCCAATACTTCCAAACTGTAAAATCTTAAATGGTAATGTATTGTTCCTAATATTTCCTCTAAGTCTCCTTGACTACTGTGGTTTCTTCTCCTTACTCTTGGGACTCAAGGTGACACAGCAGTTCTTAGAAAATGGCCCTGAGCCATATGGCACTCACTCTGTTGGATGGTCAAGGAAGTCTGATGAGATCACGGAAGCCAATGCCTGGGTGCCCATCCTCTGACCCCTGAGAGAGGCAGTCACATCGTTTAGCTGTTGGAGCTTGGTCCATAGCCAGTTGGAATAAGGGTAAATAGGAAGAGAGTCCATGTACTGATACTTAAATAGATAGCCCTGACCTATATGGGAAGCTCGTTCAATGAATCAACGCACTATCATACATTTCCAGAACTCAGCAGCTTGCCAATTTCTCTACATCTGAAGGTCGCTTCTGAGGCTTCCTCTTACGAAGAGTACAAACATGAGCCAGAAATACCACTTTCATAACCAGATTTTGATTAAGATTCTGCTTAAGTAGCTGTAAGACTTCGGGTAAGACATTTCATGACCTTCAGCTTCTGTGTCCCCATCTATAAAGGGGACAAGTGGACTAGATGGTCTTCAGCGACATCACATGATTGAGTAAAAACAACAGTCACATCAAGCGAGAAGAGAATTAACAGTAGGCCTGGGATGGTCTTAGAAAATATCGAGGAGACTGAACGACCAAAAGAATGAGAAATGCAGATTAGGAGTGAAGCAGGCCTGTCTCCGTGACCGCACTTCCTCCCAGGTGATCACAGGTAGATCTATACTTTTCCAGGAGAGCCAAGTGAGTCACGGGATAGATTCTACTCAGTCATCACCTCGTACTTTCCACGGCTAGAAATGGCTGGGCCCCGCCTACCTACCAAGGAGATGGAGGATTAAATTGCTTATAACCCAACCTCAGCCACTCAGCTGTCTGCTTAATAACTGCTGGAGTCTTATTTAATTTATCTCCGGGAAACCTGGATGAAGTTTAAAGTACCTAATACAATGTGACATCCTCAAAGCTTCAGCAATACCCAGTGTGTTTTGGTGCTCTCAGACACGGTATTACTCCCTCTAAAATCTTAACTAAAGGTGTTACCGAATATATAGATGGCCTTATAGAAAGTTTAAAACCCAAAGTAAATAAATATAAATAGAAAGGAAGAAAGAAAGAAAAGAAAAAGAGCCAAACCCTTATGTTATGGTAGGTTCTCTGTAGCCGTGCATTTATCGTATAGGCCCACGTATCTTCTGCCCTAAAGTCATACGTTCAGGGAGTTTGCTTCCACAGTGAATCTAAGGCTGAGTAAAGTTAGGTTGCTTTGGGTTTCATGAATGTGATCGAGAGTTCAGGCTATTAATTTAAAACAAGAGCCTTCGGTTTTAATGTGAGACAGTCTTAGAATCACAAAACGCTTACAGCACCTGTATGGCACCCAGGACCTAACACTGTAGGCCAAAGTTTCCACTTTTCAATGCACTGACACTAACAGCTTCCATTTAGCCAGCAGGTGTCCATGCTGCCAGGCAGATCCTGAGCAGTTTGCAGGTTCTTTTATCTTCACAACAACTCAATTGAAGGAACCACAGCTCAAAGCAAATGACTATCAATGTCAATGGCCAAGAAACCCAAGATCAGCTTTTCTCCTCCCCTCCCCTCCCCAGGTCCCTGAGATGTTCCCACTGAGTTTGGAAACTGGGCCCAGAGTCCCATCAGTCTCACTGACTGTCACTTACATCCGTATCCTTATCTGTAAAAGGAAGCAATGGCTCGATATGGGCTGGGCATGCTAACTCTCCTGAGAGGACTGATGCTATTCTTGAACCTGGGACACTTATGACAAGGTGAACCCACAGCCTCCTGGGATGCAGCTTCTGCCTCTGGGTTCTAGGGTGTGACAAGGTATCCCTTGCTGTGGGTCTCTACTCATCTGAGGCTCTGTCCTCAACCCTTCTAATTGCAACCCTTTAATACAGTTCTTCATGCTGTGGTGACCCCAACCATAAAATTATTTCACTGCTACTTCATAAATATTGCTATTCTTTTAAATCATAACATAGATATTTGATATGCAGGATATATGATATGAAGGGGTCATGGCCCACAGGTTGAGAAACACTGCTCTGTGCTTTTTTGTTTTGTTTTGTTGTTGTTTTTAAGAAAGGCACCAGGCCTTAGTCTCAGGAGGACCTGTAGCAGCGGTAATAGCAGAGAAGCCCTGAGGTAGTGACAAGTTTTAGCAGGCCCAAGGCTGCTCGCCTTAATGACAACAGAGATTCCTGGCTAAAGGCACACAGTTTGAAATCACTGTCCCCAGGACATTTCTTGTCCCAGTTTCTCCCCCATTAGACTGTCTACTTGGACATGTCCGTCCAGGAAGTCAGTCTCTGTGGTCTCTGATACAGACACAATGTAATGAATGCTTTCTCTCTGCTGGCCCACAGTCACTTCTATACTAATAAGTTCCAATCCTCCGTGGGTAAATGTATGTGTTTCTCACATAGTGTTTGAGACTTCAAATGTCATCCCCTTGAGTTGACAAAAACCAACTCTCACTTCAGATTTACAGCTGACCAACAGTTATTTTCAGGAGAATGCAGAGGCTGGCCACGCCTGCAGAGGCAGACCCCCTCCCTGCCTGGGACTATCCCACCACAGTAGACTTCTGCTTCACCTAGCAGGTGGTATCAGAAAAATCTGACCTTAAGATTTTGAAGTCCACAATATGCACAAGCCCCAAAGTTGTTAAACAGCCAAAATGGGGGGTTTTCTCCAGTTTAAAATCATTCTGGCCTCTCCTTTCCCTTTGGCTGAACTCTGGTCTCTCTGGTCTATTGGTCCTGGAAGGACCTGGGTTCAACTCGAGGCCTGGGTGGGGAGGAGGACCTTTTGTTGTGAGAATGAGCATGGATCAAGAATGTAGCCCCACTGCGACTGGTGGGCGACTAAGCTCCAGAAAATCTTCCCCAATCAAAGAACTGGGTCATGTGGGAGCCAACACTGTTTAAAAGGCAGAGCCCGTCGCTTTCTCCTGGAAAAAGCACTTGGGGGGATGACTGTCACTTCCGAACATTCTTTTCTAAGTTCCTCCTCAGAAGGGGCACTTTGCTCTAACTCCTCTGTGGGGCCCACCCTGCACTGGGGCCCGAGGATCCAGTTGCGGCTGTAACAGGGAGCTGGGAGGGGGAGCCAGTACACCGACTGGAAGAAGCCTGTTTTCACAGCTGATCTAGTCCTGAGGAACAGGTGCTTTTAAAAGAAGCATATGGAAGTATCTCCAGCAGGAGAGCCCACTCTGCAGGGAAAGTCACACAGGACAGCAAAAAGTGGCTTCCCAACTTCCACCGGGCGCGCGAACCAGGGAGGGGACCGGATGGTCGGAGAGTTTGAGAAAAGGCCTGGATCTCCCTGAAAGACTTCCCGCAACCATATGTCCCACCACTGTCCCTGGCGCACACGTGAGGCTTAGCAAAGCGTGCCACCTGCCGGGGTCCCTGCAAACTAAGCCCGAAGTGGAGAACCGCGGAAAGCACTTCGGGGGAGGGGGAGAGTCAAGTCTCCCGGGGCCGGGCCTGGGGTCTGCCCCTTCGGCTCTCCTCGCTCCCCAGAGGCGCCGGGTGCAGGGCGCGGCGGGCCCGGATCTTTCAAGTCTAAGGCCGAAGAAGTGCGAGCGGGAAGGGCAGAGCAAGGCAGGGCAGGGCAGGGCAGAGCAGAGCAGAGCCAGGCAGGGCAGAGCCAGGCAGGGCAGAGCCGAGCTGGGCCAGCTCGCGGATGGGCTCTGGGCACGCGGGACGGACGGCAGCAGGGCGCGCCCTCGCTCTCCCTGGCGCGGCGCGGCGCCCCGGTGGGGATGGGAAGAGTCAGGGAACTCACAGGCGCTTGTCCTCCGGGTGCAACTGCCAGTGCATGGCGAGCGAGAAGCCGAAGAGGCTCCCGGGATCCCCCGATTTCCGGATCACGTTGTCCTCGCGGGTGTCCAGATTGAAGGCTCTGCCCAGCGGAGCCAGAAGCCCCGCAGACAGGTAGAGCAGGCACAACTGGCCCGCGACCGCCATGGGCGCGCGCGGTGGGAGGGACTCGAGGAGCTGCTGTGGCCTCCGTGCGCGCGGGCTCGGGGCCGGGGCCGGGCTGCCTGGCGCACCGCTGCAGCCACTTGGCCTCGGTCGCCCCTGCGCGCGGCCCCACCCCCGGCCGGCTCGCGCTCTCTGTCCGGCCGCTCCCCCACGCCCGCAGCTAGCAGCAGCTCAATGAGCCCGTTGTTCTCTAGAGACTCTCAGGCGTTTTATCGAGTGACCCGGACTCCGCCCCGCCCCGCCCCTCCCGAGGCCCCGCCCTCCACACGCACCTTCCCCGCCGGACCCGCCCCTCAGCGCCGCGCCCGCCGCAGCCCTTCCACCTTCCCGCCACCTGCCCGGAAGCGTCCCGGAGCTCGCAAGGCTAGCTAACCTTCTTCCTACCTGTCACTGAAATGCGAGCCGATGTGCCTGTAGCCAGCAATTCTGCGACCTGTAGGGCTGACTTTCAAAGACGTACTTGGCTCATCCATTCTCCAAGGGTTCAAGACGAGCCTAACTGTTCCCAGCTCTTGAGGTTGGCTTGATGCTGCATACTTGTTGGCTCACCAGGGACCCAAGCGTCGAAAACGTTGCTCTAGTACAGACTTCGTCGGTAGTGCTGTGCTACTTAAAAACACACTCGTCTGTTTCATTCAATCCCAGGAAGCGGATTCTCTTTGCTGATGAGGAAAAAAATGTCAACTCATATTTGGTGGGAAGAACCCCTAGATAGGGAACGCTGAGTCTATGTTGGGCCCTGAAACTCAGCTACTGTCCCCTTTTCTTACCCTAGATTTCCTAGTCTCTTTAGAATTGCATAGACAGAGACAGCTAAAGAGGTCTGAGTGGGTGGCTTGTAGGCTTGAGTCTCGCGGACATAGGGTGGGGCTTTCCAGGGAGGTGTTGGCTTTTGAGGCATGTTTATTTTAGGATAGAAAAACTTGTTTCAGGGACACTCAGAACTTGGCTGAGAACAAACAATATACATTTTAGTGAACCATTTTTTTTTTATTATCCTCTGACATTTAGTTTAGTGGGTTTTTTCCCCTTATGAATGTAGACAGTACGCCACCAAGGCAGGACACTATGTATCAACAACCCAATTATCAGTAGAAAATATTGTTTTTTCCAGAAAAGTTGTTTGTTGCAGATGTTTCCAATTACAGTTGTTATTAGATAGCCACTCTGCTAGATCTTGATGTATGTCAATTAAGAAGCAATTAATTATAGAAAAAAATGTTAATATTTTGACATATTTTAATATAGTCAGTTTTCTTCTTTAAAACATGGAATTTGTGCATGAGGTCTTACTAAAACTTATTAAAGGGCCTTTGTTCTATTCTGTCTTCTATTGCTGTAATAAAATATTTAGACCAAAATCAACTTGAGGAGAAAAGGGTTTGTTTTATCTTACATTTCCAGGTAATAGTCCATCACTGAGGGAACTCAAGACAGGAACCTAGAGTAAAGAAAAGACCGTGGATGAAAGCTGCTTACTGGTGTGCTTCCTCTGGGTTTGTTGAGCCAACTCTCTTATACAAGCTAGGACCAACTGCCCAGGGCTGGGTAACAGTCACAGTGGGCTGTACACTCCTGATTCTGGATAGGGGCATTTCCTTGGAACCTAACATCCATGCATAGGAAATGGAAGCAGGGTGCAGTACCAAGGGAGACCCAAAGCGTCACTGTACCAAGAGAACAGCCAGAGCCGCTCAGAAAAGCTGTGTGAACATCTTTTGATGAGTCCCCAGCAGATGTGCAACTTCCCACCAATCAGCAATCTCAAATCTAGCCCAGGGTGAGGTATGATGAATCTAAATGCAGACGGGATCTTGAAGATCACAGGGTTTGAACAAGCACTTCTGAAGGACGTTGAGAAACTGTTGGAAACGACCATCTAGTAAAGTAGCAACTATCAGCAGTGTGATTTTTAATGCGTGTTGGTCACTACCGTTTTCTTCTTTCATGTTTAGTACCTACTATCCCTGAGAGGCAGGTCCAATTGGTGATGGTTGGACATCATAAATCTCAAGGTTATTGTTACCTTCTTGATTTCAATCCTCAAGCTGACATTTAACATTTAAACATTTAATTGCCAGAAAGTTCTCAGCCAGGAGCCAGTGACGTAGCTGCCACATTGCTGAAATACTTCTGGTTAGAAAAGCTGTGCCCCTGAACTCCCCAAGCCCAGCAGCCAAACCCTGCGCATGTGTCCAGGATCCATCCGATTCTGCTCAATTCCAAGCCCTGGTTCTGGCTCCTTCTGATTGGTCATGCTCAAGTCACATTAGCCAATGGCCATTCTGAACATCCCTCCTCCTCCTAAGACTAATTCTAGGCTGTGGAGGACCTGTCACTCTCTTCCTTAGACATATTTAGCAAGCGTTATATGAATGGTCATCGTTACCTTCTTGATTTCAATCCTCAGGTTGACATTTAAATTACAGTAAATTAAATTTAAATATTACAAATGCACAGTGCAAATCGAACAATACTTGTAGAGATGAAACACGGTCTGAAGAAGAAGGATGAGTAGCTTGATCCAGAATATGCCTGTATTGGGTGAGAAACTGTCTTCCACCTGTTTCCTGCCTAGGAAGCCAAACATCCCTGGTGTTGAGTCAAACTCTTAGACTCCTAACAGAATCTCTTTGAAGATTGTCATTGCTTCCTATGGAAATCATAAGGCTGCCCTTGAACTCCATAGATAGTTGAAGATGACTTTGAAAGCCTTACCCTCTTGACTCGATCACCAAGTGCTTCAGTTGGTGTCACTAGTCCCAATTTTCTTTTTTCTTTTCTTTCTTTTCTTTTCTCTTTTTCTTTCTTTCTTCCTTTGGTTATTTGTATGTTTAGTTGGTTTTGTTTTTGGTTTTGGTTTTAGTTTTGGTTTTAGATTTGGCTTTGAAGATAGGGTTTCTTTGTGTAGCCCTGGCTGTCCTGGAACTCAGCCTATAGACCACAAACTCAGAGATCCTGCCGCTCTGATCCACTAACCCTAAGTGCTGGGATTAATGGCATGTGCCACCACTACCTGGTTTATTCTTAGTTTTTTAGTCAGCTTGAGACTCAGTTATTATTTCCATTCCAAGACTGAGTTGGATATTTTACAGAAGTGTATTATAAAGTGGAGGTTAAAAGGTCCTTCTGTACCCACTGAGGATATTGCAGTCTCCGAGGCCAAATGATGAAAGAAACTGAGACCCTTAACAATTATGAGGTAAAAACAGAGGAAGGGAAGCCCATAGTTTTAGTGGGAAAAGGCTGAGACATAAGGGTCTGCCACCAGTTGCTAACTGATGTAGGAGTAGGAGCACCTAGCCCACTGTGGGTGTTACCAACCCTAGGAAGGTTGTCCTGTGTTATATAGAGAGCTGACTGAGAGAAGAGACAAAAAGATAAATAGATGTACAGATGGAGGGGATAGTGTAAGAATTCAAACCTGGTGATACAAGCTCACTGACTATCCAAGTCAGTGTGTGTGTGTGTGTGTGTGTGTGTGTGTGTATACATGTCTACAGAAAACATACACATTGCAAGAAGAGGCACTGTAAATTTAGTTACCATGTGGGACCTTGTCCTTGCCTCACATCTTACCTCTGTCTTATACTAACCATGTGGCCAGTCATCTCTTCATTTCCTCAGCTGTAAGTGGGGATGACCTGCCTCCTGGGTACCTTGCTGTAGAAGGGATTAATAGAGTTGATGAAACATAATATGTCCAAAATGTCACACTAGAGCCAACTTCCACTCAGGCCCAGGCTTTCCCAGGTGACAGCTTTTAGGAACTAGCCATCCTAACCCATATTATAGCTTTGTGAATGAAAAATCTTGAATGGTTTCAAGTGAGGCTGTTCTCAATGATAGGAAGTTTCCCTTCCATATTGACTTGTAATATTTTTAAGTTGTTTTATTTGTTTTTTCATGTTAAGTCATTTATTTGTTGAGTTGTTTGTTTATTTATTGGTTGTTATATATTGTATCTTACTGGGACAAACATCTCTTTGGTTGAAGTCAGAAGAATCCCACTGCCAGCTGTCCCTTATTTTAACACCCAGATCTATTTTAAAGTAAATTGCTCTTGAATGTTTCTAATTCATTTACAGTGAGGTCATTAAAATGTTGTAGACTGCAGAGAATTTCATGGTGCCATTTTAGGGTGAGAGTCTTTTTTTTTTTTTAGAGAAAATTTCTAAGCCAGGAAGCTACATTTGCCAGCCAGAAACAAATTTAAAGCTTAAACGAATTATGTTCAACTTAACAGCAAGTTCCCAACTCTGAGATGAGATCTCCACATAGCAAACTTGGTTCTCCAGCCCAGACACTCATTATTAGAAAGAAACATGAAGCCATAAGTATCTCGTGTCGTGCATAGTACAATCTTTAAAAAGCTATGAATGTGTTATTTTGAAATTAATTCATCGAAGAGAAAATTATTTGCTGTGTTAGTCAGCATCTTGTCTCTGTGACAAACTAAGCAAACAGCTTGAGGAAGGATTTATCTTGGTGTAAGGTTTAGAGGCTTCAGTCTGTGGTTTGTTGGAGACATTGTTTCTGGGCTCTGATGAAGCAGAGCATCTGAGATGCAAGGGTGTGGGAAGCACTGCTTTTGGGCTTCATGACTACCTGGAAGTAGGACAGAGAAGGGTTCAGAGCAAGTTGCCCCAAGGACAAGTCCCCACTGACTCACTTCTTCTGAGTAGGCTCCACCCCCACAGGATTCCATCACCTCCAAATAACTCCATCAAATTATGAATCCATCAGTGGGTATAGCCTCACCCACTGCCCACCTTGGAGCCTGGAACAAATGACCTTTCTAGGTCTCACTTCTCTTTCCTTTTTCCCCCTGTTTTATATTTTATTTTTATTTAATGTGATATTTTGTCTGCATGCATGTCTGTGTGAGCATGTCAGAAGCCCTGGAACTGGAGTTACAGACAGGTGTGAGCTGCCATGTGGGTGCTGGGAATTGAACCTGGATCCTCCGGAAGAGCAGCTCATGTGCTTAACCACTGAGCCATCTCTCCAGCCCCAGTTTCTTTTGAGATAATGTTGGACTTCAATTTATATATATTTAAGTGTATGCTTGTGCACTGCATGTGTGGAGGTACCTGTGGAGTCCAGAATGGAGTTACAGGTGTGCGGTCACCTGACGTGGGTGCTGGGACCCAAACCCTAGTCTTCTACAAGAGCAGCTCCCTAAGACTCAGGATTCACATCTGTAAAATGTTCAGAATGCTCACCTTACTAGATTGTGAGAGAATTAAATGAGATGATATATGGGAGATGTGTAGCCCAGCATCTACCCTTAAATACTCGCTTAATTAAGCAGTAGCCGTGAAAACGAGGGAGCAGAAAGCACTTTAACAAAGCAAGTGAGAGACTTCAGGCTGCGGGCATTAAACAGAGACCACAGGAATGAGATCACTTAGAGCGCCATTTGCCTTCTCTATATGGACAGTAAGAACCGTTCTCTGTGGTTAGAGCTTCCAAATAGCCTCTGTTGAATCAGTTTCTCAGTGCCTGAGGCTGAGTAGCAACAAGCCTGTGTTTCTCTCTGATTCTGGACAGTTTCCATCTTGCCAGACTTTGGTAAAACAACAAGGCACACTGAACTTGGCACCATAGCCGAGAAGAGCCAACAGCTCAGGGAAGCCACTGGCTAGGAGGCCTGGTGGGAGAGAGAGGTGGGAGAGAGCAGAAGGACTTTTCCAAGCACCTCCTGAATCTTCCTCTTTTTACAACTTGGTCAGAGGAAGACTTTATGTTACACATCGTTCACTGCTGATAGAAAGAAAACTCATCGCTGTTTTCTTGGGCGGTTTATGTTCATAATACACATTGCTGCCGATATTGAAGAAGCTTATGCTACTAAAAGGACATTCTATTGGACATAGAAGTCAGACTTTACACCTTAACATTTCTTCAAAATCTTTGCATCTGAAGCTGTGTGTGACAACACAGGCCTCAAGTCCTCATGAAGTGGAGACAGGAGGAACAGAGTTCAAGGCTGCCTTTAGTAGATAGTGTGAGTCCACTTGGGCTCCAAGAGACCCTGTCTCAAAAACAGAAATTTAAAAAGAAAAGTATCTGGAAAACAAGCCACTTGCTTATGATTGACTGAGCAGTCACTAGGTATTTAATGGATCTTGTCTGCAGGGCACCTTAATGAAACATTCAGAGGCAACTCAATGGGTTCTGCAATGTGGACTACATAGAACAAGTAACAAAGAGGGAAGAATGTGGAGAGCCTGATCACTGGCTAGCTCAGCATGTCCCTGTAACAATGGCTTTGCTGTCCTAGACCACATGACCAAAAGCAAGGGGCCAAATGTTTCTATATTAGAGGATGCATTTCTGGGCATTCCCTGGTGACAAAGGAGAGTGAGCTTGGCTCACTGATGTCTAAATCACATTTTAGTTTCAAAAAATCTGTAGAAGTCAGGGCATAGTGGAGCATGTCTGTACTCCTAGGTCTTAGAAGGTGGAGGCAGGGGGATCAGGAATTCAAGGTCATCCTTGGATATGTAACAAGGCAACCCAGGCTAAGTGAGACAGTCTCAAAAAGCAAAACAAGGAAGAAAAAAATCTATAGAAACCCTGAATCTAGTATATCTGTTCAAGGCAGAAGCTATTATTGTTCTCAGCCTATGTCTACAGACATTGAAACTGGAATGTTTGTAAAGAGAAGCTGCCTGTGTCTGACCAAATTAAGAGCCAGGATTTCCTGACTTCTGATTTCATAATCCAGACCACTCCCTCAGGCCCCTCTTCAGCCTTGGCAGGCAAACAGTCCACTGAGACCCCATTTCCTGCTTCCAAACAAGGAATTGTACTGGCTTCCCAAGTGTGATCTTGATCCAATGTGTTTTCTGACAGGGAAAAAAAAAAAAAGGCCACCAGTAACATGTGAGATTGGGGTGTTTGTATATAAACATATGCTCCTCCATCTATCTTCCTGCTCAGAGCAGGATAGAAACATAGGAAGCCCCCACAGGATGTGTGCCATCCTAGAACCAGAGGGAACTCTTTCAGCCTGGGACAGTCCTAGGAAAGAAAGCCTCCAGCCCATTGTTCTGGAATGTTACCTTCTTTAACCATTGGATAAATGACTCATCTGTTGAAGTGGGGGTAAAGTACTGGAGACAGGGACTGTTACCTCTTTGAGCCTGAAGGGCTTTCAGAATTTCCTTATTTACACTCTGTAAGTGACCAGGACACCATGTTTGTCTTCGAGTTTTTGAAAGGGGCTGGCTAGGACAAGCTAAGGATAGCTCTAGTAGGTTATAAACAATTTCTATCTGGGTTTGTTTTGTTTAGTTTTTTTTTTGAGATAGGATCTGATTGTGTAACCCAGGTTGCCCTCAATCTTATGACCTTCCTGAACCTTCCCAGTGCTGGGATTACTGGAATGTAGGCATGCTGTCACCATACCCAGGTTCCATCTATATTTTTTTAAAACAATTAAAATTCAGGAAAAAGTGTTATGTATTATTTAATAGACATATTCCAAAATTCAAGTAGCTTCAATTTACTTTACGTGTGTGTGTGTGTGTGTGTGTGTGTGTGTGTGTGTGTATTCCAGTTATTTTATCCACCTTGGATAAAAATTCTAAGAGAGAGCTGGGGGGTTGGGGTGGCGAAATGCCATTGATCCCAGCACTCAAGAGACAAAAGCAGGTGGATCTCTATGAGTTCAAGGCCAGCCTGGTGTACAGAGTGAGTCTTAGGACAGCCAGGTCTACACATAACAAAGCAAATAAAATAACAAAGCAAATAACAAAGCAAAATAAAAATTCAAAGAGAAGTGATGTGGCCATAGAAATAAGATGGTGGACCATGAGGAAAAGAGTCACCGGGGCATGCAATGTGTTAGGCTTATAGTGGAAGCCAGACTCAATTTTCTTGGTGATTTACTCAAGGCTGATAGTAACAATTCCAAGCAAGTGTTATCTATTACAAAGCTGTGTACTTACCCTGAGTCATGGATTTGCCTTAATGGATCTTGCAAATGTTACTAAATATTATTAGGTACTTAGTGTTTATCAGGATTAAAAGCCAAGATGTTGGGAGAGGGGCCTCAACCGAGCCAAATTTAGAGCTTTTGTTCTCAGAGAAACTTAAACCAATCCTGGCAAGAAATATAGAATGTTTTGAATAAGAAACATGCCTTTTCCCCTTGGGGCTATGTAAAGGATTCTTAAGAATTTCCTTCTATCTTTTTCCCATTAATGGATAAGAGATTTGAAAGTACTGAATTCTTTTTCTCAGGCCACAAGAAGAGGTTTGCAGCAATCTGCTTAGACATAGATGATATTTATTTGTTCTCTTTCTGAGTTTCCACCTCTTGTCTCTAATCTGAACTTGCCTTGGTGGAATAAACATGGAGGAGCTTGTCTTTTCTTTTTCTTCTTTTGCTTTTGTTTTTGTTCAAGACAGGGTTTCCCTGTGTGGCTCTGGAGACCATGGAACTCACTGTGCAGATCTGGTTGGCCTGGAATGCATAGAGATCAGCCTGCCTCTGCCTCCTGTGTACAGGGATTAAATGCATGTGCCATTATGCCGGGCTTGTGGAGGAGATTTTCAAGGCTACTATGTAAATGGCCTTAAAACTCACTCCTGGGGTTCCTGGGAGTCCTGGAACACTGATTCTTAAATTCCAAACCAACACCTAAGGGGTCCACTTCCCATGGTCGAGTAGACATGAACAATTCAGAATGGGAGAGACCCCCTATGCACAGCCTACCAGTTGTTCATTCCAGGATCTTCACAATGGAGGTATCTTGGACCCCACAAGTGTACCTAGCTACCAGCTAAAAACCTCTGAGTAACCATGGAAGATACTAAATGGAGCAGAAGAGTAACCCAGCCAACCCCTATCTGAGTCTCAGACCCATAGAATTATAGGGACTAATAAAAATAACTGTTGTTTCAAGCCACCAATTTCCAGGGCAGTTTGGGATGAAGCAGTGGGTCTCTGAAACAGAAGCAGTTCAATGTTCCCATAATGGGGACCTCTCTGTGGGATGGTATTGGCCTCTAATCCATTGGCCACTTCCTTTGCCATTTTCACAGAGGGATTAAGTCCATAGTTCTAGGCTATAGTAGACTGAGCTATTAAATGATGCTCTCTAAGAAATGACGTCACTTAGCCTGGAAAAAATCGACTAGAAAGAGTTTGGCAATGGTAATTTCATGGCTGCATGACCAATAGATCCAAAGCCTGTGCTGATGGGGTAGGCTTCGCTCAGTTTCCCTCAGTCTCTAGCCTAGGGTTGGGTGAGTGAGCTGGAGACAAATTCAACTGTGTTCCTCATTGTGTGGTTGGTGATGGCTTCCACAGACCCACACAGTGCTACCAAACCCACTTCATTTTTAAAATCTCTTCTTGCCCTTGCTGTATCCAAGTCAAACACATCCACGATCACATGCTGGGAGATGACTCGGCCAGTAAAGCACTTTCTGCACGAGCATGAAGACCTGAGTTTGAATTTCCAGTACTCACATAAGTAGGCATTATAGCATTTCTCTGCAACCCTAGTAACAAAGCAGGCTACAGACAGGAGGGTCCTTGAAATCTATTACCCAGGCAGCCCAACATAAGGTGCAGTGAAGAACCGTGTCTCAGCAAGTAAGATGGACAAATCAGGCACAGTGGCACACACCTTTAATCCCAGGGCTTATGGAGCAAAGACAAATGGATCTCTGTGACTTTAAAGCCAGCCTGGTCTACATGGTGACTTCCATGCAAATGAATACGCTTAACATGAAACTCAGTTCTCCACATGCATTCATGCATGTGTATGTCCACACAAACACATACATGCAACACACACACACACACACCTATGATTACAAACTTTGAGTTACCATTGCAGACTTAGTGGTGAACAAGAAGGCAAATCCCCAAATATCCTTTCAGCATAGAAACCAAAGCATGGGGCAGTCGTTTAGAAAACTTCAATGATCCTCACAGGAGCCCCCCCTCTTTATTACATGAATTGTGTGTTTCCCCCTCTTCAGCTCTGCTTCATTTTGTGAAAGGCTTCGATGCCTCCTGTGCCATGAGCAGACAAGCTTATCGAAATGAACTGTAAATCTAATCAGTTTGGCACTGGGGTTTCGTGGGAGCCATGGAGACAATGGCTGGAGTTGTGTTCAGCTTCACTGACTCCAACTGATTCCCAGTTTGGTTCATTTGTGCAGAACAGTTGGAGATACAAAGCCAAGCCCATTCATTTCCAGAGAGCAGCTCTACCAGAGGAATGAGCTGTTGGTTCCCCAAGAGGTTTACTATCCACGCTCCAGCTTTGTCACTTTATTTATGATAAAGCACCTCTTCAGCTTACTCAATTTCCTTTTATTTCTCCAATATTCTGTATTTATACAGAGACTCTGGCAACCGTTTTTGAAATTTGAATCCTAAGGAGACAGGAACAGAGAACTTGTCCAAATCCCGATAGCCTGTCCAGCAGTGATTGAAGTGTGATCCTGGATTGCATATTCATGAAGCGATGAGCTGCTTGTTTTAATGCGTAATGCCCCAGTTTACCTCTGAAAGTGGGACTCCCTTTAAGTCCTATGTCTCCCTTACGTGCATCTACAAAAGCACCCAGCTTAAAAATAGGAATTTCACTCTCCAGACTGGAAAGTTGAGGAGGCTGCAGTGCTGGAGTCTCCCTCATTTCCAGTCTCTTGAATTGCACATGCTTAGCTTCCAAATGGAAAAATGAATGGCTATTCACCACAGCTCCATCAGGAATGCCAGCTTCCCATCACTCTCCGGTACTGGGCAAAATGCTGGCTTAATTTAGGGCATTTTCTGGCCCTGGACATCTTGTATTTATACACTAGCTGAAGCTGCAAGTGGAAGTGAGTGGAACTGATATTTGCCTTGTCTCTTTTTGTCCATGAGAAGAGGGAAAGCATGTGTTCTTGAAATAAGCAAATGTGAAAACATTTCTCACTAATCAAAACATTTACCACTAGTTCTGAGTGGCTGACTGTAGAGCCAGTGATGGATCCTTCTGCTATGAATCCTCCATGAGACGAATATATTTAGTGTGGCAGAGCCAGGGAGCAGAACGTTTGCAGCCAAGCCCAAGCTGACCACTAGACACACCACATTTCATTGTTGAGCAGGCTGTTGACAGTTCATAAACTCGAATCCAAGAGTTCATACTGTATCTTTTCTGGCACAGACGTTCCCACCAATAGACTAAACGGACAGCTTCAAGTCACTGTATCTAAAAGTAATGGGAGCGTGTGCACAAGGAATGAAGTCATTACGAGATTTAAAACATTTGCTTTGTAGAATATTTCATATTGAATTAGGGACATGTTAACTGGAATAAACGAAAGTCTACTACTTTGGAGGACAACAAAAACCATGCAATTGCTCTCAGTTTGATCCTAGGCAGTTGATAATATTCATAGCAGGAAAGTTACACACACACACACACACACGCACACGCACACACATGAAGTTGACAGAAACTATCAATGTAATTTTATAGAAACATTGGCCTAATTGCTGTATATTTCTTTTCATAATAAAATTAGGGCCAAATAGATTGGTAGGAAGTGACACAGAAGAGATAGGGAGATGTCTTGGTGACAAAGCATTTGTCCCACAAGCATGGAGATCTGACTTCTGGTCCCCAGAATGCACATAGGATCCTGGGCGGGGCACCTGCAGCTCTAGTCCTAATGGTGAGGAGGCAGAAGCAGGAAGATCCCTGGAGATGACTGGCCAGCTATTCTTGCCAATTTGGATAGCTCCAGATTCGGTGAGAGACCAGGTTACAGAACTTAAAGTAGGCAATAATTGAGACGGATGCCTGCCATTGACTTCTACGTGCACACAAACATGCAGGAATACACGTGTGTGCTGCATATACGAATGTGGACACGTGCCGGGCGGTGGTGGCACACACCTTTAGTCCCAGCACTTGGGAGGCAGAGGCAGGTGGATTTCTGAGTTCAAGGCCAGCCTGGTCTATAGAGTGAATTCCAGGACAGCCAGGGCTACACAGAGAAACCCTGTCTTGAAAAACCAGAAAAAAAAAAAAAAAAAAAAAAAAAAAAAAAATGTGGACACATATGAATGCACAGTTATATAGCACGCAGCACAAGAGAACAGATGTCCTGGTGCATTCTTTTTCAAACCCGGAGGCTGAGAGAGCAGGAGTGAGACTTTGAGCCTGGACTTTATAATAAGACCCCCTTTTCGTTATGGTATAAGAAATCCATCAGTATTTTCTCAACAAAGAACAAATTCTGTGAATTTGATAATAAAATTAGTCTAAGCAATATGACTGATACTCAGTGCTGAGTGCACACACACAGCCTTAGGTCTGAGTCACATGTCCACTGGGGGTGGGGGGGAGTTTTAAATCAAGTATAATAATAAGCACTAACATCTGTAAGGTGTTTTCTGCACAACAGACACTGTTCAAAACACTTTACATTGTAAATTAGTGTTTTTTTTTTAAATCTCCACAGTATCCTGTACTAAATAGTGTGTGTGTGTGTGTGTGTGTGTGTGTGTGTGTATACTTAACTATTGCTGGTGAAGAGTTAGTGGCAGTCTTGTCTCCAGCAGGAGGCAGGAAGCAGAAACCTATAAAAAAAAGTTCGAGTTTGTTTCAGGAGAAACTTGAAGGGTACCATGTCTCTCAGCTCTCCTATATCCACCCCTGTAAAGAAACTAAGACTTTGATATATCATGCTATACATAAAATCGATACATGTAACTATTCCTCTACCTGAGTTATTGTATTTAACCAGTGTTTTGTTTATTTGTTTGTTCATATTTTTTTTTAAGATGGCAAAGGAACTGTATGATACTCGTGGCTTAAATTATTTTATTTAGAAATTCTGAAGGTCAGAGAAACTTGATGCTACCACAGACTATAGAGCTAACACAAAGCTCAGTGTTACATGTGTTGTCTTGAGAAAACTAAGGCCCATGAAGAATGAGGAACAGAATCAGGACCAAACAGTCCATCTCCTTCACCTCAGCAAACGTTCCTCCAGAAATCCCAGTTAGAACAGAAATAGCATGCTTGCTTCCCAACAGCAACCCAATCCCCCAGAGCCCACTGGGTCCTGCAGCAGATCACCATCATGGGTCTGCCTGCCCAGAAACCAGGAAGCTGCAGAGCAAATGCTCGGTGGAGGTGAAGCAGCTCATGGCCAGCATTTAGGCCTCCTCCCTCCGGCTGAATTCTCTGCTTTCATAGGGCACAGTGACCAAGTTTTTTTTTTGCCAGACAATGTACCATAATACTTCCCAACCCAGGAGTTCAGATGAAAAGGAGCACAAAACTCAGCCTTCTCCTTTGGAGACAAAGGCTCTACCTGGTTTGTATTCTGTTTCCTCTGGTTCCTCCCAACATCTGTCGACTCAAATGAACTTATCCGAATGTGCCTTGACTCTTATCTACTGTTGGTGTGAGTGTGAATCCAGTTTATTTTTTAAGTGAATAAAATTACTTTAAAGGAAAACAGTGCTGCTTTGTAAGGTCTGAGTCACATACTCATTATTAAACAAAGAAACGTGGACAATAGAAGTATACAAAACAGAAAGTGACATTTTCTATCGTGTCCAATACCACTCCCTTGAGATAAGCATTGTTAACAGTTGGGTTTACATCCTCTCCTTTATGCATGGCAGAAGATATTTATAAATATTTGGCTTTCCAATTTTGACTGATGTCAAAAAACTCCCTGCTAGAAATTGCAAGTCAAACTTCTTCCTTACAATGTATTAAACCCCACTTTGAGGAGCCTAAGTGTAACTAAGTACAGGATGACGACGAGCTGGCTAGGTTTCTGCAGCTTACCTCAGCCATGCAGACAGCTCAAGTCTGATCACTTAAAAGCAGGATTCTGGTTCTTAGCGATGCTACTAATACAAGCTATGGAATGTTCTCCCAGTTCCGGTCAGTCTGCTGAGTTTCAGAAGAGCCTCAAGCACAAGGAAGCTCTGTGTGTGTGTGTGTGTGTGTGTGTGTGTGTGTGTGTGTGTGTGTGTGTTCAGTACTCATTATTATCTTATTTAGCATTCATAAATTGATTTTGCACAACCTCCCTGGTGGCCTATACTCTGGTGATTTCTTTTGTTTAGAACTGTAATTATGGCTAAGGTGATGTTTTCTTGCTATTTAGGGAGGTGGCTAGAACTTAGTGTGATGTTAAAAAAAAAAAAATCTCTCCAGTCTCTCTATGACTAAGAGAAGTTCCCACCCAGATACCTGAGGGTTGTGCCTCCACATGCCACAGCTGAGGCAATGTATCCTCAGGTGCTATTTATCTGCAGGGCTCCTCAGGCTGCTGAGGGACAGCTGTACTTGGGAAAGACCAGAAGCTTCCCCCGGTAAGCATTTGCCCCTCTGTGGGTCTGTAATTAGAAGAGGTAACACCAAGATGAGGCTTGGTTCTCCTCATCTCTGATTATCAGCTTCCATTTGGAGCCCTGTAGTTGAATAGAGCATGTAGGGATGGGGTGCAGAGAGCCTGCATTCAACACGAGCCCCAGATGACGCGCTCTCCTCACTGTGGCCTGAGATACAGAGATACATGAAGTTTGGTGCCATCATCACAGAACAGGCAAAGTCAAAAGGTTGGTTAGCAAAAATCAAAGACTAGGATGTTTTAGTTATTGCATCCAATATACTGTCTTGGGTTTGGGCACAATGCTGACCTCTGACCTGACTCTCATCATTACTTTCACTTCATCCTGGAGTTCTGCGTCTGCCTCGGTGGATTCACCTGCAGGATAGAGGCAACTGTGCTTGTCCCACCCAACAGGAGGAGCAGTGCCAACAATTGGTGCTGAAATACAGATCAAATGCCTGTTTGGAACAACTACAAAAGGTTCTCCAGTTTCTGCTACTATATTTAAACAAGAAACCAACAAACAGTTATTACTTCAAACAAGGTAGAGTGTCATTTCTCTGACTGAGATGAATATATTCTGAATGAAAGCATGTAAACCTGGGGCTTTCCTCTGGACTGTGATCTAAGAAAAGAAATCCAAGAACGTTCTAGGCCACGAGGATGACCAGCTTGTAACCATATGCTGCCTGGAGTTCATTATCCACATTTGTGTTTCAAAACGAAATTGTGTTAAACCATTGAAGCCACGTTGTACACAGTGTTGTATACAGGTCATGCTAAACTGACTGGACAACTAACAGCAGATCAGTGGATGAAAACAGAATACAGGCATTGACAACCAGGAAGAAAGCAGTGACACTCCATCATATTCAAGATCAAAAGAATCAAGTCGCCAAGTGAAGTGTGAAGCAGACACAACTTCCTATTGTTCAACCCCACACAAGCAAGTTAGATTTATACCATCTGTCACAGTTAACATGTTGCTCATTTGAATGTACAGACCCTAAAATTATGAATACTTCAAATGGTATAATATCTGAGGGTCAAAAAACCAAGAGGTATATAACTAGTTTCATGTTTATATTTAAGTAAGGTTATCCATAAAAGAATTTAAACTGTTTTCATTTCACTAAAAGCATTCTATAAATTGATCAAATCTGAGAAACACCAAAGGCCCTAGCTGGAGATTTGGTGTTATTTAGTAGGTGTTATGTTAACCACTTAAGAGAATTTGCTGCCCAAGTAGCTGGACTAGGGGCACAACTCAGCAAACTTTCAAAAAAGATTTACTTTTATTATCCTATTAGTGTGTGTGTTTATCTTTGCGACATGTGCACATATATGTATGTATATTCTGCATGTGTGTGGTGGACATATGAGTTTGAGTTTAAGTGTATGTGCATGAGTGTGGCAGCCCAAGGCCAGCACCAGGAATCCTCTTGTATTCTCTTCCAGCTTATTCTTTGAGCCAAAGTCTCCCAAACCCTCAGCTCCCCACACAGATACGAATAGTGTAGCCAGATGGTCCTGGGGATTCACTGTCTCTGCCTTGAAAGCTGTGATGGCTGCCAAGCCCACCCAGTATTTTATGTGGGTTCTGGGGATCTGAACTCAGTCCTCACCCTTGCCAAGTGCTTTAGCCTCTAAGCCTTCTCTTCAGTCGTGTAAAATTTATTTTTAATTAGTAAACACAGTAACGGGTTTCCTAGTGGGGTCAGTTGCAAACTAGTTTGCTGGTTGGGCATTTTGGTTGAGTCCCACCAGTCTGGTTGGCCACCATCCCTCATCACTTCCATGGGCCCCCAGCATTCTCTGTTCCATTTTTTATATCACATGTGTTTTACTATCCTCCCCAACCCTCTCTCTTTAAGATTCTTCCCCTCTTCCCCGTCTCATAGGCCCCGTTCTAGTTTCTTGGCCTCCACTCACATTCACACCCACATAAACACACATATGTAACAATTAGAATCGGGGATCTGCATATGGGCTAGAACTCGCTGTATTTGTCTTTCTGGGTCTCCTTTGATGAGTTTTAAGTGGAGATTAAAGCTTATACACTTCCCTAATATCGGTTTTATTTTTTTAATGCACAATTTTCAAATACTCATTTACTTACTCATCAATCATTATATACCAGCTGTTTACATTATAGGCACTGTGCAAATGTTAAGAGTAGCATTCAATTAATCTATTTCTGTAAGAGTATCATGTTGAGAGAGGCTGGAGAGATGGCTCAGCAGTGAAGAGCACAGGTGATTTTCCAGAGAACCTGTGCACCGAGCATACATGTGGTACACAGACATTCATGCAGGTAAACTATTCATACACACAAAAGCAAGTAAGTATTAAAAAAAGGAGAGTACTGGGGCATTGAAAACAAAGTAATATGATGCTTTTGAAAACCTGGGAACATCCTGAGTCTCCTCTACTTTCTTAGCACTTTCTTAGATACAGATTTTTTTCCCCCAGACGTACACTAGAACATTTTGGCTATGGTCTTCCTAAAATCTCATGGGCAGGCCTTTTGATTAGCAAGGTGTTAAAAGTCAAAGCTTAACTGGACATGGTGACACAGGCTTTTAATCCCAGCATTCAGGCGACAGGCAAGTAGATCTCTGTGAGGTCCAGGTCAGCCAGGGTTACATAGTGAGACCCTATCTAAAAGACAAGCAGCAAGCAAGCAAACAAGACAACAGCAAATAACCAAAGCTTAACGTGAGAAACTGAGTTAACAGTATTACAACTTTACAAGTGAAAATATAGCATATGTTTTTCCATGTATTTAAATTTGCTATTGCACACACATACACCCAAAAACAAAATAAGTAACAATAATGAACAAAAGCATTGCTTTTTGCCTACATCTAGGCTTTGGTATGGCTAAGTCTTGTTTAGCTTGTTTAGTCTTGTTTAGAGCACTGAAACAAAAGTACTATAAACTGGATGAGCATGGTGACGCACACCTTCGGTTCCAGCACTGGGGAGGCAGAGGCAAGCAGATCTCTGAGAGTTTGAAGCCATCCTGGTCTACATTGTGAGTTTCAGGACAGCCAGAGCTACACAGAGACACTGTCTCAAAAAACTAAACCAAACAAACAAATAAGCAAAACCCTGTAAATCAGGTGACTCCAAACAACAGACATTTCTTTTTCTAGAAGCTAGGAAATTTAAGATCAAGGCATTACAGATCTACCATCTGGTGAGATCTTGGTGCTCACAAGCAATACCTTCTCACTAGGAGTTCTCTGGGGCCTCTCTTCTAAGGCCACTAATCCCTTTCATGAGGCTGGAACCATCAGGGCCTGGTAATCAGTCCTAACTGTCAAATGGGGCATAGCACTAAATAAGTATGGGGGGAGAGAGAGAAAGAGAGAGAGATGGAGAGAGAGAGAGGGAGACAGACAGACAGAGACAGACACAGAGACACAGACACAGACAGAGAGAAATCCTATGGATGGATCTTTATTTTATACTTCATTTCTTCATATAGAAACAGTATTGACTTGCATAACTGATCCCTGCTGCGTATTCATGCCAATAACTGGCTACTCATAGTGCTTTTCTCTCAAATACCTCTAGTGGACAAAGCCTGTTTAAATGATGTCATCTGTTCAGAAAGGTTTTAACTCACTTATTCTGGTAACATTTGCATTCAATTTTTTAACATAATATTTGTCATAAACATCCGGAGCCACACCCTGACTGGTAACGCTGCCACCTTAGGATGACATACCTGACTGTATCCCAGGACATTCATCTTAATTTGACGCACAGAGTTTCTCGGTTGCTTCCCTTGGTTTAGACAATCTTCTATCAGACTTCTATATTTTTAAAGAAGAAATTATTTTAAAATTAAATATTTGTATCACATAAACTAATGTTGTGTTACAAAGCAGGAATGTAGCTGGTGGTCAGGCTTTACGTGTATTGGTTTCATCAGATGTCGTGATAACGTCGAGTGACAGTGGGCTGTGCCCATCTCCAAACAGTGACAGGTCAGAAGGAAGAATCTGGTCACTGATCACTGCTGGTGCCATGTCAAGCTTGGTGTTTGGAGTCAGGGAACGCAGACATTTTTGTTCCGTTTGCTCACTGCTTTGGCTCAAGGAAACTAGTTGGATGATTGCCCTCTTTTTTTTTTTTTTTTTTTTTCTCAGAGATGCCATAGATTAATTTTAAAGACTTTCTTTCATCTACATAACAGAATGAGTTCAGATAGCCTTTTAAGCTATTATCTGCACTTAAGAACTTTGTGCGGGGAAAGTCATACCAGCCATACAAAAGGGGCCTGTTAGAAACACTGAACAATGAGGGCCTGACATTTTTTTCTCCTTCTGCCTCCAGAAAAAAAAAAACCAAAGCAACTATTTTATTGCATTTGTGTCTTTCATAAAAGAATGTGGGGTTATATTTATATGCCAGCAAACGGCATGGAAATGCCTGGACGAAGGCACTTGTTCGGGTGGGGAGAAGAGAGGGGAGTCCCATCAATGCCTTCATTCCCATTGGGTTGCAGATAACTTTGTGTTCTCTTAGGAACTCAGACTGCACGCTTATTTAAATATAAGAAAAAAAAAGCTGTCTGGTACAGGAGAGGAGCATCAGAGAGACAGACATTGGAAATAGTATGCACTGTACTTCACATTTTGGCCAAAAAGTGATACTGCATACACAAATATTTTAAACAAAATAAATAAATAAATAAATAAATTTTAAGAATTACTTTGCTCTTCCAGGTAAATGGCTCTTGGTTACATTTTCATTTCTGTTTTTCTCCCTTGACTTCATTGATTCTGGTTGAGCGTGTGTGCACATTCTTTGAATAGAAATTGCTCTAATTAAAAACCACCTGAGCCAGAGAGCTTGCCCTGGCTCAGGAAGCCCTACTTTTAGCCTAGCAGAGAGAGCAGCCAGTGGAAGGGTTTCATGTCCTGCTTGCCCTTCCAAGGGAGCTGCGGTTTCTCCAGGACAATCTCTTCTTTGAACACGACATGAAAACACATTAGTGCTCTTTTAGGAACAAAGAAATATACATAGGAAATAAAGACATTGTTTTATCAGAGCCTCATCTTCTACACTGACGTAAGCTGGCTGGAAATAAAAGCCTCCCCTTCTGAGAGGAAGGTGGCTTGGGTCTGGTTTCTCCATACTTACGACTTCTACTAAATCTATTGGACTTGAGAACTAAGTAGAGGCCTGGACCCACTTCTTCATTGCTTGGGTTCAACCCAGCCTTTCCTATAACTGGCCAGATTACGAATGCTAGGCACACCATGGGCAGGAACGGTTGCCACATAACTAGGGCCTCTGCTGGGCCCCTTTATCTGCACTGCATGTGACGTGTTTAACCAGATTTATTGAAATACATTCACTCTCATTGCAAGTGAGGAAGAGTCTCCACTGTTGAGAGCAGGAAAGTATCTTCCCTCATCTTGTCCCACAAAGTCCCTTCTGAAGCACTCTAGTTTCTTTTCTTCTAGATCCTTTTCTTGAATTCCATTTTTGACTCTTCCCTACCAGTGTGGACCTGATGCCACCTTATCCCTATCTTTGGACCAAACACCAGCCTCATTCACTTGTATCACCACGCTAAGGTTTTGGCTCAAAGTCTCCATCCATTCTCCAGCAAAGACATAACTCAGGACAAGAGGACTGTGAAACACAGGAAACACCCAGACTGTGTTCATTGACTCGGGGTTTGTTCTACTGATCTTAAGAGCAGGAAGTCTAGTTGTGCTATTCAATCTTGAACTGAAGGATATTTAAGGAACATCCAAGCCAAGTGTTGACAAAAGTCACATGACTTTAATTACTATTAAAAGAGCCACGCTTTTCAGGAGATACAAACAAACAGCAGCATAACAATCTTTCATTCATCTCTCAAAGAAAGGTAAGTTTACAGCTTTTTTTCTATATTTAGAGATCACCTACTACAATATGCAGTAACTGAAATGACTGGTAACAGAAATTAATAAAAACGCAGTCAGTTACCACAGGAACTGCACAGTGTAAAGGGGAAGTGAGACATATCCACAGATGGCAATGGGGCATTGAAAGATTATGTGTGCCAAGGGCAGCAGGGACCTGAGGATAAGCTTAAGAGACACTGAGTCCAGGGGTGGATCATCCCCTAAGCATTTCTTAGAGATGTTCTATATATGTTCCAGACACTAGAAACAGAGCTGAAAAGATCCCTGTTTTCCAGCAGTTTCCAAATTACAAGAAAAAAAAAAAAAAAAAAAAAAAAAGGCAAACAGGCATGTGATAAAAAAAAAAAAAAAAGCAAACAGGCATGTGATAAAAAAAAAAACAAAACAAACAAACAAACAAAACATGGCAATGACCAACAGGGGTTCATATGGGCACAATGGGGCTCAGAGTGGGGGTTCAAAGCACACATGACACTCAAGACTGTCCACTGCCCAGCTGGACCTGACTCCCACAGTTTACACAGCCCCCTAAATGGCTGCATTGTCTCTAGGCCAGTGTGAACAACAGGGAGCTTCCTAGAGGAAGTGAGGCCTGAGTAGACACTTGAAGACAAGTGTAACCTGGCAAGAGAAAGGCATTTCAGACAGAGATAGCAGCATAAGGAGATCCTTACTGATTTGAAAGTCCCAGACACATCCTTGGGATGTGTCATTCCTTGACCACACACCCCTAGGGAACCCAGGCCACATACACTGGGACTTATCAGAAGCAGGCCCCCGAAGGAGTGACATGTAAAGATAGCCACAACTCAAAATAACACAGAGAGGGAGAGAGAGAGAGAGGAAGAGAGAGAGAGAGACAGAGAGAGAGAGAGAGAGAGAGAGAGAGAGAGAGAGAGAGAGAGAGAGAGGCAGATGCTGTTACTAACCAGACACACCCTGGGATGAAAACCAACAAGGGAGCTAAGGCTGAAAAGGGAGAGACTGGTAAGTAAGGAAGAGGGAGCCAAGGATAGCGGGTGAGAAGTAAGACTCCCTCGGGAGATTTTCTACAAATCAAACAACAAACAGCTCCAGCCTTGTTCTTGTGAGTGATGTGTAAAGACAGAGAGGCAGAATGCGAATGTGACCAGGGCAGCACAATAGGGATCTGATGCTTCCCTTAACCCTGGAGCTTGCTGCAGTCTGCTTCCCTGGAGCTTGCTGCAGTCTGCTTCCCTGGAGCTTGCTGCAGTCTGCTTCCCTGGAGCTCGCTGCAGTCTGCTTCCCTGGAGCTTGCTGCAGTCTGCTTCTCTGGAGCTTGCTGCAGTCTGCTTCCCTGGAGCTTGCTGCAGTCTGTCTGCTTCGAGGGGGCCTTTCTTTCAAGGAATAAGGGCAAAATATGCAGGACAGGCACAGGATAGTGTGTCTCTTTCTTACCTTTCTTATGTCACCTGTGCAGGATGATGACTACTAGAGATCCCCAATTCCCTTCAGCCCTGTGATGTATTCACAGAAATGCACATGGCTTGTCCTCAGGACCTCCTAGGGTAGTTGTACAGGGGCATTCTTCTTTACCTAGCTTGCAACACCCTATCAACCATTGTCTCCATCCTTGAAAAATGAAGGGCTCCTGAACCCCCCTGTTATTTGAGCTAATTTCCATTTTTGCTTTGGCTGAAGTCTTTCGAAAGGTCCCCCATTAAGTCAACAAAAGCTTTCAGCTACTAAAATAATGGTTTTAAGTGACTAGCATTCTACTTGGTTACGAAAGACTTCCTTATATGGCCAGATATATAGATATAGATATAGATATAGATATAGATATAGATATAGATATAGATATAGATATAGATATAGATATAGATATAGATATATATGCTGAACTCTCACAAACAGAAATATTCTAAGACCGGGGGTGGGGGGGCATGTTAACTTTCACAGAAAGCACTCAGTTGTGGTTTATTAGGGAATTTCTGGCACAAAGTTCATGCTAACAAAAACACTGTTAAAAAAAAAAAAAGTGTCTCCCAGAAATATTTTTACCTGAGCCAAAAACATTGCCCAATTTCTTCTTTTATTCCAGAAACATTTATTGAGCAAGTCCAGGCTAGGTACCTGCTTAGTACTAGGGAGAAACAGCAAAACAACATCCCTACATGAAGAAACTCATGGTCCTGAGGGAGACAGACATGAATAGATCCATTTGCAGAGAACTGTGAGCCAGGAGATGTGAGTGCCCAGATAGTCCCTAGGCAGGCAGGCAGCTGCCTGCAAGAAGCAGAAGCAGCCCTTCCAAGTCAGAGATAAACACATCTCCAGACACGCAGGTCCACAGTCTATTACAAGTATGAATAAAGGTGAGAAGGGTTCCTGGAGCTTCCAGGAATTTATCCACTTCAGGGCAGCAGACAGGAATCCCACACCCTTGCTAGTCCTACACTAGGAACTGTTGCATGCTCGGTGTTAACTCAGAAAGTTCTGAGGATGGAACTCAGGTCTTGAGGGCCGGTGGGAGGCATCTTTATTCACTGAGACATCTCTCTAGCCTTAGCTCTCGCCTTGCTATATCAAGGAATCACTTAAAGACTGCAAAACAAAGCTGGCAGGAGCTCAGTATCACTGCAGCCAAGGAAGTTGAAGCTGGTGGTGGTCTGAAAGCTATCACAATTTCTGTACCAACTGGAATCTTTCCAGAAAAATCTATGTCTAGTTAGTGTGGGAACTGGAGAAAAAGTTCATTGGGAAGCATGGAGTCTTGACTACTCTGAGGAGATTTCTACCTAAGCCAGTTTTAAAAAGCCATATGAAAGATAGAAAACCATGCCCCAGAAGGCACACCCTGATGTAGCACATGACCCCATCCTTGAGAATTTGGTCTTCCCAAGTGAAATTGTGGGTAAAAAGATCTTTGTGAAATTGGATGTCAGCCAGCCCATAAAGGTTGGTTTAGACAGAGTACCATGGAACAACATTGCACAGAAGGGTGAGACTATTTCTGGTGTGTACAAGAAATCCACAAACAAGGAAATTAATTTTGAATTCCTAGGGTTTCAATTATAAACAGAAATAACTAAATAAAATATCATTAACAGTTTAAAATAAAAGACTACAAATAAAAAGTATTTTTAGGTCCAAGAAAGTTTTCCGTATATTTAGCCAGGTAAGTTTTCTTAAATTGGTTTTCATTTGCATTTGATTTAAAAAGAGAGAGAGAGCTTCTTGGCATTTCCTGTGATGTATGCTGAATGCCACTTGGTTATCTCTGAGAAAAAATAAAAATGCTATCCTTCATGTACTACGTCATATAACATGTGTGTGTGTTAACTCATCAAAAAAAAATACAAAACAAAAAAAAAAACCATAGCTTTGTTTTAAATAATACAACTCAAAAAGTTAAAGGGTGTTTATGTATACTCTATTTATCATGGAACTTATTTTTTATTATATATTTATAGGTAGATAATGAACATGGTTTAAGCAGTTTAAGCATCGTAGGATTACTTCAACACAGAAGCCTTTGAAATCTTATTTGTAAGACACAAAGCTAATTTAATCGAAATTGTTATTCAGCAACAAAAGTTAGCTCCGGCTCTAAAGATAGAGTCAAGTGTTTTCCCCCTTATTGTTCTTTAACTCCTATTGGCTCTTTATATTTTGACATTCAAGTCTCACTTTTCGTGGAAATAACTAAAAGTCTGTGATGTAGTTCGTGCAAGCAGACATTTAGAAACACCCGCAGCATGCTCAGAACTTCACACGGTGAATTGCCAAGTGCATGAGAGTAAGTACAGCTCTGTTCTGGCCCTTCTGATAGTTACTAAGTGAGAAGTACACAAACACGAACAGATGATCCTCCACTCATGAGGGGCTGTGCGCCAGTAAAATCATGAAGTCAAAATTGCATCCAATACTCTTAACCTATTAGAAGCATAGTTTAGCCTTGCCTAGCTTAGTGTCCCCAGAACACTTAGTTTATAGTTGGACAAAATTATCCCACATGTGGTGGTTTGAATATGCTTGGCCCAGGGAATGGCACCATTGGGAGTGCCATTAAGGGGTGGTGGTTCTGATGCTTTGATCGGGAATCTGTATATGAACTCTGAAGGTCCTGTTCCCCAATTGGTTCTTGATTGATCAATAAAGATGCTACCAGCCAATGAGCAGGGCAGAATAGGTGGAGCTTGCAGTTCCTCCCGCCCATCCCCAACAGCTTTCCCCCACCCACCTACCGTCCTACGTCCCCATTAAGGAGGAAAGCTAGCAGAGAGAGGAGGATTCGCCATGCTTCAGAAAGAGATAGAGTCACCAGCCTTGTGAGATCTAGGGTAGAATGGCCATTGGCCACTTCCCTGACTGGGCCTGGGGTAGCAGGAGGGAAATTAGAAACACAAGTAAGCTGGGGGCAGATTTAGAGTGCTCAGTTAGGACTAAAGGTAACTGACCAACTGAGCTGAGGGCAGAGTTCTAGATGTTGAGCTTGGAGTGAAGAGAAGGGTAGGCTAGCTGAGAGGCTTAGAAGAGCCTGGCCATTGAGCTAAAACATATTAAAAATAAGTTAATGTGTGTGTGTGTGTGTGTGTGTGTGTGTGTGTGTGTGTGTGTGTGTGTGTTTCATCCTCAGATCCAAGGGAACCTGGGTAGGGCTGGTAGCGTGTTCTGCCCAGAGCTTAAAGCAGGGTAGTAAAAACTACATGCTACAATGGGCATAGGCTTTAAGACCCTCCTCCTAGTTGCCTGGAAGCCAGTATTCTGCTAACAGCCTTCAGATGACGAGGTAGAACTCTCAGCTTCTCCTGTACCATGCCTGCCTGGATGCTGCCATACTCCCAACTTGATAATGGACTGAACCTCTGAATCTCTAAGCCAGCCCCAATTAAATGTTGTCCCTTTTTTTTTTTGGGGGGGGGGTGTTTGGTTTTTTTCAAGACAGGGTTTTTCTGTGTAGCCCTGGCTGTCCTGGAACTCACTCTGTAGACCAGGCTGGCCTCAAACTCAGAAATCCGCCTGCCTCTGCCTCCCAGGTGCTGGGATTAAAGGCGTGCGCCACCACCGCCCGGCCAAATGTTGTCCTTTATAAGAGTTGCCTTGGTCGTGGTGTCTGTTCACAGCAATGGAAACCCTAAGACACCACAGAAAGTCCATTTAATAATATGGTTTTGAGTATTTAATGTAACTTATTAAATACTGAATTAAAAGTGAAAATAGAATGGTAGGAGTATGCTTTCATACTGTCTTGGAATTGAGGAACTATTGACAGTTGAACCATTGGAAGGCAGGGACTACTCACCATTAAACTATCTTATGGGGACTAGACAGATGGCTCAGCAGTAAAGAGTGAATATTGCTGTTTCAGAGAACATTAGCTGGTTCCCATCACCTATGTCAGATGTTACAACCACCTGTAACTCTAGCCCAAGAATCTGACATCCTCTTCTGCTTCCATAGGTACCTGCACATACCCACATACATATACATAACTAAAAACAGAATAAATTTAAAAATACATGCTATTTACATAATTCAAAACCTGTTCAGTTTATATATTATTACATATTTTTAGGGCTGACCATTTGGTAGTATTTGTTTGTGTGTGCGTGCATGTATAAAACAATAATTGATGAAAAAGCAGTCATGAATTGAAAAGAAAGCAAGGAGGGAATATGGGAGGATTTGAAAGGAGGAAAGAGAAGGGCAAAAGGATGTAATCATAATCTTAAAATTAAAATAAATCATTAATGTCTATATTATGGTACACGGCAACAGAGAGGCCAGCACCGATACTAACCACGGTCTCTAGATCCTTCACATTCTAGAAAAATGCAGAAGCCCGTGTCATTATAACACTGGAGGATGTTTTCAGACTATCAGCACAACGATCTAGAGCCAAGAGTACAAATGTGAAGAGGGGTGTTTGGACACCCTTCCAGGAAGTGGGATTAGCACACTCTTGAAAGATGTCTCTATTACCCTTGGCATGCAAGGCCACTGGAGTCAGATGGCAAAATCAATCACCGAGGAAACAGATTCAGACCAGCTGGGAAGAATGGCTGGATTCCTTCTCTCTGGAATGGTCCGGGAGGGGCATCCTTGCCAGGAAATGCCTCTACTTGCTTCCTGCCCTCTCAGCTGGTACAGTAAACACCTTCTGGGCTTGACTGGCCCGTCCCTGTCCTTACACCAGTCCTTTCCATGCCTGCAGAGAGAATGACCTTGGGATTATGCCTCGTGCAGGGGCGAGGGAAGAAACAAAGGACACCGGAAAATCCCCAGTGAGTTAGGAAAGGGATTCTCCACCTCACTAAGCCAAAGGGAAAGTCGTTTCATAGACCAAGCTTACACTTAGGAGGTAGTGATAGTTCTTCCCAGTTAGCCCCTTCTCCCTGCCAAATCTCCAAGAAATAAAAGAATTGGCATAAGTGTAGGTTCAAGTCCCTTGGAAATCGCCTCTTCCCACTCTTTACAGACACTGTAATTAGTTCCCTACATAACGTTATTTGAGGGTTACCGACCTTCTCTAATGAATAATTTGATGGACTGTAAAAATGTTGTTAGAAGAAGGTAGGTATCGAGTGATGGAGATCCAAGGGCCCAGACAAGTGGCCTGACTTGTCCCAGGTTACATGAAGTGGTGACATAAGATCTTGAAGACCATAGTCAGTCTCTGGATCCCTTGCTGGTCACAGATAACGTCTTACGTATGTCATAGCTCTCACCTCAGCCGCACATACGAAGAACGAGAGCAGTTTACACTTGTGCAGATTTTCTATATGTTAGTGAACTTCCAGGTACATATTTCTCTGGACAATGCAAATGGCCATCAGCTCAGCCCCTTATTGTGTTTCTCTGCTGGGCTCTATTGATCTACACCTACCTACACCACAGGATACCTCACACACTGCAGAAGGTCTGCCTGGAATCCGCCCAGAGCCTGTCCTCCTGAGGGACAGGGAGAGGATACCACCCAGAGAGCTTGTGGAGGTGCAGTCAACTCCTGGCGCTTAGCATATGTTCCCTGCCCCTGGCAGGGACTATCACTGGAATTCGGCAAGAAGGCTGAGGGTAATTACTTGCTCTGGGGCTGACAGCTGTTAAGAACTTGTGAGGGAGTGTCAGTTTTCCACAGGCAACTGCATTTCTGAGAAAAGGGCCTGAACGTGATGATGAAGAAGAAAAAAATAACTAGCACTTATTTCTCTTTCATGAGAGCAAGCTGTTAAACCTGAAGTGGCAAGAGAGTTCATAAACCCCTTGATCCTCTGCTCTTGGTACGTTCCACCCACTCCGGACTAAGAAGTAGGTCTGAACCATAAAATAAACAGTTGGTAGGGCTTCCCCTACCTCCCCTCCCCCAAAACACACATTGAGAACCTAGTGAGTTGCCTTAAAGATTCCTCATTTGCAGGGAGGAAGGAACGAAGACATATCTGAAGGATGGGGCCAAGCCACTGTGGCACATGCTCTCCGATGCCCGTCCATCACTTGTGTAGGGCGATGCTAGCAGAAGCATGCGCAGTGGCTGGTACTTTAAACGTGATGAAAGAGCTATCTGAAGTAGCCCTGCATATAAAGAACATATATAATCTGGAATAAGAACTAACTCCTTGGCAACAATTAAAAACTGAAACAAGACAGAGCCCTACCCATAATTCAGAGATATCAGAGTGTTGGGAGCAGAGAGGTCACTGAAACTGGAGCATTGTCTCTCATTGACTCTTCTCCACCCCAGCCTTCCCACTCAGGCTGCCTCTTTCCTATGTGAATGGTTTTCCTAAGAACGCACTGTGACCTCCTAAGTGCCCAGTGATAGACTGCTAGCTTGAGTGAGCTTAAGTGAGAAGATGTCCATCTCAGTGGCACATTAGGCTCACCTGAGTACCTCTAAAAGTGACCCAAGTATTAGCCTGACTTTAGACTGACCCAAAGTCCCCACCAGTATCAGACTCTAATGGACAACTGGGTTGAGAACCACGGGTGTAAACAATGAAGGCTCATTTGATTTCCCAAAAGAAAAAGCAGCAGACGGGCCAGGTAGAGCTGCCCTTAGACACCACAGTGGACACCTTCCCTTCCACGTCTCCTATGCTCTGTTACATTTTAGACCAGTTCCCCCACCAGTAGCATCATTATGGTGGCTCTGACCTACACTTTACTGAATATCGAGGATAGACCTGTTCTGTCTGAATTCTTGTTTAAAACTCTGCACCCTCCATTGGGATGAAGGTGGAAAAAAAGAAAAAGAAAGAGAGAGAGAGAGAGAGAGAGAGAGAGAGAGAGAGAGAGAGAGAGACTCTGATAGCTCCCTAGGGGCATATCCTTACTCTACACTGAGATTTTGTCTTTGGTCCAGATTGTTTCATGATAACTTTTTTTCCCTGGGGAGGGGGGAGATTAAAGTAAACCTAGTTATTCAAAGTATTGTTCCTAGACCAGCAGCTAGGATACCACCTCAGAGCTTCTTAAAAATGGGAATTCCAACATGTTTAATATATATATATATATACATATGTGTGTGTGTGTTTATATATATAAACATACACACATATATGTATCAAAGTTTTGTTATTGTTTCTTCTGTTTAAATATGTACAAGTATGGGTATTTCTTCCACCCTCAAAAAGATGACCTAAAAGTAGAAGAGAAATTACCAGGAAATGGGAAAGGGAAGCTGGAGATGGATGGGAAGGAAGAGGGTTGGGAAAAGGAAGGGCATGATTCATGTGTGACATGTGTGTATGTATGGAATATCACAGTGAGCAATGTGCAGTGTGTGTATGTGTGTGAGCAAGTCCCACTCATGTATATAACTAATATGTATTAGTAATTATAATTTTCAGAAGAAGAAAGCATAGCTATCCCTCCCTCTTGGATCAAGCCATCTCTCCTCCACAGCTTCTGGAAGCACTGTCACTGGTATCAGGTCTGCAGGGAGCCCGGTTGCCAAGAAACCCAGTCACTCTTCTCTTTACTTTTCCTCTGAACCTGCTCTAGTCAGATTCAGGGACGGTCTGTGGTTTTGCTGCTGTAGCTGATATGCAAGAGGTTTTGCTTTGGGCCAAGTAGGGTCCTGCAGCTGGTGCTTATCAGCCACACCCTGCCACACACAGATGTGTCCACCCTGACCTTCCTGGCTGAGGACCTGTGGGAACTCTGAGCTTCCCATGGGAATGGAGGACAGAGTGGGGAAGTAGGTTGGTGTAGGAGGGATGGCACACTGCCAGCTGTCCTAGTGCAGACCTGGCATCCTATCAGGACACTCTGCTCACCCATACCCTTGGTCCTCCTGTGAAAAGACAGTCCACTGGAGTTCTCGCACCTCTGCCTTTCTCCAGCTGTTTCCTTTTGCAATCCAAGAAGGAAACATGCCAATTTGTGGGTGTTCAATAAATATTAGTTGAAGAAATAAATAGATGAATAAGTAAACAAATGACGTTTAGTTCATGTAAAGGAAGAAAGGGCTCAACTTGGATTTTCCTTTGCATTGATAGATGCATAGTGTCATGTCTGGGAAACAACATGGACTTTCAGCCATTTTTATCATTTTTATTTTAGATGGTTCCTGCTCCACCACCCTTCAGAAACAAGAGCTCCTTCATATATCTGCACTCTCAAATTCCGCTTTTTAACTCTCCCACATACAGGCTTCAGGAGGAGCTTGTGCTTTGAACTCCAGGACTGCTTGCCAGCAATGTGTATAAAACAGGAACATGATTTCTCCTAATTATTCAAGTACTTTCATCTTAAGAAGAAATGCATTTCTATTGTCTGAATGTGAGGGGGAAAAAAATCATTGCTTCATTTGATAGAAAAGCCAACAGAACCCCTGGGAAAGGGATAGCTTTGCCTAAGGGCACACAATTAGCAAGAGGCAGTCATTTCACCTAGACCCTAAGCTGCTTGAGTTTGAAGCAGTTCTTTGTCCTTTCTGATCACAGGGTAGGGGTTGAGAGCTCAGTTATTAACCATCACATAGGGTCTCCGTGCTGTCACTTTCCTGGGACTAAAAGGTAACCTACTAAGGGTATCCTACATGCTTGGTCTGGTGGCTTTTCCTCTAATGGTTCCGGTAAAAGATCTTTGGTGTGATTCCAGAAGTCAGTTCAACACTGACCCAAAGTTACAGAGCTGTTTTGCCCAAAGTCCACTTTTTCTGTCTCCCTTGACCAGCTCAAGCAGTCATGAAGAGGATTTTGCTCAAACTTTCCAAAGTAACTTCCCCTTTTGGCTGATACCAAGCATGTGCAGCTTCAGTCCAAGGAATACTAAGTTTATGAGCCACTAAAAATAGACAGTTACAACCCCTCCTACGCCTGCCATGTTCCCCACTGACTACACACAAAGACACACACTCTCCAGTGAAGAAGGTTGGAAAAAGCAGTCCATGCTCCAAGCTATGGTATCACCAGATGGGAAATCAATCTAAGAAACTATAATGCCATTTCAGGAATGGGTCTGACCCAAATATTACCACTGGAAACTACAACACCCATCGGTGCATTTTCTAGGCCTGGATTCTACTTTCCACATCCAAAGGACAGAAGTAACAGTACTGCCAGGACTGACAAGCCCAACACAGCTCTTCCCTCCATTGCAGACTCATCTCTTTGGGGAATGGAAATTAGGTTTAATGCACAGTGTCAACTCAGGATCATTCCAGAACAGTTGCAGCAGGTCAGGCCAGTTGGGGAGACCATTCCTTGTCTTCTTATCCAAGGTCTGTATCTGACCATTTTGAAGGGTCTGTTCACTTTATAGGATCTGGAAAATAACCAAGTTAAAGTGTTTTACTTATGTTTCAATGTTCCAGGTTTCCTGCCAAACATGTACCAAGAATCAATCCCTAAGCTACATCCCACTGACGTAACAACTTTAACTTCTAGATGTAGATCACTTGGGTGTCCAATAGGCCTTTCTAACACTCGAAATAGCACTAGGATGGAATCGTTGACCATACCAAGAATGGAGCACCTAAGTGTTAATGAGAACACAGTTGTTAGCCCTGAAGCAAATGGCTTTCATGCAGATAAGCCGGTGAAACACCAAAAGTTACAAAGTATCAAGAAACTGTGACGGCCTTAGGAAGACAAGGATATCTTTTCCATCTATTTTATCCAGAGGGTGAGTGGGATTTTGTTTTCCCCTGAAGAAATGGTTTCAAACTGTGCCAAACATCATCTATTTCTCTCTGCATCCTTACTTACTTCCTTCCTTACTTACTTACTTACTTACTTACTTCCTTCCTTAATTCCTTCCTTCCTTTCTTTTTTTTCTTTTTTGGTTTTAGTTTGGTTTTGTTTTTGTTGTTGTTGTTTTGAGACAGAGTTTCTCTGTGTAGTCCCAGAACTGTGTAGTCCCAGAACTCAGTTTGTAGACCAGGCTGGCCTGGAACTCACAGAGATCCACTTGCCTCTGCCTCCCAAGTGCTGGGATTAAGGCGTGCACCACCACACCCTGCTCCATGTATTTCTTATACTTGGGCTCTGTCTTGTGTATGCTGCACTGAGAATAACACATTGTAGGGGAGCAGTGCTCTTGTTTTCTAAGACTCCCAGGGGAGAGCCAGAGCTTCCTTTATTGGCCATTATAGCAATTAACAATTCTGTTTACATTTATTTAAGTGGAGAGGGGACACAGCATTTCCATCAAAATCAGAGGACAACTCTGGAGTGGTTCTCTCCTTCTACCTTGTGAGTACAGGGGATTGAAGCTGGGCCTTGGGCTTGTGAACGCTCTTACCAGCTGAGCTGAGCCTGCTAGCACTCACTTGTAATGTTTTAACAACTCTTTAAAAAACAATCTATATTCCTAATCCGAATTTCACATTCTTGAATTTAAATCTGATTGCAAGTGTTGTCCCAGGTGTCATGTGGTGCTCCCCAGCTCACCCCCCCAACCCCTACCCCTGATAGGGTTTCTCTGCGTAGCCTTGGCTGTCCTGGAACTCACTCTATTTCAGGCTGTCCTTGAATTCAGAGATCCACCTAATTCTACCTCCCAAGTATTCCCAGGGTGTCTTATTTTCTATTTTGTTTCCCTTCTTGTCCACCTGAGTCCTGTATCAATTCTTTAGTCCTTTTTTTCCCATTATGAAGCCATGATGAGTAATGATGAGTAACCACCATTTGTAGAATGGGATGGTCAGATGGAATGCTGCATCATGCGGGCACGCACGTGTGTGTGTGTGTGTGTGTGTGTGTGTGTGTGTGTGTGTGTGTGTGTGTGTGTTAGCACGCTCATTAGCTCATTTTGTTACATGGATAACCAGGTCTTATTATTATTATTCCTATTTTGTACTGGAGAGAAGGATTGAAGGGAATTTCCCAGAATTAGAAACCTAGCAGCTGGACACAGCCGAATGGAAGTCTTCTGACTCTTACTACACTGCTCTTTTCATGATCCTTCTTACAATTTAGCAGAACCCTGGAGAGCAGGCTTCTGTCACTCGGTATGGACCTCCTCCATCTGTTGATACTCCCCTGCACCTTGGTCACACCTATGTCAGAGCTCATCAGACATGTACTGCTTTTCTTCCTCCCAGAGAGTGAAGACTTGCCCTTTTCATCTTGAACTTCTCATTCTTCATACAATAGCCTAGCCCTTTGTAGGTGTTCAATAATGTAAGTAAGATGAAGGAGTAATTAACAAATGAACACAGAAGCATCCCAGAGATGGTGCTTATACTGTTGACTTTACTATTATGAGGCAGCTAAGTCTAGCTGAACAGGCTCATGGGGCTCTCCGGAATTGAGCCTTATATCTTGATACATTTGCACTATAAACTTTACTACCACAACACATTTGAAAGTATCATAACATTCAAATTACAAATGTATATTGTTGTGGTTATAAATATTATAAAGGCATGTAATAACGATAATAAATATTAAAGCAACTATACTGAATTATTCTAATCCAAAAAATTCTTTTCTTTTAATTGTAATCTCTATTATTCTCCATGATAAAATGACTCCCCTGTAGGCTTATATTTTTAAAACCTAGTTTAATAAGGGTTCTTAAATGCTTCAGTCTCCCTTCTAGCCCACCAGCCAAATGTAGGAGGGAAGAAAGGTTAATAGGAAATGGAGGGACATGGACCTATTTAGAAGGAGTTCTTTGGGGCAATTTCAAACACAAATCAGTCAGTAGCAGTAGCTTGACCCAGAAGAAACTGGAATGCTCTGCCAAATTGGCACAAGTCCACCGAAGTGGTAAGAAACAGCTGGAAGACCATGAGAAGTTCTCCAGAGCTTTTCACTCTACAAAGTTACAACAAGCGGAGATCAGCAAAGACCAGCAAAGTGTGGCAAGGTGAACCAACGCAAGAGTGTCCTATTACTGTCTGTGGGAACGCGTGTCCTCTCAAGTGTCTGCTCCAGCAAAACATTACCTGCTCTTTCACAAGACAGCTTCCTGAAAAACATCATATGACACAACTGAGTTTCCAGAAGTTTTCACTTCTCTCCCCTTTTCCCCCCAAACACTGTCTAAATCTATCACTGCTTACATGGCAAATATCTATCTCTCAGAATGACCGGTCATGATTTTGGTCCTTACTCCTCACAGAAAAACCACATAGAATATGCCAGCTTAAGATCTACAGAGTGTGGGATTAGAGGGATGGCTCAGTGGATAAAAAACACTTATTGCTCTTGCAGAAGAACCTGGATTCAGTTCCAAACACTGGCCTGACAGCTCACAACTGTCTGTGACTGCTCAAGTCCCAAGGGATCCAACATCCTCTCTTCCAGGGATGTTAGGCTCATACATTATATGAGTAGGAAAATATTTATATACATAAAATAGAATGAATAAACCTAAAATATTTAAAAAAGTAAAAACTTTTTTTGTTATGTTTTGTTTTGTTTTTTTGAGACAAGGTCTCTCTCTCTGTTTTTGGCTATCCTGAAACTTACTGTGTAGACCAGGCAGATCTTGGCAGAGATCTACCTGCTACTGCTCCTGAGTGATGATCAAAGGCTCGGGTCACTATACCCACCTAAAATTTAAAAAAAAAAAAAAAAAAAGACAAGAGCAGGTTTGTATGGCTGGGAAGACGTGGAAGATTAAATATTCAAAATGAGGTAATGGGGGGGGGTAGCTACTGCTCATGTTAGACGCCATGTTTTAATCCAAAGACTTCTCATCGTTGGGAAAGTTTTGTTCTGTCATTGTTGCTAAAATTCCTTCTTCAGGAGAGACATAGAGCAACATCTATCTTTCTTTCAAAGTTCCAAAGATAAACTGAGGCACAATTCTGCCTAACATCATTCTAGACAACCAATGAATTTACTGGGCTTTCTTAGGTAAGGGGTTACTTATAGGAGTGTGGGCATTCCTCACCCAATATGCTGAACCTAATAGGGATGAGAGCTTCTTTGTAGCCACATAGATGGTATCTTCCCTGGCCTCTACCAGCTCAACGCTACCCAGACTCCTACAGCCTTGATAAGCACTAGGACATATCTAGATACTCAGAAGAAAATCTCATGCCCTACTCGGTGCCTATGGGCTAGCATGTAAACCATCAACCAGCACAGCTGGATGGTCTTTAGCAAGGGATCTCAGTGGAACTCCCCAAGATGCTGGTTGCTTGGCTTGGAGGATGGTCAGAGAATAGTCCTCAGTTGCCTACTCAGGCCCGGTTAGCAAGTGAGGAGCTAGCATGAATCTGCGCCAATGTCTTCTCACAGTGAAGGGATTCTTAAAAGCAAAGCTTAGAGGATTTACGTTTTCTTCCTATTTTTATTCACCGTAAAGATGGAAAGGGGGTGTTGTTGTTGATGCTATTGCTAAAGTATCATTATAGGATTAAAAGAGGAAAAAAGGGCAAAGGCTGAGTAATTGTTTATGTAATTATTTATGGCTTATCTAAGATCAAAAAATTTTAGGCCCTCTGAAGCAAAAGGGAAGTGGTTGTTTCCTCTACACAAACTTGCTTTGTCACACTCCACAATTTGAAGGCCATAATAAGCAGTATAGGACACGATGACTTCTCCCCTGGGAGAGGGGTAATTCCTTAAAGATCCTGGACGGAGCTATTTGGTTCTGAAAGGGGCCCAAGTTTCCCTAGCCCGTGACCATAATGGTGCCGAAGGCACTTAATGAAAGGAAAATTTAACTATTTCCAATACTGGTGGAAGTTCAGTCCTTAGTACAGGAAAACTGGGCCTTAGGAGTCTGGAGAGCTGATGGGAAGGAACCAGCAGATTGTTGTAAAGCAGATGTCAGCCTGACTCCACCTCCTGTCTTTCAGGCTGGGTCTTGTGGGAACTGTGTCCTGAGAAAGTGATGAGGGTTAAAGTTCAGCAGTGCCTCATGGCCTGGGTTTGAAGTTCAAGGGTTTGGGAGGCACCTCCCAGATCCAGAGCCAGTTCTGGGAAGGATGAGAAACTGACAAAGGGGAGGGGACAGGAATGCCAGTGTGACCTCTGCTTGCTTTTGCAGGCTGCTCTTCTGCTTAGGTCTCCAGCCATAGGCAACTTCACACAAACGACCCTCCCCCAGCTATAACCACATGACAGTGTAGGTTGTGAGAGGCCATCCTCAGAACCAATCAACCACCATCTTGAGGAGTTCACTGGGTACGCTTGCCACGTCTCTGAAGGAACTAGATCTTCTCCGTTCTTTTCAGGGACTTTCCGCACACTTGGCCCTCTGCCTAGAAGACACAACTGCCCCATGCCACCTTGTACATACTCAGAAATCACTTTTTATGGAAAGCTTTTCCAGAGCCATGCTAAACCCGAAAGACTGGATTAGGTGCTCTTCCCCCTGGCATCCCTATAGCCCCGTAGAAATAACAGCATAGTAGTTACTGTTTACCTCAGAAAACCTAGATAAGCTTTCAACCATCTTTCTAATGTGTGGGATACTTCAAAAACTTACTCAGAACCCACCGTAAAAGAGCAGATGCTTTGAGAAAACAGTAGAAAAGAGACACAATTCTGGATCCCATCTATGGTAAACCTACCCCAACTAAGAAGCACAGGTAGGAATATGCACACATCCTTGGGGGAATTTTACTATTTCATAGCAGGGGAAACGCAGAGATCTACACTCAAGGAATGGGAATGTAATGTTTTATGTGAAGGTCTCATGTGTCAATTTTATAAGTCCTGTATATGAAACCAGTGGCGTTTTAAAATTTGTCTACCTGATCTATTAAAATATCAGTTCCAAGACTGGCAAGATGGCTCAAGACATCCTGGAGTTTGATTCCCAGAAGACATACAGTGGAGAAAGAACCAACTCCCACAAATTATCTCCTACCTCCATGTATGTCCCCTCCCAAATAAATTAATATGAAGTATGAATTCCTTAAAGGCCATATCCCTGAACCAAAGAACATGTGGTATGGAATAGGAATGGATGAGTAATGAAGATATCGCACGGACAAGCAGCTTTGCCACTAAAGGGATAGGAGACCTGGAACCTCAGACCTGGTTAAAAAACAAACAAACAAACAAACAAAAAGCCTGGAAAAGGAGATTTTTCAAAGAACCAAACAAAGGAGACCAAGAATCTAACTGAAGAGTATACAGGGCAGGTGCAGAAGCACACAGCAGCAAGAATGATCCCTGCCCCGAGCCGGACTCAGTTTGAGGCCCAGAATGCACTGCGCCACCATAAGGGTTTTCCGGAAACTCAGTGGAAGGACATTCCAAGCCTGACGCTTAGTGCTCAGAAGATTCTTATCTGTCTCTGACTTGAGTGGCTTTTTCAAACCAGAGAAAGAACACCAGCAATCTGAAACGAACTTAATTGGCCTGGACAGTGCCAATAGTAACATGCGTTGCCATGGTAGCTAATGCGCACACTTCGTCTCAATCAATAATGCCGCCTTATCTGCTTTCTAAAGAAAGGATAAATGAAAAAAGGAAGGAAGGAAAGCCACCGGTCCTGCAAAGATGCCCATATCCTTGTGCTGTTACCTTTCTGGATTCTGCCCGTTGCCTGAAAAGCTGACAGGTAATTATTTGGGTCCCAAAGAGCAAACCTGGCATCATGCGGGGAAACTTTTGCTCCGTTTGACTGCTGGAAGGTGGAGGGCATTTTGAGTCACCAGAGAGAATTGGGAGAATTATTCAGAGTCCACTCCTGATGGAATAGGTAGTAATTACAGAAGAAGAAATGGAAACTCGAAAAGCTCTAAGAATGGAGTTCTGCCTGTAAAGGCAGGAGATGATCTTATCATATTTTACGGTGACATTACATGTGGATGCTTTTAAAACTTCTCCGGTAGAAATGATCTGGAATCGGGACTCCACTGAAGATTAAAGAGCTTGGGGCGGGAGAGGGGATGAACTTACGTCTTTGTTTCATTGGTTCAGCTCCAGCCTTTCTCCTTCATAGAAAACAGACACAGGGAAAAAAGCTCTGAGGTCATCTTGTGGATGCCCTGAGGGTCAGAACCAGTCTATTCTCTGTGGGGCTGGGTGAAGTACTTCTTTCAGGCAGTTTTGAAAGAGTTTAAATAATGCAGCTCCCACCACTTCCTTCAGCAAATTTTAGTATTCATGGGCTTGAGCAAAGGCTTTTTTTTTTTTTTTTTTTTTTTTTTTTTGTAACAAAATGGCAGGCAGATAGTGAGTAGCTGGCCACTGCTCTCAAGTCAGCGAGCTGCAAACCTTGCTTACTGTTGTCACACACGTGAAAGAGACCATGCTAAGAGGTGGCTCCCAGGATGCCACATATCAGGGGCACCTTTAGGGGTTTGTGGAGTAGTATAAGGTAGTATAAGATTTTGTGTTTCTCTCTCTCTCTCTCTCTCTCTCTCTCTCTCTCTCTCTCTCTCTGGGAGGGGGTGTATATGTCTGTTTGCAGTTGGATGTGGATGTGCGTATGCGAATGCGAATGCATGCACCTAGTAGCCAGAAGACAATCCTGTATGTCATTCCTCTGGTATTGTCCGCCTTGGTTTTTGAGACAGGGTTTCTCCTTTGGCCTAGAACTTGCCAAGTATGCTAGGTTGGCTCTGCCTCCCCAAAGTTGAGATTATAAACTCACACCACCACATAGGGCTTTTTTTTTGTGTATGGGATCTGAGGGCGATCAAACTCAGGTCCTCTGACATGCAAGGCAAACGTTGTAAGAGCCAAAGGTATGTTTTAAATTGTAATTACTGTGCCTGAGAGAACCCTGAAACAAAAAAACTGTTGCTAACCTGTAAGCGTCTTGCAGAGGACAGATCGTTCCTGAAATGCTGGAAGCTATTGTTTACGGGAGAAAACAAACCATGGGCGTCACTCCTCTAAACAAGCTTGTTTGGCCCAACTGTACTGAATGTAGGTGTGAGGTATGGAGGCAGGAAATACGTCAGGACGTATGCTTGCTCCTGATTGGATGTAAGTGGGAGGTACGCAGACGGGAAGTGCTTCAGGATATACATTTGCTCCAGATTGGAACTGCTGGGAAATACGTAGCCTTATAGGTTTACCTTTATAAGCCTCTGCAAAATATGACTTGTAGACATTTTCTGGGAACCCAGGAATGGACCTGGCCAGAGTCTATCATCTTGGCCAGTATTTAATTAAAGTTTGCTTCAGATATGGCTCAAGACTGTGGTAGTGGTCTTACTCTCACCCACTGGGATTAACAGCATCGTATCAAGTTCCCACTTTTTATACTCGGTCCTGTGTCCTAGAGGGAACCATCAAGTTAACAGCCATTGGTTAACTGAGATTATCTTTAAACCTAGTTAAGAGACTCACCCTCCAAGGGAATCTATAGGTTAGTAAGAGACTCTGCTTGAAATTTAGAGCATTGTCTATGTCAAAGCTGGGCCTGCTGTAGGTACACTGGCTGGCAGGGAGGCCTGAGAGGTCCCAAATAAAGCAAAGATGTGAATAAAGAGAAGGCATGAGTACCCTTGAGTTAGAGTCCGACCCTCCCCCCCCCCCCCCCCCCCGCCCAAAAAAAAAAAAGACACGCAAGACAGACTGTTACACTGCTGATGGGAGATGCTGGGAGAAGATGAAGGTGAGAAGATTCAGTCAGTCTAATACGAGAGAGACAAGGGTAATAACAAGCCATAAAGAAGTTTTAGGCCAGGCAGTGGTGGTGCACACCTTTAATCCCAGCACTTGGGAGGCAGAGGCAGGTGGATTTCTGAGTTCGAGGCCAGCCTGATCTACAGAGTGAGTTCCAGGACAGCCAGGGCTATACAGAACAACCTTGTCTCGTCTCCAAAAAAAAAAAAAAAAAAAAAAAAAAAAAAACCAAACAAACAAACAAACAAAAAAAAACAGAAGAAGAAGAAGAAGTTGTTTTAGATGTCCTAGTTCCTATTCCTAATCCATTCTTCTTCTTCTGCAAGGATGCCACATGTGTTCTTGTGTCACCCATCAATACCTGATGCAGTCCGGCAGAACCTTGACATCACACACACCAGCTTGGACCAAGTAGCAACACCTGTAAGAAGGAAAAGTCCAGGAGAAAATCTCCTGGACAAGATGTATAGTTTAAAACACCAAATTTCAAAAAGCCACACTCACTTCTTCTTTGGTTATCAGTCTTTATTGGGGCAACAAGCTGGTCTGCTGATGCTTCTATGTGGCAAAACCATCAAGAGTCTATTTCTTGCCCTGGATACATCCCGATCTTCACACACTCACTCCTCGGCCAACGGTTGGCTGCGTGACTGACAAAAGGCAGGCTGGGTGCATGAAGTGCATAAGTATTTCCCTTGTGCTAGGGCTGGGATGGACAAACTTAGTATGACAGAATTGCACAAGTCCCCGAGTGAGTGAGGCTGGAGTCATAAGTGGCAGCCCTTCCCGGTGGCTCTTTAGATAACTCAGAAGCAGGGATGCACACTTGGGGCATAGCAGCAGATTCTGCATCTACCCCTGACCAGCTCCCTTTTCCACCAGCTGTGCCACACTTGCTGTACTTCCAAGAAGCATTCCCAAGTTGGCCCCTTCTCAAACATCACCAAATAATCCTCCTTACTCCTGTTTCCTGTGTCCCACAAGAGCCTGATCATAACTAAGAAACATATGTCTTAGCCAGGTGGTGGTGGTGCACATGTTTAATCTCAGCACTCGGGAGGCAGAGGCAGGCAGATGTCTGAGTTGGAGGCCAGCCTGGTCTAGAGAGAGAGAGAGTGGGGAAGAGAGTTCCACAGCAGCCAGGACTACACAGAGAAAGCCTGTCTCAAACAAACAACAACCCAAGCAGCAGCATAGATCTTGGAGTCTCCTGAGGAAGCACTGGTGACAGTGATTTCTACCTCTCTCTTTGGGATCTGGTTTTCTCATTGTCAAAAGCCGTAGGGGCAGGTGTTAAGGAGGAAACACCCTTATCATTTTTCTATAACAATCATTGCTAGCATTTCTTTTAGGCTCCGCCCCGCAGTTACTCAGTGATAGTGGGTGCCTGACTCACTATAAAAGGGGCTGCTAGTCCCCTTCTCACTCTCCTCCTCTTCTCTTGCTCTCATAACATCTTCCCCCTTTGTCCCTTCTCTCTCCATTCCCCTCCCCCACTAAGTGCTCATGGCCAGCCTCTCTCTTCTAACCCTCCCCCTTCTTCCTCTCTCTCTCTGTTTCTCTCTCTTTCTCTCTCTCTCTCTCCCTCCTCCCTCAGCTCCCCTCCCCATGCCCTAAATAAATTCTGTTCTATACTCTACCACCATCGTGTGGCTGGTCCCTCAGGGAGAAGGGATGCTGATGTCCCCCTCCCCCACCCCATACCTCACCTCCATCCTTGGCTTCTTTATCATTTTATAAAACACAGCAATCATTATCACCAAATTAAACTGCAAAGGGAAGAAAGCGGAGTCACTTCAGAAGCAATCGTGCACGCTCTCAGTCAGAGATGATGGGAGTCATTTGTTTGTTGAGCCTTTAAGTTCCAAATTCTTCACCCCATTGTAATAGTAGACAGCGGATGGCAAGGTGCGTCGTATAGAGGGAGAGGTTTCAGAGTTGTCTTTCAGTGGAGACTTCTGGAAGAAGCAATTTTACATGTTTTCTGGAATTTTTGGACCAAAAGTTAAATGGGCCAAGAAGAAGCACCCTCATCCCCAACCTGGAGGACTCCCAGCACTCTTCTTTGGCTAAAATCTGAATTTCTTAAACCGTACATACAACTTTTGGTCATGTGTTCAGGTAGGCCCATTACTCTGACCCTACTGGAGGAGTCTCTGATGTCTAACGATGCTGGAATCAAAACCTACAGGTGTCATGCAGAAAGTTACTCTGCAACATGGGAAAATAAAAAACAGATGTGAAGCTAGGTCCTCTGAAGCTGCATAGAATTTTCATGTGACTGATTTACCTGCTTCTCAAAACCAAAGCCAAAAAGCAATGGAAATACCTCAAAGTTACAGTAACACACCCTGGTTCTGGAAAAACAGGGAAAGGGAAAAAACACTGTGTTCTCAAAGAGTAAAGTCCAGGGATGAATGGGAAAAATAAATAAATAAATAAATAGAAAGGGAAGGAAAGAAAACTAAAGGTCATGACTGCTCCTAGGTGCAGAAGAAAATTTATTATAAATAAAGGAAGAGCACAGCCAGAGGCAGGAACAGGGATATCTGGGAGAGTCCAAAGTGGACATGACCAGGCTGAGCTGGGCCATGTTGGGAGGGGGTGTGAAGGGAGGGGAGAGAGAGGGGACCAGGTGGGGCAGCCAGGAGGCCAAAGGTCCAAAAAGAGCGGGTGACCAAAATGTCTGGATTATCTAGGGAAGAGTCTCTAGAGGACTGGCAGCCCAGCATCTGGGTTGGAGAGTTAGGGTAGAGGGTGGGGTGTGCCAGCTAAGTCCTGTAAGAGGCAGGGACTGAGGGATGCTGGGAGAATCTGGAGGCCAGGTCTGCTTCGATATGTCAAATAAGCACCTCAGCCATTTGTTCCGGGTTACTAACCAAAAAGAATTCTTGACTGTAGTTTATTCTTCTTCCCTATTTTTTTTTAAGTGAAAGGCTAGCAAATCGGTGAATCTCTCCGAGTGTGAGGCCAGTCTGGGCTATATAATATACTCCAGCCCTGCCATGGATAGTTTGCGAAATCTTACCTCCACAAACAAACAAACAAACAAAAACAAACAAGGGAGATGCGAGATGCTCTCCCTGTTGAAATGAAACCAGCGCCTAGGAAGCTAGTTTCTAGTGTGGTTATTTTGTGTACGCACCCCCTTATTTCCACCCCCACCCACCCCCATCCCCGCTGCTGCTCAACTTGTTAGCCTTGGCTTTCCGCAACGCTCGGCTTTTCAATCTCGAGGCTCCAATTCTACGCTCGTGGCCCCACAGTTTTGCAAAACAGTGCCTTGTATCCCGGGCTCTCTCCTAGTCCTATTAGGATTCTATGTGGGGATTTAAAACAAAGCCTGGCATTCACCGGAAGTCTGGCCTTCTATTCTCTTTCCCGATTGCTATGCTAATGAATCCGTTGGATGTCAGTGTGACCTACAAGCTCCTACACTAGGGGTGAGTCCGGTATCTAAGTTCCTGTTGAGTTCCACTCAGAAAAAAAACAAAAACAAAAATTAAAGATCTGGGAAGACCAAGGTGAGGGGACGGGAGGGGGGTGGGAATTAGAGGATTTGAAGTGATTTCTAAGACCCAGCTCTGAACTATGAGTTGTGACTGGTCACAACCTCCCTTGTCGATGAGGGTGAGAGATGGCTGGGCGGGTAGTTCTGCATCACAGGGATTGCTGAAATACGGGGAGCTGAAGAGGAAGTGAGAGGCCGTTGGCAGTGTGACCTCAGAGACAGAAAAGTCACTTCACGTTGCTGGGACGGTTTAATGGTAAACATTTCTTTGTCTGAGGTTTGCCCCTAAATAGAAATGCTGACGGTGCGTGTCCAGAGCACACAGTCCTCTCGTGGGGAGGGCGTCAGGGATTCGGTGAGCTTTATCTATTGAGAGTTAGGAGGTGTATTTGAGCAGTCTCTCATAGATTTTAACTAAATCATCCCTAACTATGAATTTCTATTTGGCTCAAGTGTTTGGATTGCGTCTTTGAGGTTCCACTCGCAGAGACCTTCCTGAATATTATAAGCGTGAGTGGATGTGTGACTGTGGAGTTCCAGGAAAGGCAGCGTGCCTGTGGAGCCCACTTGATATCCAGTCAGCTGAGCGCATTTCCTAGTTTCGCCTCCATGGCTCCACAAAAAATGGATGGGCGAGCCTGTCCATGCTCCAGCACAGCTGAGGAGATTCTCAGGGCTGATATTCCAGACGTGAGATGTCCATAGATTCAACTACAGTGCCATGTGGGGATCTGGCTATGGGGAGCACTACATGGAGGATTGTGCAGAAAGTAGTCAGAGGCTCTGTGTCTGCTGAAGGGCATAGCCACCCATGGAATGGGTCACTGGAGCCTGGTCTTCATAAGCTTTTTTGAACAACGGTCACTCTGACCCTCCATGGCATCATGGCATTTGTCATTCATGAACTTGTCTCCCTTCCTCCGGGTCTTGGAAAAAAGCTTTATGCCAGTGTTTCCTCATGGAGAATGGTCTCATATATGAGACATATATATATGGGGTTGGCTACAGCTGAATGACTCTCCATTCAGATAAAGTGATTTTGATAGTCATCAGGTGGTTGATGAGGCCAGGGCTCTGGCTTATCAAGGCTTAAATGAGTCAATGAGGAAACAGAATCCATTCTACTGATAAACACCTTATGGGTATTGGGCCCAGAGATGTTCTGTTATAGAAAACATACAGATGGAATTTAAAATGTAGAATATTAGAAACTTGAGATACAAGAATTCAAAATAAGTGTAAATGACCCCAAAACATAGGTCACAATTAGAAAGGACCGTATAGTGTTATGGCAGAAAAATATGTCAAAATCTAATCAGAAGCAAGGCTGGGTATTAGGGCTTATATACGTGCACACACATACACATATACCCAAGAGTATAGCTTTGCATATCTGTGAATGTGTCTATAAATACATGAGTATGTAGATAGAGGGGGGGTCCTCTAGGCTGCCACTCTGTCTATCACTTCCTATACCTAGCAAACAAAAGCCAATATTAAAATTCTAGAATGAGTGGCTCTCTGGGGACAGAAGAGACAGGGCAGTACAGCAACCAGGTGCAGTTCTTGTGACTTTTGAATGACACCTATATCTTTTAAGGAGGGATCTAGTGACCCAGCCTCGATGTCTCTGGCTGATCTTCTGATCCTGGGCCACAGCCAACAAAGGTAGCTCAGGCTGCCTCAATGCAATCCTCTGCAGAGTCCCATCAGACTAGTTGGTTGCAGTGCTTAACAGGAAGCCGGATTCTTTTCCGGATTCTCTTCTGGACAACAGGCAGACAGGTGAGCTTGGAACCTGAGAGCAAAGACACACGTTTGCCGAGGCAGCTGTTTAGACCATAGCTGCCACAGGCAAAGTAGCAGACAGGAAAAGACTCAGATCTCAGAACACTGTGGTTCCAGATAGCATCTGAGGCAGGGGGATGTCAAGCTTGTGAGCCCTTCACAGGAATTCTGCTCCAGCAATCAAAGGGCTGTTTCCTCACTTCCAGAGGCAGGTGCTTTATTCTAGGAAAGTACAACCCCCCTCAGGCAAGCTTTCCTTGGAGTTTGCTGCTTTGAAGTGACCTTTGGATCACCAACAGCCTTCCAGAATATGGAAGCCAAACATGAAAGGAAAAGCCTGGGCTCCAGGGAAAGTCAGGATGAAGGAACCCAGCTTCCTAAATCAGTAGATAATTTTCAGGCATTTGGCCCAAGTACCTTAACTAGACAGAGAGTTAGTTATTCTTTCAGAACTTATACCTTAATAAGTGCTTTTGTTTTATCCCTGGAATAATTTAATTCAAAGTCATTTACTTATTACAGTGAAAGATCCAAGCTCAAAGATGTTTAATTATGCTCAACCTTTATCCCATTAAGCAGATTAAAAGCCTTAACATATTGGCTGGCCTCCTGTAAGGCTGGTCCCTTAGATTTGCATGTTCAATTGCAGTTTGCAAAAAGCAAGAAATTACATCAGCCTTAAAACAGTATTTATTCAGGATTTGGTTTCATTCTGAGATTATACTTGGCTTAATTGTACTCAGCAAGGGAATAATATTACAGTGACAACCGCTGAATTCATAAATACGTTTCTGTTAGCGAGAAAGGCCGAAAGAGTCAACCAGTGTAAATTATCTTTGGCTACCAAGCAATTACTCTTTCAAGGACTCGGGAAACTGTTAAGTCTTCTGGTTCGGTGCCAGCGGTGTTCTTCGATGTAAAGCTGAAATAAAGGAGAGAATAGCACACCTACATAGATGAACCTTTCATAACATGGAATTCCTTAAAAGAGAGCACAAGAAGAAATCTGAGTGCCGTGATGCCTTCTAACGATATTTGACTTAACAGGCTGTAATTATGAATGATGTGTATGATACAATATTTTCATGCATGACTGAGTTTTCCCTGACATGTTGTACTGAGACATAGTGTAAAGGTAGAGCCATGTATGCTTACAAACATATCTATATCGGGGGCTGTGTGTGCATGGATGTGTGTGTGCAGTGGGCTGATGGGAACTGGTTCATAACCAAAGCAGTGGAATAAGAGGCCTTGTTGTAGTGATTGCCAGTTTCCATGATGTAAATGCTCCTACCGTAATCAGTTTTAAACTAGCAATGTGGATGTAGTGAATGCAGAGCTGGTGACAGGCGTACAGGCACAGCACAGCACATTATACAGGACTCCCAGCACACAGATCTCACAGATGCAAACTATTATGAAGGAATGAATTTTAGTAACTTTAAAGGTTTGTGGTGTTTTGTTTTTGTTTTTAAGCTAGGATTTCTCTGTGTAGCTTTGGCTGTCCTGAAACTCACACTAGATCAGGCTGGCCTTGAACTCAGAGATCTACCTGCCTCTGCCTCCCAAGTGCTGGGATTAAAGGCATGCACCACCACCACCTGGCTGAACTTTGGTAATTTTTTGTATTTGCTATGAACATAGTTTATTTGCTGTTTATATAAATGTTAGTAATAACTACGTTTAGGAGCAACCATGTTATTAATAATCATGTTTGAGGTCTGGAGCCACAGGCTCTTTGGTTAAGAGCACCTGATGCTTTTGCAGAAGACCAAGGTTCAGTCCCCATCATTCACATGGCAGTTTACAACTGACAACAGTGCCAGGCGATCTAATGTCTGCTTCTGACCCTCACCAAAACTACACACACACAGCTCACACAGACACTTGCAGCACACACAGATGTGGCAGCAAAACATTCATACCCATAAAGTAAAAAGAAACAAATCTCCAAAATAATAATAACTATGTTTGACTGCTGACTTGCAAATCTTAATATCAGCACCTGGGAAGCAGACCCAGCATACTGCAAGTGTGTGTGCCTACGTGTGCATGCAGGAGTGTACACGAAGCATTCAATGACAGAAGCATACCTCCAGGTCAGAGAAAGTATGAGCGCTAGCGTCCTATTGCGGTCAAGTAGAAAAGAATTCCAGAGCAAATAGGAATGCCTACTAGGTAGGGCAAAACCTGGCCATAAAATGCAGAATAAACCCCAAACCTAAGTTATAAATTATGTTGTGAATTCAAGAATTCCTGAGAGTAGGGTGGAAGCAACATTAGTGCCAAGCTGTTCCTACAGTGACTGCTCTTCCCCACAGCACTTAAAAACAATAGGCGCAATCTCTTCAAAGGATTAGTCAAAGTCTATTGTTTGCCCTGACAGTATTTGAGCTCATAGCAATGAGACTGTTTTATTATTATTATCGTCGTCATCATCATCATTTTGGTTTTGAGACAAGTTTCCTCTGTGTAGCCCTAGCTTTCCTGGAGCTCACCCTGTAGACTCGGAGATCCAACTCAGACCTGCACCTGTCTTGGCCTCCTAAGTGCTGAGATTAAAGGTATGTGCCACTGTGCTGAGCTTTGAGGCTATCCCTTCTTTCTGAAATAATTACTTCTCTATTCGCTGTATGAAAAAGTCCAATGCTCCTATAAAGACCTAGCTTCACTGTCACCAAGGAAGTGTGCCTTGAACTCTCCATGCAAGGAGCTCCGGAGCACATGATTGTACCTTAGAACATGTTTGCACCATTGCTGTTATTATAACCAGGGGGAAAATCTTGTATATTAGCACCCCTCCACCCCGGAATTGCCTCCTTGGAAAAAACACAATTAGTCATCACTATTATTTTGCACATTATTTGGCTTACTTTAGGCACAAGGCATAGTTCTAAATGGATGAGTATATGAATGAGCAACTAAAGACAACGGACAGATATTCCTTAAGCGATTATGAGGTATTATATATTTTACATGGATTATTTCGTATGATTCTCTCCAGAACAGCATGAGAAAGATACTATTAACGCAATTTTACCCATGAGGAAATAAAGACTTAGCTTTTTTGAGTCACACCCAAAGGTCCCACAGGAACTAATGGTACAACTAATATTTGGCCCAGGGTAATAGATTCCTTCTCTCGTTCATGTACTAAATTGCCTCCCTTCATCAAAACTCTCCTTCTACTCCTGGTAATCAGTTATTCTTTACTCGCTGTCTGTGGCTGGGGGTTCTACACAGTCAGCTGTTGTTCTAGAAGTTATTCAGGCGTTCATGAGCATTTAATCCACAATAGTAGCTACACTCTCTGCTGAGTTTTAGAAGGAAGATCGATCTAACTTCAGCCTAGACACAGCTGTATGGAGGAGAGAGACCTCCCCCTTCCCTTCCCCCCAACAGAGCCCTTTGGGAGAATTCATTTCTGTCCCTTCAGGTAGGGCTTCTCAATTTTAAGAACTAGTTTCCTTAATTAGATCATATCCCAGCTAAGTAAATATTAAGCTTCAGTTCAGCTACGCCTTTGGTTAGGGAGAGTCATAGCTTCCATGTCTCTTCCCAGAATCTTTGTGGGAAAGAGGGGAAGGGAATGAAGGTAAGGAGAACCCATGGTCCAGGGAATGAGGTGACCCAGTAAGTGCTGACAAGGTAGAGACCATGCCAACTTATTCTGCGGACCTATTAAACCCAAGCACAGCTGCCCCTTCCAGCAGTTAAATATTAATCGGTGACACTGTTCCTTCCGTTGGGCATTAATCAGACTTTGTTTAAATAAGTAATACTAGGAGTTACCTTCCAGGAAGTCGACCTAAACCATGGTAAGGATTTTTGCACATTCTAAGAAGCAAAGTCCATGCCTTTCTCTCTCTCTCTCTCTCTCTCTCTCTCTCTCTCTCTCTCTCTCTCTCTCTCTCTCTCACACACACACACACACACACACACACACACACACACACACACGATGCTATAGACTAATGTGAAGATGGAAATGTTCCTGGATTTAATTGGGTGGAACCCCAGTAACCTAGAGAACCAGAATGAAGCCAGCCAAAGGGAGCTGTTGGGCTGCCTAGTGACTTGACTTCTCTTTATGTGTCCTGTGTGTGGTTGTGTACTTAAGTATCACAGAGAATTGAAGACTGGAGGCAAGAAGGGCTGGACAGACATTATCCCAGAGCTAGTAAATGAACTAGTCTGGGACTTTTTTTAGAATGTTAAGGGCTCTGACATAGGAGAAGGTGATTGAAACTAAGGACTTCCTGAGGCAGAGTGACAGAGGGTTTCAAGCCACCATGTGGGTGGGACTTAGGGTCAGGCTAGGTGAATCCCTGATGATTCCAGCTAGTAGACAGATGTTCAGTGTGCTCAAACACACTCTCATCTCAGAGACCCAGTAAGACAAGGGAGCTCTGAGATCAGTTGTCACTCATGAGCAGCAAGTGAGCTCACCAACAGATTTCTATGCTCTTTAAGTCCAACATATAGTCATTTTAACCTAGCTTGACGCCTGAAGCTATGTCTTTTGTTTTATCCTAGAACAGGAGAACAATAGGCTTCATAATCCACTTTATGGGTTTTTTCAAAGAAACCACTTTCCAGACCAGACAATATAGACAGCTATGTCATAGTCTTTGTTCATTAGTTGTACTTAGGAAGATGAAAACGACAGAGTCAAGACCAGACCTGTCGTACGAATGAAGTTTCCTGGACAGTCTTATGGGTGATCTTCCCAGAGCAGCCCAAGGCAGAGTTACCTGGGGGTAAGGAGAATGGAAATTCCTACCCATCTGAGTCACTCTCTGCAGTCTCCTGGGTAACTTGCTGAGCCACCCAGTGCTAAGATGGGATGGGAGACCAGGACACCCAGAGCACAGATAATTCAAGGAAATGAAGGGGAGATTAGTGGGATTACAAGAAGCCACAAACCCCTCCTTTTGGCACAAGCATTCATAATCAGAAATGTAAATATGCTTTGTTCCATGTATTCTTTCTAAGATCTTTTTACAGAAGCCGGAGAGATATTCTGAAGACACTGGGATTTTAATAGTCACATACCAGCTGGTGACAGCCACCCATGTTCCCATACTTACTGCCTCTGAAGTCTAGAAGTGTCTTATATCTCTCATTTTCACACTGCTGAACATGAGGTGCAGCTTACGATTCTTTGTTATTTTTATTCACTTTACATCCCGATGGTTGCCCCCCCCCCCCCCCCCCCAGGTAATGACTCTTAGTTGAATACACATGCCTGTTTTTCTCAGTAGGTGTATGGACACCTACCTCCTTTGTCCAGTTGATCTGAAGAAGAGCTATTTGATGGCTCTGCTGGAGCTGTGAATTTTCCCCGAGGCAGACATGCTAGAAGGCAACCAGCAGTACTTCTAGACAGTAACGGACGTCCACTCCAAATGTACCTGCAACAGTGCTTTGATAGGACACACAGGGATGCTTGAGCCCCCACCCCCACCCCCACCCCTGCCTACACAAGAGGTTGGGAGGGCTCTGGAAGACAGCTGAGAGAAAGGGACTTGATTAACAATAACAACAACAACAAAAAAAATCGATGCTTCCTAATGTAACACTGCTTAAGATGTCTGCAGTTCCTTTGTGTTCCATTGTGATTTGGGGTGTGTATGTGTGTGTGTGTATGTGTGTGTGTGTGTGTGTGTGTGTGTGTGTGCATGTGCCATGATGTATGTGTATGTGGTGGTCACAGGACAGCTTTTTGGAGCAGGTGTGCTCATCCTCCTCCTGGTTTTAAGCTGTGGTCTCTCCTGTTGTGCCACCACAATGTATACTGCAGGCAAGCTGGCCTGGGAATTGCAGACTGCAGGCGAGCTGGCCTGGGAGCCAAGTGCCTCTAATTCCCAGTCCTCCTTTTCATAATGAGTGTTGGGATTACAAGCTTACAGCACCACATCCATCTTGTGCTCTTCCATTATGTCTGTCCTACGGGAGGTATGAAGGTCTCCAGAGAATCAGTTATGAATCTTTAGTTAACATTTTATTTTAAAAGTGTGTGTGTGTTGGGGGAGGGTTAGAGGACAATGTGAGGGAGCTAGTTGTGTCCTTCCAGCATGTGGATCAAAGCCAGGTTGCCACTCTTGGCGGCAAGCACCTTAACCCACTGATCCATCTTGTCAGCCCATTGGTAACTTATTATACATACACCAAAGAGGCAATTTTATGTCTCTTGTTATATCTGTAATAAAAAAAAAATTGGGGATGTATTTCATATGACAGTTTCATTTCCATCGTTATTACTTGTATTGTAAGTAATGGTCAAAAATAGATTGGAATGAGTTTAAAAACCAAAATGAGGGTTTTTTTGTTTGTTCGTTTTTAACTTCAGATCTTCAGAAAAACAGCGAGCTAGAGACAGTGAAGGGGCAAAGTCTTGAGGGAGTCAGCCGTGTTTGTAAGGTTCTGGCCAAGAAGAAGGAAGATGGAAGCAGAAAAGAATGTGAGGAGAGTGGGCTGAAGAGATGGCTCAGTGGTTAAGAGCACTGGTTGTTCTCCCAGAGGACCTGGGTGCTGTTTCTATCACACATGTGGCAGCCCACAGCCATCTGCAATTCCAGTTCCAAGGGAATGCAACTCCCTCATCTGGTCTCTGCGGGTACTGCATGCATGTGGTGCTTGAAAACAATGTTCAGAAGATTCACACACACAGAATAAACTAAATAAAATCTTTATTTAAAAACAAGGGGCTGGAGAGTTGTCTCAGTGGTTAAGAGCACTTGTTGCTCTTGCGAATGGCCTGGGTTCATTTCTTAGCACCCACATGCGGGCTCATCACCTCCTTAGACACCAGACATACATGCAAGCAAAACAGTCATACACGTGATCATCACCATCATCATCTAAAACAAAAACAACAACAAAACATTTGTCACAGTTGGAACAGAAGGCGTTGGTCTTCCTCCAGGCACCTACAGCTGTGTGGTTTCAGGTAAATGTTGTATCCTGTTTGTCTGCTTCCTCTCTGTGAAGAGTACCGACTGGAGAGCAGGTAAGCATTAAATGAATTCCTCAGGATGGTGCCCAGCACAGACAGCGCTGCACCAATCTTTGCTCTTCTCATTGTTTTGTTGCCAGGATCCTGGACCGAAGCTACCACAGCTCTGGATCAGCCATGGACATCACTGACTTTGTAGTTCGTAGGTTTCACCTGCTCACCACCCCCACTTCTCCTTTGAGTTCATTTTGCACTCTTACCCTCTGCTTCTGTCTTCTATCCACATCCCAAGAAAACAGGGCTCTGACTGGCTCAGCTAGCTTCTACTCTTACCCTTCATCTGATAAACTGTGCAGCCTATATCTCTATCCAGCTGATAGACTGGCAGCCACTCCTAGTCCCATCAACTCGCACATCGTGTACCAGAACATGCAAAGTGAGAGGCACCAACCTTAGGCTTCACCTAGCTGGATGGGACAGTGACTTCTGAAGACAGAGAAGGTTCGAAGTCCTCAGTGCATCAACCATCAGCCTCCCCGCCCCCAAGAAACCCGCCCATTTTCTTCATACTCCTCAGCTACAATCCAGAATCACTGAGATAGCAGACCCATATTTGGGAGCCTGACTCCACTGTTTCCCCCCACAAACCCTTCTAGAAAGCTCTAAGGACAGGCTGCTTCTCCACTTTGCTTCCTGGTATAGCCATCCATGGTCATACTCTGTCATGGGGGAGCTTTCCCAAACACTCGAGTGGAGAGTGAGCTTTTGTGTGGAAAGTAATGCACTCAAAGGAAGTTTTGTTTTTTTCCCCCATTTGCTTAATTTGGCTGGCTTTAGTGTGCTGAATGAAGGTTGGGTAGTTGTATAAGAATGCAGAGAAGATGAGTTCAGAAATCTGAGTGATTACATCCGGACTTCATGCTTATGGTTGCAAATGCAGAGACATCTGTCATTTGTCAGCCTCTAAGTGAAGCAGGCACGCAGCAGCACCTGCCTGGTCAAATGCTTTCGGCTTTGAGCCATCTGAGTGTGGGTTTTGCTGACACCACATAAATTTCATCTCTCTTTAAAGGGCTCTGCCTATGAGGAGCAAACACAGGAATAAAGACCAGGAAACCACATAAAATGTGGGTTTCAGCTTCTGTTAGCTAGTGTGAGGTGAGGGGCAAGCAGAAACAAGAGTCCAGGACAGAAATGACCCATCTTAACAGGCTTCCCAGGAAATAAGGCTGCAGCCTGGATAATGACTGGGGGGTTGGTCCACACAGCTGTGAAGGACATCATCCTTCAGCATCAATCCCCGTGTGACAGGTGTCTCTGCTGTTTGAGATCTAAGCTGTTGAAATGACAAACCCCCTTTCTTGGTTCAGGGATACTCCTAGGGTTTCAGTTAGTTTCTGAATGGAAGCAAGACTCAAGAGAGCTGGGAAGAGAAATAGGTGTGTACACATCACTGGGAGAAAGAGAGGGTGTCATGGTTTGAATATGCTTGGCCCAGGGAGTGGCACTATTTGGAGGTGTGGCCTTGTTGGAGTAGGGTGTGTCACTGAGGGAGTGGACTTTAATACCCTCATCCTAGCTGCCTGGAAGCCAGTACTGTGCTAGCAGCCTTCAGATAAACATGTAGAACTCTCAGCTCCTTCTGCACCATGCCTGCCTGGATGCTGCCATACTCCCACCTTGATGATAATGGACTGAACCTCTGAATCTGTAAGCCAGCCCCAATTAAATGTTGGCCTTATAAGAGTTGCTTTGGTCATGGTGTCTGTTCACAGTAGTAAAACCCTAACTAAGACAGATGGGGAGATGGAATTGGGGGTGCAGAGCTTGGAACAAGTGTCAAGAAGTTTCCTGAGGGGACTTGAGTCACAAAACAAGCCCACCTCACCATTCTCTAAAAGGAAAAAAAAAAAAGGCCAAGATACAAAGGTGCCCATACTCACCTCAGTTATGAAGCTAATGTTTCAGTTCCACTTTTTTTTTTTCTGTGACAAACTAAAAGTCAAAAAGATCTATCAGGCTAGGAAGGACAATGAGACACACTATGTGTTCTTTCAGTCACCTAAATAGTCATGCTATGACCACAGTTAACCTGCTCTCTGTCTAGTAGTATATATGATAGTCTTTCTCAACCTGTGGGTCGAGACCCCCCCTGGGAGGTTGACTGACCCTTTCACAGGGCACCTAAGACAGATATTTACATTATGATTCATAACAGTAGCAAAATTACAGTTATAGACTAGCAACAATGTGAGAAACTGTATCCAAAGGTTGCAGCATTAGGAAGGTTGAATATCACTCTTCTAGGACATCCCAGACACACAGATCTTTCTTGTCAGCAGAGTCGAGCTGTGATGTCCCGTATAGCTCTCCCTTTTGTGTGTATTTGCTTTGTTTGTTTTCTGCCTAGAATGCATTCCTTTATCTTTTCCATCTGGAAAAACTCCTACTTGTCCCCTCAAGCCTCAGGCTAAGTATTTTCTTTTCCTGGGGAGTCTCTTCCAATGGACCCTTTCTCTCTTCTGATCAAGACCTTTCTTACATCATCTGCACAGAGCAGATTCAGCCAGCCATTCCCTGAGATCCATTATCTCACAGATAAAGTGGTAGCTAAACACATTGCCAACTAGCCAGAGAGCAACTCTCCCAGGTCCACAAAACTCCCAGCCTGCAGTTATGTGTGCATGTGCAGAGGGGAGGAATATAGGCTCCCGTGATTTGTACCCCTTTCAAACCTTCCAGTACCAGCTGTCTGTGCTCAGTCCCCTTCCGGTAAACAGGACTATGAAGTGTAATAAATACCACGAGCCAGCTCTGCCTATTTTACCAGTGAGGTGTCACTAGGTAACATGTGATCTGGGTTAACTGTGACCGAATACCTGAAAGCTTAAACTTACTTACAAAAAAGAAAAGTCTAGGTCTAAGGTTGACTGGCTCCATGGTGGAACTCTGTGACAGCCACATCTGAAAACAAGAATTGAGGAGGTGATGGAACAGTGTATAACTGAGTGGTAGACAGCACTGCATAGAGGAAATGGTAGAGCCGGGTCTTAAGATAGGGAGCTCCTTATATGGCTGAGGAACAGCAAGGATACCCATGTCACTGGACACAGGTATTTACTGCCTGAAAGCAGCAGAAAAGGCTCCTACACATTGGATTGGCCACCAAAAAATGACAGCTAATGCTCAAGTAAGTTTGACCTCTGGGCTTTGTATATCCTGGCTAGAAAACAACTGATCTAGCAACAGGTCTCTGTGGTTGTCCACAAAGCTAAGAAACCCTCCCTGCGAAAGTGACCCTTGGCACCCTTGCCTGAGCATCTTTGTAAATGGAGCAAGCAGGTGCTTAGAGCTTTCGGCCAAGGACGGCGTCTGGCTCACCTGCCTGTACTCCTTCCCAGACTAATTTGAGAAAATCAGCATCAAGAGTCACTCAAACCAAGTCCAACATACACGACTCTTGTAGCATAATACTTCAGGCACCCGTTCCTGCTTCTGCCACAGGACGATGGTGGCACAGTGCGGGGGAGAGGGCACAACTGAGACCATTCCTCCTGACTCTCTGAATGTATTGTCCACACATGTCTTCACTTAATATGAACCTCTTATGCCTCTCTGCCCTGCCCTCATCCCCACCTCATTCCTCTTTCTTTTCAAAGGAAGACCGTAGCTGTATTTGCATTCTTACTGTTTTAGTGGATTGTGAGTAAGGAGAGAAAAAACGGTCCAAACAATGAAAAAAATTAAGAGCTTCTGAACAGACTGTCTTCAAACAGCCTCCTGAGACCCATTAACTGATTTAGAAGGAAGGAAATGGGGTTTGGAAGTGGGTTGGTGCAGCACACCCCACCCCCTCTGGCCTTTTTATGGGTTCTAGAGGAGTCGCTTGGATACTGAAAGCCAAATGCACCAGGATAATTACCTTTCAAGCTAACCCTATAAAAACATCATCAAGACTGGTGGGTCCCAGATGTGGTAAATACCAGTGTAGGAATTCGGGGAAGGGTGTGCTCCTTTTCTGGATCCTGACCTGCGTGCTAGCTGCCCTTGGAGGTCCTTCAGCCCCGTGCCAGTCAGTCTTCAGGCTCTGCGCCCAGAACCAGTCTCTCCATTCCCAGAGGAAACGGCCTCGATGCTTGTGGTGTGAGAGCCTAATGAATGATCATTTTATTTGTTCTGTCAATAGCTGTAGTTCACATTTTTATTCGTCTTGTACAATTGATGCTATGTGATTCTGAATGCCAGGAACTTAATTGGATTACTGGAAAATGTGACAAGATCCAAAGGTTTGTGCTAGCCTACCACAGTGAATTTTCCTAGGATCTTATCAAAACAGGAACATTGAGGGTCAAGCAAGCAAGGCTAGGCTGTCAGAGACCCTTCCTGGTACAAGTCATTACCAGGCCTTTCAGATGATCCCCCCAGCCCCCAGGTCCTTTACATTGGGAGGGAAAGGATGCGACCTCACACATGGTAGGCAAGTGCTTTATTACTGAGTCACAGCCATAGCCCCTCGATTTAATTTTAACTAAAGAGCAGGCATATCATAAACATGACCGATGTGGGTTAAGCACATTACATCATTGCCATCCCAGTCCACCAAGGAGAGGGCCACCAGGGGTGTGCGTGTGTAAGCCCGTGTGTATGTATGTATCACATACAGGGACACACATGCAGATCTAGACAGATAACAGTAAGTACATCTCTTTTGGAAAGCAATAACGAAAACAACACACTGTGCTTGTTTTATGGTCCAGAGTAAGAGAGCATCAGAGCCAAGAGGAAAAGTGGTTAAGACCTATTCAGATGGAAGTGGCCATGCCCTTGGCTTAACTGTTGCCGCCTTGCCGGTAAACCCCTCCCCGACACACAGCTGCTTATAAGAGGACACACAGCTGCTTATAAGCGGAATGCTTCTTTTACAAAATGTTCTGCGTTCACATCAGTCTGTGTTGTTCAGCGCAATCCCTTTTCTGCTGGCAGAGGTGAGTTAGTTGCAGGACCGTTTAAGCTATCATCAAACTGGAAAGCAATCGAGTCTTGATGTCTACAAATCATACATTTAGTGTATGTGCCAAGGCTCATGATGACACCTAGACATAAATCACAGACATAAATATGGCAACCACCAATGAACTTGATGAAACAGATGGCAATTTGGCCTCCGTTTGATGACCAACCATGCTGGTCTGCCGTTTGCATATTCCACTTGCTTGCTGGCCAGGCTGTCCCTTGCTGGTTTCCTGCTTCCCTTGCTGCTGGAGGTGGATCACTGGCATCAGGCATGAAAGGAATTTGTCTTCTTTGTAAACATCTAGAGGCAGAGACATAGGTAAGACAGGGTCTTCATTGTAGGGATGGAAAATGGTCCATTCATGACAATCCGCCTGTCCTGTGTCTCAAACATACAACCCACTACCTTGCTACTCCATCTCTGCTAAGTGTCCAGTGTTCACTCAGGGCTTGCAGCTCTATCAGAGAACGTTGAGGGCAGAGGCTCTTTCATATGTATTAAGTTCTAATCCACAAACACAGTCAAATCTGCCATACTTGATCAGAGGCAGAGAGGGATTCACCAACACCAGGCTAGAACAAGAACCCATTCCACTGGGTTGCAGAGTGGTCACCCTCTCCCTTCCTGTAAACAGAGAAAAAGAAAAGCCACACCCCTGTGTTAAAGATTCTTCAAGGCCAAGTGACTGACTGAGATCATAAAGAGTTAGAATGTTGCAGACCCGATTGCGCAGAGCTATTTTTAGTTCCTTTGAAAGCCATCCGTTGCCCACTCCTGTGGATCTGACCTAACATCCTGTTCTTAGCAGAGCCCTAGCTTCCACCAATCCAAAGGCCAAGCCTGTCATCAGATAACATCTGAAACCTAAATCAGTGCTTACTTGTGGTCTCCACAAATGTATTTCATATTGGACAAATGCTTTGATTTATGACTTTCTTTGTTCTGTAAGTAATGAAGTGCCTGTAACCACTTCCACGGTGGAATATATCATTTGAGATAACCTGAACCTGTGTTTTCTGGCCATGGTCACCCATGTGTAGCTCCCCCGACCCCCTACCCTTGAGGGAAGGGCTAGCTAGGCTTTACCTCCAGTACATTAACACTGGAACCCGTAGCCTATGTACTGTCGGGGCTGGGACACAAGGCTTGCTTAGCTCCACACTGGCCTCATGGTTTTGTGGCCTGTCTTCTTCATCAAGGTCACAGCTACTCTTGTCTGGCTCACCTCAGCTCTGGACTGCTGGAGGAAGTGGGGGTTCAGGGATCTTCCCCAATGGGATCTTGTTTCATCTCTAGCAGATTAGCTGCTGGACCAGGGTGAAAGCACAGTGTTGGCCAATTTGAAACTTCCCAGGGACTCTTAGGGCTTCACGCATCCACTAATACCTTTAGCAATTTATTCTTAGATGCATCCAGCAGCTTGCCTCTTCCAGAATCTTGCTCCCCAAATGGTTATAATATTTAAGTCCAAATAACTTATCACCCCAGTGTCTCTTCTCCAGGCTCAGAGCAGACAGAATCACAAGCCTTCTTTTGAGCAGGAAGTCCTGGCAAGCTCTGCAGCCCCATGAGATACAAAGTCCCCATGTCCTGCCAGCAACCCAACCACCCAGGCACTTTCCTACCTGCACACTCAAGCTCACTCTGGAGGGGACATGGGTTTGCACAGCAAGGCTTACAGGGCAGAGCATCTCTCAGTCTTTAGGAAGGCACAGCTATGGTGGAGCCTGAAGGGGTGGCCCCAGGATGCCTGCTCTTTAGCTCAAATATGGGCCTGACCTTCACCTGAGCTGTTTCTTCCTATGAGATACATCTGAGCTCGCTGACACTTTCTGGTTTGTAATTATGCAGGGGTTGTTTCTTTCAACTGGATCTCCATGGGTGCAGTAAGTGTGGGTCTTCCTGACAACTCCTTGATAACGAGTCCTGCCCAGATGTCAGCTGACGTCACCCTGTCCTTCCAGAGTTAAATAAAGTTGGCTGGAGCGTGTTGGCACACATTCCACAGGAAGTCAACTGGCCTGGGGTTTGTAGTCACCTTGTTCTATGTATGATCTTCCTCTAATGACCTGGGACTCACACATATCCCGTCTCCACAGCTGCTCTCTTAGCTGGGGCTCATGCCAATCAGGCCCTGTCCTTGGCCTTAAAGAAACCAGTCAGATAATTTGAGAGACGGCATGGTAGATTTTGTTCTGAGAGGACTCTTCCTGGCATCCTTCTGGTAGGACAGCAGCTGACATGGAGCTGCTGTGCCAGGATCCAGCTAGGTAGCATGCAGCTGACGAGCCAGTAACCTTCTTCCACCGTGTCACCACCTGGGCAAACACCTGGATGGCACTCTGTTCTATAAGATACCTCTGAGATCTGCCCTTCACCGTACCTGCTTCACCAACTCTCAGTCTCCAGGGGTGGGACCTGGGGCGGGGAGGTGTAACAAGTATTCAAGTTGATAGAATGTGCAGGTGTCCCTTCTGCCCTTGAAAGCACTTCAGTAACCACGACAGATCCTGCCTTTGGTCTCCTTTCCCCAAATGCTCCCCATGAGTACCCACAGAGCCACATGACAGAGGACTTCCCAAAACAACAGATTGCCTTCTCCTTTCCAATGCCCACATGCATACGTTTATATAAAGGCATATACTCATGAGTAGGTTTTTACAAATATGAGACTGTGTGTTGTAAATAACATTTCTTCTTAACATTTTTAGTATCTTTCTGGATCGTCAAATTCTTAAAAATACGGTTTCCAGCAGCTGTGCCGTATCCCATATGGTCTCTCCCACCTTCAACTATGGACACTCAGGCAACTTCCAGCTTAACAGAAGAGACTCCCAGACACCATTCTCTTTGATAATCACTCCCGTTCCATGGGAGGTAAGGAGCTGTTCAGGTTTGGAACTATTATTCTCCCACAGAGATGGAGCAGAGGGGACACATATTAGATGGGACACCTCTAACACTGCTCCTCAAGATGCTAATGGCAGGATACAGAAGATGAAGTAGTCAGGTAGGCCACTGCAGGCTAACCAAACACAATCTCCACCTCTGCTTTGCCTTGTCTATCCCCACTGCCTGGGTACCAGTCTGAATGCCATTTGAGCTCTGCAAAACACCGTCAAGGTCACCCCTCTGTGCCATTCGCCACACCAGTTCTCTCACAGTCTCTTGTCAAGGTAGAAAGCCTAAATGGCTCTTGACCTCTTTAAAATGGCGGTTACAAAGACAGCAATATCAAAGCTCTGTCTGTGGAGCCAAGTTTGAGAAGCGGTACAAGGGACTCAGTCCAGGACTGGGCAGGTTGAGGATGGAGAGGATATTGGACACCTGAGGCTGATGACAACATTCCAGCAGGGCTTCTCCACCACCTCATACCCTTAGGAAGGCCTGTTTGTGGTTTTTGAGCATGACACCAACCGATCAGAACAGGTCTTTCTGTCCTGACTGTCATCTCCAGGTTCAGCAGACACCTCTAAGGTTATTTAGGTTGGAGAGAAATGTCAGGATTTCTAAGACAGTGTGCTTGGGGGTCAGAGGTGCAGGAGTCATGTACAGGACAGGACAGACATCTGCCTTATCAGCCAGGGTAAGACGTCAGCCTTGTGCTATGAATAGTTACATTTCAAGGATGAATGTGACCTAAGTCTGTCTGAATGTTATCAACGAGGTCAAATTTGACACTAAATTTTCCTTCCATGGAACTGAAAAGCCTTGGTCCCTTGGACAAGCCTACAAGCTCCAAATTAGAATTCAAAGCCATGATAAGGGAGAGGGGGAAGGGATATTTGTCTGGGAAGAGATAGTTGTCCTAGAGGGATACTAGATACAAAGGACACAGAGATAGCCCATAGGCAAATGGTGGTATTTATGAGACAGGCATGGTGGCACGGGCTATTAATTCCAGCACTTAACAGGCAGAGACAGGTAGATCTCTGAGTGTGAGGCCAGCCTGGTCTACAGAGTGAGTTCTAGGACAACCATAGATACATAGATGCTGTCTCAAAAAAAAAAAAAAAGAAAAAGAAAAGAAAAAAACAAAAGAAAAAGAAAGAAAGAAAGAAAGAAAGAGAATAGGAAGTAAGAAAGAAAAAGGGAACACTAAATAAATAAATGTAAGAATGAATTAATTAACAAATGAATAAATAAATGTAAAAGGTGAAACCCTGTGTTGTTAGAATGAAGTGTTTAATTTTAATTGGGCGTGTTTATTAGGTGAACCAAGGGGCTTTTGATTGCTGGACTTCAATACTATGATAGCCCTGATACCTATGATAGGTAGTCAGCCTCAGGGGAGGAAGCCAAATAAGGGGGGCTAGGTTTAGACATGTAATCTAACAGTTTCTAGCAAGGCAGAGAGAATGGGGGAAGGACAAGGCCTGCCAGAGCTGTGTTTGCCATGCTCCAGCTGGCTAGAGTCCCTTCATCTGGTCCCGGGAATGTCAGTTCTCAAACTGTAGTTACAGATGGTTGTGATCCACCATGTGGGTGCCAGGAATCAAACCTAGGTCCTCAGGAGGAGCAGCCGTTGCTCTTTGAATGAGAAAGATACATAAAAGGAAGACAGGACTGACTGCTCCTAGAGGTTGAGGCTTTCATTATGGATGTAAGGGAGAGCACAGGCAGAGGCAGACACATCTAGAAGAGTCTAGAGTGCACATGACCATCAGGCTGAGCCCTGTGAGGAGAAGTGGGTGGGGAGAGCCAGGAGCCAAGCCAGGAGTTAGCCAGGAGGCTAAAAGGGCCAGCATAGACAAAGTGGCTGGGTTATATAGGGAGGAGCTGCTGAGGGAAGGACAGCCCATCTTGTCCCTGGGCTGGAGAAGTTTAGGGTAGGAGGCTGGGTATGCCAGACAGAAAGGCCTGTTAACAGGTAGGGACTGAGGGATGCTGGGAGAACATGGCAGCCAGGTCTGCTTTGATATGTTACAAAGGCGCATTAGCCATTTGTCCTGCCTTTGAGACCTAACACTTAACCATTGAGCTTTCGCTCCAGCCCTGACATACTAGGCTACATACAGCCAGGTAGACCCTGATTGGCAGGATATGTGTGTGCAGGTAAATGAAGTGTGAAATGGGATGTATCAGGGAAGTGCTTCCAAATCTGGATAAGGAGAAGAGAACTGAGACAGATAAAAAAAAAACAATCCTTATCAGACCAGCCAGGGGTCTGCCTCCTGCTGATGGCAGGAAAGCAGGCACTTGGCTGTCAAAAGGTGTTGTAGGACAGTTTGCATCCACTGCTGGCTATCAGCTTCTGGTTGCTCTGGTGTTGATTAGATCACCGTCACACTCTCGGGGCCTGTCTTACCGTGTTATGGCTAGCTCCAGTAGGTGTAGATCAGAGGTAGAGCGGGTTTTACTTTGGTTGCTCTTTTGGGCTGTACCTAATCTTTGCCCTTATTGGGCTCTGGGTTTTTCATGTTCATTTCCATGCATCTGATGGATTTTGGGTTTTGCTGTCTCTTGTTACTTCCCCTACAGCTAGGATTGTCCAGCTGGCCTTGGAGGTGGGCTCTCTGACTCAGCCTACAAGTGCTCCTTGCCCTGGGGGATATAAAGCTCTGGCTTGGGGGCCACCTTCTAACTGTATCATCAGCATCAGTGCTGGGTGCCCCTTTTGTGCTTTTATGTTACCCGTGCTCCTCCCCCATAGTCTTGTAAAGTCACCTCAGTAAATCCCCTGGCTCTCTCAAATAGACCTGAGTGGAATTGTTTCTTTTGCCTGACATTGGCACTTCATCTAGGGTAAACAGAAATTAGTTTGCCTTTCCCTAGGAAGTTACACAGCCATTAATACCTTTATCAATTTATTCATAAATGCATGGAGCTTACCTCTTCAAGAATCTTGTTCTCTACGTGGTTATAATAAATAATTTCATGAAACCTTAGGAATACACTGCTAATATCAAATAGGAAACAGCCAAGTTTAACAGATTGCAATAATTTGCCTTCTCTCAAAATGGAGCTCTGTTTGCCTCCTGGATTTGTTCAGTTAGCAATGTCAGAGTTTCCTGGGGTCAGCGGACCCAAAGGGTCACTTTCAAATGCCACGTGGCTCAATCTTTTCTGGACCAACAACTAAAGAGGGAGAGGCCAGAAGCCAATGCAGGGAGCTTCATCAAAGAACCTTGAATGTGTATCAGTTCTCCAAGAGGTCTTAAAAAGCACACTTTATAATTTCTCCTGCATTTACTTTCTCCATGTGCAGAATCTCTGGAGGCCCAGGAAACCGAGAGAGAACCTTGAGAAATCCTTACCACTTGTATCTATTCACCCTCCCCAGACTAATACCAAAGGACCCTCTTATAGTACTATTTTATCTTTGATTAGCAGTAAGTCTCATCCTGTCCATCACATGCCTCTTATAGTTCTATCAATTCTGGATTATAGACTATAACTATGTGTTATGTTGACAAAGTACAGATTTGAGAAGATGTTTGCTTGCATCTCCTCTGCAGCTCTCCTAAGACATGGAACACTTTCTGAAGCAACCTGCTGAAGTACAAAGCTGGGTAGGCTAAGCCCTTGGTTTTCAGGAACTTCCAAAGGTTAGGAGAGGCCATATGACAAATGGTTACTACAGATATTACGATGGAAATGAAGAGGGATGGATGTAGAACTTACATACACCAGCAGACTCATTTGAGATATTTGTCTAGACCACAGTAATCTGCTTTTTTTGAGAACTACCTCTGACCATGATATTTCTTCCCATGGGTATTGTCCCCAGCACTGTGTTTACACCACAAGTCTGTTCTATTTCACCCACAGCTGATGGGACCAAAGCTGAGCCAGGCTCTGCTGAGAATGTTGGCTTGTCACTCAGAGCATTTGTAAACTCAGAAAACTTAACAAAAGGAAGGAGAAGACCCAGGCATGGAGGTACATGTCCATCATCCTGGTACTTAGGAACCTGAGGCAGAAGGATTTCAAATTGAAGGCCAGACTGAACTACATAGTGAGTTCCACCTCAGCCATAAGAAAAAGAAAGAAGAAAAGAAATGAAAGAAAATGAGAAGGGAGAAAAAGGGGAAGAGGAGGAGAGGGACAAACAAGAACAGCTACCAGAGCTGTGTCCCCACCTTTAGAGCATGAGAAGATGGCAGTCCTGTCGGCTGAAGCTTTGCCCTGTTTGGACCCAAGCTGCCACGGAGCCTCAGCAACACTGATGTCTTCCTGGAACCTAGTATTCTGGGATCACATAAGACATTCTCCTGCTTCTCAAATGGGCTCGTGATCATCCTGTGTGATCTGATTGCTGCTTGACCTTGAACCTGCTTCTGGTCAACAACAACAACAATGACAACAACAAAACAACAACAATAACAAGGCAGAGATGGATAATACAAAACAGCCAGACATCTAAAAGTATTGAGTCATACAGCCATCCAGAAATGGGTCCAGAGGGCATTGTGAAATTAATGTGCCTAAGTTACTGAATTTTGTAACTCCTCTACCAACAACACACACCCTCAAAATCATCCTGAGCTGCAAGCCTGCCATTTCCTGCTGTGCCCTAGGTCTGCTTATCTCCACTTAACAGGGCATGAACCCATTGCTCTCTCTCTTTGCTCCATGGCACCTCCCTTGGACGCTCCAGTGACATGGAACTCATTCTGTTGATGTAATTTTCCTGATAGCCATGAGAAGGAGGCAACAGGCTGGGGGGAAAAGCAGAAGGCCCCTGAGTTCTTTTGGGAAGGACCTTGCCATTGGGCCACACACACTGTATCAAGCAACAGTGACTAAGAACTTCAGTGGTTGGGTGGCCACAGAAGGTTTAATGGCGGCTCACAAATTCTGAAGGAAGAGCCAGGAGAGAGACAGCTGTTTAAGAAGCCAGTGGAATGAAAATTCCTGCAGGAAAAAGAGAGAAAGTGACTGAGGGCTGCCAGGGAGTCAGGACAAGAAAACAGTGCCAAGCTTGGGTGCACTTAGGGATGATGGATCAAGAGTCATGAGAGCAGGGGAAAGACCCTATTCCTGGAAATAGGATCCAGATGTGTCACTCAAGAGATTTGTCCAGTTTATGGCAAAATAATCTTTTCTTTTCCCTCCTTGCAAGAAAAGTTATGTGAGAAACACACACACACACATACAAACACACTCGTACCCTCACACATTTACATATGCATTCACACACAAATATACACATTCACACACACCCACATACCCATTCACACAAATATACACATACACTCTCACACACAAAAACACACATTCACACACAAATACACACACATGCTCATGAACATATACAATACACACATGCTCATACTCACACACACATGTACTCATAGGCATACCTGCTTGCAGACATACACACACACACACACACACACACACACACACACACATATATATATATATATGCTCACAGATGCACACATACATACGCATACACACATACTCACAGATGGTCACATACACACAGCACAGATACACACATTCATATATATACACAGATGCTCACATACACACTCAAAGAAACTGTACTGGTTAATTATATGTCAACTTGACAGAAGCTAGAGTCATCAGAGAGGCAGGAGTCTCAGTTGGGAAAATGTTTCCATAGCCAGGCAGTGGTGGCATATAACTTTAATCCCAGCACTTGAGAGGCAGAGGCAGGCAAATCTTTGTAAGTTCAAGGCTAGCCTGATCTACAGAGTGAGTTCTAGGATAGTCAGGGCTACATAAGAAATCCCTATCTCAGGAAAAAAAAAAAAGAATCAGGCTATAAGAAAACTTGTAGGGCATTTTCTTAGTTAGTGATTTATGGGGAAGGTGAAAACCCATTATAGATGGTGCCATTCCTGGGCTAGTAGCCCTCAGGTCTATAAGAAGGCAAGAGGAGCAAGCCATGATAAGCAAACCAGTAGGCAGCATCTCTCCATGGCCTCTGCATCAGCTCCAGCCTCCAGGCTCCTGCCCTGTTCCAGTTCTTGTCCTGACTTCCTTTGATGATGAACCAATGGTAATGAGCCTAAGCCAAAGAGACCCTTTTCCTCCCTGACTTGCTTTTGATCATGGTGTTTCATCACAGCAATAGAAATTCTAAGACACACACACTCTCACGTACTCTCACACACATACACAGATACACACATACAGATACATTTGCACACACACATGCTCACAGAAACACACACACATATATACATACACATCACAGACATACTTGTACACAGATACACACACTTTCAGACACACTCATGCATACTCACTGTCTTAGGGTTTTACTGCTGTGAACAGACACCATGACCAAGGCAACTCTTATAAAGACAATATTTAATTGGGGGTGGCTTACAGGTTCAGAGATTTAATCCATTATCATCAAGGCTGGAAGCATGGCAGTGTCTAGGCAGACATAGGGCTAGAGGATCTGAGAGTTCCACCTCTTGTTCCAAAGGCAGCTAGTAGAAGACTGGCTTCCAGGCAGCTAGGATGAGGATATTAAAATCTATGCCCACAGTGACACACCTACTCCAACAAGGCCACACCTCCTTATAGTGCCAACACCTGGGCCAAACATATTCAAACCATTACACTCACAGATACACGTTTACACTCATACATACATATACATAAATATACACACTCACAAACAGATATTTGAAACATAAGCACACACTCACACACATTCACACATAGACACTCTCATATAGACACACTCACACACACACACACACACATATATATACATATATATATATACTTACACAGATACACACACAAAACACATATACACACACATTCACATATATTCACACACAGAGAGACATACTCTCACACACACATCCTCATAGACACATTCATACACAGACACACACACACCCCAGTAATTCTTCTATGTGTCTGAGATATTTCCTCATGGTTACCAAACATACACATGCTTCATGTTCATGTACCTGTTAAATTCCATGGTAACCTAGAATTCCTGCTAATGCACAGGTGGTGGTGTTTGGGGGGGGGGGGGAGGGCAGCTTTAGTTCATCTGAACTTTGTCCTGCCTCTGACTTCACTCAGTCACAGCAAGGTTTCAAGAACTCTGAGGCATTCCCTTCTAACTGCAGCTGAAACCACAGTTTCTTGCATTGTTACTGCCTAGTCTAAAGACAAATGCCTCCAGCCTGGGCCAGGTTTCTTTGTCTAATAAAGCCGGCCATTCTAGCCAAGCTCCTAGCCCCAGAATGCCAAGTTTTGCCAACAGGCTCTCAATGTCTAACAGAGAGGCTGCCAAGCTCAGGCTCAGCACTGGCTCATTATCCACAGGCAGGGCTCTCCCATGACACCCTGGCTGGCCTTGCTGTCACCTCTCTTTGTGGAAGCACTGTAACATCTTGGCTACCATGCACCCAGTCACAGGTCCTGCCTTGTTTGGTAGATAAGCATGGTCAAGTTCCAAACCCAACTGCTAACACAGGAGGCTTCCCAGTTCTCCACAAAGCCCAAGCTGTTTTAACATTGGCACTCTGGGCCTGAGTGGTTAACACCTGGGACTCATACACAAAGAGTCACAGAAAGAGACAGTATGATCACCAGAGCCCCAGCACTGGGCTTCTCTTCCCAGAATGGCATTCCCACCTTTCTCGGCCAGCTGGTTCCTCTCCATGTGATGCAAAGCCTCCCTCCTGAGAGACACTAAAGCATCTGGCAAAGTCACTGCATCTCTGACAGCTCTAGGTCAGTGTTTCCAAAGTGAGGTCCACATCAGAAAAGATGAGTGCTTTTTAAAGACAAGGCTGGGTGTGGAGATGAGAGTGGCTCATGAACTCTGACCCCTAACTGAGGAGCTACTGACAGTTGCTGGGGAGTCAGTTTTCTTATGGGTGTGGTCTCTGGTAGGTTGACCAAGCTCCAGTGGATGGCCCAGATGATGTCTGTATGGATAGCATAAACTGAACTTAATGGGCATAATACTTTGAATGAAAATTGGCCTCATAGGCTCATAGGGAGTGGCAGTATTAGGAGTTGTGGCCTTGTTAGAGTACGTGTGTCACTGGGGGGAAGGCTTTGAAGTTTCAGAAGCTCAATCCTTGCCTAGTGGCTTACTTTCTCTTCCTGCTGCCTGCAGATCCAGATATAGAACTCTTGGTTCCTTCTCCAGCACTGTGTCTGTCTGTGTGCCATTATGCTTCTCACCATGATGATAACAGATTAAACCTCTGAACCTGTAAGCCAGCCTCAATTAAATGTTTTTCTTCATGAGGAAATTTTGCATGGTCATTGTGTCTCTTCACAGTAATAAAACCCTAAGTCAGGGGGTTATTAAAAAAAAATAAGGAAAGAAGACAAAGTTGGGAGGAGATATGAGCATGGATCTGAGAGAAATGTGGGTGAATATACTTAAAATACATTTTATTAAGTATGCAAGTCTCAAAGAATTAAGACAATATTAGATTTTTGTAGCGAGAGCATCTTGTGTACAGTATGGATGCCTCACCTGTCAATTCAAAAGCTATGGCCTATGGTTTAGGCAGGAAATAGAGGTGGGACATTGTGGGGAGAAAGAATTCTGAGAGAGAAGGCAGGATGAGGAGCCTGAAGAAAGGTGAGGAGACAGACTCTTAGATGCATAGTACCTGGGCACAGGTAACCAGCCCTCCCAGCCATGTGGCAGAGTGTAGGTTAAAATAAATGGGTATCTTTAGTTATGATTTAGTCAGAGTAGAGCCTAGCTATATGGCCAAGGTATTTGCAAATATAATTTAAGTCTGAGTCTTATTTCTGGGAGCATGGGGCTGGGAGGCAGAACCAGAACTAAACTTCAACAGATTTTTTTTTAAAAAAATCTATCTGGTTAACAAAGAAAAGACAGGTCCGAAGCCCCACCTTAACCTTCCCAAGTTAGAATGACTTGGAGCAAGGGCTTGTATCCACTTATGAGGCCCCCAGGTGAAAGTGATGTGCTCTCAAATTACCAGACTCCACCCAGTCTGCCTTGATCCTATCTTGCAGCAGGGCTTGACAAAACAGAACAAAGGCATGAGTCCTCTGTTCTGTTCTTCCGAGATTCCTGTAGAAACCAACCAACCAACCAAGCAAACAAACCTACTACAACCTGGGAGATGTCAATGTCAAGACAAAGATATGAATTCTTAGAGTTGGAATTTTAGTTTTTTCTCAGACCTAGAAGGAAAATCATCACTAAAAAAACTATGAACCTGGAGTGATTTATGTTGTATTGTTGTTTACGTGGCTAAGGGATTCTAGAATCAGTGATCTCCAATTTACTTTCTTAGAAAATAAAACAGTGGGGCTGGAGAGATGGCTCAGTGGTTAAGAACACTGTCTGCTGCTCTTCCTGAAGTCCTGAGTTCAATTCTCAGCAACCACATGGTGGCTCACAACCATTTATACTGAAAAAAAAAAAAATCTTAAAAAAAATTAAAATTAAAATTAAAAAAAAAAGAATGAATAAAAACAGCATAACGTTTCTGGGAATTTGGTTCAATGTAACATTCAGAGAGGACCCCCTAGCAATGTAGATGCATCAATGCATCAATCACTAGAAACCCAAATGTCATCACGAACACCAAAATAACTAAGTGAGATTGTATTCTTAGGCCCAAGATGATTCTTCATCCATTGATGGAAGGCTGAACATTGACCTTCTATCCTGAGTCTGGTTCTACAAAACCAACCAATGTTTTGTTCCTGAATTTGTACTCATATTTTTTACCTGAAACCTCACCTACTCTGTGTAGCCTTTGGCTTGAAGGAAGCTGAGAGTCACATGGTCTCATACACTGAAGCCAAGGGGATATGTACTTTGTTCAAAGCAGGGCGGTCATCCCTCCTTTACTACTGATGCAAGTGTTCTGCTCCTGTTACTTATGAGACAAAAACAGCGAATGATTTGGGCACATGAAGATATTAAGGACTCAACAATTTCCCTGAGAGGTATCTGGAAGAAAAGCTTAGAAGGATCACTGTTCCCCAAAACAGGTGGTGTAATATTGAAATTTTAGGCACTAGCTAGAGAGGGAACTTCTTGGCATTCCTTTAAAAATGTGTTTATTCTACATACGTGCGCGCACGCACACACACACACCACATTAATTTTCCCTTTTAAAAGACTTTTGGGCTGAAGAGATGACTCAGTAGTTAAGAGCACTGACTACTCTTCCAGAGGTCCTGAGTTCAATTCCCAGCAACCACATGGTGGCTCACAACCATCTGTAACTCTGTAACGGGATCTGATGCCCTCTTCTAGTATGTGTCTGAAGACAGCTACTGTGTACTCATATAAATAATAATAAATAATATTTTTTTAAAAAGACTTTCAAAAACAGACCCTATGAAACAAAAGCTTAAAACATAATTTAATTAACTGAACTCTATCTTAAATAACCCCAACAGGGGCATCTGGAGATCAAGAATTACAATGTTAAATAAACTTGTAAAAATTATCCTTGGAGACTTCCAATACAAGCCAAGATGAAAGAACAGATACTAGATTTATTCTTCCACTCAAAGCAACTGAAAACCCAGGAAAAATATCTGAAATAATAGCTATCAGGACATTACACATAAGCCAGTGAAGGTTAGTGATTCCTAGAAGAACAGAATAAAAGAGAAGATGAGCCCTGAGGCTCCCCCCCCACACGACAGCTATACTTCTACACTCCCCCAACTCCCACTCTCCCACCCCTTCCCAACCCCCCACCCTCCTACCCCCTCACTCTCACCCCCACCTCCCTAACCCCCACCACCAACCACACTAAGAGCGTTTCCAAGCCCAGCACCTGAAAGGAAAGAAAGTCTGGACAAAAACATTACAAGAGAAAACAACAGACCTGCATTCTTCATAAACAAGATGTATGAATTCTCACCAGAATTTTAGCAAACTGGATCCAACTACATAAAGAAGAAGACCGTTATGACTAAGGAGGATGACCCAGGAATGCAAATACAATCTGTTCATTATTCAAAAATCTGACAGCATAACTGCACAAATGTTGGTGTTTGGATATGAAGTGTCTTCCCAAAATATTTGTGCGTAGAGGGCTTTCTGCCCACCTGCTGCATTTACTCAGTCACTGGGGAGGGGGGTGAGTAGATCCTGGGGCTTCTGACTTAATCAACTGACTAATCACAGATAGATTAATAACCTGATGGAGTTATTAATTGGAAAGAAGTTGGAACCTTTGGATGTGAGTCTTGTTGGGGCAAGTGGGTTGTTGGGTTGGGTTCTAGAGGGCTCTGGACCCTCCTTCATTTCTCTCTTTGCTTCCCAGACACTATGTGGTGAGCAACCTCCTGTGTGCTTCTGTTACCATGACGCTTTTCCTTATCAAACACCCAGGTTGGAGCCAGCCAACCATAGACTGAAGCCCTTGAAACTGTGTGGCAAAATAAGCCTTCCTCCTGCCTTTTAGGCTATTCTTATCAGGTATTTTGTGAACAGCAATGAAAATCCAGCAAGACACTCTATTAATAAGCAAAAAGAAAAACTATATGGCCATCTCAACAGACACAGAAAAGGACATTGACAGAATCCAATTTTATATTTCTGATAACACTCTCAAAAATATAATATGAAGTCAAAGGAATATATATATATATATATATATATATATATATATATATAGTCTAAGCTCCACCCCACAGTTACCTGGCAATAGCTAGGTATACCTGACTCAGTATAAAAGGAGTGGCTTGCCCTCTCTACTCTCTCTTGCTCTTGCCTTCTTGCTTCTGCTCTGTCCTCTTGTCCCTTTCTTCCTCCTCTCTTCCCCCCCCCCCCCCGCTTCTATTACTCTGAACTCCTCTCCCCATGTCCTGAATAAACTCTATTCTATACTATACCGTCTTGTGGCTGGTCCATCAGGGGAAAGTGATGCCTCAGCATGGGTCCACTGAGGTTCTCCCTTGCCCCACACCTCCACCAAATGTATCCCCTCTCTCTTTATCTTTTTAGAAACACATTGTGTGTGTGTGTGTGTGTGTGTGTGTGTGTGTGTGTGTGTGTGTATATATATATATTCCTTCAGCTAACACCAAGTGCTTTCGCTCCAAAATTAAGAAATAGAACAAGGATGGTCTGTCTTACCATTGCTATTTAAGATTGTAGTAGACATGCTAGCATTACAGTCTGTGATTCACCAAAAATGATACCCCAGACTCAATAGTATGCAAGAGCAAAGAGCGTTTATTCTACAGAGAACCAGCATGCAGGGCTCTACTATGGACAGAGAGGGAAGACAGAGGTGTGGACTTTGCAGGGTCAATTTAAAGCCTGTTAGGGTAGGAGGGGGTGACTTTTATCTTTCTTTCCTTTGATTGGTTGGCTTTGTCTCCAGGTGCCTTTGTGATTGGTTATGTCTCTGGGGACTTTCAGAGGTGACAAGGCATCTTCGGGTTGGCTGCTCATAGCCAACCACAGCTGGATCCCTGTTCTCATTTCTGGGAAACAGAAACTTAGGCCTAGTCTCCCAAACTGCCAGTTTGTAGCCTGTCACGGAGTCAGCCTGGCTCTGGCTAACTCAGTCCTCTCACTAGCTAATACAGGGACATCTGTGTTTCAAATCATCCATATTTTAAAAGAAAATATGCTACTTTATTTCATGATCATCTAAAAAAAAAAAAAAAAAAACAACTTACAGAATCTAGAAAGCCTTTAATAAAACTAAAAAGTGATTTTAGCAAGATGGAGACACAGTATCAACATACAAAAATCAACCTAACTAAAAAAAATTTAAAAAGCCATTTATGATGGCATCAAAAATATGTAATACTTGGGTATAAAACAAAAACAAACAACAAAAAAAGACCTTCACATTCAAAACCAAACGATAGGGGCTGGAGAGGTGGCTCATTGGTTAAAAGCCTTTACCACTCCTTTAGAGGCCGGAGTTCAGTTCCCAGAATCCACATCAGGCATCGCACACTGTCTGTAACCCTAGTTCCAGAGGATCTGGCCTCCAGGTGTACCTACATGCTCAAAGTGCACACAGATTCATGCAAGGCACACACACATCAAAATAAATGAATAAATCTTATTTTTATACTTATGCTGAGGGGGCTGGAGAGATGGTTCAGTAGGTAAAGGCACTTATTATGCAAGCCTGAGTTCCTGGATAAGAAAATGACATTCTGCTGGGAGGTGGTGACACATGCCTTTAATTGATTAATGCTTTTTGGGAGGCAGAGGCAGGCAGTTCTCTGTGAGTTACAGGCCAGTCTGGTCTACAGAGCAAGTTCCAGGACAGCCAGGGCTACACAAAGAAACCCTGTCTCAAAAACAAAACAAAAAACAAAACAAAAAAATGTGTTAGTGATAGATAACAGGAGGGTGAATGTAAAGTAGTCAGAAGATTTAAACAAACACTTCTTTACAGAAAATAGCCAAACAGTCACATGAACCCTGCACACCCGTGTGTATGTGATTAACAATACTATATTATACATGTTAAAGTATGACAGCACAGTTCTCATGCTATGTATTTTTTATTACAATAAAGATAAAAGCACATGAAAGGATGATCAACATAATCGGTATTAGAGAAACCAAGTTAAAACCACAGCATGCCACTACATACCTTAAACATCTAAAATTAAAAATACTGAGCATACCACGGGTTGACCAACTGCTGGTCACCAGCACTGAATGTCTTAGACTCTGTTGGTAGGAGTGCCACATGGCATGATCCTTTTGGGAAACGGGGTGACAGCTTCTTAAAAAGTGAATTGTGCGCTCTAACCTCTGTATCCAGCCATTCTGCTTCTAGAGGTTTACAAAAGAAAAAAACTGAGAGCTTGTCTACAAATATGGCATGCACTTAAGTGTCTATAAAAAAATTTGTTGGGAGGCAGAGGCAGGCGGATTTCTGAGTTCGAGGCCAGCCTAGTCTACAGAGTGAGTTCCAGGACAGCCAGGGCTACACAGAGAAACCCTATCTCAAAAAACCAACCCTTCCTCTCCCCCCAAAAAGAAAGAAATTTGTTTGTAATAGCCTAAATCTAGACTCAAATATCCAGCAACAAATGAATGAGTAAACAAACTGTGGCCAACTATTTGTTCAGTAGTAATTAATGTATCAGTGTAACTGAAAGCTACTTAGCAATTAAAAGGAAGGAACTGTTGGTACATGTCACCACTTGTATGAATCCCAGTTATGCACAATGAAAGGTAGCAAACAAAAAGGATTCGATACCTGAGTTCATTTACATAAAAAGAGAAAAAATTCTAGAAAAAGAATGCTCATCCATGGTGGGAAAAAGCAGCTTAAAGATAGTCCATGTCTTGGAAAACCTAGTGTCTTAGTCAGGGTTTCTATTCCTGCACAAAACATCATGACCAAGAAGCAAGTTGGGGAGGAAAGGGTTTATTCAGCTTACACTTCCACATTGCTGTTCATCACCAAAGGAAGTCAGGATTGGAACTAAAACAGGATAGGAAACTGGAGGCAGGAGCTGATGCAGAGGCCATGGAGAGATGTTACTTACTGGCTTGTTTCCCCTGGCTTGCTCAGCTTGCTTTCTTATAGAACCCAGGATTCCCAGCCCAGGGATGGCACCACCCACAATGGGCCCTCTCTCCTTGATCACTAATTGAGAAAATGCCTTACAGCCGGATCTCATGGAGACATTTCCTCAAGGGAGGCTCCTTTCTCTGTGATAACTCCAGCTTGTGTCAAGTTGACACACAAAACCAGCCAGTACACCTGGGGACAGAAGAGAGATTGCCAAAGGGTGTAACAAAACCTTAGAAGGAGATGGGTACACACCTAGTTTAGCATAATGATGACTTGAAGGATAGGCATGACAAACAAATCAAATTATACTTTGCATATGTGTGTTATCACCTATCATATGGTTCATTTTTTAATGAACCAATAAAACTCAAATACTCTATGCTCTGGGGAAAGAAGCCCATTGTACTTATGTCTGCCATCACTCTTAGCCCAGGGCAGACATCACCAATCAGTCACAGAGCTACACAGGCAGGCAGTGCTAATCACAGTTAGAGCTTAAGATAGAGTCTGTTTTCCATCTCTGGACAAGGCCAACCATTTGCTTTCCATAGAATGAGGCTGAAGAACAGAGCAAATTATCAACTAATATAAAAATGGTGTTGAGGTTTCCTGATTGCTACTACACTGGGCAGAAGTTTAGGAAAATGGCAGACAATAAAGCCAGCCTAATAAAGACAGGCCGCCAACAAAACGTTAAAGTTTTGATGAGGATATCAGATGTGAACTTCTGAAGAATGCTTGCAATGTGCTTATGGTGCTGACTTGAAAGACATCAATTTTTTTTCCCTACCAGATGAATGGCTTTTTATGCAAAGGAAAGACTTATCTACAAGAAGACTAGTGGCATCTTTATTCATTTTTATTTTTAAAAATGTGTGTGTGTGTGTGTGTGTGTGTGTGTGTGTGACCTGTGGGTACCTGCAGAAGCCAGAGGAGGACATCAGATTACCTACTATTACAGTTACAGGGAGTTGTCAGCCACCCAAAATGAGTGCTGAGACTCAAAGTCGGGTCCTCTGGAAGAACCATAGTTGCTCTTAACCACTGGACCATCTCTCCAGTGCTATCCTTATTTTTAAAATAATTTTACCCATGAAAGATGTTAAAATTACTCAACTGTTTTTAACCTAAAATTAGTATGTTTTTATGACCAGAAAATTGCCTTATTTTCTAAATAAGGCCAAGAAGCAAAATGATCTAAGATTATATGTAATGGTATAATTCAAACCAATGAACTCAATGTAAAAACACTGAGATAACTTTAATCTTGATGAGAAAATAAATCATGAGTTTATAGTGTGAGTAAATGTTTCTCTTAAGAAGCAATGACTTCGTTCAAAGCTTTCTGGAAGCCTTGTATTCTTTAATAGTAATCACATGTGGCCATTAAGACACAGGCAGAAGGAAGAGCATGTGTTTGGCATGTGCGGAGCTTTGAGCCCCAGCACTAAAATAGGATAAAACAAAACAAACAAAACAAAAAAAATAGGCTGAGCGCTAGCTGATGGTAAACAATGAACACCTATCTCTGAGCCAGAGCCAGTGGCTACAACAGGCTGAATTCCCAGTATTTATTGACTGCCTTGTTTCTTTCTTCCCAGACTCTTCTTCTGTGAGATAAGAAACACCCTTGCTGTTTGAACCAGTAAAATGAAGTTTTACTTACTTCAAAACATTTTTTTAAAATTTATTCGAGTGCATGTGCGTGGACCCTAGAGACCAGAAGAGTGTGTTGGATCCCCGGAAGCTATAGTTACAGATGATAATGAGCTTCCCAGAGTGGGTGCTGAAAACTAAACTCTGCAAGGACAGCAAGTGCCCTTAACCAGCGAACCATCTCCCAGCCCTAAGATGAACTTTTCTTACCTGTAGCCACACAGGCTAGGTCTGACACAGCTCCTGCCTGAATCTGTTTCTTTAGTAGTGGAGCAGAGATAGTAAAATTAGCCTCATAGAACTTGTGTTGGTCAATGAAATAATACATTCAAAAATCCTTCACTGTGCCTGCTTGAAAAAAAACTGAGTGAATGTGAGCCCCCTTTGCTCTCTTTTCCTTCTCTCTCTCGGGGAAATTTCAATTTAAATATTAGTGAGAGCGTTCCATAATTACAAAGGTATTCCGCATACCATCTGAACCTGATGCTATCAATTTGGAGAGAATTATTGCATTAACCATGATTTTTCCTCCAATTTTTGTTATTGTTAAACCCCTCAAAAGGATTTATTCCAGGAAATGATTTTCAAAGGGTCTGTGAGTGAAAACCTAAATTTGTACCACACGCGCAACAAAGAAAATGGCTGAGAAGACGGTTCCCGTCAGTAAACAGCCCTGCCGCTGACAGCCCAGCTGTGGCCCATTTTCCTTCCATGGTGATTTTTTAAAAGAACTTTTTTATTTGGGAAATGTCAAACTCACAGAAAAGCTGCAATGACAAAAAAAAAAAAAAAAAAAAAAAAAAAAAAATGAGACCAAGAACACCTGGACATCCGTTACCCAGCTTAAACAGTTGTCAGCATGCTGCCCATTTGCTTCGTCCTCTCTGTCTCTAGACAGTTGGACAATACGTATGGAAATACGCCTTCCATACATACTAATTTCTCATGTTAGATTTCACTTTAGAATTCAACACTTGAAAAAGCAGACACCTGTATACGAGTTGTGCGTGGTACAAAATCCACGCTTTTATAAAGGTAGTAAAGTTAAAAATAAGCCTTCTCTCTTTCCCGATAGCTTAGACATGTGGGAATGAGGCTTGAGAATTCATAATCCATTTATAATTTATGAAGGAATAGGTTATGGTTTGAATCCAAAATGTCCCCACAGGCTCACGTTTTGAAAGCTCAATCCCCAGCTAAGTAGCACTATTTTGGGAGGCTGTGGGGCCTTCAAGAGATGGGGTCTGGTTGGAGAAAATGGGTCACTAGGCTCAGGCCTTACCAGGTTATTTCTGAACTCTGGTTTTGGTGCTGCTGTCTGCTTCCTTGTTCCTACCACATGGAACCTGCCACCGTGCATCCGCTGTATCCTCCATGCATCCACTGTGCAGCCTCAGGGCATCCACACAGTCGTCTGTCTCAAGTCTCAAGGACTTTGCTCTGTCTGCCTCTCGCCTTTTATTTGTCTCACTTCCTTTAAATCACGCCTTTAAGTCTTGTCTCTAAATCACACCTTTAAGTCACGCCTTTAAGTCTTGTCTCTAGCCGGGGGCGGGGGCGGCGGCGGCGGCGGCGGCGGCGGCGCACGCCTTTAATCCCAGCACTTGGGAGGCAGAGGCAGAGTTCCAGGCCAGCCTGGTCTACAAAGTGAGTTCCAGGACAGCCAGGACTACACAGAGAAACCCTGTCTTGAAAAACCAAAAATAAAAAAAAGTCTTGTCTCTAAATCACACCTTTAAGTCTCGCCTTTAAGTCTCACACCTTTAAGTCTCACACACCCAAGGGAAGATCCTGGGTATCTAAAACAAGATGTTATCAGAGTGTGCTCAGCTGTTGTAGGCTTGTTCTAACAAGTCTCTTGTCAGCGTATATGGCTCAAGATGGCTGCAAGGATGATAGCCACCGTCTGTCGGCTCCCCACATACAGGAGCACAGACAACTTGCCAATGGTTACACACTGGAGAAAATCCACCACTAGCTACTTATAGATCTTCTCAAGGGGGCATAGGGTCTTAGAGGCTGTGATGGTTTGTATATGCTCAGCCCAGGGAGTGGCACTATTAGGACGTGTGGCCCTGTTAGAGTAGGTGTGTCACTGTGGGTGTGGGCTATAAGACCCTCACCCTAGAAGCCTAAAAGTCAGTCTTCCACTAGCAGCCTTCAGATGAAGATGTAGAACTCTTAGCTCCACTTGCACCATGCCTGCCTAGATGCTGCCACGCTCCCACCTTGATGATAATAGACTGAAACTCTGAACCTGTAAGCCAGCCCCAAATATATGTAGTCTTTCATAAGACTTGCATTGGTCATGCAATTCTTATGGGCATGCATTACTGTTCACAGCAGTAAGACAGAGGCCCTCTCCCTCCATGACAGAGTATTGACAGGCCCCACCTGTTCTAGGTCCGGTGTAGGTAATACCTGCTGAGAAGTCAAGACTGTAAAAGCCACGTGGAGCCTAGAGGCCAGCCTTCCTCTGTCAACATCCCACCTCTTCCTCAAGCTCCTACTTTCTTCCTGCTCTCTCTTCTTTGATGTCCCTTGAGCCTCACAGAGCTGATGTCAGTGCCCCCTTTAGTGCTGCGTATTTGACAATCACATTTTTTCAGCACTTCGTGATCTGCCCCCCAAGCAAACCTGACAGCAACACTAATCTGTGAGCATAAGCAAAAAGCATTTAGAAGGCAATTTGACAGGCACCTCACATCTGTCCGTTTAGCAAAATAATAGCAGTTGCTTCCCCACTAAGACCTATGACCTCACCCCCCCCCAACCCCTATCTCAGGGATGAGGTTCACAGGACCAGATGTGCAAGCCACCTTGGAAGGCTCCTCAAATTCAGTAAGAAGATGGGGCTGAGTACTCCACAGCTGTAGTGGCACTGACCAGCCAGTAGGCACATCTTGCCTGGCAGATTGGTAATATATCCTCTGGGGTACACAACTGAGTGAGGCTAATTTTATTTATTTATTTATTTAATTTATTTATTTGCCTACATGTACATTTGTAAAACAGAAAGGGCATTGGATCCTATGGGACTGCAGTTTCAGATGATTGTGAGCCACCATGTGGGTGCTGGGAATTGAACTCTGGAAAAACAGTCAGTGCTCTTAACCACTGAGCCATCTCTCCAGCCCCTGAGTGAGGCTGATGACAATCTCCTCCAGCAGCCTGCACAGCACTTCCTAGCGCTGTGTTAGCCATAGTGCTGGTTCCTTTTTAGCCATATTTACAGTGAGACTTGGCAACAAAAAGGAGAGCAGAGGAGAGAGCAAATCGCGCAGCTGGAGAGCACATGTGAACTTAAAGCCACAGGCAAAGCCAGTGCAGACAGAGCAGTAGGGATTGTTACAGGAGTTAAGTGTCATTAAAAGGAAGCCTCTCACTTCACCCTGGGACAGTAAGAAAGGAGCCTTGAGGGCTCCGGACTAAAAATGCAAACTCATTTGAAAGACTGTCCTTTAAAAAGTGGGAGCCTTGGGGATTCCCAGCTTGAAAAGGGGGTGCCTAGAAAACTCTCTAGTAATGTGTTTTCCCAAGTGTCACAGATGTTCAGAGATCCACTATGGTCCACAGAACCTGAAAGTGCCCACATGACGCTGTTTTACAGGTGTGCTGGTTAGTGCTTTGTTGTTTGTTTGTCCTAACTTGACAAACTTGGGTGATCTGGAAAGAGGAATCCTTAATTGAGAAGATACCTCCATATGATTGGTTTGCAGGAAAGTCTGTAGGATATTTTTTTTGATTAATGATTGAGGTGGGTGTCCCTAGCCCACGGTGGGTGATCCCACAACAGAGCTGGTGATCCCGGGTTGTATAAGAAAGCAAACTGATAGCACCATGGGGAACAAGCCAGTAAACCGTTCCTCTGTAGTCTTTGTTTCAGTTCCTGCCTCCAGGTTCCTTCTCCAGTGCCTGCCTCAACTTCCTTCCAGACTGTAAACAGTAAGAGGAAATAACCCTTTTCTCCCCAAGTTGCTTTTGCTCATGGTGTTTATCACAGCAACAGAAAGCAAACCAATACAGTAGGCACACATGCAAAATGCAAGTGCCCATGGAGGCTTGGACCAAGATCCTAGGAAAACTCCTGCAAGACTAGGCAGTGTATAGCAAGGTCGTGTTACTTGCAGGGAATCCCTGCTACGTAAAGGTCTGGAAGTGAAACCCAAGTTGCAGTCGAGCCCCCTAAAATGTTGGCAATTCCAATAATGAGGAGCATCTGCCCTAGTAAGCTGTAGCCACCAGGTGGGACTGGTCCAAGAGAAAGAGCATGCGTGCTCCAGGTGGCAGAGCTACAGAAGAGAGGCTACTATACCTACTGGAGTTTATGGTATGAACCCTGTGTCCAGGATCTCAGGCATGGAACAGCGGGGCTTGGTGTTTGCCCTGCTAGGGGTTGGTCTTACTTCCGTTCAGTCTTTCCTTGTTATGGACCTGTTCGGGATGAGACTGTATACTTGTGCCATTGCACATGGAGAATATGTGCACCTCTCATCATCAAGGTGGCAACACGGCAGCATCCAGGCAGCCATGTTGCAGGAGGAGCTGAGAGTTCTACATCTTCATCTGAAGGCTGATTACAGAATACTGACTCCCAGGCAGCTAGGACAAGGGTATTAAAGCCCACACCCACAAGGCCATACCTCCCAACAGTGCTACTCTTTGGGCCAAGCATATGCAAACCATCACCCCCCCCAACAGACTCATGCTTTCAGTAGGTGGTCTCTAGCTAGTAACACAACTGGGTGGCTGAAAGGCCACTGGGAGTGGAATCTAATAGAGACAAGTGAGTTAACCCTTCAAAGGTTATATGTGGCCCCTGGTTTCAGTCTTGCTCTCTGCTTCCTAGTCTAGAACAGCCAGCCTTTGCCTGATGCTCCTGCTGCCATGGACCAAGCCACTCTATTGTGCTTTCCTCTACATGACAGAGTTCGAACTTCGGAACTATGATCCAAATAAATCTTCCACCTATAAATTGTTTCTCTCTGGTATTTTGTCATAATGACACAGAAATTAATTTAATTTTAAGAGTCTGTGAATCCACTCTTTTTCCCACTCTCATTAAAAGCTCTAGCCACCAAGGATGCTGGAGATTAAAAACAAACAAACAAACAAAAACCAAACCAAACAAACAAAAATGAATGCAACTACAACTCAGGGCAGCTAAGCAGGACAAGGTTCTCTGGAGCTCAGGACCAAGACTCGGTTCTCCTGGGATGAGCCTAGGAGGTTGTAGCAGGATATTTTTCTGCTACATTGTGTTTGCAGTGGAGCTTGGTGATTGGGCAGTAGAAGAGGTAGGTGGGTGAGAAGTTGGGAGAAAAAGGGAGAGGAGGAGAGGGGAGAGAGGAAGCAACATGGAGGAAGAACCATGGATCTCTCCCATGCAGTCCCGGGTAGCAATTTCTATCAAAAGGTTAGATACTGGGTAACAATTCTAATTGTGTGGGCATCTTGTTAATTGAGCATTTCCAAATACATAAATCTATTGAATAATCTTTAAGCATTAAGAGTCTTCATTCTACCAGGAACCGTGAGCATGGTGGGTATTGTCTGAGGCTTATCAGAGAACCATGAGGGTGATGGGGCTGGCCCAAGAGCCATGCTTTGGGGCATGGTCTCCATGGAGCTGACTGGCAGAGACGGCAGCCATGATGTCTCGTGGGTGCCAGGGCCAGTGCTTCTAGTTAGCCAGAGCAGCCGTCAGAGTGGGAACAGCGGGGAATGGGAACATGGCCTAGAACAAGCCGGACCGAGTGACAATTTTTAAGTATTTCCCCTTTCAGAGGTAAAGAGGGGGGGTGGGGTGGGGGAAACATATTCAGAGTCTCAAATCTGTCTTCACACCATAAGATGGGGATGGTGGTGGGAAGACATGGGATCTCGGGCTATCTAATTCTGTGATACTCAAAATGTAAGAAACAAGAGTTCTCCAAATGTAGTCCTGTAGAGTAGGCGTGCCTGAACTCAACTGTTATATTGCTGATTGTTTAGGAAACAATGTTGGATGAAGAAGAAGATTTTAAACTTCCCATGTTCTTGATTCCTTTGCAAGATGTAGGGACTGATAAATACTTAGATCCTGTTACAATGCTGTAGAAAAGCAACATAAAGCTGCGAGATTTTTTTTTTAAATACTATGCTATTTTACTCAAACTACAAACTAAGAAACCGACTCTGTGTGTGTGTATGTGGTGTGTATTTGGTTAACTTTAGGTACCATTCATTTTAGTTTTTGAGACAGGGTCTCTCATTGGCCTGGAATTTACCCAGCCGGAGATTTGTCAGTCTCCTTTGCTCAAAGAGCTGAGATAACCAGAGTGTCCCATTGTACTTAGCTGGAAGTTAGGTCCTCTCTGCAAGGCAAGCACCCTACTGATGACACTAATCCCCCACCCCAGCTCCTCTTTTCCCACTTCTCTTTTAAGAAAGCGTTACCTTGGCCAAACACATGTCATCATGAACATGAGAAGCTAAGTAAGACTTGGCAGCCGCAGAGAAGAAGAGTAGTCCTTAAGGTTCCATTGCATGTGATGAAAAATTCCACCAAATCCCTGTAGCTGGGCAGCTGCTAAAAGCACGAGCCTTTTGTTTGTGTTAAGCACTAGAGAGACACCAGCATCTCTTACAATCTTCTAGACAGTCTATCATACAAGAGACTAGAGTGGTTGATTTCATTGGCCAGTGCAAAAACACGCCTCAAGAGGAGTCTTCTGGAAGGGAAAATCAGGGCCTGGACAAGCTTCCTGCAAGCAGACAAGTAGAAGCAGAGTGGAGACAAGGATTTGCTTTTCAAATGTTAATGAGTGTTCCTAATCAGATAAAGGTGGTTTTCACCAACTTCTGCACCCACTCTGATTTGAGGCTGGACTGGGCTGGTGTGCACTTGATTAAACGGAGCCAGGATCTAATCCTGGGCAGCTCTGGCAGTTTTCTCTTTTAGATCATTAGGAGGATTGTAAATGAAACAGATTTAGAAAATACAAATCTCCCATCTTCTCCAGTTCCAATTTACCCAAAGGATCCAATACTTAACTGGAAAACAAAACTATGGTGTTTATCAGAGCACATAAAAAGAGGAGGGAGAATGAAAGAGGAGGGAGGAAGAAGAGAGGGAGGAAGAGATAGATAGATAGATAGATAGATAGATAGATAGATAGATAGATAGGCTGACTGAGAGACTGAGGGAAATCTGGGCCACCTGTAGAAAGTACAACCTGAGGTATCTTCTTTAGGAGCTCTGTCTTGGAGGCCCTAAGATGCTGGATTTCAAGTCCTTGAGAAAACAAACAAACAAACAACAAAAAAGCAGGCTCAACATGAAGCAGAAGGAGGGGCCCTGTGGCCTGCAGAGCACGCCCCTCCCCCAGACCTCCCCCTACCCTAGTGTAGGAGATCTCTGGCTGTCTCCTCCACTCCTCCCCAGGTGGCCACAGGGCTGTCCTACATACATCCTCCCTACAGGAGAAAAGTCCAGGGAAGCCCCTGCTTCAGTGAGGCTGTGAGAACACAAATCTCAGACAGGATCCACAGCACATATTCTGATTCTTTATTTTCCCTGAGCATTTTTTTTTCCAGAGATATGTCTATTAAAATCTAAGTTAGGGTCTCTTAGAACTTAGAATAAAAAACAAACAAAACAAACAAAAACCAGTGCTAGGACAGAAGAAAACAATGGCTATTGAGAGAAGGAAGAAAAACCACTGCCTACTCCAGCTTCTCCAGCTCACTGTAACTTTTAAAAATTTTGAATCAAGGTTTCATATAGCCCAGGTTGGCCCCAAACTCGTTATATAGGGAAGGATAACATCGAACAACTGAACCTCCTAAATGCAAGGATTACAGGTATGTGCCACTATACCTGGTTTGGCATAGCTACTTCTGGAAGCACGTGTTGCAATTGTATCTAACTCTTAAGCTTTCACTTGTCATGTAAGGGTCCATGTTTTGCCGAAGAATGATGCCCCAAACTCAAATAGTATGCAAATACAAAGAGCGGTTTTTCATTTTACAGAAGTCCAGCATGCTGGGGTCTCCTATTACCAAGATGGAGACACCCCAGTGAGCCCACAGACTTGATTTAAAGCACATTAGGGACATGCCAGGGCAAGGTAGGTCTCTAGGAACATTCCAGGACCATTGCTGGAGTGTGCGGGGCTGGAAACTGCTGCTGATTCTCTGACCTTGTCTCAGGCCTGATGGAGGGGCAACTTCTGAGGGCAGGGCAGTTTCTGACTGGCTGCCTAAAGTCGTTTTTTTGTTGTTGTTGTTTTTTGGGTTTTTTTTTCCCCCAATAACTGACTTGCCTGGACTTGCCCAGTATTTAGAGATTTAGGCCTAATCTCCTGAACTGCCAATTTGAAGCCTGTCATGGAGTCAGCCTAACCTATCTCAGTCATAATTGAGTTGCATTGACTTTTAAAAGACCCAATCCATATTAATATTAAGGAAAACCAATTCAATCAGTAGGATACCTGAGGCAAATTTGGCTTTACCCACTATCCAGTAGATCTGCCAATAAAGTTGCTCCCAGGTTAAGGAGCATGGGTAAGGTCACAGAGTCGGGAGAGGGCAATGAGAGCCCTCCATGCACCACCTGAGGGGCAAAGAGCTTTGCATAAGTGTCTCCATGAAACAGAGAAAGACTGCTCTATTTCATGTGCTTTCATGGACTTCAGGCACAGTGTAGCGCTGAAGACTCTTTCCTCCCTCCAATTATATAAGCATTTTGTTCCATAAGACCCTGTACCTCGAACAAGGGGAAACACAGACCCCCTAACAACGATGTGCTAACGAGAGAGTGGGGTGTGGGGGTGTGCACATGAACAGACAAGCTCCCCTCCCCTGCCTCCTACAAGAAAGTAATACCAACACACCAGGCATGGAAATAGGAACAAGATATTTTCTATAGCTTACATTATACAGCTCATTTGAAAAGTACAGCAATCCAAGCCTTACAACCAGAGATATGGCTTCCTCCCCTGACCTCTCCTTTTGGACTGTAGCTTCTTTTGAGTATATGATAGTTTGCATGTACTGCTCTTGATTTATCCTTTAAAAGAAATCACTGTTGTCTTTATAGAAGACTATGACCCTTCCTAGTTTGCTTCTCTCTCTCTCTCTCTCTCTCTCTCTCTCTCTCTCTCTCTCTCTGTCTCTCCTCTCTCAATGAAGATATATTAACTGGAGGCTAGAGAAATGGCTCATCATTAAGAGCACTGACTACTCTTCCAAAGGTTCTGATTTCAATTCTCAGCAACCACATGGTGCTTCACAACTGTTTGTAATGGGATCCGATGCCCTTTTCTGATGTGTCTGAAGACAGTGACGGTGTACTCATGTGCATACAGTAAATAAATAAATCTTTTTAAAAAAAAAATAGGTAAGGGAGAGACAGGTGTGATGGCACACACTTTTAATCCCAGTATTTGGGAGGCAGAGGCAAGCAGGATCTCTTTGAGTTACAGGCCAGCCTGGTCTACAAATTGAGTTCCAGGAGAGCCAGGGCTGATACACAGAGAAACCCTATCTTAAAAAACAGAAACAAAACAAATGAACAAAAAGATATATTAATCGTTTGGGTTAAATCAACAGGCTCTAAAGACAAAACATGCTGTCATGTCCCTTTTTCTTTTCTTTTCTTTTCTTTTCTTTTTCTTTTTTCTTTTTTCTTTTTTCTTTTTTCTTTTTTCTTTTTTCTTTCTTTTTTTTTTTTTTTGTCTTCTGGTCCCTAAGGGAGCAGCTTGAAGCCCCATGTCATCCCAAGACCTAGTCTTTGAATGGAGTGGATTTTGTCTCCCTAGGGAGGTGATTTTGGTATTTGCATCCACAGCTTTGAAATGTCGAATTGTGGATCTTTCCAAACCCACAGGAAGTTTTCTGGTATCACTTCGTCACTTTTCCCTTCTTTTGTCTCTTTCTGGAATTCTTGTCTGTGAATGTTAGCCCTTTTGGATCAATTCTTTCATTTTGCTGTCCCTTCTTCACTCTTGGTCATTCCTTATTTTTTTGTTAATTTTCCTGCAAGGTGGTCCCACTCTGTTCATTTAAAAGTTCTTCTATTTTTAACGTCTCTAGGCTCTTCTTCCTTGTTCTTTGATGATCCCTGAATTAAGCATGCCGCTTTTCAATAGTAAATATGTTCTGTGCATGTGCTTGCAAAGTTTTATTCTGTTGCCAGCATCATTCCCATTTCTCCTAAATCTTTTTCCCCACTTGAATGGCCTGAGTCTTTTTCATGTTGGAGGTTTTCCTCCAGAATTGGGTACTGATGTCTAAAAGCAGCCCATGCATAGTGAGTCCTAAGATCCAAACTGTGGATTTAAGTCCTGACTGTGGATTGCTGTCAGGTGTTGTGTGCAGACTTGTCAGCTGGGAGACCAAATTGGCTGCAACTTGGTGGTGAAGCAAGCTTTTCAGGTGGGACACTGAAGTGGTCTTTTCTTTCTGTCTTTTGGTTCTCGTAGAGCAAAATCCTTGCCTTCTGCTTGTAGCATATACACTTAGGTGCAGTGACCATCCAGCCGTCAACCACAAGGACTTTCCAGTGAGAGCCACCACCTCACTCCTGTTCCCCTCTGTGTATCCTGAGGAAATGCCCAGAGCTCTTAGGGATCAGTATCTCTAAGAAAAACTTCCAACTTTATTCAAGCAGATGGCAGAGGAAGGGATTCAGACCCCTAAGCAACTGGCTAGCTTTAGGTTGGCAGCTTCTTCTAGTGTGCTGTAGCACAGGGGACCACAGAATGTCAGCCCTTCTGGGTTTTTGCTGAGGGTGGTTCACTTGGCCTTGGGAGTGTTCCACAGGCAAAGCCAGCCACCACCTCTCCACCTGCTCTGTATCTGCCTAAATAGAACAGACAATTCAAACTCTGCACAGCTCCTGCCAGTGCGTCTGATTTTACATATTTATATCCCTTTCCTGGCTGTTTGGAATCTCTATTCAGAATTTAGAACCGACAGGCTTAAGTCTTCCACGTTTAACCAAAAACCCCTTCTCACTATGTAGATTTCACATTTGCTCTGTAGAAGTCTCCTTGCCTGGAGTTCATGAAATTCTCTGAGTTTATAAAGGTAGAAGGTTCTTGACCTTAGATCTGCCAGGTATTGGATATGCGGCCTTGGGCTAACTAATTCACCCTCCTGGACCTTGTTTCCTCAAGTATTAAGTTGTTTTGGGTAAACGTGTAATAGTCTTTGTTACCGATATTTGATTGACCTAGGAAACTCACCTCTGAGTTTGTCTGAGAATCTGGGTGTGTCTGTAAATCCCAAGAAATTTAGCTAAAAAAAGAAGATTCTGAATGTAGGCATCGCCATCTCAGTGCTTTAAATCCCAAATGAGACAGTTAGAGATAGATGGATGGATGGATAGATAGATAGATAGATAGATAAATAGATGATAGATAGACAGGGCGAGACAGAGACAGACAGGGAGAGAGGGAAGGGTGGGGGGAAGGTAGAAGACCAGCATTCACCACACTGCATCACACTGTTGTTTCCTAATCACAGACAGCAGACACAATGTTATCGATGATCTTACTCCCTCTTTGTGACACAATGTTACTTGTGGTCTCACATCCTCATTGCAGATACAATGTTACCTGCAGTCTCATGGCTTCATTGCAGACACAAAGTTACCTGAGTCTTACCTCCTCATTGCAGATACAATGTTAGCTGCAGTCTCACATCCTGATTGCAGGTACAATGTTACCTGAAGTCTCAAGGCCTCATTGCAGATACAATGTTGCCCAAGGCCTCTCATCTCATTGCAGATACAATGTTACCTGAGATGTCACATCCTCATTGCAGATACAATGTTGCCTGAAATCTCACATCTTCAATTCAGACACAGTGTTACAAGTGGTCTCACACCCTCATTGCCATGCCTTTTCCACCATGATGGACTGTTCCCTCAAATCAAGAATCAAAATAAGTACTGGGCAGTGGTGGCACACACCTTTAATCCCAGTACTTGGGAGGCAGAAGCAGGTAGATTTCTGAGTTTGAGGCCAGCCTGGTCTACTGAGTAAGTTCCAGGACAGCCAGGGCTACACAGAAAAACCCTGTCTTGAAAAACAAAAACAAAAACAAAAACAAAAACAAAAACAAAACAAAACAAAACAAAAAAGAATCAAAATAAGTACCTCCTTTCCTAAGTTGTTTCTTGTCAGAGCTTCTGTCTCAGCAGGGAGAAATGTAGCTAATCTAACCATAAATCATCCTTAACACATAATTAAATTGCCTATTGTGTTAAAGATGAGACAATGTTTATGATAATAATGAGTGGGTTAGGCACTCAGCAGCTCTGATTTCAAGATGAGTTTTACAAAAGAAAAGTAGTGAATTTATATGTGGTATTGGGGTGGGGAGCAAAGGAGTCCTGCTGGGTTACTTCTAATGATAGAGAAGGAAGGAAAACTGAGACTCCTTACTTAAGGAGGAGAACTGTTTGCTTTGTGTCACCTTACCTTCATTGTAGACATCCACATAGATAATCAGACTATTAGACTTTTCATTCATGTAACAAAATACCAGATGCAAACAACTTAAAGGAACTAAGATTTGTTTTGGCTCACAGCTTCAGATGGTTCAGCTCATGGCAGTAGAGAGTGTGTAGTAAACAGAACACTGACATCATGGTGGCCAGGAAGCAAAGAAAGAAAATGTCTGTACTGGTGGCTTCCTCCTTCTTTCTCTTTTATTCAATCCCTGCTGGGAGCCTACCGGACGGTGCTGCTCATAGGTGCAGGATAGGTCCTCTTTCCTAGACTAATCCTCATTGGAAATATTCTCATGCAGAGGTATGATTCACTGATCTTCAAGGAACCTTGCAACCTAGTCAAGTTGGCCATTTAGGTTAATCATAATCAAATTACAGTTCACGAAAATATCATACTTCCAGATCTGTCTCTTTGTGTTTTGAGGCAGAATCTCTCTCTACACATCTCAGTCTGGCTTAGAACTCACTCTATAGCTCAGACTGGCCTTAAACTCGTTATCCTCCTGTCTTAGCCTCTCTATGCCCACAGGCCCTGCTCACATTTTTAAGTTAATAGACTTTTCGTTCAAGAAAGTAAGCTGCTGGCTCCTTGCCGGCAGGTCCAGGAGAGAGGAGAGCAGTCCTGGTCCCGATGGGTCTCTCTGGGACTGAGTGGGATGGTAAGTGTCAACCGCCCAAAAGAAGCACACCGAGCCAGGAGTCTTGTCGAAGCAGGAACTCAACTATATTGCATCAACCTCTCCCTTATATAAACTCAGAGCATAGGGAAGTGGATTTTTGGTGGGGTGAGATGATGTAGGGAGTGGGGAAGGGTGACACAGGGTAGGGGGTGACTGACAGGCCCAATGGTAAAGCTCTACATTAGCAATGGCAGAGTCAGGGCCAAACAGGTCTTGCTGAGTCACCCCAGTACAGAAGTGACTGGGATAGGTCTCAAAACTGGAGCCAGGTTCAGGTTTGTTCACAAGACCCAAACCTGGGCCAAAATGGGCCCAACAGTAAACCATTTTTCCTGAAGTATTTCTCATCTTTGTAAATGAAAGACAATTGCCTGCATACCCTACCTACTGCGTGTTGACCCCTCTGAGGTTTTAAAATTGATTCCATTGTTCTGTCTGTTACAGAACTGTCCCACTGGAGCTACAAGAGATCTGAACATTTCCCAATTCCCTCATTTTGATGATGATTAAGATAGGTTTAAACAGATTAAATTACTTATTGATATTATAGAACTGTATCTCAGGCATTGCATAGCTAATGATGCCTTGATATCAGAGTACCTGAGAATAGCCACTGAGACCCTCCTCAGATTGGGCTCATAGACATTCCTTCATGGAAGTGGTGTTCAGAGGTTCAAAGATCCCTCAGCAAGGATATAAAAAGGTTAACAATTGTGAAGTGAGACCTTTCTTCAGAGATCTAAATTTGGATGGACTAGTCCTTGGTCCATTGTTGGTGCCTTATCTGGAGTGAATAAGCAAATATTTGTTTATGTCTCCTAGGAAATGTTAACATAGTCAGAATCAAAACTTGACCTGGGCATATCTCTCCATGTAGAATAAATGTCCTGTGTCCAATCAGGTGACCCAGGAAAGACATCCAATAAGTTTCTGGTGTCCTCATCAGGAGCTAACCTTCCATGTTCTCTCCTCTTGAATTAGTCTGTTTTCAGTCATTATAAGGAAATAGGCAAGACTGATTTTTCCATATAGTTCTAGAAGTTTAAAGGAATGGTTTGGGTACTGGCTGGCTGGGCGCTAGTGAAGCCCTTAGGCTAAGAAAACAATTACATGTTCTTTCTATCACTGGTTTGTGTGGCATAAGGAAAACTCCCTCAAAATTACTATGGAGGCTGAGAAATAATAGTGCTAAAAGAGAGTCAGGAAGGAAGGGTGCATATGCTGGTGGAATTGAGAATGAGCAGCACGCTGTGTGTCACACAAGTCTGCGTGTGATCATGATATATGGGGATGAGTTTGGAAGGAATGGATATCAATGGAGTCTACAGATGCACAAACCATTTCGAGGGGTATTAATATACATTTCAGCATGTTGTCAAACTGCATTGGGCCCTTTGGTTAAAGTAACTGAAACCATTTTAACTGCAGTGAGTCATTTAGTGCACAAATACAGGGGCATGATGACTCTCTAGGGACAGAAAGATTAGTCAGTCATAACCAAATAGCCAGGAGGAGTTGATGTAGCTTCCTGCTGTTCGCTCTTGCTCCTTCACACTGTCATCCTAAGGGGCCTCCATCCTGCCTCTGTGTACGTGTGTCTACTCCTCTCAGCAGACTCGCTTACTTGACCACCCACATAGCCTCCATCCTGGGTCAACATGACCTTCATTTTAGCAATAAGTAGAACCTAATGTTTTTCAGTGTTAATGCCAAGCTGGTATGAGAAAGGGCCTGACTGCCAGCGTTTGAGCTATTGTCTTCCTCTGCTCTCATTGCCTATTCAGACACGGAAACTAGGGTGTTGACAGTTACACAAGCCAATTTGGCCATTTATGCTTGTCCAATGATTTTTTTTTTTTTTTTTGATAGATAATAGTGGTTTCCAACTGACATGGGAGCCCTGGCTTTCTCCAACAATCTCACTGTCAGGGTGTGAACACCAAGTTAGGTCTTCTTTTGAAGTCTGTCATACATATGACCCTGTAAATAAGCAGGCACACACACACACACAAATGTCATAGCACCTGACCGTGTGAGTTCAACGAAGTCACAGTTCACACACCTGGCATGATGTGCAGAGTTTACTGAAAGCAGGAGTGATGGCAGCCATCAGCTCAGCATGCACAGCTGGCACCTGTCAGGACCCGGAAGGAGAAAGAACCCTTGACCCTCACACCTTTCCAAAGGGGAAGCTGGTGAGCCTACTCTAGCATCAGTGCTAGGGCAGAGGCGCCTTTACAATATTTGTAGCCAGTCTACACTGTGTCCCTGTCAGTTCTCTCACTGTTGTGCTAACTAATGACTCTAATGGACACTCAAGAGGCATCTCCAGTCCTCTTAGAGTGTGTAGCTCTCACCAGTGTCCTTCAAATGCAATCACCAGACTTTAGGCGGCAGATGAAAAATAGCATGTATGCACATATATATGAGCACAGACACACAGGCACACACACACACACACACACACACACACACACACACACACACACGGTGCAGTTGTGAGTTGGTGGCCAAAGGGCTACACCAGATAAAAATAGGCTTTAGAGGGCTGTCTTGGAAGCTCCCTGCCCACACTGTAGCTGACATGTTACTAGCCAGCTATGTCAGGAAAGGAATCTGGAATATTATTTTTTTTTCCCCAGCTAACTTACTATTTGATTAATACAGGGATCCTTTTGCTAAGGAAGGAGCACAGGGTGAGTGAGCAGACACTAGCTGATTTAACTCGTCTCTCAACCTTTGCCTGAGTTTCCTTATCTACAAAACAAGGTCATCAGTGCCCGCCTGCCAGTTTCTCCAGGGTTTCATGAGTATCCAGTGAAAACTTTGAAAACGAGAAGCCTTGTTCAAATAGAAGGTATCAGTCTGTGTGTTTATATAAGAAACCTCAGGGTGGTGGAACAGTGCAAACACAACCAAACAGAAGCATTCGTTCTTCATCTGCACCAGATGCAAGTGTCATTACCCCCCCCCCCCCATCAAGTGTCCCATATGGTTCTTTCTCTCAGCTGTGAGGCTAACTGGACATATACAGAGACTGGTGGGTGGGAGATGTTATGTGGCATTATTACAGCTGATTCTGTGTCAGGCACCATGTCTCCCATAGTTGAACTCACTTAATCCTCACAGAACGACGGTGTGGGGGACACCTGACTGTGCCACTAGTTGATGAAAGAAGCAGCTAGTGAAGGTAGACAGCACAGACAAAGAGGGAGCAGGGGTGGGATTTGGCTGTTCCAGGTGCGAACTCCTGTTCAGTTTCAAAATACTGTGGGTAGTAATCACTGTGTTGCTGGATTGAATTGCATCCCTCCCTCCATACCCCCCACCAAAGGTATTTTGGAGTCCTTCTGGCTGCTGATGCTGTGACAGGAATCTTAACTGGAAAACAAGTCTTTACAAAGGAAATCACATTCAGATAAAGGGCTGAGGTGTAGCCCGGTGGTAGATCATGTATTTTACCTGCACAAGATCCTGGGCTTGATCTTTTATTTCTTACTTTTATTTTTTCAAATATTTTACTTTTACTTATTTATTTATGTATTGAGAGAGAGAGAGAGAGAGAGAGAGAGAGAGAGAGAGAGAGAGAGAAGGGAAGAGAGAGGGAAGGAGGGAAAGAGAGAAGGAGAGAGAAAGAAAGAGAGAGAGGGAGGGAGAGAATGCATGTCTACTCACACATACTGGATTGAGGTTAACATGGGGTTCCCCTAGGTTAGGGTAACTCCCACTTTATGACTCTATCCCTATAAGAAGAGGGAACTTTGGGGACTGGGGAATTATAGGACTTGGGTAGAGTGCTTACTTAACTTACACAAAGCCCTGTATGCCTGGTGGTACACACCTGTAATTCTAGCACTCAGGGAATGGAGGCCAGACAACCAGAAGTTCAAGATCAAGATATAACTAAATATCTAGCCATATCTCAAGGCCAGCTTGAGGTACAAGAGACCTTGTCTCAAACAAGAAAGGTATGTTCAGAAAGAATTGCAGAGGATAGGGCCACATGTGGGCAGACATTGACTAGAGTGCTTGACCTGCAAGCAAGGTGCCTGGAGAAATGCTGGCACCTGCATTTCTAGAGAAGGCCTGGAGTAGTTTACCTATCAGCCACCGGAAGGGTCACTGCTGCTAGATCTTGGCTTCAGATTTTGATCTCTCATTAGCTCACTGCCTCAACTGCCATGGAAAGCTAAATACTGACAAATGGGGTTGAGCCTGGTATGCTCTCTGCTTCCTCTCCCAAGTGCACAGGACGCTTGCTTCAGGAACTACAGGGGACTCCAGAAGACAGAAGGTTGTCTGGGGAGGAGTAGACCTTTTCCAGCCTTCTCTATAGGTTGGTGATTCCACCTTCAAAGAACGGTATTCGTTACTTCTGACTTTTCAAAACAAATAATAAATGGTCCCCAGATGGAAAGGCAAAATTGCCTGCTGTAAACAAAAAAATGGAAAATATTAAGATTAAAAAGTATTTATCTGCTTGTTGTTTTCTACTAGTCACAAGTCACAGTGTGAAAGAAAATTAGCGTTGTAGACCTTATTAAGCTGCCGTGAGGATCACAAATCCAGCTGTTTGGCACAACATTCTGTGGGGAGACCATGCTGGAAGGGAACACATTAAAAAGACTTATTTTTTTCAAATATTTTACTTATTTATTTATTATTTAAAGTGTGTGTGTGTGTGTGTGTGTGTGTGTGTGTGCGCACACACTAATGGAGGTCAGAGGACAGTCTGTAGGAGTCTCTCTCATTCCACCGTGTGTGTACTCAGGTCGTCAGTCTCTCATTCCAACATGTGAGTTTCAGGGGTTGTACTCAGGTCGTCAGGCTTGGTGGTGAGTGTTTGTCTTTCCCCACTCAGCCATGGTGACAACCTTTGTGTTTGGTTTGGTTTTGTTTCAATTGTTTTTATTTTATGTGTTTGGGTGTTTTGCCTGCATGCATGTTGCACACCATGCACATGTCCGGTGTCCAAGGTGTTACAGATCATTATGAGCCATGAGCCACCACATGGGTGCTAAGTGTTGGACGTGGATCCTCTGGCAGAGTACAAGTGCTTTTAATCACCGAACTATTTCTCTAGCCCTTGTTTTAGCTTTTAATACAAGATCTGATATATTACAGACTTCACTGTATAACCCAGGCTTGTCTTGAGCTCATAATCCTCCTGCCTCAGTCTTCAAAGGTGTGGGATTGCAAGCATGCACCCTCATCTTTACTACTTCTGTCTTGAAGTGTCTTTTAAGTACATAAGTGTCATTCACAGTTCCAGGAACAGCTGCTGGCTTTTCAAGCCTGAGAAATGAGCAGAGTGGACATCTACCATTGGCACAGCCTTGTACAAGTGTCACGTAATCACTCCAGGTCATAACCAATGATGTGTCTTATCTCAAGTGGAGAAAATAAATAAGACTTTTAGGCTAAGAAGAGATCTTTTCATTGTGCTGTTCAGAGGAGAAATCTGGAAACGCAGCCAAAGCATACAAGCTGACCTTTGTTTAGATGCTGGCATGAAGGAGAGTGGAAAGGGCTGTTGGGATAAAGAGATATTTGTGTTTCCAACTTGCAAGGGCTGTTGGGATGTGACACTCCTCAGTACACAGGCCCTTCTGATAAGAGTCAACACAGGCAAGAGTGTCTGGTGAAGTCTATTCTGTTCTTCCCGTACGTTGTGAAGAACCCACAGGGATGAAAGCCTACTACACAGATGGAAGCCTGAGGGCCTAGTGTGCCCAGGAAGTCACCCAGACTGCTAAGTGTCTCAACTGTTGACATTTGAGAGTTTGGCCAGCATGCAAAACACCAATTAAGTTGTGCATGTTTCCTGCTACCATCTTTTCCTCTGGCGCAGTGCCGTCTATAAAGAACATGCTAGGGCTAGACAGACAGACAGACAGACAGACAGACAAACAGATGGCTCTGTGGGTCTTTTACTCTTGCTGAGCAAGAGTGAGGATCTGAGTTCAAATCTTAAGAATACATGCAAAGCCGGCACAGTTGCATGTTTGTGATGTCAATGTTCCTGCGGTGAGATGGGAGGCAGAGACCAGAGAATGTCCAGAAATTCAAGGGCTACCTAGCTTGGCATATGCAGCCGCAAACATCAGAGGTTCTATGTCATTCAAGATCAAAGGACTGACGCCTAAAGTTGTGTTCTCACCTCCATTCAACACACACATACACACACATACATGCACACACACACACACACACACACAGAGAGAGAGAGAGAGAGAGAGAGAGAGAGAGAGAGAGAGAGAGAGAGAGTTAGTTAGTTAGTTAGTTCACACTGTGAAGTCAGGGCATCATCAGGACCAGGCTGTTGCTGAAAATGCTGGAGGAGACTGTCTCTGAGTTGGAGTAACTACTTGGTTTGTGATAGCATACTCCCAGCAATCATCTGGGGTTCTCTCTGCCTGCCAACCTGTGGCCTTGTCTTCCCCGTATGAAGGCTATCAGGTAGACTGGAGTCCAGTCTCATCCTAACAAATTACATCTTCGAAGACCCTCTTACCAAAGTTACCTTCTGTTAGAACTTCAGCATAAGCATTTTGTTGGGTCATGGCTGAATCTGTGATATACTTCTCCCTCTTATAAGGCAGGGTATAGAGGGATTGCTGTGGGGTCCAACAATGGCAGTTGTCAATTGTACACAGCAGAGCGAGGCTGGAGAAATAACTGTCGCAGCCTCTTTCTTGTACCACTCTCTGGGCATCAAACCCACCAGTAACATAGGACAAGGGAGGCAAGTGATTTCTGGGGAGGTCAATCAGCCAGCACAAGTCAGAGAAGGGAGAAGACTGAGTGGGGTGTGTGCACACAAATGGTCCTGCAGGTGAGGGATTTGGGGGGTTAGGGGGTGCTAAAGAACAGCCAAGGGGTAGACTAGTGAACATGACACAAATGACTTGGATGCTGAGGATACTGGCCACTTTTACACCCACTGGCACATTGTTTTCAGTGGTTTTTGATTGTTTGTTTTGTTTTTGTTTGTTTTTTAATATATGCAAAGTAGGAAGATTCAAATCTAGGGCCATGGGGACATTGGAAACTCTTTGCCACTGAACTACAGCCTGCTTTTCAGCATTTCTGATCACTTCTCCATTGATGTTTTTAAATCCATGGCATCTTACTTGTTTCATTATTGATCAGTGAGCGTGTTAGTTACTGTTATATTGCTGTAATAAAACACTACCACTAAGGCAACTTAAAAAGAAAGTTTAATTAGACTTATTGTTCAGAGAGTCTATAATAGCTGAACACAAGTCTCAGCTTGTGGAAGGAACAGCTGAGAGCTCAGAGGCACCCGGGGTATGGCATGAATCTTTTGAAATCTCCAAGCCCATCCCCAGAGATATACCTCCTCCACCAAGGCCACACCTCCCCATCCTTCCAAACAGGTCCACCAACTGAGGACCAAGTATTCAAACATATGAGCGGCAGGGGCCATTCTCATTCAGACCAGCTCAGTCAGCAATCTGAATGATATCTTTGATAGAACCTCACTGTATGACTCCATCAGAGCCACAATTTATATCTTTTTGGAAAATGTTATCTTTAAACAACTCCTGTGGTGCTCAGATTGGACCATAATCTTATATGCCTCTCTGTCTTTGTGCAAGCTATGGCCACCTTCCAGAATGTCTGCCGCCATCTTTCTTCCTCCCCGAAGAACTCCTTAACCATTCTTCAATGTCTAGCTAAGGAGTGCCTCCTCTGTGAGTCCTTCCCTGATTTTCTCAAGACGTTAACTGCCCCTTAGTTGAGTTAGTACTTTGCACACCCCTCTATTTTCATGCCTTGTATACCATGTCTATAGTTATTCCCGCCTGCTTATTCCAGAACATCTTACATTACTGAATACTCATTCAACACAATCACCCACGCGTGTTTGTGACAAATACCTGTGAAAAATAAGGGCGGAGTTTTTATATGGGGTCATGGTTGTGGAGGTCAATGCATTACAATAGGAGGATGTGGTGTGGTACAGAAACTCATGTGTGATGGTCAGGATGTGAGGATGGGGGGAAGGAGGGGAGGATGCCTCCTCTAGCTGGCTTCTCTTTTTGTTTTCTTGGGGTCCTAGACTACCAGATGGTACCATCCACATTCAGAGCAAGGTATTTCTGGAAACACCCTCACCAACACTGCAGAAGTGTGTGCTACAAATAACCCAGGCACTCAGACCAACCAAGCTGATAATATCAGGCGTTAGTCCTCTCCTTTGCCTTATGAACTCGGTCATGTTTGTGCTCTCTTTTTTTTTTACAAATGAAGAAACTAAGCTTAGGGAAAGCAGAAGGCTTGTTCCCCATCCTGCCCCAAATAAAACATTTAAATTTTTATTATTACTGTGTGCATGTGCGTTTGATGTGTGTGTGAGTGTGGGCTCACCATATGTGTGTACCACGGCACATATGTGAAACTCAGGGAAGGATTGTGAAGTCAGTTCTCTCTCACACCCTTACACCAGCTCTAGGAGTTGCCCTGTTGTCTCAGGCAGGCTGCTGGCAGGGTGAGCACCTTTACTTGATGACCCATCTTGCCAATCCTGCAAACTGAACTCTGAACTGCAGCGATACTTGCCTCAGCAAAGCCTTAGCACACCCTCCCCCATCCCCAGATCTCCTTAACTTCCACTTGAACAAAGCGGGAATGGGGGAGGGGGCAGTTGTTCTCATGTCCACTAGTGTATAATGTATCTTCCTACCCAGGTTAAGACAATGAAGAATGAGATGATTTTTAATATCTTAGTTTTTTTTTTTTTTTTTTTTTTGGATTCTCAGAAATTAGCACGTCTCAACCAAACTCCTCAGTTATGACTGTGCAATGCAGCCTAACTTAAAAACCAGTCTCCTGTTCATAGAGCAAGCACCGCACTTGACACATGGAGGCGTTTGGCAAATATCTGTCCATAGTTAGGTAGCACAATAACATTGGCAACTCTGGAGCTAGCTACCCTGCAAAGCAGCCAGTGGTGCCCTGGCACGGGTAACCCCTGGCTCCTCAGTGTTCAACCGGCGCCCCGCCAAAGGCTGTCCAAATAGGTCTACACCTGGAGTTCACAGGAGCCTCTGTGGTGTCTAGTTTCCTCTCTCCTGGCTAAACAGGGAGAGGAAAGCAAGTGTGTTTCCACCTGGTTAGTCTTCGGCTTCCTTAAAGTCTTTAGACATACCTGCTCCTCCTCCCACTCAGGGGTGGCAATCCATGGGCATGATGCCAAAATGAGGCCTTTGGGATGGATCTGGGCTTTGATTACGTGGGGGCGGTGTGGTTAACGAACCTTTGATGTTGATAAGCAGCTGGGGAGCTCTTCATCTCAGCACACATACCCCCAACTCCACCCCCCTGCCCTTGGAGACCCAGGATCCAGCAAGCCAGTGTAATCATTCCCCGGGGCCCAGACTCAGTGAAAGTGGAGAGCTGGCCCCATGGCAAGACCAGGCTGCTGCAGATGCTTTTCCTCCTATGCCAGAAAAGGTTCGAATGCAAAAACAAATGTATTTATCACTTCCAACGGCTCGGCAGGGCAGGGCATCCTGCTGTAGGGTGGGGTGTCGGTGTGCGCTGGGAACAGTGGCAAGCAGCCAGTGGAAACTTCGCCTTGCACCACGATTCCCACCACCCTGCAGCCATCCTGACGGCCAGCATTACACCAGGGTCAGAATCCTGCCTCCTGGCCAGCCCTGAAGACACAGCAGGCATCAGGCAAGGGCTGAGCCCTAAAACCACCAGCCAACCAACAACTAAATAGGGAGCAGGGCAACGGGACCAGATGAGCCACGCCCACTTGGTTACTAAGACTCTTTCTAGCCCGGAAGTGTGGGCCAACAGAGTCCTGGAACATGATCAGCAAGTGAGGGTATGTCTTTGAATCCTGGATGCACACACACCCTTCGGCTCCCTGATTAAGCAACAGAAGGGTTCGCTGCTCTAAGACAATTCTACCCTTGCCCAGTGGCCAGTCCGTCTCTTGGCCACTGGGCAGTCTGACATCCTGCAAATGTCAGAAGTTGATGCAGCTTATGGACGTTTTATGGCTCACAGGTTCTGGATAGTACAGTAGCCTAACGCCCCTCCCCATCCTCCCCAAGCCAGGCAGGCTTCCCAGCTACTAGAACTCTTTAAAAGGCAGATTGGAGTTTATCAGCTTCCAGCTGAACCTCCCTGGGAACCAAGGGAACACCCCCATGGATACCATTCCAGACTTTTCCCTGGTTTTGCTGTACCGAACTGTCAACCTGCTCTCCTACCTGCTCATACCTCAGCCCACCACATTTCCCCAGGCAAGCCACCCACCTGCTTTCCTACCCAAAAGACCATTCTTCACTTCTCCGCCTTCTTCTGCTTCTGCATGGCTTAAAGGTGTCTCTTGGGTGAAGGTTTCCTTGCCTTTTCCACTGTCATTGAGACAAAACTTGAGTGTTTTCCTGCCTGGGCCTTTGTAGTTCTGTGGACACACCTTTAGGCACAATAAAGCAAATTGCAGCTGACTTAACCAGCATGTGACGGTGGTACAGCCTCATCAACTGAGACCTGATTATGAAGGTTATTTGTTCCACGCCCCTTTTCGAGTCCCCTTCGCCCGTGAAAGAGACATGTGAGGCAGTATTCAGGTGGTTACTACAGCGAGGCTTTATTCTTGTATCAGCAGAAGCGGAAAGACCCAAAGCCCGGGAAAGGCACTGCTATATATACCCTAGAGTGGTGTGTTCACTTCTGATTGGCTGTTCACTCATCACCCCCTATTACGCCCTGGGATGGGCAGTGACTTTGGCGCGCTTTTGCCTTTTGCACCTGCGCAGTCAGTTGTTTACTAGTGGGAGCACAGGATGCCCGCGCCATCTTATAATGGCGAATGTTGTCACGCTCACTGTGGCTCCTAACAGTTATTAAGGACTGTGTGTGTGTGTTTTGTATGTGTGCATATGCATTCATGTGTTTATGTGCATTCATGTATATAGTCATTGTTCAGATATGTGCACATGAGTGTGGAGGCCAGAGACCGACATTGATGTCTCTTCAATTGCTTATTGCTTTTTACCTGGTACTCATAAAATAAATGAGATTAGCTAGCCAGTGAGCCCAGGGATGATCTCCCCAGTGCTGAGATTAAAAGCAAACGCTGTGCCCTGCCTTGGGATTCCTACATAAGTCTCGATGTTTTCTGGCAAGCATTTTACCACTTAGACAATCTCTACAACCCCAATGGATCGGTTTTATTCATCTATCTAGTCTTGGTCCAATCACTGACACATAATAGGTGCTCAATAAACAGGACAAAGAAGTGACTAAATGTCCTTGCTTTTTGTTATGTAAAGTAATATAATCCTTAAGCTTTCTGGGAGCAAAAGGACATTTATCTTCAGGAAACTCTTAACTCTGGACAAATTCCATCATTCCTGCACCCCTAGAGCAACTCCAAGGCTGTAATGAGAGCAATATGTAAATTAACTGCTTCCAGACAAGGGAGCTCCCAGATGCTAACCAAGTCGCTGCACGTACAGAGCAAATCCAAACCACACAGAGAAATGAAACTTCCTAAACAACTCAAGCTCCGCGTTTTACTGTTCTGGAATCTTCTTCTGAATGGAAAGGCACTCCACAGAAGAGGAAAGATTTTAATGCTTCCCTTATAGAAGTCTTTAGTCTTTTATTTCTGAATGTACTGCATCCCACAAGAAGACAAGATGGGGTAATGCTCCTCACCCGTGGCCTTAGGTCTGCTATCTCTGTAAAGTCCCCAGCTGTGTCTGCATAATGCTTTTGTGTTCTTTTGCTTTAAAATATTACCATTGGATGAATTTCATTACCCTCATTGAGATACTTGTTACCAAGCAATCTCTGAAAATATTATTTGAAGCTTCTCTAATAAATAAATGCATTCAACTCTGGAGCAAATATTTAACTTCCTCAGAGATGGAATTTATGGTTTCTGTATCCTTATGATAAAATCAAATCACAAGCCAGGTGGGGATGGCACGCTCCTTTAATCCCAGCACTCTGGAGGCAGAGGCAGGCAGTCTCTGGGAATTTGAGGACTGTCTAGTTTATAAGAGTGAGTTCCAGGACAGCCAAGGCTACACAAAGAAACCCTGTCTTGACACATAAAACAAACAAACAAAAAATTAAATGACAATAGAGAATAATAAATATTTCTGAAGAATGTTAGATCTATAAATCCCCTTTGTATACATAATCTCATTGGTGAGGAATGATCTAATTCCTCAGGACTCTTGACAAAAAAAGGCCAAAAGATTAATGTTTTTCTTTTACTCTTACCCTGCAGAACAGCCCCTCCACTATGTTGCCCACCTAGTTGGAATGGACACCAATGACCCAGTTATCTCTCTTGAAACTTTTAATTAAAATATCACTATATCATTTTCCACCTTTCCTCCCTCTAATCCCTCCATTCCCACTCTCCTTCTTGCTCTCAAATTGATGGCCTCTATCATTGGTTATTGTTACAGATAAATAGATAGATAGGTAGATAGATAAATAGATGGATGGATGGATAGATAGATAGATAATTAGTTAAGGTTTTCTAGAGTCACATAATTTATGGGATGTCTGTACATATTAAGGGAATTTACAGTCTGTAGTCTAACTAAACCTACAATGGGCAGCTGTGAATGGGAAGTCCAATAATCTAGTAATTGCTCAGTCCACAAAGCTAGTTGCTTCAGCTGGACTTTTGTATAAGCTGGAATCCTGAAGAAGTAGGTTCCAATAGATATGTTGGCACATACATACAAGCAGGTGAAGAACAGTGAGCCTTCCTTTTTCCAATGTAGGTCTCCAGAAGATGTGGCCCAGATTAAAGGTGTGCACCACCACACCTGGTTTTGGAACTTGCTTTGTTCTAGGATAGCTTTGAACGTAGAGATGTGCTTGTCTCAGTCTCCTGGGATTAAAGACCTGTACTACCTTGCCTGGGCCTAAGGTTTTCATGGCCCTGAGGCTTCAAGATCTCTATGTCAAGATCCAGGTCAGAAGCCTGTGTCTTGCAGCTTCAATATCTGGATCATAGGCATGCCCTCCATTTCTGGATTGTAATTCATTCCAGATGTAGACAAGTTGGCAACCAGGAATAGCCATCACAGATAGCGTGGTAGTTTAAATAGGAATGGCTCCCATAGGCTCATATAGTTAAATGAATGGTCATTCGGGAGTGGCACTGCTTGAAAGGAGTTAGAAGGCATGGCCTTGTTGGAGTATGTGTGGCTCTGTTGGCAGAACTGAGTCAACTGAATCATGACAGGCTTTGAAGTTTCAGAATCCAAGCCAGCCCCCTTGGTTCTTTCTTTTTCTCATGCCTGCAGATCTGAATGTAGAACTCTCAGCTCTTTCTTCAGCACCATGCCTACCTGCATGCTGCCACGCTTCCCACCATGATGATAATGGACTAAACCTCTAAAACTGTAAGCCAGCCCCAATTAAATGCTTTTCTTTATTAGAGTTGCTGTGGTCCTGGTGTCTCTTCACAGCAATAGAACATTGACTAAGACACACAGACAGACAGACAGACAGACAGACAGACAGACAGTAGGTAGATAGTTGTACAAATATATAAATACAACCCGCTAAAGTCTGCTTTTGTTGTTTGTATGTACATAATTTTAGTATTGGACAACCAATTAAGGGGTTCATTCCTGGGAGAGTCTAAAATTCTCCCCTTCTCTGCAGTCATTAGTTGCCTGAAGTTTTTGTCTAGGGGCGGGTCCTGTGAGAGTCTGCTCCTTCTGTGATAGCACGACTGCTGACATGTTGCCATTCAGTTCTTGTTCAGTGAGCCATTTCTAGGAGAGACAGGTTTACAGCTCTTACAATCTTTCTGTAACCTCTTCCCTGACCCTTAGGTGCAAGAGTTGCATTGGAGTTATATCAGTTAGTGATGGACTCCCTCCGATCTGTTCGTCTCTGCATCGGGTGTAACTGTAGTGTGCCCTTCCCTCAGCCATGAGCAAGCCTTCGAGATCTTGCTTACCACAACAGACCAAGTGATAGGATCTAGATGGAGTTACCCACCTTAGAAGCAGAATTGCCCCTGGGCTTGCTTGCCTTGAGATTAAGTGACCTAGAACGGATTATGGATTATCCCACCCTTCTCCGGTTGAAACCAGGAGGGGTTGTAGGTTGGGCCTTCCCCTTTAATTTGAAAGCTGAACATTAAAGCTTTGAGCCTTGATCAGAGAACTTTGTCTTGGCTTCATCTCTTCTCGACCTCCGTCCCCTTTCATTCCCAGCCCCCCTTTCAGGTGAACCTAGTTGATTCGTGGCCGCAGGCGGCTACACTGTAGCTTTTTGTAATAGACTCCATTTGCTATATAAAAAAAAGGGGGGAGCTTCTTTCATGGAGGGTAAGAAGCATTCTTATCTGTGGGTGTCATGACTTGAATGCTAACAGCTCCCCAAAGCTCATACATTTGAGTATTTGGTCCCCAGTTAGTGTGTCCAGTTGGGAAGGATTAGGAGGTGGGCCTTGTGTCATTGGGGCTAGACTTGTTGGTTTCAAAAGACTCATGTCGTTGTCATTGTGCCTCTCAGCTTCTTGCTGGTGGTTCCCAGATGTGAGCTCTCTCGGGCTGTTGCTGCCACCATACCTTTGGCTCACCTTCATGGACTCTGACCCCCTGGAACTGGAAGCCTAATTAAACCCTTTCTTTTATAATACGCCTTGCTCACGGTGTTTTTACCACAATAGAAAAGAAACAGTTGGTATAAGGATAAGTTTTATAATGCAGTTAGGAATTATGCTGGTCTAGTAAAGCAGTAATAGTAGATGTTCTTCTAACATTCATTACCTTATAGTCCCGGGTAGTTAGCTACGTTTCTAGTACCAGACATGATTTTCTTCCTGTTAAGTGGCCCTTAAGTCCAACTAGACATCTGTTGGTTACCATCAAGATATGAATGACACTATTTTACCTATATGAACATTTAGCCATGATGGTCAGAGTTTTGGTTCATAAGTGTCACAGTTGGATAAGACTATTGATTCTAATACCAGAGGGACAAACAATACGACCGTTGGTTTGGTAATGTTTCAAGGAATCATATATTATTTTATATTTACCTAAAATTATATATAATACATATAAGTGTGAGTATGTGTGTGTGTGTGTGTATACAAAGTTATTCTACTTGGACTGAAGTGTTCCCCACAGGATCCATAGACTACCTAACAAAAACACAGGTGCCAGGCATGAAAAACCTCCATTTGTATTGTTGGTCAGGGTAGCCCAAGTGACTCCTCAAACAATACAGGCTATCACTGTTGCCACTGGTTCCCTCTCAGAGGTTGAGGCAAGTTCCTATTGCTGACACAAAACACAAGCCTGCTAGATCTTACCTAACTCCCAGGGGTCCAGTTTCCACAGTACCAGAAAGTACTTTGCAAGCTTCCAAGGAAGAGAAGCGATCCACATCCCTCTAACACCTTAGCACTTTTCTTGGAAAAGGTGGTCCCTAGTGGAATAAAGTAAGGTCCCCCATACCCTACCCAAGTCCTGTCAGAGAACCCTGATATTAAGGTCGCAGTCCCCCATGTCTGGATGGCTCTCTGAGCTCGGAACAAACTGGAGGACTCCTTTTCTCAGTGGGACCTCCCTTTCTCTGCCTGACTTTGTCTGGAGAGTGTCCCTGAACGCAGGTGTCTGACCTTATCTGGAGAATGACCTTGTGCAGAGCTGTTTAACTCTGCACACAAGTCCTGTGCTGGCTTCCTGCCCAAGTGATAACCAGGTACTGTATTATGACCAATTAGCCCTTTCTACATGTATCTCTAAAAGCCTTTATACACTTTATTCCTGGAACAATAAAGTAGCCTTGTCTCACCGCAGCGGTCTCTGGAAGTTCATCTGTCAGTACTCACTGTCAGAACCCTGCTCCATGCTTCTGTTCCCTTTGTCCTCAAGGCCCTGGGCAGATGGAGAAGGGAGACCTACAACCTCCTCCACACCAAACTACCTACAGCTCTCCCAAATGTGAGACCCCCTGGCATCCCCTGTGTCTCTTGCCGTCTCATCTGTACCCAACATCTACTCATCATCTTCCAGGTAGCACCTCCTTTCCAGAACCTTCCCCCTCCAAGGCTGACTTGTAGCCTTATAAACTGCTTGGGGCCTACTTTCTCCTTTCTTCAGCCCAATACCCATCTCTTAGCAAAGAGACTGGGGAACTCCAGCCACATCACTCTGTTTCAAAATTTCTAGAATTTTTAATGTTAAAAGGTATCTTAGTTAGGGTTTTACTGCTCTGAACAGACACTATGACCAAGGTAACTCTTATACGGACAACATTTAATTGGGGCTGGCTTATAGGTTCAGAGGTTTAGTCTAGTATTATCAAGGTGGGAGCATGGTAGCATTCAGGCAGGCACGGTACAGGAGAAGCTGAGAGTTCTATATCTTCACCTGAAGGCTACCAGCAGAATACTGACTTCCCTGCAGCTAGGATAAGAGTCTTAAAGCCCACACTCACCGTGACACACCTACTCCAACAAGGCCACACTTCCAAATAGTGCCCTTCTCTGGTCCAAGCATTTTTTTTTAATAAAGTATTTTATTTTTTTATTTTATATATATATGATGAGTACACTGTAGCTGTCTTCAGACACACCAGAAGAGGGCACCAGATCTCATTACAGATGGTTGTGAGCCACCATGTGGTTGCTGGGAATTGAACTCAGGACCTCTGGAAGAACAAGCAGTGCTCTTAGCCACTGAGCCATCTCTCCAGACCCCCAAGCATTTTCAAACCATGACAGAAGGTATTAGTTTCGAAGAGGAAGCCAAGCAGTAGAATAAGAAAAAGCAACGACAGCATCCCCCAAATCCAGGGAGCATCTTCAGGAAAAGCCACAGGACCCTTGAGCACTGCACAATGGTTCCCTCCAGAAGGCAAGTGGACTAAATACATGTGCCCCAGGTGGGGCTGGGTTTATCCAGGATAATGTGCACTCTGTAGACGGAGGTACCTCTACCACACAAGACTGCCCTAGTGCATCAGCCCAGGGGGGTTATGTCTTTCTGGTACCCTATGGGCCAGCATGAGGCTTAACTCCAATCTCAATGGCACAATATCTTTGCAGAGCCTAGCAGAGATTATAGCCACAGCATGCCACTGCTCTTATAGGTGAAACCCAGTGGTGGGGTTGATGGTTCAACAGTCAACAACCATCTGGGTCTTTCCAGAATGCTAACTGTACTCTCAGTAGTGGCTGGACCAGCCTCCATCAGAGTTTTCCTGGGAGAGTCTAACTAACTTTGCTGAGTATAAGCTATAACCACTCTGTATCTCTCTTCTGGAAAGACTATTTCTGTAATGCCCCAGATAGAGGGCAGACAGCTCTCTGGGCTGAAAGGCTTACCCAAGGGGCAGGTGGTCAGGTGCAGGGATAGATGATCAGGTAATAGATGATGGTTCTCACACACTTGCCTCCTGTTCCCTGACTCTTCAAGTTTTGAGTGGATGGACTCTTCTAACAGGCTTTGTGTCACGGCAGACAAAGAGCTAGGGAAGGGCTCATTAGATCAGCTCCAAATCTCAGACACATCTTAGGGCAGTGAAAGACAACCCCCTTGGCTGCTGGCAGTGAGGTAATGCAATCTGGGTTTGGCTGGAAACTGGAGATGTGCTGTAACCTGGCTAATTGTTACTGAGCAGAGAGGCAATGAATAGATAGGGATTTGCAGCTGCAAGGGGAAAGAGACCCAGTGAAAAGCTTGAATCTGAGCCTGCCTCCATTCACGCATGGGACAGCTATGAGGTGCCTGTTCCCATCAAGTGACAAGCACTGACTGTAGACACTGGTTCCTCCAAGTGCCACTCACAGAATTTGTTTAGAGTTGTAATTATGGACCACAGTAAAAATGACATCAAATGTGGCAAGTAGCAAGAAAGAGACAGAAGCAAAGGACTATGGGTGTACCAAGAAAGGAAGACCCAGGGGATGATGGGAAGTTCCCAGAGTCTGGGTTTGGCACAGAGCAGAGAATGTGTGGAGAAGGCTAAAGGGACATAACAACCCTGCTTGAAGGCATCATGTGGAAGGAAAGTGGCCAGAGATAGACAGGGAAGGTGGCCTAAGGCCAAAAAGGGACCTTTGAATGATGCAATAAACGACACAATAAAGCTTCTCTTCCAGGAAGCAGAGTTTCCTAAGGATAAACTGAAATCAAATCTCAAGGTTTAAAAAAAAAAACAAAAACAAAACAAACAAACAAACAAACAAACAAAAAAACCCAACAGCCGGGCTGTGGTGGTGCACACCTTTAATCCCAGCACTTGGGAGGCAGAGGCAGGTGGATTTCTGAGTTCGAGGCCAGCCTGGTCTACAAAGTGAGTTCCAGGACAGCCAGGGCTACACAGAGAAACCCTGTCTCGAAAAACCAAAAACAAACAAACAAACAAAAAACAAAAAACAAAAACAAAAAAAAAACAAAACAAACAATTCAAGGTTTTTTTTATTTAAAATATGAATTAATCTAGGCAGTGGTGGTGCATGCCTTTAATCACAGCACTTGGGAAGCAGAGGCAGGTGGATCTCTGTGAGTTCGAGGCCTTTGTGAGTGCCAGAACAGCCAGGAGTACACAGAGAAACGCTGTCTCAGAAAAACAAAACCATAAAATAAACAAACAAAACTTCTGTATTAAAACAGTATCTGGAAAGAAGGTTCAGGCAGTAAAAGTGCCTGCTCCTGAGCTAAAGATCCCAGGACACACACCGTAGAAAGAGGGAACTAATTTTTACAAGTTGTCTTATGATCTACACACACACACACATACACACACACACACACACACACACCATACCCACATACATACATATGTACATACATAAATAAAAGTAACAATTTTTTTTATTTAAAAAGAAAAACAGTGCACCTTATGGATTTGGTAATAAATGTGAAACTGTCCAAGTGCAGCCTAGAGGGGTGAGTTTCTTCCCAGAAACAACTTTTCTTTCTAGTTTTACAGACTACCTACCAGGAGTATCACAGACACAAATACATATGTACACACACAGAACTTCAACCTACTACTGTGTGGGTGCACACTACATACCACCACTGTGGTGGTTTGAATATGCTTGGTCTAGGGAGTGGCACTATTGGGAGGTGTGGCCTTGTTGGAGGAAGTGTGTCACTGTAGGCGGGCTTTGAGGGTTCCTAGTGCTTAAGCTCCGCCCAGTGCAGAAAAGTCAGACTCTTCCTGGCTGCCTTTAGATCAAGATGTAGAACTCTCAGCTTCTTCTTCAGCACCATGCCTGCCTAGATGCTAGCATGCTTCCTGCCATGATGATAATAGACAGAACCTCTGAAACTGTAAACCAGTCCCAATTAAATGTCCCTTATAAAAGTTGCCTTGGTCATGGTGTCTCTTCACGGCAAGACAATCAAGGAGACTCAAGAGGTTAATACATTGCATGTTGGCTTGCTAAATTGCTCTCTGGATGGGTGTATACTTCAAAGAAAGGCATCTATCTATTTCTATTTGTTTTTCAAGAGTGTGTTATTGCTAACCAAGACCACTTATATGTGTCATGCTTAGATAGGCATGAGTGTGGGACCATTCTCACAGTTTTTTATTTATATATCAGAGAATGTATTCTATAGTTGTAGCCGCCTGCAGCCCGGGTCAACTGGGTTCACCTGAAAGCGGGGCTGGGAATAAAAGACAGAAATGGAAGGGTGAGAAAAGATGTAGCCAAGACAAGTATTTTGATCAAGGCTTGAAGTTTAATGTTCAGCTTTCAGTAAAAAGGGGAAGCCCCACCACCGAACCCCTTCTTGCTTCAGCTGGTGTGGGTGAGGGGAACCCATCCTTAATCACAGCCAGAGGTGTCTCAAGGCAAGCTCAACAGACAGTCTATTTTACTAAGTTCCTGTAGCATGCTGCAAGTACAGCCAAGGTGGGTAACACCACCTGGGTCCTATTGTTTGGTCTACTGTTGTAAACAAGCTCTTTCAGGCCTGTTCAAGGCTGGGGGAAGGGCACATATAGTAATCATATGGCACCTTCAATCTGCAAGGCACCACAGATACCATTTCACAAGGGCACATGGGTAACTACATGATTTTCTTTTATGGTTACTTGGCGTCCTTGTCCTTCAGCAACTAAGATCCTTATGAATATATGAAGAAAACAGCTTGCTTCCAATTGGCTGAAACCCAAACCTATTGTGATGGCTACTTTGGGTTGTCATCTTGATTGCATCTGGAATCCACTAACACCTAAGCTGCTGGGTGATCCTGTGAAGGGTTTTCTTGATCAGATTGTTTGAGGCAGGAAGAACCAATGTAAATGAGGATAGCCCCTTCTGGCAGCAGCCTAGATAAAAGGACGTGGAAGAAGGAAACTGTTGCAGGATATTTAACCATACTGTGAATCCAGAGGTGGTGCTATTTACTGGGAAAAACAAAACAAACAAACAAAAAAAACAAACAAAAAACAAAAACAAAAAAACGTTTCTAGTTGTGGTGTGGCTCAGCTCTAGCACACACCTTTAATCTGAGAACTTTCTGTTTATTGTATTGTAAGCCAGCCCCAATTAAATGTTGTCCCTTGTAAGAGTTGCCTTGGTCACGGTGTCCCTTCACAGCAGTGGAAACCAAAACAGGATTAAATAAAGTCAGCCATAAGTTAAGAGACAGAGGAAACAATCAGTTGACATGGAGTGAACACAGGAAAAAAACAAAAACAAAAAAAACAAAACCATACAGTAAGAGGAAGTTAGGAGGATGGAGAGACGCTCAGGAAGTAGAAAGGAGAGTCACTCAGTTTGAAGGGTTTTTGAGACCGCATAGAGAGAGAACTTTCTTTTTCTTTTTGGATTTCATCCCAGCATCTGGTTTCTGACTCTTGATTGGTAAAATCAAATGTTTGAGATGTTTTTAAAAAAACAACAGAAAACTTTGCTTTTTGCCTGCTTGCACTCACTGGCAAGTTCATCTATCCTGTTACTGTGGCATACCTTCACTGATGTTGAAACTAACTGTTTTAGGAATCCACAAGAGACTGAAGATCAGCAGCTCTCTGGGAATCTCTCAGGCCTACAGTGTTGCAGGATATTTGATCACACTGTGAACCCCCAAGAGTGTGTTGCTTACTGGAAAAACCCTGTTTCTAGTTGTGGTGTAGCTCAGCCTTAGCATACACCTTTAATCTCTAGCTGGAGAACAGACATGACTTAGTACACACCTTTAGTCCTGTACAATGAAAGTAAAGTTAGTTTATATAAGGAAGCACCCATGTTTGAAAGTGATGTCTAATTGAGTGGCAGACAAAGTGATGAGTCAGAGAAAGATTTGACAGAATAGGAAACGCCCAACTCCCATGAGAAGAAAGAGGAAAGGGAAGATACTCAAAGGACATTGCAGAGAGAGAAGAGGCAGTTTTACAGAGACAGGTTGAATCAAGAACAAGCACAAGCTAGACACAGGTGAAGACAGAACAAGCCAGAGAATGAGAATGAGCCAGAAGATTAGAACAAATTGCTAGTGTTAATTTGAGGCCAAGCAGAGCAAAAGTTAGAAGCTGAGGGAGAAGCCATATTGAGTCAGTCAGCTTGGAGAGGAGTTTGAGCCAGAACAGCTGAGTTGAATCAGCCAGCCAGATCACAAAGAACAACAAAGGGGTGAGATTATTCAGCAATAAGTCTCAGAGACTGAAAACATTCTAGGCCTAGAGTGTATGGAGGCTTCTAGGACTAGGTCTAGGTTAGTAGACAGAGGCAGTAGGCCTCAAAGACAACAATTACATCAGGTAAATAAAAGTTACATTTACACTACAGAGCCACATTGGTACTGCTGAGACATCAGCCTCATGGCTCAACCACTGCTAGGTTCTCAGCATCTCCAGTGTAAGGCAGCCATTGCTGCCATGGTCACATTTTGTAAACCAACTTAATCCTCTTTGAATATGTATTCACTCTATCAGTTCTTTTCCCTTTGGGAACCCTAGTACACCAACCTAAACCAAAAGGAAGCTCATCAAGCCATGGCATACTTCCCAGTCTGACACCAACAGGCCCTATCCTCAAGGGCCCTTATCCATGGCTTAGCTTCCAGGCGCAGGTGTCTAGAAGCTTCAAGCTCTGTTCATAAAAATAGCCATTTCTAATCTCCTGTTCATTTTGATTCTTTTTGATAAGACAAGATTTCATCATACATAAAAGAGTTCCTATGGACAGAGAAAAATTATGGACCAAACTCCACCAATAAGGGGTCCACTCCTGGAAAAAGAGTGGGTTCAGTATCAGTCAATCACTAGTGGGTAAAAGCAAGAGTAGTAAGACTCCTATGTAATTGGATCGTACTTACCAACGTCCTTTGGCCATGTCTAGTATCTTTCTTTATAAACAATTCCCTTGTGGATAGCATCACACACATTTGCATATGCAAGATTATCTGTATAATCTTACTCCTGCAAGCAGAACACTGAGTCAAAGCACAGCACAGCGTACTTGCAACCTTGACTGACAATTATACATTATCCTTGGAAGAGTCTGCACCCTTCACACCACAGCATCTTCCAGAGGATGCTTGTTTCCATCCATCTTGCCTGTATGGTGTTGACTAGCTCAGATCTGTATGACCAGGGTTTAGTTTGGCATTACAAAGCCTGTTGTACCTGAGTAGCACTAAGGAGAGTAAGAGTAAAGGAAAGAAAGGAGCTATGAACTGAGGAAGACATGCTAAGGACCTGCAGGCAGCTGCTGTGTATTTGCTGGGCTGAAGCAGAGTCAAGGTACGGGTATTCCCAAAGCAAAGTGAAGGGCCCAGCTATGTTCTTGAAAAATGGCACTGAGGACTCCATTTAAGAAAAAGAAGAAGAAAGGAAGGAAGGAAGCAAGCAAGCAAGGAAGGAAAGAAGGAAGGAAGGAAGGAAGGAAGGAAGGAAGGAAGGAAGGAAGAAAGGAAGAAAGGAAGAAAGGAAGAAAGAAAGAAAGAAAGAAAGAAAGAAAGAAAGAAAGAAAGATAGACTGAGCCAGGCATAGTAGCACACACATTTAACTCCAGCACCTTCAAGGCAAAAGTGAAGGATCGAAATGAGTTTGAGGCCAGATGGTGTACATAGTGAGTTCTAGGTCACTTGAGGCTATACAATGAGAGCCCCATCTTAAAGAGGGGGTGGGGAGAGAAAAGGTGTCTGCTATAAAGACTCTGCATTTAGAATAGAAAATGAGCATGTGAAATATCAAAAGCCTTAACCCAGACCTTACACAGCAAAATTAAGTTAAACACGCTCATGTCTCAAAAAAAGCAAACCTAGAAGTGGAATCCTGTGTTATCACAATACACAAAAAAGGAATACAAGAGAGGATGAAAAGAACAGGTGTAGCTAACCCAGCTGTGGTGGTACACACCTGTAATCCCAACTCTTGGAGGTAGAGGCCGAAAAAGCAGAAGTTCAGGGTTATCGTCAGCTACACAGTGAAGTCCAAGCTAACCTGGAATGCATAGAGCTTGCCTCAGAAACAAATGAACAAACAAACACATAAAAGTAAATTAATAGATTTAATTTATACCCTGAGGACTTCTATGAGGTTACTGAAAATCTTGCTTCTCCAGGCTCTCCCTATGGGCAGTTTTCTGTTTGCAACATTATTGGCTCTGGTATCAAGCTTTGACTTGTAGACTACAGGCAGCATAGGCTGAAAAAGCCAAGATCAATCTCTGACACATTGTCCCGGTTGAAAACAATGTCCTTGCCTGTCCAGCAAGTGTGAGGCCTTAGGTTCCAAGAACCCTAGCGACTCAGAAACTTTTAAAATATTTTGGTTTTTTTTTTTTTTTTTTTTTTTTTTTTTTTTTTTTTTAAATTTTCTGGGTATAAATGCTTTACCTGCACATATGTGTGTCAACACATGCATGCCAGGTACCCTCAGAGTTCAGAAGAGGGCATCTGATCCCTGACAACTGGGGTTGTGGATGGTTGAGCTACCAGGTGGGTACTTGGAACCTAACCCTGGTCCTCTTGAGAGCATCATGTACACTTAACTGCTGAGCCATGTCTCCACGTCCTCTGAAAATATATCCCTGGTTACTTATAAATACTTTTGATTATAGGTGGGACTGTATGTAATATAGCATTTTTATTATTGCTACTGAGCCCCCTGCCCGATGCCGCCAGCATCACTGGCCTTGATCTGGATGCCCTGAAACAGTTTCTCTGTGACAGCAAGGACGGGGACAAAGAAGCATTTCGTCTTCCTAATCCTTGGACACGGTGACAGCCCACCTAGTCCTGCTTTTCTCGTTATCTGCACTAACCTCTTTGAGTTCCTTCTTTCCTATGAAGTTTTTGGAGGAGGAAAAAAAAAAAAAAAGAAACCCAATATTTTTGAAATAGCTCTAAAGAGGTGAGGAAGGGGTGAAGCCAAACACATTCTAGAAAGTTATACAATATGCTGATGACAAAGGGGTTCTATAAACAAGCTGTCGGTGGCAGGGACCTGCCCAGGGCAGAATAGTCAAAGTCATTGTGGTGCTGAGGTAAAGGGAGGAGAGGTTGCTTGACCATTGCAAAGCAGCTTGAAGAAGCTGTGCTCTTGGAGTTCTGCAGTCCTCTTGAGTCCAACTCAGCCAGTCCCGGCTGCTCTGTGCTCTCTGCTTAGCTCAGCCTTCCCAACAAAGGGCCTAAGCAGAGGCCTTGCTTCTGAAGTGTGTGTGATACTTTTTTCCTGAAGGCCTGTGGAGGGCCTTAGTATATCTCTCAGTTTCCCTTATCTTCAGAGCGCCTTCGCTGAAGGACTCTCAGCCACCTGTATCACCCTCAAGAAACTCCGGTCTTTCTGGAGTTAGACTTCTGAGAAAATTTCCTAGAAAGGATACAATGATGCAGTCCATCTCGGTTTGATAGTCTTCCTGTCTCCATCTTGGTTTGATAGCCTATTTCTCTCCATACATCTTGGATTGATAGCCTGCCTCTCTCCAGCACCGGCCCCTTGCTGTATACTGAGGAGAAATGGACGACCTGTGGCAGTAGAGAGGCTGGAGCCGCTACTGACATCATCACTGAGATGGCAATGGTCAAGGGACGAATGAGAACCTCCAGTGACTGTTGCTCCAGGAGGCTTCTCAGAGGAGGCAGGTCCTCTTCTCACCTCTGGGGGTGACAGGACAGAAGCATGACCATCATGGCACAGAGTATGGCAGCAGGCAGGCAGGCATGGTGCTGAGTCAGATGAGAGTGATGTCTTGATCTATAAGAAAGAGAAAGACAGAGATGGAAAGAGAGAGTCAGAGACAGAGAGATAGAGACTCAGAATGGTGCCTTTTGAAACCTCAAAGGCCACCCCTAGTGACATACATCCTTCAACAAGGCCACACCTCTTAATCCTTCCCAAACACTTCCACCAACTGGGAAACAAGTATTCAAATATTTTAATCTATGGGACAGACCATTCTCATTCAAACCACCACACTGTTGCTTGCAAATATTGTAACTTTTCAACACATCATTATTTCTTAAATAGGGACAAGGTAGAACAAAGTGGGTGAAGGGACAGACAGATCTTATAACAAACAAAGTAATCTCTCTGGGAAGTCACCTGAGGAGTCTTGTATGGTTTAGTTGTAAAGTGATCCCTAAGAAGGCTCATGAGTTAAAGGGTCAGTCCCTTGTCCAGGGTACTATTTGGAGGTGATTAAATGCTGAGGATGGTAAGCTCATCAAGAGATTATGTCCACAAGGCTCCGGCTGGCTGAAGCCTTTAGTCCCAGGTCCACTGCACAACGATTGGTTTGCAGCCTCCACCTGTGATGGAGATAAATCGTTCAGGGCAGAGTTCAGCACTCCCTCATAGACCTGGTCACACGGCTGAGCGGGCAATCAGGCAGTGGGGCTTAACTGGAGGTGCTAGATCACTGGAGGGGCAACATGGTTAGTATATTGTCTCCCTAGCTTTTTCATTCATTCATTCATTCATTCATTCATTCATTCAATCTCTCTCTGTATGTGTGTGTGTATGTGTGTCTGTATCCCTTTCTCCCTCCCTTTTTCCTTCCTTCCCTGACTCCTGTCTATGAGATGAGTAGCTTTGCTCTGCCACATCCTTCTATCCTGGTGTCTGTGCCTTGCTGTAGATCTGAAATCAATAGCACCAGCTAGTCAGGGGCTGCAGCCTCAGAAACCAAGAGTCCAAACAAACTCCTACTGTCTTAGGTTGGTTATCCCAGATATTTGGTCACCCATGTGAAAGACAGCTCAGGGCCTGTAACAAATGAATAGCCCTACCCTAAGGGTCCTCATCCACCCCACCACAGGACACGGCCTCTTGGGGAGGCGAAATGTGGGGAGTATGACTGTGCCTATCTCACATCACCACAGGGGCAGGTACTGGGCTTTAGGGAGGCACTGAAACACTGCTGCGGGGAGTAAGAAGCACAGTCTGAGATGTGGGAAACTTAGAGCTGGTTTGGGGGTCCCTGAGCCTGCAATGAGGCTGGGGTCATGGGGTTCTCTGACTCATTGGACATCCAGAAACTGCTGGGAGTCACAGAAAAGCCGAGAACTGAGTTGGCGGTCTGAGAGCTGGGGACAGCATCTAGCCCAGGACCAGGGGAAAGGGGAGCTCTGGCTTGTCCCAGCAGTGATTGTTCTTAGGTTGGCGAAGGCAGGCTGGAGGCATAGAGAGGCCTTCCACCGGAGAATTAAGCTGAGGCCTACAGAGGTAGGCAAAGGCCTTTTCCTTGGCTCCCCAAAGTGGGTCTTGATGAAAAGACAGTCCATGGTTCTGAACTGTTTATTGACTGTTCATGGTGGAAAATGAATGCATACCTAACTGTACCCACTTCTCAGGGCAGACCTGAGATTAAATACCTTTTGCAGGGAGGGATGCCTGTCAATCAGGGAAGTTTATTGGCTAAGCCCTCAGGGTCTTCAGGTACCTCATTAGCAGGGAGAACTTTTTTCTAGGCCTACCTGACCACAGGTCATGTTTCCTTATGTGGGGACTGTGGCATGAGTTCCAGGCCAGGAATTTGGCAGGGAGCGGTAAGTTGCCTAAGTCTCAAGTGTGTGCCCACTGAGTCTCTGGGTCTTAACCTGTTCTACCTTACCAAGCTTTCTGGCATGGTTTTACTGTCCTACACCCCACCCCACCTCACTCACCCCCACCCTATCCCATGGAGAGGTACCAGGTCACCTAGGATGGAGTAGCCATGAAGACAGTGCCCCCAAGGGCCCATGTTATGTTGCTGGCCCAGGCAGGGCAGGGGCTGGATTGCATTCCAGTCCTCCTTGGCTGAAGGCAGGAGCTTGTGTGTAGGCAGCCTCGTGGGTCCAGTGGCCTAGCCCACGTGTTTTCCCTTTCCTCACAAAGCTGCTTCCTTGGCAGCTCCAATGAGGAAACCCCTGAGTAAACAAAGAGCATGATGTTGGTCCTGAGGTCTCTCTGAGCTGCACCCCAGGGACACAGCCCCGGGTCAGGCCTACATCCGGTCCTAATCCAGTCTTCAGTCAACCACCGTGTTGTCTCCCTGATGTATTTCTTCTGACTACATTTGCTCAGTCCTTGAAGGAAAAGCCGATGTCCTCAAACAGCAGAGCAGAGGAACTCTGAAGCAGATGTCCACCAAAGGCCAGAGCCCTCTGCCCTCCCTGACAGAGAGGCCCTCCGCAGCCATGGAACAATGGCTGCAGTCACTTAGAGCACCCCCCCAGACTTCCAGGTTGGCTCCTTTTCAGCATCTGTGCTATTCAGAAGCCTCATCTTGTGTGATGGGTGTGGAGGAAACAAGAAGTAGCAGGCAGGAGACCCCCTAGACAGAAATGCTATTACCCTCTTTTTATAGATAGGGAAGTGAAGGTTTGGAGGTCACATAGCTCAGAACTGGTGTTTAACCATTACCTTCTGTCCACATCAGGCTATTTAGGGTGCGTAGGGCTGGACCACAGACTAGGTCTACCAGCTGGAAAGCAAAGGCCCTCTAACTACTGCCAAGTTCAAGGACTTGTTTAAGAAATACCCAGCTTCTCTTTAGGAGGAGATCAAAGAAATTAGGTTTGGGAAATACCAAAACACCACATTCTTTGACACTATTATTGCTGCCATTTTAGGTCCACATCCCTAAGACTCAGCAGGCAGTCTCTCCCACTTATAAGTTCAGTTGTAGGCCGTTTATCCAATCTCTCCCACACCTCAAGTTTCTCATCTGTGAAATGGGAAGAATATGAGCCTCTCTATCGCAGGACGGTTAGGGTTAACTCTTGAGTTATCATGCAAACCTCTATATGGTGCCAAGCATTGTGTATCATGGATGATATCAGTATCTGCATCCTTAGCCGGGTCTGCTACCTCCCCCATCTCTCTCACTCTTTGTTTCATAACCCATCAGTGACCCCTTTATTACAGAGCGCATTGCTTTGCCTCAGAGATGGGCAGGAAAAGGAATCTCACCTGCCAGTGTGAAGAGACTGGCCTGGATACATTTTTGACGTTCTCTCTTGGGCAGCCATGTCTATAGATACCAAGGATGATCACACACTTGGCAGAGTGGCCCTACTGGGTGAGCACTGCCACTGCTGGGGGATGGGCAGGGCACTTCCTTCCACGTCAGCCAGCAGTCTTCTGCTCAGACAAAGCCAGTGCTGACCCGACTGTCACAGGTCCTCCAGCAGCCCACAAACCCTCCCCACCGGTTCTATAAATAATAACTGGACCGCTTTAGTTCACCTTGACATGCTCGGTGCCCCGGGGGGCGGGGGGGCATTATTTTATTCTAGTGTGTTTGATGATTTCCTTCCTTCCACCCAGGCCTGGACTCCCTCTTGTCATCATGGATTTGCTTCTGGTTGTGACTGGAAAGCTACTCCATACTTAGGCCATTGTTTAAACATCAAGGAGATGGCGTGGCCAGTGGAATTATGGGTTACAGTCTTTCTTATGGAGATGAATAAGGGAGCCTGGGTGTTAGACCAAGGCTCTCCTCTCTAAGGACAAATGCTCTAGCTCTGGCTCCTGCAGGTAAATGTGGCTGTTTCGATGTGTGTCTCCTGCCCTGGGCAGGCTCTGCAGCCGCTGCCATGAACTCACTGAAGGGAACTAAGACTAGCTATTCCATCTCAGGCTCTTGTGTTCTCAGTTCATTTCCCCCAGGCAGCCCTTCAGGCTCTGAAGGGCTGTGCAGAGTGAGCCCTTGTCCCTCTATGTCTCTGGTACTGTGGGTCCCAGGAAGGAACTATAGGAAGAGACTGGGTTTGGGGGGAAAGAGCTAGCCTTAGCAAACCCAAGTTGGCATCTGAGGCTAAGAAGACTACAGAGGAAAAGGCTGCTTTAGAAAACTGAACAGTATCCAAAGGAAACCCCACAACCACGAGGCACTTGCTGAAGTCTATGAGGCTGCTGAGGCCGGTGAGGCAGAGGAAGGAAATACCAGGAGGCAGTAGCTGATAAAAGTTTGCCCTGTGGAAGAGTCCCTCATGTGTAAAATGGAAACAGTGAACACTCCTAAAATAACAGACATGGTCTACAGCTTGAAACATTTAGCCAGCAAAGGTATGAGGTAAATTAACAATAGAAACGCATCGGTGTCTCTCTCATTATAATATACGCTTACTGCAAAGTGTTTCAAACCTGCAGAAAAGTACAATGAAGAAAATCAAACTTGCTAACCGTCTGTCCACCCACTTGACATGTTGGTCACCACCTCATCACCCCTTTGACTTCTCTACCAGTCACCTGGGGCTGTTTGGTTTGCTTTTAGAAACAGTCTCACAATGTAGCCCAGGCTAGCACTGACTTGCAAGTTTTCCTGCTTCAACTTCCCAAGTGCTAGGATTATGAGTGTGCCCTCTACCAAAATGTCTGGCTTTTCTTAAGACTTAAAAGTCAACATCATAAGATATTGTCAATTATAATCACATATGTAACTTGTTTATCTCACAAACATTTATTGGTGACCTGCTCTGGGTTGTAGATACAATAATGAACAAATCACAGAAATTCTCTGACCTTCCTCACAGGGCTGCACTCCTCAGTGGGAGCTAGACAATAAATGTCACGTGACACGCAATAGTAACTGCTCTAGACAAACATAGGCTGAATAAGAGGAGCAGAAGTGTGGGGAGGCCATGGGTGGGATGCAGAGACCATTCTTCTGCTGTGGTACAGCCAAAATGGTTTGGCTGGCTTGGTCAACTGAAGTCTGAAGGAAGGGAAGGCGCACCCACAGTGTGTCTAGGAACAGTCTGTTGCAGCCAGATGGACTGACACCGAGGCTGTCTCAGTACTGAGGCTGAGAACAGGGCCGGGAGAGCACTCAGGACTCCATGGTGGCTAGAGAGGAGGAGGGTAAGTGGGAGGGGTCAGAGTTGAGATGAAGGGGACTCTTTGCTCAGGGACAGACTGTGGCCACACTACCGCCTGCCTTGTTTCACTTACTGTCAAGTGCATCATCCTCGGGCTACAGCTCAGAGATGAAACGTGTCCCCTCCAAGGCGCATGCGTGAAACCTGTGGGCGGATGAGAAGCTGTGAAGCCTTTAAGAGAGAAGAGTTAGGCCATCAGGGTGTGACCTAAAAGAGAGCACTGGGGCTCCGGCCCATTCCTGTTTCTCACTTTGCTTCCCAGCTGCCACGGGTATGAAGGCCGCCTCCGCCATGCACTCCCACCATGATGTGTTGCCCCTACCCCGGGCCCAAAGGAAACAGACCAACAGATCGTAGATGGAAAGATTGTGAACCCCAATAAGGTCTTTCTCCTTATGACTTCAAAATGTAATGTGCTAAGCATCACTATTTGTTCATCCCTGTAATCCTAGTCCAGAGCATGGGAGGAGGCTGAGGCAGATGGGTTGGGAATTGCAGGCCAGCCTGGACTACGTGGTGACAAATGGTGATGTAGGCTAATAATCTCAGCTACTGGAAAGGATGTGGCAACAGGATTAAAATTTCGAGGTCAGCCTGGGCTATAGATTGATTCCAGAGCTAGCCTAGGAAACTCAGTGAGATCCTGTCTTTAAAAGTAAGTAAAGGGGCGTGAGTATAGCTTAGTGTTAAAGTGCTCACCCCAGGCTCCATCCCTAGTACTTGGGAGGAAAATGCTTTGTGTTCTTGCTACTCTAAAAGCCCGGACTGCTATAACAAAATATGTCACAATACAATGGAGAAAATAAAGTTCCTTTCTCACACAACAGTCACAAGTGAGTGTGTCAGTCAGGGCAGCTCTGTCTCTAAGTCAAACTAAGAGACCCAAGTACCCTCCGGGCTGAAGCTCCACAGTCCTTTGGGGCATGCATATTGTCTACATCACACAGTGACATGGTCTATGTGCCCATGAGGCCATGTAGCCAGCAGTGAACAGGGAGAAAGGCTATGGACATGACACCCTCAGTCTTCAGCTTAGGTCTAGGGATGAACACTCTGCCCACATCCCACTGGAAAGCTCAGCCATCCCGCCACTTACCAGCAAGAGGAAGGAGAAGGCATCCACCCATCTTCCAGGAAGGAGAGGCCAAGTTTGGTGGGAAATTCCAAGGCCAACCATGGTGGGTTCATCAGGAAGTGTGGACAACAGAGACCAACAGTTTAAAAGGGGACATATCAGGTGTGGTGGTGCACGGCTGCAATCCCAGCACTTGGGTATCTGAGGAAGAAGGATTACAAGTTCAAGACCTACATAGAAAGACCCTGCTTCAAATAGCCAAATGGCTAGTCATATAGCTTGGTGCCAGAGTATCTGGCTAGCATATGCAAGAGTCTCGGTTCAATCCCTCATGCTGGGGGCTTGGGGGGAGGAGGGATGTCTAGTCACCACACAAGTTCTAGTGTCTTTTTTCTGCCCTTCCTGTCTGTTGCTGTGAAGGTACAAGACAGCCATTTTTTGATCAGCCATGTGGTCTCTTCTTAGAAAGAAGGCGGAAGACTCACAACGACCAAAGCAAGCTAACCAGAGCACACACTCACCTTTACATCTGAAGGCAGCACTTTGATGCTACACTTCCGTCATGGCAGCTGAGGCTTTGTGCACCAGCCTGACCCTGTTCTGAAGAAAATGCTTTCTATTTATGTCATCAGAGCCAGCTGTCTACACCAAGCCTGTGTAGACAGTCACATCTGCCCTCCATTACATAAAGCCAGCATGTGGCACGAATGGCGGGTTGCTTGTGAATATCTAGTCTCCTTTTTTAGCTTCTTTTTCCCCAAATAGAAAAAGCTCTTGTTTCATAGCTCAGGCAGACCTGGAATATATGTTTTCTTATTCTTTATTTTTTAAGTTATATTATGTGAATGGGTGTTCTGCCTGCCTACATGCATGTCTGTGTACTTCGTCATGGTCCTCCTGTCTTTATCTCCTGAGTTCTGGCACTACAGGCATGCACCACCCAACCCAGGTAGCTTCCTTTTTGAGAATAATGTGATGGTTTGCATGGCCACTCTCTATAAATGGCATGCATTTCTCATCATCTCTTCCAGCTATGTGTCTAGCCTCTGGCTAAGGAGTGTGAGCTTATGTCCTTAAACAGAAAAGGCATGTCCTTCCCTTCAGCCTCCCCCCATTTTTCCACCTAGAACATAATAAAGAGCAACTGGAAAGGGAAGCCTAGGTCTCTGATATACCTAAGAGCTGGGTCACACCAGGCTTGAACTTCACATGAAAACAAAATAGCTTTTTGGTTTGTTGAACCAACCTCTCCAACAGCAGCTGAGCTCAGATCTGACTCTTTCAGGTCTCACAGATTCCTTCTGGTCTCCAGCCAGGTCAGTGTCAGGTGGCTCTTTGGCAACTTGTTTTAACTGCTCTGGCTACAGCTGGGTCTCAGCAGCCACTGCAGGCTGGCAGAAGAATTCACTCTTCATTCCTTTCCAACATGTGTTTGACACACATGCTGTGTGCCTGGCAGCGGGCGCAGACCTTTGGAGCCTAACAAGTAAAGCTTTTCTTTATCTCTCTCTCTCTCTCTCTCTCTCTCTCTCTCTCTCTCTCTCTCTCTCTCTCTCTCTCTCTCTGTGTGTGTGTGTGTGTGTTAGCTGGGCATGGTGGCTCATGGCTTTCTCAAGGCAGATGTTGGTAAATCTGTGAGTTAAAGGTCAGCCTGGTCTACAGAGCAAGTTCCAGGGCAGGCAGGGATACACAGAAACACCCTGTCTCACAAAGCAAGAAGAGGAAGAAGAGGAGCAGGAGCAGCAGCAGCAGCAGCAGCAGCAGCAGCAGCAGCAGCAGCAGCAGCAGCAGCAGCATCTGGGTCAAATTGAAAAGGTTTTAAATTTGAAAATCAGTAACATTGGCACAGGTTGACAATCTCAGCCCTTAGAAAGATGAAGAAGGAGAATCCTAAGTTCCAGGCCAACCTGAGTCATATAGCAAGACCTATCTCAAATAAATAATAAAATAAAATAAACAAACCCAGAGATCTGTAGCCCTCAGAGTAAGCCATAGATACACAAGAAAGGAAATCAACTAAGCTTAGAAGCTCTCTGGAAAGAGCTTCTAAGAGCTTCCCTCCCCCCCACCCCCCAGCTTCTGCTAACCACCTTTCCTGAGTGGCTCTCTAAAGTCTGGAGAGCCTATTATAGACAGTGTGGAGTTTCAGTGCCAGGATCTAACATTTTGGAGATGGTTAAAGTAAGCATGATTTAACCAACTTTTAAGCTTTCCACCCACGAGTCATGAGCCTGTGGCTGCCGTCTTCTGCTCATCATCACTACCCTTTCATGGGAACAGGGGATGGTTGGAAGATCTAGCCTGCCCTGGTCCAGCTTTGCTCCCAGCCTCTCACCCAGGTGTGCTGAAGCACACTCTTCCTGGCAACACCTGGCGTACCTGGTGCTTTCCAGCTTCTGTGCTTTTGTTCAAACTCTTTTTGGACTCCAGAAACCTTTTTAGACCCTACCCACATGGCATCTCAAATATCATCAGGACCATTTTAGTCCTTGAGCAGGACCTCTCTCTCTCTCTCTCTCTCTCTCTCTCTCTCTCTCTCTCTCTCTCTCTCTCGGCACAGTGGCACAACAGAGGAGCCATGGGCAGAGATGACTTGAAGAGGACCCTGGGTTTCTATTATATAAAATTGAGATCCTAATGGTAACTCTTTGCTTTGGCCTTAGAGAAGAATATCACAAATACTATGTCTTCATGAAACCTCTGGTTCACTAACCAGCTAATGACCTTAGTGAGAACTCCGATCTTTTCTGGGCTGTATACCCTACTACAGTAACCACATTCTACTTTAAGAACAAGGGGCGGGTTTTAGTAGATTCCATAGTCTCTGTCTAAATCATAAAGACTGATCAACATTAAAAATGTCATTCAACAAAGACAACAAAAAATTATGAGCATCAGGCAAAAAAACCAATATGTTGGCCATATATATAGCTATAATTATAACTATCACCACACACACACACACACACACACACACACACACACACAAATAGATCTCAACTCTAAAAGATTCTTTCTCAAAATCACATCCCACATAAAGAGCTCCATAGCCTTTCTAGAGCTATGTGCCCAACTGTGGGACCAGGGGAGGGAAAGAACTGGAGATGACAGTCCTAGATTGGCAGCCCCTCCCCAGTGTGATGACTATGGGAAGCCAGCTTCCAATGGAAGGGGGAGAGAGGGCTGGCAGAGGTGTCTGTAGATATCAGGCTCATGTGTTTGTTCTGGAGCTTCAGTTGGAAGCCAGGCACAGGTGATCTCATCTTACACCCCTACAAAGGGCAAAGTTCCTCTCCTTCTAGTCCTTAAACTCATGGCTAGCAGGAGTGTCCTATGACATTTCTGTCCCAAGAGACCCAGAGGAAGCTATGTCCCTCTGCTTGGTAAGCAGATACCAGACCTGGGTGGAGGTCTTGGAGCTCCAGTCGCAGCCATCACTCAGGATGGAGGTCAGCTGCAGTGCTGTCCTCCCTGATAACTGGAGGTTTCCAACAACTGCTGTTGGATGTCAAGGGAGAAGTCTCCAGGATGACCAATCACACCCCCCTTCACGAAGCCACTGAGATAACAGCATTATAACATAGTTTTCCCAGCTGCAGCTCAGTGGCTGCCATCTGAGCAGCCCAGTCAAGAAAAGTCAATTGACTGCCCAGCAAGGTAGAGAGAAGTCACCCTCTGCCTTTGCCTTGATTTTACCAGAACTATCATCCCATAGCCTTAGTAGCCAGGCCTGTTCCTCTGCCTCTTCCTCCACACTCCCTCTTCTTAGCGCACCTGGAGGTCCAGATGTGTTCTGGGATTATCTCGTCAGCCCATCCCTGCTCAGCTAACTCCAACTCTTCCTCTGTATCCTAGGGGGCAACTTTTTCTTCTTTGCTCCTGATTTTTGAAATAGTAATGAATACTTTCCTTGTCATCTCAGAAACATGTGCTGTTGTCAAAGGAGACAAATGCATCAGGCAGGGTTAATAATCTTTACCTAAAAGATGCTTCACATGTGTGAAAGAATTAGCTTTAATTTCATCTCTGGGGTACTCAGTGAGGATTAATTAGTTAATCTTGGGAAAGAAGTATAGTGGTGGGAGGACTTATCAAAATGCTGGGGAGGTAGTGGGAGCAGCTTTGAGATTATTGACTTCAAAATGCTCTGCTGAAGGAGTTGGGAAGAGTGTAAGAGCCAGAGGGGCTGGAGGAGTCCAAGAAAACAAGACGCTGTAAATACAGAACTGACACATTCACACAGCCTGTAACAGCGTGCACGGGGCCTGCATGGGTCTAAGCCAGGTGGGTTCCCAGCACTGAGAGGGGACGCGGACACAGGCCCCACCCCTAACCCAGAAGCTATCTCCAAGTGATGAATGTTCACAAGGGAAAAAGTAGCTCTCTCCAGCAGAATCTCACTGGGTATACAAACCACTCTTAAGGGCAGGCCCCATGCCCAGCAGTAGATGACTGTGGGAAGCCATGGCGAGGCCTTACTCTTGGCAAACACTCACCCTTGGTTCTCCTATCTACTATTCTTCTTTCTGCTTACCTTCCATGATTCACTTGTCAGTTCTCAGAACTTCAAACAAGGTCTCATAGCAACCCACCTTAGTAACCCTTCCTCCTGATCTCTAGATTTAGCCAACATCCTGCTAGATAGATGTTTTTAGAACCCCTGGTAATGGCAAGGCTTTGTGAGAACAACAGGTATAACTTAGTTAGACCCCACAGCTGCAGCTAGCTTCCTCCACCTGCAAAGCCCTCTTTCCTTTCCTGCCCCTCCCCATATCCTGTTTTCAGAGAATATAACCTGTGTGAACAATAAAATCTTTGCCAGCTTGATCAGACGTCTTGACTTGCTGTGCCTCCTTATTTTCTCCCGCATCTCAGTCCTCTCCACAGGGTCTAAGGGTCCCACTTGATTGTCCAGCTGGACTGGACAGATGACCAACACAAATCAAACTCAACGGCATTTTTTGGGTGTTCTTTGTCCCACAGTGCTCTGTCAGGGTGTTGTTGTTGTTGTTTACTTTGCAGGTCTTTTGCACGTATATTATGACTTTGAGCGTTGTGTTTTTATGGGACTTCTGTGTGGGTGAACATGTGTGGTTCTCATGCTTTTTCTTTGGCTCCTTTTCTTCTGTTTGCTTTGTGCTATTCCAGTTTGTTTTTATTTTATCTTATTATTATTTTTTATATGCCTGTTTGTTTTCTAATGAGAAGAAAGACTGTAAATTTGGGTGGGGGAGGAAAAAGGAAAGGATCTGGGAGGAGTTGGGAAAAGACAAACTGTAATCAGAACATATATATTAAAATAAAAAAAAATAGAGGGCAAAAGTGCTCTTCTATGCATAGCAGCAAAGATGGCCGTCTTTGTCTCTCTACTGTCTTGCAGACCAGGCTGTCAGTCAGGGGCTAGAGAGCAGAGGGAGATCAACCAGCAAGAAACACTCAGGGACCAATTCTGTTCTTGCTGTTAATCCTGACTGGGCCCCATAGGAACAGAGCTGCCTCAAGATGGTAGGCAAGTAGCCACCGATGATGGGACCTGCAGCAGAGAGTTCTTCACTCTTTTTTTTTTTTTTTTTTTTTTTTTCTTCGAGACAGGGTTTCTATGTGTAGCCCTGGCTGTCCTGGAACTCACTCTGTAGACCAGGCTGGCCTTGAACTCAGAAATCCTGCCTGCCTCTGCCTCCCAAGTGCTGGGATTAAAGGCGTGCGCCACCATTGCCCGGTGAGTTCTTCACTCTTGTTCTTCATGTCCTCTACTGTAAAATAAAAAGTGAGCCACGTGTTCAGGTGTTGTGGGCCTTTTCTGTGTGACATCACACAGAGACACTGCTTCCTCTCATGCAGTCCCTCCATCATAGAATAGCAGAAAGGACAGTGCATTTTCCAACCCTGCAGAGCTGGAAAGGTTGGGTGTGTATCCAGGTTGTCAGATCCTATGGCTACTGTGGCCTGAAGCCAACTGGAGTTTAAAAACCTCTTGGAGAGTCTCTGTGGCGGGGCAAAGGACAGAGGTTTTGTTTTGTTTTTTAATTTTAAGTGCATTGGTGTCTTGCCTGCATGTATGTCTGTGTGAGAGTAGTGGAGCCCCTGGGACTGGAATGACAGACAAGAGTGACCTGCTACGTGGGTGCTGGGAATCGAATCCAGGTCTTCTGGAAGAGCAGCCAGTGTTATTAACTACTGAGCAGCCTCTCCAACCTGGGAGTACCTAAATATAAACTGGGAGTATCTTTTAAATGCCAAATGAAATTCTTTGTTGTGTTCCACAGTGTAAGGCTGGGATCACAGAGATAAATATCAGCGGTTATTCTTCCAGGTGTCTGAGCTATAGAGGATCCTACAATAAAGAGATTGTGAATGCAGCCCCCAGCCCTCAGCTTTTACTATCTAAAGTGAGTCATGAGTTGGCTTTTAAACCTAGACTGTATCCTCAGACTGAAATCATTGTTTAGCCAATGGTGCTTTGGGGAGTCTCTTAGCAAAACTAGCCAATTACGGGAACCCAAAATGTCAAGCATGTTTGGCTTACAACTTGGAGACTTAAGTGCAACTGATTTGGCTCATTTCTCCAGGGAATCCTTAAAAGGAAGCTAAGTATGAGAATTCTTATCTTTTTTTGCCTGGTCCCTTTTTCTAGTCTGTCAATCAGCGGACTGACTGACGAATAGTTGACATCTGCATGAGGCACCAGAGAAGCAGGGAGCACAAGCAAGACTGCTGCAAACTAATTATTCACTTCAGGATCTGGTTGTCACTTGCACTCTTTCCCTAGATTCCTCCTCCTTCCTCCTTCTCCTTCTCCTCCTCCTCCTCCTCCTGCTCTTCCTCTTCCTTCTTCTTTTTCTCCTCCCCCTCCTTCTCCTCCTGCTCGTCCTCCTCCTTCTTCTTTTTCTCCTTCTCCCCTTCTTCCTCCTGCTTCTTTTTCTCATCTTCCTCCTAACTTCTCTTCCTTCTCCTCCTCTTCTTCCTCCTCTTCTTCCTCTACTTTTCCTCTTCCCCTTCTTCCTTCTCCTTTTCGTTTCCTCTTCTTCCCCCTCCTCCTCTTCTTCCTCTTCCTTATCTTCTTTTTGAGTCAGAAGTCTCACTATGTAGCTCTGCCTCTCTTGAAACTCATGTAGACCAGGCTAGCCCTGAACTCACAGAGATCTACCTGCCTCTGCCTTCCAAGTGCTGGGATTTGGTTTCTTCTAAAGCAAGCAGCGTAAGTCATTAGTAGACACAGGGGTTAATTGCTTGGATTCACATTTGCCAATGGGAAAGCCTACAGCTCCAGAGTCCTCTATCAGGGCAGTAGTGTGTCTGAGGACCTTGTAATGCTTCAGACTCTGATTCTCAAGACCCTTCTAGTAACTTCCAGTAACTGCCAAGGCTGCTTGTCTTTTGACATGCTTTGTGTGTCAAGCTTTTACATCTCATTTGTATAGTTGGCAGGTGATGCACAAACCAATCTGTCCAGGATTCAAAACAATGGTGTCTTTGTAATATAACTGTGAAGACATGGTTATGGGTAGACTCCAGTTTACAGAAGACCTGATATAAAGTAAAACTTAATGTCTCCTTAAACACAAAGACCCCGACAAGAAAGGAGCCTGTGTATTCTGTAATTTGTGCTGTGGCTTGAATGTCCCTCCAAAACTCGCTGGTATTCCAACACCACTGCAACAGTAATTTTTTTTTCAATTTGCTGCACCTGAGTGTTTGCCTGATCATATGTATGTGCACCATGTGCATGCTTGGTCCCTACAGAGGTCAGAAGAGGCCATCAGGCTCCACGGAACTGGAGTTACAGACAGTTGTGAACCAGCGTGAGGGTGCTGGGAATTAAATCTAGGTCCTCTGGAAGAGTAGCCAGCACTCTTAACCAATGATCCATCTCTCCAGCCCCACTACTGTAGTAATACTAAGAAGGGATTAGGTGTTAGATGTGATCGTCCCAGCTCGGAAGGCAGAGGCAGGCAGATCTTTGAGTTCAAGGCCAGTCTGATCTACAGATCAAGTTCTAGAGCAGCCAGGGCTACACAGAGAAACCCTCCCTGTCTTAGAGGGGAAAAAAAGGACTAGGTTAAGTATGGTGGTGCATTTGTTCCTACCACTGGGCCTTCTGGGGGAGCAGAGGCAGGTGAATCTCTGAATTTTGGGCCCGTTAGAGCTACTTAGAGAGACCTTATCTCAATAGTAATCATCATCATCATAGTTATATCATAATATATTGTGTACTAATTAATATTAGTATTATAAACAAATTTTACAAAGATGTGATTAAATCACAAAGACTCTGCCCTCATGAATGAATAAAGGTCATTACCCAAGAATAGGTTTCTGGGAAAGCTGAGAGATTTGTCCTGTTTCCTCTCGTTGTTTCACACAGCTTTGTCTCTCCATCTTAAGATGCAGCCACAGGCCCTGACAGATGCCAGCCTGGTGCACTTGGCTTCCCAGCCTCCAGAACAGAGACATAAATTTATTTTCATTAGAAATTACTCAGTGGTATTCTGTTACAGTAACACTGAATGGAGCTAGAGGGACAAGAATGGAGGCACTCGAGGGAGGCGGTGGGAACACCCTGGGGGGATTCAAGGAACACGGAGAAGGTGCCGGCCAAAAGTGTCTCAGATGAGAGAAGAGCTGGAGGCCCAGCCAAGCCTCCATGCACAGAGCTTCCCCGCCCACAAGGCAACCTTGCATTTTGGAGATGACTGAAAATGAAGCCTCAGAGTGATCCTTTCTAGATACAGGAGAAGTAAACACAGCCATGGAGACTCCAAGAAGCTTATGACATGGAGAAAGGACAGCAAGGAAACTCCGAGGAGGGCCTAAGAACACAGCCCACTTGTGCTCAGGTTGCAGTTGGACAGAGTGCAAATCTCCCCTCTGTCACCACACGGTCAACTGTGTGTCCTGTTCACTCACTGGTCAAGAGCAATATGGAAGAACTGTTGGCATCTACCCCAGTGTCCACTCCTGGCTTCTCACTACAAGGCGCAGATACTGAATGCTGTTACAGTGCTGACCAGGAAACAATATCTCAGCCTCCTGGTAGGTGAACCAATAACATCTGCACTCCATATTTATTATTATTCTTTAATTTTTCTTTGGTTTTCTTTGTTGTTGTTGTTTGTTTATTTGTTTTTTTTGAGACAGGGTCTCATTTTGCAGCTCTGGGTGTCCTGGAACTCACTATGTAGATCAGGCTGGCCTTGAACTCACAGAGATCTACCTACCTCTGCCTGGTATGCTGGGGTTAAAAATCATGAGCCACTACGCCCAGAAGACAACCTATGACAGTTGGTTCTTTTTTTCCATCATCTGGGTTCTGGGGATAGAACTCACTTAGGGAGTCAGACTTGGCAGCAAGCACCTTCATTCACTGAGCTGGCCCAAGAAGCACAAATCTGGGATTCAGACTGAGATTTATCATTGAATTTCCCTAATAGTTATTTATTTCAAATTATGTGGGCGTATGTGTATGTCTGTCTGTGCCTGTGCCTGTGCCTGTGCCTGTGCCTGTGCCTGTGCCTGTGTCTGTGAGAGCAGGTGCCAATGGAAGCCAGAGGCATCTGCTCTCCTGGAGCTGGGATTACAGACTGCTGTGAGCTGACTGATGTAGGTGCTGGAAATTGAACTTGAGTCCTCTGAAAAAGCAATACGCACTCCTAACCAATGAGCTATCCCTCTAGTGTTCCTCCCCACCCCCAGTAGTTCTTATGTGACATTAGGCAAGTTACCTTTAGCACCTCAGTTGCTCATCCATCTCACGGAGGTTATAAACATAGTAGTCATACCCCGTAGAAGTGATGAAATTCTGAGGGTGGGGGTGTGAAGGCCTAGTACCATCCCTGAAGCCTCTTTCTTGCTGCCTGTCAAGGTCAGCAACCACCGCCATCACTGCCTGTCACAGCTCCCAAAGGTCAGTGGGCTTGGGCAAAGCTAGTGGCTACCTCATAGGCTTGCTGTAAGCATGCCATGCGCCTGCCTAATGATGAAGCCTTCGCAAGTGTCAACCTCTCTCTCTGTAGCCAGTGGCAAACCTTCCTCAGTGAAAAACAAACATGGTTACGAGTGTGCTGCCGTGATTTAGAGGACGTTTTGTGTATGTCCTTCAATGCTTCTTGTATCACACTTGGGTCCCTGTGTTGAGATATGAAGAGGGAGCGGGGACTTTGGGAGAAGCTTAGAAGCAATGGAACACTCACTTATCATGTGTGAGGCCCTGGGTGTGATCCCAAGCAAAATGAACAGAGACAGAGAGAGACAGACAGAGAGAGAGAGAGAAAGAGAGAGAGAGAGAGAGAGAGAGAGAGAGAGAGAGAGAGAGAGAGAGAGAACAAAACTAACACCCCGAGGATAGTGACAATCTGACTGGTATTTAGAGATCAGGTTTCTGGGTCATGAGTAGAGACTAGTTAAAGGGCTGGAGCCAGAGCTTCCACTGTTGAATCCTGGAGGCTTTACAGGGGGAGAGAAAGGAGCAAGAAGATAGTTACATATTCTCTCTCGTTCTCTCCCCCTCCCTTGCCCCATCTCTTACTATACAATGCCCTTGGTACCACCTTGGTATTCTTTAACAAGCGGGTCATCCCCCATGGAGGCCCTCGACCTTGCTCTTCCAGAATCACGAGCCCAAACAAACCCCTTATTGTTAAAACTCATTCTGTCTGTGGTACTGTGCCATTGGCAGCCAAGGACTCATTAATACACTCGCGTTCGGGGATCTATTTTAATTCACGTTGTTATTAAATAGAACCCTCCACCCGCCCCCGTGACTTTTGCAGAATGAATGACAAATCAGCCTTGTGTGCATGAGTTTTGGAAAGATGCTGGCTTTGCCAGGCCTTGCAGGCAGCATGCCCTGAGCGCAGGATGTGTACCATGGGAACACTTTCAACCCAGCGGCCGTCTGCCAGGAGCGGCAACTCCACACATGAGAGCAGACAAGAAGCACTGTCTCCCCAAACCAGGATTCAAAAATGATGATCCTGTCTCATCCCAGGCCTATGTTGGCCAGACTCCCCTACCATTAAAAGTGCTCCATTCCAGCTGCTTCAGAGAAAGGAGTGGTGGTTTATTTTGCAGCTCGCTGTGCCAGCACAGCATGGAGCAAGCATTCGAATTCTGGGTTTCCTCTTTGCACAAAAGACTCTGGGCAAAACAAAGCCGGGATGAGCGGGGTCACGGGCTTCTGGGCCCTAGTGGTCACTTACTTTCAACAAAGAGAAACCAGAGCTGGCTGGCCACCGTTCTGTGGGTCTGGGGGAAGTACGTTGCCATGGTGATGGTTCAGCACCAGCCCCAGAAGCCAGTGTGGGAGACCCCAGGTGCAAGGTGCACTTCCTGAGGCGGAGGAGAGGGAAACTCAAAGAGAATTCGCACCGGTTCGTAGGATTTCCATGTTTTGTCTGAAAGAGATATTTCTAGCTCGTCTTATGTTGGAAAATTGTGTTCACAACTCTGAACTCTGAACACAGTCGACTTACCACATCCTGAATGTCAGAGATCATTTAAAATCAGAGGAGAGGGAAGGAAGAGCAGTTGAGACTCACGCTGCTGCCCAATCAGAATCTGATAGAAAGCATTCGATAATGGTCTATTTTTAGACACATATGGAATACTCATTAGGAGAGGCCAGGTATCGGCCCAGCTCTATGGCAGATTGTAGGAGACACCAGTGTAGAGAAATCATTTGATTTCTTGGTACTTCAGATTAGAACCATGAGTAAGAGCCATAGAATTTTATGTTGAGAGGAAAAGCAGGAAGCGTGAGTTCATACATTAATTTGCAATGCTGAATATTCAAATCGTATTTTATTTTAATTTTTAATATTTTAGTTTTCTGAGATAGGACCTCTCTAACAGACAGCCCGGGCTGTCCTGGAACTCACTAAACACACCACGCCGGACTCAAAGTTACAGAGATTCACCCACCTCTGCCTCCAGAATGCTGGGACTAAATAAAGGTGTGTGCCAACACAGTGGGCCTCAAACTTATTTTAAAAGCAGATCACATTCAAGGACAATGGACCAATGCATTTATTTCTATTTAATTCTCTACAAAAAGCCACTGGGATTTCTGAACCAACACTCTATTTAAGTGGAAATGTAGGTTTTGCCAAGAGAAAGCTCATATTAGGTAGCTAAGCCCAAACTCATATCTGTGCTCTGCAAGCCATGTGCCCACTTTCCCCCGCAAAGAAACAACAGAAGCTATTAATTAGCAAGGTTGGAAAGTTCTAGCATAGAATAATGGGCAACCCAGCAAAAACAATTCCTCAGGTACTAGAGGCTGTGGAGAAAAGAGAGAGAGGGTCAGAGAGCTTCATTAAGGCGCACACTCATTCCCCCTTGAATAGATTCAGCTCCTGAAGGGTTTCTGGGTTTGTTAAAACAACAGCATACAATTTCAGGAGCTAAATGCACACTTTGGTTTGCACCATATGATGGTTACTGTTGACTGTCAACTTGATAGGCTCTAGAGTCACCAAGGAGATAAACCTCTGGGTGTCCCTGTGAGTTTCTAGGCTGGGCTAAATAAAGCCCCATCCTAAATGTGGGTGGCACCATCCACAGGTCCTGGGCTGAATAAAAAGGAGAAGGACAGCTGAACACCTGCTTCCTGACTGCAGCTAATCCATTTCAGCAAGCCAGGCAGTCGGTGCATAGCTCTGTCTACTCTGCTGAATTCGCTCGTACCACTCTGAAAAGCAGTCAATACTATCTCCATCTTACAGAAGCACAAACACAATCATAGAGGATAAACTGTATCCAAGGTCACTTTACCCAGGAGAGAACGCAACCTGCAAGGTTTTGTGGTCACCAAACAGTAAAGCCACGGCCTAAATTCAGGTCTCAACTTGGTAGCCCAGTTCCATCAAACCTCAGGACATCACTACCTTCCAACTGAAACTTCCTACTCAAATATTAAAGTGACAATAATAGACGCAATAACTTTGTAAAGAAACCTTTTCCTCTGAAACCTTACTCAAACATTATACCCTGTAGCATTATAAAATGAAGGTATGACCATGATCTCTATCTACAACTCTATGTTTATAAAAATATGAAACGGAGATACAGAGAGATTAGGTAACTTGCTGGGGTCACACAGCCTAAACTACTTGTTGCATTAGTTAACATCAGTTCAGTCAGCTAAACCTGGGGGTACAGGTCAATAATCCCAGATATTTGGTAGGTCAAGGCAGGAGAATCACAAGGCCCATTTGAGCTACCAACATGAGTTCAAGTCCAGCCTGGGTAACTTAGTGAGATCTTCTATCAAAATAAAAAGTAAAAACAGGGCTAGGGACCTAGCTCAATGGTAGAACACTTGTCTAACATGCATAAGGTCTTAGGTTCAATTCCCAGTCCTGGGAGAAAATGGGGATCAGATCAGCCATTCCACAGTTTACAAAAACAACAGGAAAACATCCCACTCACAGGATGTGAATCTAAGCAAATATTAATCTAAGGGGGCAATTAATTGACTTTAATTTGCTTTGATTCTCCTGGTTCCCAGGTGATTCAACGTTGAAAACACATAGCACATATTCCAGAGGCAAGGGATATCGAAAGCTGCCTGTCACTTGAACTGTCACTCTGACTAAATGAAGCACCTATGAGAACTAAGGTGTCTTGTCTTCTAGAAGAAAGTCCACTCGCAGGGCAGCTTCACATTAATGAGTTCAGCGATCACGGTGTTAGCTGGAGCTTGGGTCCTTCCTCTCCCCATGGCCTATGATGCCAGGTTTGAGATTGGCAGATTACATACATTACCATATTCAGTGCCACCCAAGGTGCTGGTCTGCATCCTGGAACACGTGTACAATACAGTGTACCAGATCATAAAGACAAATACCCGCCCCTCACCTTTTAGAGCAGGAAAACTAGTCCCTGGCCCACTCTGCCATCAGAGTGGCTCCTCCCTACAGTGCTATCTTCTCAAAGGCTCAAACCAGCCTTGATCATAGCACTGGTCAGTCATTGCCTTTCAAACTGAGGCTACCATCTATAAGCAGCCATCAAAATCAGTTCACCATTAGCTTTCCATTGTTGTAACCAAACCAAACACGGAGAGTGCCAACTTAAGGAGGGCGGGGGGAGATTGACTTGTGGCTTCAGAGGACAGCGTGATCAGCTCGGGTCCATGGAAACCGAGAGCCACAATGAAGCATTGAGCACATAGCTCACCCCATGACCCCATAGACAGCAGAGAGAGCAGAGTGGGCTGTCTCCCTGTGTTGCTCTTGTTCCATCAAGGCCCCACCCTGTTGAACAATGCCCCCCCCCCCCACTCTAACCGACCTTCTCTCACTTGCTGTCCTACATGCCAATCATTCCTGGACAGACACATCCACGGTTATGCTTTGCTAATGTCTTAGGTATTTCTCAACTCAAACTAGCTGACAGTCACATCCAATGGTTGAGAAAGTTACAGAGCACTTTGCATGTAAGGGCAAGTATTGCTTCAAAAAAACTTTGTGTGTGTGTGTGTGTGTGTGTGTGTGTGCGCGCGCCAGGGCTGTTATGCAGAAAGACTTTTTATCAATAGATAGATAGATAGATAGATAGATAGATAGATAAAATTGAGGGCTGTGCTATGTTCCATGGTCGCCTTTAGCAAAGATTCACATGCCAAGCTCTTATTGACAAACTTCAGACTGTTGGGCAAATAATATTTCCCCATAGCCAAAATGAGCATGTCTTCTTTTGGCCAGGGATGGTAAGAGTATATTGTGGGCCTTATTTCATCTAATCATCCTAGCAAGTGTTCCAAAATCAACACTCGGATTCCCATTTGTCAGCTGAAGCAATGATAGTTCAACAAAATGTAGTTTGTTGGGATTCTAGCAGTCAAGGGACACAGGCTTAGGGACAAGGCTGATACAGTCCACACCCTTGGTCCTTACTCTCCAAAGAAATGTAGCAGCTGCCATCAACAGCAACAGCCCCTGGAGAAGGAGGTGAGGGCACAGCAAGGATCCCACTCATTCACGGGTGAGAACTCTTTTCTTTTAATTAATACAAATATTTGTACATATTTATGGGGTGCATTATGTTAATTTGATACATGCATGCCATGCATCTGATCAAATCAGGGTAATTGGCATTTCTACCTCATCAAACATCAATCATTCCTATGTTCTGGGAAACCTCAGATGCTTCCAGTTATCTTGAAATATGTAACAATCAGAGGTTGAGTACAGTGATTGCCTACATATAGACTCCTTGGGTTCAGCCAGATCCAGAGACACGAAGTCTCACCTACTCCACAACAGTTGGCTTCCAAGCCCAGCAGATCTAGTTTGACTCTCTGGTGGCCTCAGACAAGACACTGCACTCTGGGCTCAGACAATGCACCCTGCAGCATAAAGTCTCCCTCAGGAGCCCACAGGCAGTCACTTGAGGCTGTGACTCCTGGCTATGCCACTCACATTTGCTTCTGTTTCAGGCTTGACAAGCATGGCCTGAGGGATAAAGAATTCAGCTTCAGGTGATAACTACCAAAGCCTCGTGAGCAGCCAGACCCCTGCCCATCTCATCCTTAGGCACCTGGGCAGCTCCCGGCTTTCTGGCCCCGAGTAATGAACTCCTGAAATCCAACAGTTATTTCATTAAAATGGTTTCACATCACATGCTTTTATGAAACAGAGGAGAAATTAAAACTTGTGAGTCTGTTGTCTTGCTGCAAATGACCCTCTCTTTCTCAAATGGGGGCCAGGTGGGGTGGGTGGTGATACTTGAACTACTGAAGGATGTGCCAAATGAGCTCTGTGTAGCTACTCCCTGGGGCCCTAGTTCCCTGTGGCTCTGCACTCTTGTAGGATGACTCTGGCAATTTACTCCTCCGTTTCTTCCACGTATCTGGAGGAACCAGACACTGTAAGAAGTTGGCTTTTATTGATAGGCCTGTCCTTACCATTGTTTTGTTTTGTTTTCAATGCTCAGCTGAGAGGACACTAATTTTTACTTAAGAAAAAAGAAGCGGATCCACGTGTGGTGACATTTGCCTGTAATCCTAGCATGTAGGAGGCTGAGGCAGGGGGATCACCAGAAGTTCTGGGTCACTCTGGGCTACATAGCAAGGCTCAAGCCAGGCATTGTCTTCACCCCCTTTTTTGTTAGTATTGGGCCCCGTGAGTGCCAGGATTCAGGCATGTATCACCACCATGTCCACTCTCTTGCCCCCTTTCAAAGTCCAATTCGAGTAGAAAGTTGAATCTGACTCCAGAGAAGCAGGTGATTCTTAAATGCCAGTTTGACTTGTGCAGCTGGACACTGCTATCAACTCTAGACAGGTGCTGGGAAAGCAAGCCTCTCCTGGGGAGTTCCCTAGGCCTCTGCCACACATCCTTTAAATACAGTCTTGGAGTGTTTAACTTTCCTGACAGATTCACACAGAGCAAGGGGTGCTAAGAGGAGGCTAAACACCCTGCCACCCCAAGATGTATAGTATAGAAAATACGCCTACACCAGATCTTCCACAGCATCCTGTGCCTCTGCTGAACTTGCCTCCACAGTGCGTAACACCACAAGGACATTGTAAATAGTTTCTCCCTAGTGCCCATGTTATCTGGGATGTACACTTGAGCAGCCTGGTTCCTGTCTAGTGAACCACATAGAGACCAAAGGAATAAGAGCTAATGTAATTGGTGGGGGTCATTTCCAGAAACACACTGTTGGGGACATATCAGGAGATATCTGTGTTCTAAACAGGAAATCATGGTAATCAAACCAACATAGCATCCAAATTACTTTAGGGAAAATGATTGTTACAAAATCAGATTACAGGCACACCAACTCGGCCCCCCCCCCCCCCCCCCCCCCGTCAGCTATTGAAACAGGCTTCCTTTTTCATTACACCTCATTATTTTGGTCATTTCCTTGCTTATTCTAGAACGCATTTTAACTATTCACAATTTCTATAACTTGTTCATAAAATAGCACCACCATACTTAAGTCTCCTCTGAGACACAGCTTGACCCAAGTGGGGTGAAAGGAGTTGTAACATTTACTAGCAGGAGCCACACAGTCCCAAGTGAAACATGTAAAGGCCTCCAAGACTACAACAGATCTAAATTGGGGCCAGAGGAAGGAAATGCACACGCCTCCAAGGCTGATGGGAAATCAGCTTTGCAAGTGTATTTCAAGCACCCAGACTCCTGATGTTTATACACAGGAATAGCCTTGAAAGCAGAAGGTCCAACGCCATTAACAAGCAACGAGATCCTTTTGCTTCTGCCAAATATGACAACTGAACTAGCTAGAACCTGTAGGTGAAATGGAGGGAAAGGCAGAAGATAGGGAGGGAAGGATGATGGAACGGGTTGACCTCACCGAGCACGGCAGCTGGTCAGAAGGCCAGGTTGCACGTTCCCTTCAGGGAGATGATGGGCAGCAAGATCATTCTGGAAGTTTCTCCTTTGCTGCACCGAACTCAGGCATCCTCAGTACAGTGTCCTTCATTTTGTCATGCTGTTCCTTTGGCTTTGCCTTTCCTGCTTCCTGGCTTGCCTTGTTTGTGATTAGCTGGAAGCCAGTACATTATCATCGACCACTAACCAAGCAATAGCACATCTTCTGCCCCTGGGCATTCGCTGCTTACCCGTCAATCGTTTTCTATTGACCTTGAACTAAGATCCGTGAATTCAAAAACAGCAATGTAAAAATTTTATAGGCAAACTAATGGCATACCAATTTATAGAGAGCTGATTCTTCAATAACACCCTTGAAGGGCACAGTCCCTACCACTGCAGGAGCTCCAGATTGCAGGTATAATTGCTAAGGTTCTGGCACTGTGTGCCGCTCTTGCCATGACTTCTGTAAACTCTAAGTTGCTATCAGTTATAACTGATTCATTACTTTTTGTCATAAAAACAAACACATTACCAGTTAATTCTAAGTGCCCACCACAGTGCATTGCCTGTAAGCTGAAAGAGCTTAAAGCACAAAGTCCCTTACTAGTGTAGTCACGTGACTATCTTTTTGTGAAATTTGCAGAAGCTATTTTTGCTTCTCTCTATTGGACCACAGTCTCTTTCCATGCTGACTTCCCCTCTGGTATACTTCTGCTTGTCTTCAGTGGCACTGGAGAGACCATGGGCAAAGCAGGGGATCCTATATATAAAGGGGAAGTTGTTGGGGGAGAGTAACAGGGACACATTTAGTTCATCCTGGGGACAAGTTCATGTGGTCACAGTTATGTCTGCACTGTAGCTACTTCTGGTTATTCTGGTATAAAATTGCTTCTTGCTTATCTATCCTCCACCACATTAACTCTCCTGCAGCCAGGTCCTCAGGTGTAAGACTGAGGGTTGTGACCAGTATAAACATGCCCCATTGTGCTCATGTAAAGAGTATGTCAGGGTAGGAGAAAAGAAATGAGGTTTGAGTCGGAAGTCAGTCTGCGGGACCATCCGCTAAACCTCACGGATCACATACAAAAGAAACTCCAGAAAAATTTCTGCAAACAAGTCTATGATCCATGCTGCTACAGGCAAGTAGCAAGAAAGCTACTTCTGCAGGGGTTTCAATGACTGGAGAATCACAGTTGAGAAAGAGGGACATGAAAGGCTTCTATGACAATCCCTACCCTCAACCCTAATCCCCAAAGGAACAGCCTAGATGGGAAGCCATAGAAGGGAACTCTTTAAAACTGTGATAAGGAGGCTGAAGTGTAGCTTTCCACAATTGATGGCTTCTGACGGGAGTGGGGGTGGGAAAGGACTCAGTTTTCTTTAAGGGGCTGACCATGCTCTAGTGAGTATATAGGCAACACAAACTGGAATTATTATTATTATTAGTAGCAGTAGTGGTATCATCATCATCCTTCTCTTCCTCTTTTTTTCTTTCTTCATCCTTCTCCTCTTTCTTTTTCTCCTCCTCCTCCTCGTCCTTCTCACCTTCCTCCTTCTTTTTCTTCTTCTCCTCCTCCTTCTTTTTTGCAGGGGAGGTCATAAGGGCTCATGGCCCTGGGAGGACTGGGGAGTGAGTGTAATTGAGATACATGATGTAAAATTCCTAAACAATCAATAAAAATATTATGTTGGAAAAAGAGATTTTTCCCAACTTAGCAACCTTATTTTGGCAGTTTCTATGACACTGACATAAATAAGTTATTAAGTTGGAGAACATCATCTTAAATTATCAATAGGAAAATACAACTTTCCATCAACCATAGCGATAGCTGAACGGTATGATTATTCTCTTGATAGAAAAATGACATAATAAGTTCATTGTTATTGAAACGGCTTTGACCAAAGCAAAGGACTACAGAGACACTGCAGAAGTTGGCCACACAGTTAATTTTTTACATATCATGAGGTATTGGGAAAGGGAGTAGTTTGTATTATTTGTGATTTCTGTGCCCCTTTTTAAAATTGTAATTTTGTTGTGATTCTTTATTTAAACAAATACGTTGTTGCCTAATTTTGATTCTATAGTTTATGTTGTTTTCTAAGATGGGAGGGGGGATTTAATACATGAGTACTGTATTTATATCATTTCTAACTTTCTTCTTCCAAATAATATAAAGTCCAGGCCACATAAAACCTAGACATACCCCAGGATGCCATCACAACTTCAGAGAGGATTTTAGTTTGTAGGAGGAAGTATGAGAGTTAAAGTTGATAAAATACACAGGACACATTTTTTCACTCAGTTTGACACCACAACACTGTGAGATGTCGTTTTTCACAGATGGGGAGAACTGGGCTCAGGAAGTTGAGAAGGCTTCCCAGAATTGTGCTTTCAGGATTAATCCTGCCATAATTCAGAGACTGATGCCACAAAGGGATTCTGCCTGAGCAGAATCTCTCTTTAGGAGTCTGGTGTTCTTCATTCCCTGTTGTTAGTAAAATGCAGAGCCAAGATTCAAAAGCCCAAGCTACAGCCGTGCCTCTCTTCCTGCTGTCTGTGGAGAGCATGTAGATCTCTTCAGCTGCTTCTCCAGCACCATGTCGACCTGTGTGCTACTTGTTCCCCAGCATGACGAAAATGGACTAAACCTGTGAAACTATACACAAGCCCCAATTAGATGTTTGTTCTTGTAAGACCTGTAGTCATGGTGTCTCTTCACAGCGATAAATAGTGACTAAGACATTTCCTCTGATTCACTGGGGAATCAGAAGAAAACTTATGGGTGTTGGTTTGCTCTTTCCACCACATAAGTCCCTGGGATCAAACTCAAATCCTGAGGTTTAGTGTCAGGTCCCTTTACCTGCTGAGTCTCACCATAACTTTTGGAAAAGAACTGCCATCTGCCAGCACCTTCCAACAGGAACAAATCCATCAAAACAGTATTCTACTTCATCCCTCGGGTGGAATATTGATATTTAATATCTCCCTTTCATTAGAAAAATGTAAGGGTTAAGGATCTGTTCCCTAGCCCTGCCCCACCCCTATGCCTGTTCAAGAGGTCTTGGCCACTAGATTTTATTTGAGCTAAGTTCCCCCTTTTGTCCTAATGCCCATGACTACTTGGAAGGAGAAATTCAATAAGGATGCTCTCTTGGATCATTAAGGACCAGTGAGGAAACTGTGTTGTTGGAAAACAGGAATACCAAGGACTCCTGGAGGAAGACAAAGGTTTGCTCCTGGCAGGGTTTGTTTTGCTTTGGAGGCAGGCCACAAAATCAGAGGATTCTGGGTACCCAGAAGGCAACTGTGTTGTGGCAATTCTCACTTCCATTCCACCCAGTCCATTGCAGTCATTAAAAACCAGCTGACTGTGGCCAGGGAGATAGCTCAGCAGGGAAAGGTACCTACCACCAGTCTTCATGATCTGAGTTAGAACCCAGGGACCCACATGATGGAAAGAACAAACCAACTCCCATAAAATTTCCACTGACCCACACATACCTCTGCCCCCAGTGAATCAATAAATATCTTAGTCAGTGTTCTTCTGCTGTGAAGAGACAACACGACTATGACAACTCTTATAAAAGAAAGCATTAAATTGAGACTCGGAGTCCAAAAAGTTAGATCCAGTTCTGCCTCCCAGCCCCATGCTCCCCAAAATAAGACTCAGATTCAAAATACAAGTGCCTTGGCTGTATAGCTAGGCTCTGCTCTGAGTAGGTCATAGCTAAAATAACCCAGTTATTTTAACTTACGTTTTGCCATGTGGCTGGTCACCTGTGCTCAGTCACCATGTGTCCATCTCCTCACACTTTTCCTAGCCAATCTCCCTGCCTCCTTCTCCACCAGAATTCTTTCTCCTCCCGATGTCCCACCTTCTATTTCCTGCCTAAGCCATAGGCCATGGGCTTTTTAATGGACAGGTGAGGCATCCCTGCAACACATAAGATGTTCTCTCTACAGAGGCTTAGCTCATGACTCTTGGTGGGGAGCATGTGGGCACACAGGCAGACACAGTGCTGGGGAAATAGCTGAGAGTTCTACATCCAGATCCACAGGCAGCAGGAAGGGAGAGGGGCACTGGATCTGGGTTGGGCTTTTGAATCTTCAAAGCCAATTGACACTCTTCCTCCAACAAGGCCACACCCCCTAATCCTTAAACAGTGCCACTCCCTGGTGACGAAGCATTCAAATATATAAGCCTATGGGTGCCATTCTTATTCAAACCACCACAATAAATTTCTAGCTGATTAGTTACTAATGCAAAATTCCTCTTGGCTATTAAGCCAGCCCCACCAAATCCGGTATTTCAGGGGTCTAGATACAAACAGGCCTCTTCCACTGACATACTTGGGACTGTCCATCACAAGGAACACCACCACCCACCATGAGCCTGAGTTCCCTGTCTCCACTGGCCGTGATTTATAGGGAGAAAGCCGGAGCTTAAGGCAAGAGTCCTCCAGTCTCCTTAAGACTACACACTGAAAAAAAGACTCGGCTTAAACAGGGAGGGACAGAGACAGTAAAGGAAGCTGTGACCTTCCAGTTGTTAAAAGCCACTGTTTCAGAAGAAAAACTCTGAAGTAAAATCTCTCAGAGAGATCTTGTTATCATCCACATGGCCACAGATCAGCCTTTGTGCTAGCTGCACACACGGGATTCTGAGGACCTTCACCTTAACTGGCTCACAATGTTTTTAACTCATAAGATAAATGGAAGTTGTGATCTGCCTGGCACGGTGGCCCACACCTTTAGTCCTAGTGCTCAGGAGGCAGAGGCAGGTGGGAAGGAACCCTCAGTTCAAGGCCAGCCTGGTCTACAGAGTGAGTTCCAGGACAACCAGGGCTACACAGAGAAACCCTGTCTTTAAAAAAATAAAATAAAAGTGAGAATTTGTGATCTGTGAAAGAAATTATTAGAACAATTAAGATTTACTTCCTTAATGGAACATAATATACTTAAATAGTTAAAGGATTCACAAAACTTTCGTTTTTAAAGTGCTAGACTATTTTACTTTAAAAAAAAATCTATTGAGTAAAAGTCCTATTTTGGGTCCTAAAGTCAGGCTAGTAGATGAATAATGTGGGCTTCACAGAAATCACCTCACCCAGCTTTCACTTTGACCTTCAATTCCGCAGCTATTTTAAAAATATATTTTACTCTATGTTTAGAAGTATATTATTTATTGCTTGAACTAAAACAGCAATTGGTTTTTGTTAATACCGATAACCTTTCTCAAATTGACCAGCTTCCTGAGTCAACAACTAAAAAAAAAAAAAAAAAAAAAAACCATAAAGAAAGAAAAGAGAAATCATGGTGTTTCTGATGTGTTTATAAAAAGATAAAGAGATAAAGAGAGTATGTCCTGTGGGTGTGTGGAGAGGTATGGGGGAAGGGGATGTCTCAGGGCCCACGCAGAGGCATCTCTTCCCCCTGAGGGACCAGCCACACACCAGTATAGCATAGAATAGAGATTATTCAGGGCAGGGGAGGGGGGGGCAGGAGGGTAGTAGAGGCAGAGAGAGAGAGAGAGTAGAGAAGTAGAGGCTGGCCATGACCACTTGGAGAGAGGGGGAAGGGAAGGGAGAGGGGTGAGGGGACAGAGAGAAGCTAGAGGTAAGAGATCAAGAGAGAGGAGGGGGCAAGTAGCCCCTTTTAGTGGGTCAGGACTGGCTGTTACCAGGTAACTGTGGAGGTGGAGTTTAGACAGAATACTAACAGTTTCTAAGAATTACTTTAAAAATAAATAAAAATAAAAGTGGCCTCTCTGATCCTCATCTTGATCCATCTTTTGACATGCCAAACACTTTCTGTCCCTGTTCCTTCCAGGCCTCAACCCGCCTTCACACATCCTTTCTAACTTGAGAGCTTACAAAAAAAGATGCCAGTTTAGCTGAGGAGAAGCTGGAGACTTGGAGCTGCACAGCCTTTTGGGGGATGCTTGTCCAGCCCTGGTTGCACATACAACTAACTAGCCAGCTCTCTTCAGTCTCGGCCTAAGTCATTTGCTCTTGGAGGAGGCAGCAATTTTATCCTCAGCTTTAGAGTTTGACGAAGAATTGGGTTTTGTTTTGTTTTGATCTTGGTTTATGGCTGTTGTTTCCCCTCATCTTTGCCAATAGTTAAACCTCTCTGCTTCTCTCGAATACCTGGTCATAGCAGAGCATCTGATGTGGAGAAAGTCATCTGAAACCCCTGCCATTATTCCTATACTTTCTAGAGGTACTTTCTTCTCCATGGTACCAGAAACCAGCCTCTCCCCACCCCCTACTCCTTTCGAAGCCTGGCCTCACACCTCCAAGCCAATCTGCTGGTCAGTGCTCTAACACATGCCTTCTTCATTCTACAGTCAACCCAAGAAGGCCGACTGCGTCGCTCCATTTCTTAGAAAGGATGATCTCGGTGGCTCTCAGAAGCAACCACATGTGAACTGACCTGTGGGGTCCAGAACTGGAGGCAACGACAGGTCATTTGGATGATTCTCAACAAAAAAAAAAAAAAAAAAAAAAAAAAAAAAAACCTCAAGCGGGGCAGTGGTGGCGCACACCTTTAGTCCCAGCACTTGGGAGGCAGAGGCAGGCAGATTTCTGAGTTCGAGGCCAGCCTGGTCTACAGAGTGAGGTCCAGGACAGCCAGGGCTACACAGAGAAATCCTGTCTCAAAAAACAAAACAACAACAACAAAAAAACCCACCTCATCTTCATATGTTTATTTGATAATATACGTAAATCATTGCATCTGTTTATACAATATACAATATAACAGTACATCATATAATTTATCATATAATTTATAAAAGTGGGTATGGGTAGGGCAACTCACTTTCACTCTTATATGAATGTACATCTACTAAAATCTGGAGACAGGTGCTCTCGGCAGCAACGGGAAAAAGCAGAACTCTGGCTCGCTAGTGCTCCCCCGCCCCCAGCAGATACCCAGGCAGTGCGTGTTGACTGAAATGTTCTCCCACAGCAACATGGCCAGCACTGAGAGAAAGAATATTCAGGCATCTGTCTGTAAGTTCAAGATCTTTTCATCCCGGCGGGAGATGATCTGTTCCCAACGGGTATAGTGGAGGAAGGGAAGCTTTGGGAACAACCTGTAGTGTCATTCCTCCCCCCTACCAAGAACAAAGACCATCCAGCCCAAGGCCTCCCAGAAGCTAGGCAAGCCCTTTATCGTTGAGCGGCATGGCATCCCTGGCCCCTCGTATATATCTTGCTTGGATTCTATTCTGCTGGCTAACTGTACTGTCACAGCGGTGGAATGTGCATGGGAGACCTGTGGGGGGAGGGGGTTATGAAGAACCTGCAAAGTCACTTAGGAAACCTCAGACCACTGGGGGCTCCTCTCCCTCTTCTTTGCTGACCTCCCACACAATCTAATTTCAGCTCCTCCTTTCCCCGCTGATACAAAGACCTCGAACGGCTTTGGGGTGGGGGCGGGGCTGGCCTGAGCCTGAAAGAAAGGGAAGCCCACAGCAGGGTGCTTAGCCGAGGAGAGTGAAAGGGGCTGAAAGTGCCAGCCAGCCCCCACCCCCCCCCCCCCAGGTTCCTCTAGCTACAAAGTGACCGGGAGCCTCCTCGGGTTTCCGTGACATTGAAACAGTCCTCCACATGGAGCTGTGAACTCACCTTGGTGTTTGAATATGTCTACGGGGTATACAGCTCTTATACAATAACTGGTTTGCTTGCTTGTTTTTCTGTCATTTTTTAAATTCTGCATCAATCAGACTGTTTTTACATAGATCTGTGGGTTGTTTTCTTTAAAACAAACAAACAAACAAAACCCAGCGAGAATCAGAAGGCTGGGTGGTGGAGGAGGAGCAGCACAAAGTAGCCTGTGGAAACACCAGACTACTGAAAAATGGCTGGGCTAGCAGTCTCCGGGTGGGAAAGGCTACCGCTGGATTCGAAGGCACAGGTGTGACCTTTGGCTGGACAGGCCCACTGGGTCAGCCTGACCTGAGAGAAAATCTGAGGCTAACCGTGACCCACAGAACAGGTTCCCACCGCCAGACTTGCCACCAGCGTTTTCTCAGGCCTGCTCTGTGGGGATCTGACCATTAGGACAGAAGCAGCAGAAGCCAGTCTAGTGCACTGGGAAGTATGTTTGGGGAATGACAACACCCCTACACACACACACACCAAACACAGACACACATACCTACACACACACTTATACATACACCCATACCCCTAGACACATAATACACACACACCTAGACATACCTACACACACACACATGCCTACTCACACACACATACGTTCTTATATATACACACACCCCTACCCACACATGCCCCTATACACACACATTCTTATATATACACATAACAAACACAGAAACACTAACACACACCTACACACACCCCTATACATACAACCATATCCCTAAACACACACCTACATACACATACCCCTACACACAAACACACACCCTTATATATACACACACCCCTACACATACATGCCCCTATGCACACACATCCTTATATACATACACATATACACACAATACCTATATGCATGTATACACACTTTTACACACCCCTACACACACACACACACACACACACACACACACACACACACACCCCAATATACACACTGTGGAATGGGGCTGTTGCAGGTTAGTCCTGCAAAGGGCTCTCCTGCTTTTTTAAAAAAACAGAGAGTTATGGCTTCCAAGTCCCCCACATTGGACACAGGCATATATCTCGAAGTGCTTAGCATTTTCTTTATAGATATTGATAGGGACATTTAAAGTTTGCTCCCGTGGTAATGGTGCATGTGTGTGTGTGGTATGTGTGCCTGTGCCTGTGTGCCCTGTGTGCACATGTGTGTATGTGAGTGTAGGCTAAGGGTCAAGGCAGTCTTCCTCCATCACTTGTTACTGGTTTTTTCCAGACACATCTGTCACTGGAACTCAGGATTCAGCTAGTCGGTCAGTCAGCAAACTCCAGGGACCCCCATTTCTGCCTCTCGTGCATTCAAAGAGGTCCTTTCTTGGCTTCTGGAATTCGGTGAAGATCCTGGCAACCCTAGCCTTTGGGCCCATGGCTGCCTCTGACTTACCATAGGCCTCCAACGAGTCCAGTGACATTCGAAAACTGGAGTCTTATCCTAGAGCCCCTTGACTCCTTTGGTCTCCTTAAGTTTTCTTCCTCCTGCTCTCCTCCTCTCCTCTTCCTCCTCCTCCTCCTCCTCCTCCTTCTCTGCAGTTTTTCATTGTCTGTCCTGACATGCGCAGACCCACTCAGCAGTCCACCTATAGACAGTCCCATTAGCACAGAGATGATAGGAGGGTAGGGATCAGTTCACATTTTTCTTAATCATGCCTACCTTTTTTTTTTTTTTTTTTTGTATTCTCCAGTCTCCTTTTCTTTATAAAATCAATTTTAATTTCTTATTAATTCTTTAGGTTGTTATACAATATAATGAATTCCACTGTGATATTTGCAGATATATATATATATATATATATATATATATATATATATATATATATTTATATAACGATATATATATCGTTGCTATGCTCCTCCTTAAGGAAATTGCATTCCCAAAACTTCCCAGCGTGTTTCTTGAGGGCTTTATTTTCATGTAAGCAAAAAAAAAAAAAACAAAGAAAAAAAAAACCAAACATGTAAAGAAGGCAAATCAGAATTCCAAACCTCAAGTTTCAACAAGGAGTGGCCAGTCTGCCAGCTACTCCCCATGTATGAACATGTCTAATATTGCTTCAATCCTGAGACATAATTTGGGTGACTAATATCCCCTGGGATGGGCCAAACACTTGATACCTCCCCACCACTCCCAGATCCTCAGTGGGTCTCAAAAACATATGCTGATAGTTATGCTAGACCAGAACCTTCAGAGCAAGATGCTGCCCTCTTCCTGCACTGGCAGACCTTGACAGAAGTCTCAGGAAGATGGTTGATAGAGGCAGCCAGGGGCCATGCCCAAAGAAAGCACAGCCCACTGGCAAATGCCTTGGCCAGGGAGAGACAGCTGTCAGGCTTTTGAGAGGGGTCAGAAGAAAAAGAGGGATAAGACAGTATAAATAAATTAAGAGGTGAGTGAGGGAACTCAGTTGGGAAGACACTCTGTGGCCGTCTGGATTTGCACAAGGGGAAATACAGAGTGCGGCCTGGAGTCCCTCCCATCTGCCACATTCCAGTGCCTGAACTCATCTCAGTTCCCTGGCTGGCAGGGAGCCGCCTTTCTTGTTGAGGTCTGCAAAGTGCAGAGTATGGGAAAGCTAGAGACAGGCTTAGGTGGGGGAAAGGGGAAATTGGCTATTCGTCATCAGATTTCTTTGCTTAAACAATGCCTGCTGGCATCAAGGGATCAGAGATGTGGCATTACCTCCCTGCATTCAGGGCTTCTACTTCTCTCCCTGCCCCCACAGTAGGGTTCAAGACCTTAAATTACAGCGATGAAGAATTTTGCATCTCTCTGGAAAACCAGTCAGGCTTTCGTTTCCCCCTTCTGCTCCTTTTAAATCCTGGGATTTTCCATCATTAACCATCAAATGAATTCTTAAATAGTTCTTGCTAATCCCTGTCTAGGTGATCACACACACACACACACACACACACACACACACACACACACACACACACACACGAGTAAGGCTGAAGCAAGCAGCAGGCAGCTGTATTGATGACAGCAATCCTGAAATTATTTGTTCAAAGAGAAAGAATGTCCTGGGGGTTTGCAGGCAATAAGTAGATCAGAAGTCCAGGGAAGCTGCTCTCCAGGGAGGTAGAGCCTGATTGACCCATCCCTAAGCTGTCCTGTGGGTGTGGCTGCTCTGGTCCCTTTCTCTTGAGAAATAAGTAGGTGGCTTGGAACTCTGGGGCTTCTCCCTCAGGAGGGGTTGTGCAGGAGGGTGGGTGGCATAAGAAGAAGAAAGATCACTGTAGTCATAAACTTTAGAGACTCCATTTTCTGGTCAAGAAGACATTCTATTTTTTTAGCTTCCAAAATACTACCATCGGAGACTTGATGTAACAATTTATTTAGCATTGCTAAACTGTGGATGGGAAAAAAAAAAAAAAAAAAAAAAAAAAAAAAAAAAAAAAAAAAAAAAAAAAACCCTGCTGATGTAGTTTGATTGTTGCAGTTTTTAAAAATTCCATGCAGGAGGCTCCCTTCATCCAAAGTTTGCAGCTTATTTTAAAAAGAAGCCATCCACTGATATGTGGATTTTTATTGCAATTACTCATAGACTGAATATTATTCTAGTAAAGCTCGATCCAGGCAATCACAGATTGACTCTCAGAAGCACGATGCTCGGACAGGTAAGATACCTTTGGGTAACGGGCCTGATGCACAGCCAGACAACCTACTTTCAACCTCCAGAATTCATTTAAAGGTGGAAGGAGAGAATAGACTTCACAGAATTGTCCTTTGGCCTCCACACACACAAACACACACACACATGATACATACAACACATGCACACCATACACACCATGTACAAACACTCACATGCATGTACACACACTCACACATTTATACATACACAGACACCATGTACACACACTCACATGCATTTATGCATACACAGACACCATGTACACACACTCACACATATATACACATACACAGACTCCATATACACACATACACACACCATACATACACACACCACACATGCAAACGCACAATAATAAATACTTTTTTATAACAGATCATACTAAGTGAAAGAAGTCACAAGAGGCCACATGTTGGGTGATTTCATAAGCTGTCCAAATGTGCAGATCTGTAGGGACAGAAAGCAGACTTGTGAGTAACAAACCAGAGAGGAGAAAGAATGAGCGGTGGCTAATGGAGACATTTTGCAATTAAACAGTAGTGATAGTTAGACATCCTTGAGAGTAGATTAAATATCCCCAAATGACAGGCTGTATATTGTATGGAATTTTTTTAATGCTGGACTCCTAACCTTCAGCTTTAGTAGAAGACTTCATTCCTGAGTTCAGCTTCAAATTACAAAATTGGAACTTGTTAAAAGCTTGCCAGAGTTAATCAACCACCAATTTCCCCCCAATCAACCCAATAAAGGAAACATTTGATTAGGTGGCCGGGGGCAGCAGCAACCTGCATAGTGACCTTGCTGGGTGTTAATCATTGTAAGGTCAAGTCTTATACAAACCCAAGAAGGCTTTTCACAGAGGCTGAGAAAGCAGCGGGCAGAGAGGAACATTTCAGCCCAGGGAACAGAAAGTCACACTGAGCCTAGGATTTTGCCCTCACTGAACTACAGATAACAAGGTGCCTTTCATGGTGACACCCCTTTGTTAAAGTGGACACAGACAGAATGGCATTTTCATATAAAAAAAAAAAAAAAAAAAAGAAGAAGGAGAAGGAGAAGGGGAAGGGGAAGGGGAAGGGGAAGGGGAAGGGGAAGGGGAAGAGGAAGGGGAAGAGGAAGTTGTTTTTCAGGACAGAAACATCAAAGCCTATCCTTAGTACTCCCTAGACAAAGAGACAGGAGCAGAGGTATATGGGTGTTTCCTACTTTAAACAAACAAACAAGCAAACAAACATGGGCTGGTGAGATGGCTCAGTGGTTAAGAGCACTGACTGCTTTTTCAGAGGTCCTGAGTTCAAATCCTAGCAACCACATGGTGGTTCACAACCATCCATAATGAGATCTGATGCCCTCTTATGGGCGTCTGAAGACAGCTACAATGTACTTACATATAATAAATAATTAAATAACCTGGAGCAATCGGGGCTGGAGCAAGAAAGAGAAAGGAAGGGGAAAAATTTAGGGGTTGAAGAGATGGCTCCATGCCAAGAATACCGGCTGCTGTTTCAGACGACACAGGTTGGTTTCCTAGCAGACTTGTGATAGCTCAGAATCTCCATAACTGCAGTTCCAGGGACCCCTTGCCCTCTCTGGCCTCCATGGGTACTAGGCATATGAATGGTACAAAGGCTTACATGCAGACAAGCACCCACACATGCAAAATAAAATATTTTTAATTAAAAAAAATTTTCTAATCATGTAATTTGTTTGAGATTGGACAGGGTCTCAGTGTGTAACTCTGACTATCCAGGAATCACTATTATACATAGGCCTGGCTGGCTTCACAAAGATCTGCCTGCCTCTGCCTCCCAAGTACTGGGATTAAAGGCATGTACTCTAACTCCTGGCTCTAATCATGTAATTCTAAGGCGTTTAAAACACATAAAATATACTGCTCTATGTATATTTACATATAAATATATATAATACACACATTTTAAGAGTCCCAGCAGGCCACTTGAATCCCTAGCTGGCTCTGTTATAAAACAATCATTCGAGTTCAAATTAAAGTATCTCTCACTTGGACACCTCACAAATATCATGGGGGAAAATGCTGAAGAATTTGTCCAGATTTTCATAAGCTAAACAGACCTAAGAGAAACTGCAATGCATGAAACTTAACTGGAGCCTGGATCTGAAATTATTTTTAAATTCTGCATCATTAAACTATGTGTGATGGTGCTATCCTAAAAGTCCAGCACTTAGAAGGCTGAGACAGGAGGATCATGAATTCAAAGTCAACCGAGGCTACAAGATGAGTTTCTGCCTCAAAAATAAATGAATGAATAACCAGGTGTAGTAGTGCATACCTTTCGTCTCTAAACCCAGGAGTCCGAGGCCAGCCTTGTTTACGTAGTGAGATCCAAGCCAGCCAAGGCTACATAAAGAGACCTTGTCTTTACCAAACAAACAAACAAACAAACTTACTGAGAAGATTGAGAAATTTCAATATAGTCTATCTATTGGACATGGTATTCTTCTATACATGATCAATGTTAAAACTCCCAGATGTGATCTTTGTAAAACACAAAAGGAGAAGGTCTTTGCTTCTAGGAGGTGTGGACTGAAGGGATAGAATCTTACAGGTCTACAGTTAACTTTCCTAGTAACGTGTTAACAGTAACGTGTGCATGTGTGTACAGGTGTGTGGCAAGAGTTCAGGTAGAACTTCAATTCTGAGCCACTAAGCATTTTCTTGTAGATTCCTTTATCCTTAATTTAATTATAAAACCCACATTCCCAACTGACTGGGAGTTCGCTTTGCAGAGCCCTCTCTGCTGTCAGCTCTGTCTGTTTGCCCAGGGGAACTGCCAGCTGCCTTTACCCTCTGCAAGCTAATCTGGGCCCAGACAAAGGAGTCTGACCTGGAGAGATAGCTTTTTCCAATTGAACTTTGTAAGGCTTATGGGCTCCCCATCCCCCCACCTCCTGCATCCTTCATTGTTTTTCACTTGCTCACTCTTGAACTACACATACCTCCGACGATCCCAGAGCTTTTGGACCGGTGGTAAATCCTGACCCCTGAAGTGATTAATCTCATTATAACACACTGCTCTGGACTGTGGGATAACTTGCCATAAACTTTGGCTCCTAAATAGGCAAATGGACCTTGAATCTCAGGTCTGCAACTTTTGGGTTGAATTCCATTGACCATTAAATAAGGCATGAGGGTGTTTTCGAGGGCGTATTGTGTGTCTTTGTGGTGTGTGTGTATGCATGTGCACACCCATGTATATATGCATGTGGTGGCCAGAGGTCAAGGTTAGTGTCCTGTATGAAACAAGGTCTTTCACTGAACCTAGAACTCACTGGTTAGGCTAGACTGGCTAGCCAATGAGCTCCAGGATCCTACTGTCTCCGCCTCCCCAGAGCTAGGATTACAGACACCTGTCCCCACACCCAGCTTTTCCATGAGTCCCAGGGATCCTAACTCAGCATCTCATATTTGAGCAGCAGGTACTAACTGCACCACCTCCCCAACCCAGCTTAACCTCTTTAAGCCTCCGTTTCTTCAACCTCAAACGAATGACATAATTGTCCCCATGGGGCTACTTAAGAGCTAATAAGACTGTGACGTGCAGTGCCCAGCACACAGTACACCATGCAACAACTCTTTAAACATCTAGTTATTGAAGATTCCGACTGCGGGATATGAAAATCAGACATCATTTCAAGAAGTCACCTTAATCATAAAAAAGAAATTATTTAGTGAGGAATTTAACTTTTCCTGAACAATTCACTGTGAGAAAAAAAAAATCATTGGAAAATGATACTTTGAAAGGGCAAACTTATTACACAATGACACTTCCAAGGTTTATTATTCCCAGTATTTAACTACTTATCTTTTCAATTTTCACACAAAGCTAATCATTAATATCATCGTATTCTAGAAGTAATTATTTTAAAAGCTTTTGCTATAATAGCTGAAGCCTCTCTGGCTATTTCTGGTATTGAAGAAGGGAAAAGTGTTTATTTTCTTAGGACTGACATAAAAGAGATTGATCTTTTTTTTGATGCCAAGAAATCACTTAGCATTCATGTGACTTCAACTTCGTGGCATCTTAGAATATGTTTATTCTAGTCTTCATCAAAATTTTTCATGAGGCAAGATGCCAGCCCCCTCTCTCTCTCTGTCTCTCTCTTCATCTCTCTGTCTCTGTCTGTCTCTGTCTCTCTCTGTCTATGTCTTCCTCTCTCTCTTTCTGTCTCTCTCTCTGTCTCTCTGTCTGTCTCTGTCTGTCTCTGTCTCTCTCTGTCTATGTCTTCCTCTCTCTCTTTCTGTCTCTCTCTCTGTCTCTCTGTCTGTCTCTCTCTGTCTCTGTCTCTCTCTGTCTATGTCTTCCTCTCTCTCTTTCTGTCTCTCTGTCTGTCTCTCTGTCTCTCTGTCTGTCTCTCTCTGTCTCTGTCTCTCTGTCTCTCTCTCTCTTCTCTCCTCCTCTCCTCTCCTCTTTTTTTCTCCATGTGAAAATGACAGATACTTTTTTTTAAACATGTAGCTATGAAGACAGTTTTATACTGATCTCATATTTATCGTCTCCATTTACAGATAAGGGAACTAAGGCACGGGGGGGGGAGTAAGTGAGGGGGGTAAGTGGCTTGCTGGGGGTCATGGAAAACTCTTGAAACAGGAACATGGATAGATATACTTCAGAGTCACTGACTACCCCTGAGTTAGGGAGGCCAAGGGGGCTTTCTAACACTTAGCTTATAATATCTTCTTTTTTAAAATTATATTTTGTTTATTTTATGTACATTAGTACACTGTTGCTGTCTTCAGACACACCAGAAGAGGGCATTGGATCCCATTACAGATGGTGGTGAGCTACCATGTGGTTGCTGGGAACTGAACTCAGGACTTCCTGAAGAGCAGGAAGTGCTCTTAGTCGCTGAGCCATGTCTCCTGCCCTTACAATATCTTCTAATGAAAATATTTCAAGCATCATGTGCATAATTTTTCACATTAGAAACTCAAAGGACCAGCTCTAACCAACCAAGCAACCACACACCGAGCTCATCCTTCCTTCAGAGACCATGGAGCTCCATTTGTGAATTATATTCAGTAACTCCAGGAAGCGCTCACACAGGCTTACCTTGCCCACCCACCAGGCATCAGCTGGGGCTGTGGCACAGGACATCCCACTGAATATTTACAAAATCACCATAAGGCATAAACTAAAATCTTACTTACAATTTTACAAGTGTTTGGAGAAGTGTGTAGCTTTTAAAAATGGAATAACTTACGTGGCACTGTCCTCTTATGTGTCTGTAATCTCTCTCCTTCCCAAGAGTATGGTGAAGCTGATTACTATTGGACCAGAATCCCCAGGGATCATCAGTCCCAGTTTGTTTGGACAGATATATATTTTAAAGATTTATGTATGTATATGAGTACTCTATTTGCATATATGCCCGCATGACAGAAGGGGACATCAGATCCCATTACAGATGGTTGTGAGCCACCATGTGGTTGCTGGGAGTTGAACTCAGGACCTTGGGAAGAGCAGTCCAGTGCTCTTAACCTCTGAGGCATCTCTCCAGCCCCCAGTAGATATGTTTTATAAACATTCTCAGAAACGTATAGCCTACTGCATAGCAGTTTTCTCTGGACTGAAAATCCCACATAGAGGCAGGAGTCATGACGCCTCTCTCTGAGCTTATATAAGCAATATGCAATTGTCAGGGGACAGGACAGGCTGAAGTGTGAGAGCTGCCTACAAGTTGTGCAGGGGACTGCGATGATGCAGCCATCATGCATGCTGGGGTGGGCTTTTCAGGGATACAGATGCCCGTGCTCCTATAAGTAATCCCGATAGACTCATTGATTTACCAAGCAGTGAAGTCGTGTCTGTGGTCCATCCCTGCTCCCTCTGTTCGGGGCGAACAGGAATAGATGCACTAGGAAAAGTCATACAACAAGCCAGAGCTGAGGACCAACACTGTGGCATTTAAGATGGCAAGAATCATTTCAGAAGTGTAACTCCAGTTAACAGATGGTGGTGTGAGGAGTCTGAGAAAGTCCGTGATCCTCCGTGATCCCCTGGGCTCAGAGGCAAGGGCTGTGAATGGGGATGGCTGACAGTAGTACCTGTCGTAGTAGTAACTGGTCTGTGTCTGTCTTGGGTACAGGGAGCTTTGGTTTGAAGTGTTGGACATGAGGGAGTATCCCATGTGCTGTGTACCAACTGATGACAGCCCAGCTCCTTCACTTAAAGGCTGAAAGAAACAGAGGCTAAAAAGCTTTTGGCGTTTACTATGGGAACCAAACACAACTAGTAAGAATCCAAGGCTAAATTCAGCTTTCACCTCTCAGTCAAGTTGTTAACACAATTGAGGGACCCCCACCATGACATTGACAGGAGGATCTAAGTTAAACAAATGTGTTAGCACAGAAGTCTTCACACAACACTGCATCCAGTGCCCCTCATGTTAGGAGGTAAACAAGGCTCTAAAACATACTTGGTCACTCTCGGTGGCCAATGGGTACCATGTGATTGATTCTCTGCTTACTGTCTCCCCATGGTAGCTGCCAGTAAGGGTGTCCTCAAAGAGGGCCAGAGAGAGCATTGCAGGGCTGGATCAGGAACTATACCCACAGCCTCAGCTCATTACTAAGCTCTGGGAGAGGCTGTTCAAGAATGCACTGGTCATGAGCAGGCTGCTGCCCTTCGAGTGCCCCAAGGCACATCTCTCTGGCTTCACATCATTGCCTGTTTTACAAGCCTGCAGGGGTGACTCACATGTCCGTGTGTGTGTGTGTGTGTGTGTGTGTGTGTGTGTGTGTGATTCACAGATCTGTCATAAAGACCCCATGAGTCACTTACTTCCTGATAGACACACAATGAGGACAGCCTCAGCCTCAGGATGTACAAAAGCACAGGAAAAGAGCCTGTTGGCCTGGGATGGGTTATGTGTGTTCAGGAAGCCGGCTGTTTTTAGTATAACCACACATGCACAGCATCTGAACTAAAAGTCAACAAGCTTAGTGTCTCCGAGACAATGTCCTCTCTTCACAGTGATATTTTTATTTAAAAAAAAAATATGATGGAAATAACATCAGATTTAGCACTTTAATAGCGTTTGAATGTGCAGCTCAGTGGCATTAAGTGTGTTCACACTGTTGTGTAAATGTCACCACAGTCTGTCTCCAGGACTTTTGCATCTTTCCAAACTGAAACTACCAATTAATACTGACACTGGTCCTGCCCTCCCTTACCAACATCTTTCCTTCCCACCCTCATGGGCTCCCGCCCTGCCCTCACTCATGCTTAGTGACCTCCTTCCTAGGTCTCTTCGAGTCTGATCAGCAACTGTTGATGCTGTACCTCACTGATCATTTGAGTCTTCACATGATTTTTTTTTCTAAGAAAAAAAGAAGAAGATTTGGATTCTTGTGTATTTCTTTCAGAGTTCCCAAAATATAAGTGGAAATAACTGGGCATTCTCCTCATATCTGGTAGCTGTAGATGGAGGAAAAGAGGTGCCTAAAGATTGTTGCAATTGAACAAATAAGTTTGCTTAAGAGACTTAAATCCAACATAAAAGGTGCACCAGTTTGCCCAAACCCACATGCAGGTAGTGCCCTGAAAGGGAGCCATGCTACCTGTGAATCTCCCAGCCAAAATCTCCTGGAAATCCAAAGAAAGAAGAGTGGGGTGAGCTGTGGCATCCCTGTCTTACTGTTTCATACTACACAGCCACAGACCAGGATGTTATCTGTCTAACCACTGTTCCTAGAAGAAAAATCTCACAGACACACTTCCTATGCCTAGCCACCCAACCTGAGCTAGCATGGATGACCCCACCCCGACTCCCACCCCCACGTGCTTAGTATACCCTCAGAAGACTTAGAAAGAGGCTCCATGCTGAGAAGCCATGATAGGGGTTAGCCTAAGCAAGTGCTCTCACCCTTAGGCTCCATGGACATCTTACCCCATTGCAACTGTGCCTGTCAAACATTAATAATCTCAAGATTCATGAGTATTTTTTTTCTATTTTTCTTCATGAGTATTCTGAATCAAGCTGGCTGGAAACTAACCATGAACACGGAAAGGAACACAAAAGCACAAATCATGTGTGAAGGTGAGAAGGCTAGGCTGACTCCATGACAGGCTTCCAAATTGGCAGTCAAGGAGACTAGGCCTAAATCTCTGTTTCCAAGAACTGGGCAACGCCTGGCAAGTCCAGGCTGCAGCAGCAGCCCCACCACCTAGCCTGAGACAATGGGTCATTAGCAGTTTCCCAGACCTTGCCAGCAAGTTTCCAGCCCTTATACCCCAGTAATATAATGTCTATAGAGATGGATCCAACAGATTAACAGAGAGGTCACCTACCCTGTAATTCCCTAATGTGCTTTAAATCAGGCCTGCAAGCTCGCTTGGGTGTCTCTCTGTTTTGGTAATGGGGAGACCTCGGCATACTGGACTTCTGCAGAATAAAACACTCTTTGTGTTTACATATTATTTGAGTGGGGGGGGGTGTCATGGACCCTTACAAAGGAAAGCAGTGGCTTCCTTAGGCTTGGGTTTATGTATGTTGGGAGCCGACTTTAGTAGAAAGCGGCTAGATCAACTTTGCAGCCATCTGGAACCATATACCCTGATGAAAGACTTGGTTGTCAAAAGCCTATAACAGCTGAAGCACACTCTGATAAGTATATTGTTTATCCCACATAGCTTGTTTTGCTGTTTAGTGACCTCAGCTGTATGGTGCACGTGGTAAAATGTTTTCACCTGTGTTCTCCTGCTTGTGTATATAAATACCTCAGAATTCCCTTCAATAGGGGAGACATGAGAAAATAGAAGAGACTGAGTCACACCCTGTCTTGTCTCCATTCTTCGCGTCTCTTGCCCCAAGAGCCACACTCTCTCTTGACCAGAGCACTTAGCCCCAAAAGTGTTGAGGAAAAGTGTTGAGGCAGAGTGTGGGCCTCAACATATGTAAATAACTGTTGACATCTTCCCATTCTCCCCACCTGCCCTTGTTTTTTAAATCCCATTTCTTAGATTTAAAAACCTATGGAAATTATGCAAAAATAAAACACAGGGAGGGACAGTTTGGGATAGTGACATATTTGTGGACGTATTTGATTAAAAGTGCAAGCATATATTCAGGAAGCACAGTGACCACTTTGAAATGTATGATCAGGTTCCATCCGAAGCCTCCCTAAGCATGCCCCTTTGTAAGCCTCGAGTGGCTGGTTCCTATCCTTCTTAGAACAAAAGCCAGATTCTATCAAGACCTTCAGGCTTGCCTGTCTGCCCACCCCCTTGTACCTCCCCGGGTTCACTTTGCATCTTCCCGTCTGGCCAGCAGCAATATCTCCACTTTTATCCAGCTCTGGCTCTACCACTTTTCTTCTACGTGTAGGGTCTTTGCACATTCTATTCCTTATCTACAGAATACAGTTCTGGCTCAGCTCTTCACCCAATTCAACCCCTCCCTACGACTCTTCAGCTTTACTGGCTCAAAGCACAGCCCCTGGCTCCCCCACCTCCCTGTCATTTCTCTTGGACAAGTGAGGTTAACACCACTCCTCTTGTTTCCAGATTTTCTGTGAGCATTAAATGCATTGCAATGGCAGAGAGACAGACAGACAGACAGACATCTAGTTCAGCTTTCTAATGTACATCCTGTACTACAAAGACTAGGAAGTTAAAAACCTACAATTCCTAGACTCCCTTGCAGCCATGTTTTCAGATATCATGGAGATTCTACCAGTCATGTGTCTGCTTGCAAGCACTGAATGAAGAAAGCTGAGAAAGGAGAGGACTGGGTGAGCAGTAGACGTCCTTGTGTGTAGGCCTTGTCCTGTGGGCCTGGAGTGAACAGTACTAATATCTAGCTTAAAGCCAAGCCTTCTGGCGGTAGCTTCCTGACTATGGCAGAGGTGAACACTGTCTGAGCAATCGCCCTGGAGACCCAGACTGTTTCTCTGGATACTGCAGCCATGTTGTAAGTGCCTAGTCCCCTATATTGACTCCATTTCTGCTGGGATTTCTCAGGTTATCTGCACTGAATTATCTGATAGACATGGAAAACTGCTTCTTGAACTACAAACTGCTTTGGAAATGTGGCTTATGCCCACTGCAGCCCCTGTATGGCCTCCTTATTTAATATCCTACAATCACTGAAAGATGGGGGATTTCTGAGTGTCAGTTTGCAATTTTCAGTAGTCCTATTTTCCCCTACCTGCCAAACAGGAGTAGTCTGGGGTTTGCCATTTGTGGAATCAGGGGAGGATTTTCTAAAGTTGAACATATCTTAACTCATCTCCTGGAAGGGCGGAGACATTCCTTTATAAGGTGGGAATCTCAAGCCACGCTCAGTGATCGGACATGCCTCTCTCACTTTGACAAGTGCATCCTCAATGCTGGCTCATTCTTTAGTCATTCCCAGCTCTGCGGAGACAGGAACAAAGGAATCAGGCTTCAGTTTCCACTCATGCTTCTCATGGCCCAGGGCCGCCCATTCCTGCACTGGGGATGGCTGCCCCAGCTGAGGCTACTGGGGTGAGTCCCACAGGATGACAGCACGCATGGAGGTCTTGCTCCTTCAGCACATTTTTCCCCCTCTGGTTGTCTAAAGATTCTGGCTCAGCTACAGAGAGCTTGGCTGGAATGCCCTGGGTGTGGCATTTATGGGCTTGAATGGAAAATCTAAAGCTCAGAGTGTGGGTGAAACCAAACTATCATCACCTAGAGCAGCAGCCCTGAGCCTCTGATTATTTCTCGGCCCACTTGGCCACTCCTTAAATGCTTGTGGCAATTGCCTGCCATGATGAAAGAGTCTCAACTAGAGGAGGTATGGGAAGGAAGGGGTAAATAACGTTAAATCACACAGAGCCTGGAGATGAAGAAGTAGGAGAAGTGCCAAGAGCAAAGAGAAATGAAAACAAATTGTAGCCAGGCCTGAGGGTACAGTCCTGCAATCCAAGCTATTCAGGAAACTGCCGTAGGATTGTGAGTCCAGTGCCTGCCTGGGTCACTGTCTTGTTAAGGCTTCCATTGGTGTCAAGGGACACTATGACCAAGAAAACTGTTATAAAGGACAACATTTAATTGGGGCTGCCTTACAGGTTTAGAGGTTCAGTCCATTATCATCAAGGTGGGAAACATGGCAGCATCCAGGCAAGCATGGTGCAGGAGGAGCTGAGAGTTCTACATCTTGATCCAATGGCAGCCAGAAGACTGTCTCCTTGGCAGCTTAGAGGAGGCTCTGGAAGCCCAATCCACAGCGACACACTTCCTGTAACAACCAGGTTAACTGAGGTTCTGTGTTGGCTTATGTAAAAATAAACTTGTGTCTCTCTTGAGTGGGAAATGTTTCTTTTATCCGTGTACATGAAATGACTGGTGGTAGAGGACCAGGTCCTGGATGCCCCTTTTCAGACAAAGCTCAGCCCAGCTATCTTTGGGACAGGAGGCTGAGTGCAGAAGCCATGTTTACCCTTTTTCATCAGAGTCACTCCAGCCAAACTTGTCTAATCAAATGGTCATATTGGATAAAAGTTATATACTGAACTTTAAAAACAACCAGGGTCAGGTGGTGGCACATGCCTTTAACTCCAGTACTCTGGAGGCAGAAACAGGCAGATTCTGAGTTTGAGGCCAACCTGGTTTACAGAGAAAGTTCCAGGACAGCCAGGGTTTTACAAAAACAAAACAAAACAAAACAAAAAAAACTGTCTTAGGCAGTGTGTGTGTGTGTTTGTGTGTGTTTGTGGAGAGAGACAGAGAGAGACAGAGAGAGAGAGAGAGAGAGAGAGAGAGAGAGAGAGAGAGAGAGAGAGATTGCTCAGTGGTTAAGAGCACTTGTTCTTAACCATGTTAAGGGGCCCATGTTCTGTTTCCAGTACCCATACAGTGGCTCACAACCATCTGTAATTCCAGTTTCTGGGGATTTAATGCCCTCTTTTGGCTTCCACAGGCACTGAGCATACACTTGAAGTCTATGCATACAAGCACACAAAACATTCATATAATAAAATAAAAACAAGTAAGTCTTTTTTAAAAATTAAAAAACTACCACAGAAAAACCATCAGAGTCAACTAATCTGGACAGTCGGGCTCTCAGAGTCTGAACCACCAACCAAAGAACATACATACACGGACTGGACCTAGGCCTCTGTGCACATATGTACAGCTTAGTCCTCATGCGGGTCCCGAACAACTGGAGCAGGGGCTGTCCCAAAAGCTGTCGCCTGTACATGTTCCTCAGGGGCTGCTTTGTCTGGCATCAGTGGGAGCAGAAGCACCTAGCCTCGCAGAGACTTGAAGTGCCAGGGTGGAGAGATACCCAGAGGGTTTCCACTGTCTCAGAGGAGAAGGGGGGATGGAAGAAGGATTGGGGGGGGGGAGGGTGACTGGGAAGGGGCAGTGAGTGGGATGTAAAGTGAATAAGTTTTTAAAAAGTGAATAAGTTTTTTTAAAAAAATAAATTTAATTTAAAAAGATTAAAAAACAAAACAAAAAACCTGGAAGTCCACTGAAGACTTCAGACTTCCAGACTCCCCGCATGTGTCTTCACCGGGTGACCGTGTAGGAAGGATCCCGGTGATGTTTCTCTGGGGAAAGGGACAAAGCTTGTGGCTGGAATCTGCTGCAGGGGATTGGTACTAAGAGGTGTCCTAGAAAACAGCCCCCCAACACACACTCAGGAGGAAGAGCTTGGGCACTTTCTGGCACCCTGAAACACAGCATAGGCTCTGGGACTCGCCAATGCCATCTAGGTAGGGGACAGCAAATAAAAGGGGGAGAGGTATTGCGCTTGAAATGCTGTGAGCCAGATGAAGCCAAGCTTCTCAGGTTTAGACTCATGAGACAGAGAACAGCATAAAGGTGAAAAACAGGGGTTCCCGAGCTCAATACAGAGGCCAGCTGGAGGTCAGCTCCTGTAAGCTCCAGAGCCAGAGTCAGGAGACTGTGTCTGGACCACACACAGGCCAGTCTGAGGATTCCTCCAACAGTGAAGGTGACCGACTGACCCTCCGGGAACAGAAGGATCTGCTTCAACAAGTGAGGCCAGAGTCTGAGAACTAGCTTACCAATGGTTATCATCTCACGAGAGTTCCCAGGACTGTATCCAGGCAAACACAAGCTGCAAACACAAAGTACGGGTCATGTTTCTGATGGGATTCTGAGAATCAGTCCAAGGCTACTGTGTTGATGGCTTAAGTAGATGTAGGCAGATGTGGAGCTCTTACTACGGAGGTGGTCAGGGGGTGCTGCTTGTTTCCAAGACATCGTCCCTGCCCGAACCACAGGGGTGGGTAGAACTGGAAAGGTTCCTGGCAAAGTAAATGATGTGAGCAGGAAGCAGATGCAGGAAAGTCGAAGCGAATTACAAGCCTGGCCAGCAAGTGGAAACTAGGCTGCACAGCAGAAAGGAGAGTCAGAAACAGGCAGATGCTTCTTCTAAAGCAGCCTTAGGGCCAGAGCCATGCCACAAGGCGCCTAGCCTGGAGTCACCTTAACCACTCTGCTCTTTCATTCCCTGTGAAGCAAAATGACAATGACAACAATCCCCACTTGCTCCCGACTGTACTTTTTTATGATGTTCATGAGAAAAGAAAATCTCCTTCAGGCACACAGGAAATGTCAGAAACCGGTTTTCTAAAACAGCATTAAGTGTTTCCGGGCAGTGGGGTCAGACAGACCCTACAGAAGCCCTGCAGAATGCTGGGTCCTTTCAGGAATCCCTGGAATCCTGAAGTTCACCATGGTCTCCTGAGGTCTCTGACACTTGTGCACAAACGGTCCTGTCTTAGGAAGCTAGAAACCCTTTACAACTGGGGACAGGGAGCAGGGGTATTTTAAATGACAGTGTCACATATGGACTAGTCAAACGTGTTCTTATTGTCTTTATCATCATACAATGAATTAAGGAGGCTGAGGAAAAACTCAGCATGATGTCAAGCCACCAGAGGCTTGTTCCAGTGGTCTCCGGTATGAGTTCGGCTCTGCTGTTCTCATGGTGGGGGAAGCCTTATGCCTCGTCATGTGATCACCTCTACCAGCAAAGGTCTCCATGAAAGCAACTCTCAGATGCAGTGAAACAGAAGCAACCATATGGCCTGTTCATAAAAAGTGGATGGCTTCTTGAGACACACAGCGTGGATTTGAATGTGAACGTGTGAACTTAGGCATGCCTTCTGGTGATGTGCACTAAGCCTTTTTTTTTCCTCATATGTGGACATCCTTTCCTGGTGCCTTCCTTCTGTGACTGGTTAATTCCTTCCTTTTAAATTTGTTTTTAAGTTTCTCTGTCTCTCTCTCTGTCTCTCTCTCTCTGTCTCTCTCTCTATCTCTCTGTCTCTCTCTGTCTCTCTGTCTCTCTCTGTCTCTCTCTCTGTGTGTGTATGAGTGCCATGTTGGGGGGTGCCCTCGGAGGTCAGAAGAGGGCATTAAAGCCCCTGGAACTGGAGTTACAGGCAGATGTGTGGCACCAGATGTCAGTGCTGGGGACTGAGCTCATGTGTTCTAATCTCTTCACCACTGAGTGGCCTCTCTAAGCTGCCTAATTCATCCTCATGAGGGCCACAGGACCATACCAATACTCATTTAGCCTCTTTAAAGATCCGGTCTTTAAATACAGTAATATTCTTAAGACCTTCATGTTAGGACTTCAATATATTGAGGGATACTCAATTCAGTGCACAGAACTACAAGCTAGTTTAACAAATAGTGGCACAATCTCAGACTGGACTATGGGATAGCTGTTAAAAAAAAAATAAGGTGGCAGTATAAATCCTATTTTATAAGTTCTGGAATAATTTCCAAGATAAGTAAATTATAAATAACGAAGAACTCTATATTTGACAATGAAAATTGAGGTACATAATGAAGTGACATGATTTCATTTGGCTTGTTTGTGCACTAATTGGTATATGGACCATCTTGGGATTTCTATAGGATAAGGCAGGAAAGGTCCTCTCAGAAAAAAAAAAAAGATCCAGAGAAACTGGGGACCAGAAGTGGAAAAGTGGATGCATTTTCACTATAATTGTTCATATATGTAAGGAATTACTGTGAAATATTAAAAATTAAATTTAAGGTTTGGAAAGATACCTGATCACATTTGGGTTTGCTGTGCAAAGCTGAAAGCTCAATAAAGAGTTGACTGTGTCCTCCGGCATTGCCTCCACCCCTCTGGCTGCTTCTTCACAAATGCCTCTTCACAGAAACTGTCTCCATGGTAGCTGGTCCTGCTGCCAGGCTCCTTTGTGGCTCCTATTCAGACTCATGTTCTCTCTCTCTCTCTCTCTCTCTCTCTCTCTCTCTCTCTCTCTCTCTCTCTCTCTCTCTCCCTCTGTCTCTCTTTCTCTGTTTCTCACTTTCTCTGTCTCTCTCCCCCTGTCTCTCTCTCTGTATGCTCTCTGTCTGTCTCTCTGTGTATATGTGTGTGTTCTTTATGTGCGTGTGTGCGCGCAAGCTTGCGCACAAACGCTCACGCACCCTCTGGCTTTCTCTCTCTCTCTCTCTCTCTCTCTCTCTCTCTCTCTCTCACACACACACACACACACACACACACAGAATCAGGTGTATTTGAAGAAGTGGAATTTTCCAGAATCTTCAAGAACTTTGAGTAACTGTTCCCTGAGAGTTTCTCAAGACATCCTGTCAGGTTATTTCCCACTGCCAAGATGAAGGCAGAGGGGAGGCGGCAGAGAAGAGAATCCATCACTCCAAACAGAGTAGAAATGAAAGCTCTGCAAAGCAAATAGCCGAAAATCTCACAAGTGTCATTCACTGTTCAAAAAGACTGTTTTTAGACAACATAATAATCCACTACAACATTTATTCTGTCGGCAAGATTATTACAGCGCAATTTTACCTTTCCATCTTTCGTGGCGTGGTGCGTTTTCTCTAGTAGTCATCCTTTGTCTTTCTCAAGTTTGGGGTTAAGATTAACCTAAATGCTGACTTGGGGAGGGGAGGGGGATGAAGTAGCAGCAGGCAGGAGAAGTGTGAGAGGCCTCCCATGCCTTCAATGCCCTCACACAACCCTAAATGATGGCTCGCACGCAGCCTGGCTCTCAGCATGGACCTGTGCAGTTGACTGTGTCTAGTCCCAGGCCTGGCCTAGTCCCCTTCTCCGCCTGCCTTGAATTAGGGCAGTGGTTGTCCAACCTTCCCAGTGCTACGACCCTTTAATACACGTCCTCATGCTGTGGTGACCCCCCAACCAAAACATTATTTTTGTTGCTACTTCATAACTTTAATTTTGCTACTGTGATGAATTGTAATGTAAATATCTGTGTTTTCCAATGGCCTTAGGCCATCAGAAACCCACAGGTTGAGAACCTCTGTATTAGGGTCTAATATTTTCGCAAAGCCTTGCTTGACCACAGCAACAAACGTTGTTTCCTCACTAGGGAAACAACATTTTGCCCTTTTCACCTGCTATCAGATAAACTTATTTCAGTATTTGGATGTGAAATTGCCAAGAAGCGGCAATTAGACCAGCTAGGTAGCTCTTCACAGCTTGGTCCATCCCTAGTTTGGGGACACTTTTTTCGCCATCCCTCCCTTTTCTGGCCAGCAGTGTACTTACTTGGTGTCTTTATGCAAACTAGAAAAGGGAATGCCAAATATGGACATTTGGTTTGGAGAGTTAGGTTCGATAGCCTGGATAAAGTGCCATGTGCTGAGATAGCCCTGTGCCAGCTTGAGCCCAGTAAACAGAGCTGGATTGCATTACCAGTAGCTACCTCAGCCTGGGGCTCTGTGCAGACAAACTGACGAGCTTTCTGGTGCATCACTGGTCTCCACCCACCCAGGTCTACACAGCAAGATCCTACAAGGATTACAAGGAGCCTTTGTAGCACATCTCAGCTTCCACTTGAAGTCTGGACAGCACTTTTGAAAGCAGCCCGCCTTTCCCATTCTTCACACTAGATTTTCATCTGGAAAGATTTCTTCTGATTCCAATCTTTTCTCTTAAGGGTTGAGAAAGAAACCAGGTGGTAGTGGACACCTTCAATCCCAGCACTGCGGAGACAGAGGCAGGCAGATCTTCTGAGTTTGAAGCCAGCCTGCTCTACAGAGAGAGTTTTGGGATAACCAGGGCTACACAGAGAAAACCTGTCTTGAGACAAGCAAAAAAGTTGAAAAAAACAAAAGCATCAGACCCAGTCTCCCTCTCCTTCCCCCTCCTCTCTCTCTCTCTCTCTCTCTCTCTCTCTCTCTCTCTCTCTCTCTCTCTCTCACACACACACACACACACACACACACACACACACAAACACACACACCACTCTGTCACTCGTGGAAGCTCCATCTTCATGTCAGTCACTGCCAGCCTTTACGATGCATCTCTACTGTGCCCACATCTCTGTGACTCTTACTTCACACAGCCTCTCTGAGATTCACATTCCTCTCCAGCTATCTTCACACAACCTCCTTCTTACCTTTGTTCTATGATATTTAGAGTCAGTCTCTTTTGAAAATTTGATTTATAAATTTGATTTAGCATAATTGAAGAACTGACTACCTTTGAGATCTGAGTCATCTAACCTAAAGGCATGTGTTTCTCTTTCCTATCAACTGTATGTGGTGTGTGTGTGTGTGCGTGTGCGTGTGGTGTGAGTGTGTGTGTATGTGCTTCTCTGTGTATGTATGCATGTGTAGCATGTGTGGTATATGTGTGGTGTGTGTGTGTGTGTGTGGTGTGGCATTATGTGTAGTGTATGGTGTGTGTGTGTGGTGTGGCATGTATGTGTGGTATATGGTGTATGTGTGGTGTGTGTGTGTTTGTGGTGTATATGTGTGTATATGTGTGTGTATGTGTAGCATGTATGTATGTGTGGTGTATGTATATGTGTGATATGTATGTGTGTATGGTGTGTGTGTGTATGTGATTGTGTGTGTGGTGTGGCATGTATGTGTGGTATGTATGTGTGTGTGGTGTGTGTGTATGTGTGGTGTGTGTGTATATGTGGTGTGTGTGTGGTGTGGCATGTATGTGTGTTGTATGGTGTATGTGTGTGTGTGGTGTATGTGTGGTGTGGTTATGCTGTGTGTGTGTGGTATGTGTGTGGGGGGGTTTTGTGGTATATATATATGTGTGTGTGTGTGTGTGTGTATGTGTGGTGTATGTGTGGTATGTATGTGTATGTGGTGTGTGTGTGTGTCTGTTCACCATTCAGGCTAAGTTCATCCTGCAAACTCTCCACTGAGCCTTAATTCATGGTGAAATAGTGACAGGTTTCATCCCAATGACACAGTCAATAATGAACACCTGGTACAAATGAAGCTTTCAAACACCTGAGACAGGTTAAAGCGAAAAAGAGGAGTACCTGGGAACGTTAAAGAAGAGAAAGTACTGGGCTGAGTTAGTAAGCTTTGAAATTGGGCTAAGAAAACTAAAGGCTTTTCCTAGCTGCATCCAAAGTTGTGTATGAGACCTTTGGGCTCAGACAATGCCATTATATTGTCGTTCTTACATCCGACACAAGAAAAGAACTCACCCTCTTTCTTGCTACCAAGTTTCATTTTTCTGGATTCCCATTTTTATTTGTTTGAAGCCCTGGAAGGAGTTCATAGTTCTAGTCTTTGATCCTGGCTAATCGCAAGCCATTTCAAGTCCTCGGATATGAATCCAAGTCAGCAAGTCCAGAGGAGCCATTACTATTATGTAACTGTGGCCCGTGGAGAAGGCCACTGATGTCACCACATTTCTGCAGCCACAGCGCGTCCTTGGCAGTTTCTTTCTCAGCAAGCGCTAAGTCCAGTGAACCCAGCAAGAAGGTGGCTCATCTGCATGCAGGAAGGACTCTTGGAGAAGTCAGGGCAGAGGGTACCCTGGTTCTTGGTGATACAGGCTGCAAGAGTCCAGAGGAGAGGTGGCTAGGCAGGCAGAAGAGAAGGAGAAAAGGAACAGGTTATAGGTAGATTTAAACTAGAGTATTTGGAGAGACAGGGAGAAAGAAAAATAATCCCTGCTCTGGCTGGTATTTTTAGCTTCCTTTTTTATTCCATTTACCAACCTGCTTCCCCCTCAGAAGGGCCTTTCCCACCTTCTTATTAAGTTGTCTTTATTTCTATCAAAAAAAAAAAAAAAAAAAAAAAAGGAAAAGTGAGAGAAATAACAGGATTTGGCTAACTGGAAATCAACAAGGACTCATTTTAAATCTTGGATCTTAAGTGTAGCTTCTTTTTCCCCAGAGCCATAGTCAGACAGTGGGCAAATCACATGGAGTTCGCAGTCAAGACTGTGAAGGGAAGTAGAGTTTCACCTAAAGAGATGTAATTCATAAACACTTTCTCACGTGCTGCTCTGTTCTTCCTCCTCCTCCTAATGAATGAAGTCTTCTGAGGCTGAAGAGTTTTGGATAGTTTTTCATGGCAGTTGGCTTTCCTTAACACTGAAACAGTATTTATACCATTAAAAAAATAAGTACATCTGGGCACTTTGCCTGTATGCACACCTGTGCCTAGTAAGGTCAGCAGATCCCCTAGGTCTGGTGATGATTGTGAGCCACCACGTGGCTGGGAATTGAACCCAAGCCCTCTGGGAAAACAGCTAGTATTCTTACCTGCTGAACCATCTCCCCAGACCCTAGCTCTACCATCTTAAGAACAAATTCAGGGAATAGGGATGAGGCAGGGAAAATAAAAAGTTGAGTGCTTGAGTCTCAAGTTATTTTGTTTTACAGTAACATCAAACAAGACCAAAGACACACCTACCAAATCCTGGTAATATTAGCACTTAAGAGGTAGAGGCAGGAAGATCGGGAGTTTTTAAAGCCAGCCTCAGCTATCTAGGGTATTCAAGGCTAACCTGGGCTACAGGAGATCCCATCTTAAAACTAGGCATCAATTCACCTGAAGAACTACAAAGAAGTTATTTCCAAGGCTTCCGGGTTTAACGTGGACTAGAAATCTTCCCCACAGTTGTGAGAATCATTCAGACTAGCTCAGCTTAGGTCACATGACCACCTAGGAAGCAATAAGAAAAGCTGGAGGAGGAGAAGATGTTGGCTTTGGTTATCCCTAGGCAGCGTAGAATGTTTCATTCCAACACCAGGAGTAGAAACAGCTCTAGAGAGAACGAGGAAGAGAATGGCTCACCACAAAGAAACCAGGGTACCACTCTTAGGAGGGGAAATGGATGCTGAATTTGAACTCAGTAAAGGTGTTTTATTTTAAGCGGAGGACATGCTTATGTATTAATTAGAACTTTGTAAATGGATTAGAAGTAATTTAACAAGAGGCATTAAGGACTGTCATAAAATAATTGCACCACACACCAGAGACAGCAAACTAATTAGTGAAAATTGCCTGCCATGATACCTTTTCACTGTCCCCACAAATTCTTCCTTAGAAGACCAGAGCTCCTCTTTCACCTCACTCCTACCCATTCTTTCCCTCATCTAGCCCTTCCCCTGTATCTTCAGCTAGACCAGTGATTCCAAACCTTCCTAATGCTGAGACCTTTCAATACGGTTCCTCATGCTGTGATGACCCCCAACCATAAAATTATTTCATAGCTACTTCATGACTGTAATTTTGCTACCGGTATGAATTATATTGTAGAATTTATGTTTTCAGATGGTCTTAGGCAACTCCAGCAAAAGGGCCATTCAACTTCACAAAGGGGTCGGGACCCACAGGTTGAGAAACATTGTGCCATACTCTCTCTCGCAGACCCAAACCGTCTTCATTATTATGGCTGTATGTCTTGAGAAGAAGTCATGAAAATCTTCCATCTTTCTTCTTCTACTCAATATAGTTTTAGATTATTCTAAATTTTCTAGATTCAAATATCAATTTTAGAGCCAACTTATCAGTTTCTACTAAAGCTTTGTCTTGAGGAGAAATATCTTTAAAACATTTTTATATTTCAGTTTTTTTTTTTTTATGTGCACAAGCTGTTTACCTGTTGTATATATGTGTGCCACTTGCCTGCCTGGCGTCCATGAAGTTCAGGAGAGGAAGGTGCTATACCCCTAGAACTGGAATTACAGACGTGAGTCACCCTGAGGGTCCTCTGCAGGAGCAACAAGTGCTCTCAATCACTGACCCATCTCTCCATCCTGAAAAATATTGTCCTAATGAAGTCAAGTTTTTTAACCCATGAGCATAGAATGTGTTTAAGTCCTAAATTTTCTCTCAGCAGTATTTTGTATTTTTAATGTATTTTAACGTAGGCAGTATTTTTAATGTTGTGGTCAAACACATAATTTTCTAGATTTAACTCTATATATTTCAGATTTTTATATAAAATGTTTTAATAATTTTACTAGCATATGTTATATGCTTGTTACAAGATTCATTATGGTTATTTTACACATACATATTTTTTGTTTTGTTTAGTTTTTGTTTCATTGAGATAGGATTTCTCTATGTAACCCTGGCTCTCCTGGAACTTGCTCTGTAGACCAGGCTAGTCATTATATCACATAGATCCACCTGCCTCTGCTTCCCAATCATTTTTTTTTCTTTGTTTTGTTTTGTTTGAGACTGGTTCTCTTTGTGTAGCTCTGGCTATCCTGGAACTCACTTTGTAGACCAGGCTGGCCTTGAACTCACAGAGATCTGCCTGCCTTAAAGGTATGTACTACCATACCCGGGGCTATTCAGTAATTACAATGTGGCTAGCATACAATTGCCTTCATTTTATATTTTAAAAATATTTTATTTAAATTTGTGTTTGTATAAGTGTATGTTAGTACACATGCCCCAGAGGCATAAGATCCCTGCAGTCAGAGTTACATGCAGTTCTAAATCAGCTGCTATCGAGTCTGGGAGCAGAACTTACACCCGATTAATCACCGTGACCAGGTAACCACATTGGACAGTACAAAAAAAGGTGGAAAGGATACAGTCCAATGTCTACATGGGCTTATTACCTAATCTTAGGCCATGATAGTGAAGATAGGAAAAAGGCCAAAATAAAATACAAATAACTCCACACTTTGTACAGTGTACAAAGTAGTGTAGGGAGGACGACATGACACAGGATGTGAGCCAGCAAACACAAGAGCCAAGTCCCCACTTGGTCGCTTGGCTTCCAAGCTGTCGTGACTGGGACTTGAATGGGAGAGTGCAAGGGAGAATACCTCCCTAAATTTGCAAAGCATTGTGCACACAGGAGGAGGTGCTCTTATACCTCCCTTCCATTTGGCTTTGACATGCTAATCCTGCGATCTCTGAGGAGTAGGAGCCACCTGCGTCTCATAAACCTTTCGATTTACTTACACACGTGTGACCTTTCCTATCCTGGGGCCACTTTAGCAGTATTGACCGCTGACTTGCAAGGAAGGGCGCTTAGCAACTGCATAGGAAATGATGCTGGCCGCTGCGATGTTGGTGGCCTGCAAGGATAAAAGCGGTAGAGGCGAATGAAAGCTGACCCGCCGCGAACAACCGAGATGGATCCCGGAACAGGACCCGGAGTCCTCACTTGCACCCTGCCAGGTTCCCAAGTTGCTCTGCTCTCTCCAGTCACCTCTCGCTCCTCCCTCCGCTGCTGTCTTTTGTCTTTGAAAGCCGGGGGAGACCGACAACAGATTATTAACTGTGCACGCAGGTGTTATTGAAGAGACCAATTTGTGAACAATGGCCCTTCCCACGTTGTCCAAACAGAAAGATTGTTCCGCAGCTGTTATTTGCAGAACCTGTCAGCGTTCTCAGCGCTGCTACGGCGGCGCCAGCTGTCCTAGAGCGCGGCTCTCCCCGCGACGCCCACTCCTGACAGCGCTGCGGAACCCTCGCTGCGCAGCTGGCCACACTCCACGCCCGGCTGCCGTGCACCGACAACCCCGACCTGGTTCCCGCCATCCTCGAAGCCGCTCCATACTCCTCTTCTGGGAGCAACCTTCTCGTTCCCATATCCCTGACAACAGAATCCATGGAGTTGCTTGGGAAGCCTGCTGCGTTGTGAGTTTGAAGGACTGATATTCGTGCAGACTTTATGTAAAATGTGTGGCCCAGATGCCAGCTACGGATCTTCTCTGTAGGATCTAAGTGAGCCCACCAATTCTGCAGTCTAGCGAGGTTCCAGATTTCCACCCGGGAATGTTTTCATCCCATCACCTACCCTAAGCCAAAAGAATCCAACGCTTTCAGTGCGTTCCTAAATAAAGCATCTGCCAGTGTCACTGTAAAGAAGTTTTTCACTATCATCTTCCAACCCCTGTGAGCTGCGGCGGAACAACCCCTACTCGGTTTCCTCTCTCTACTTTCTAGTACGCAGGCCCTTCCCCCAAGCCTCCACACCCCGGTCCCACCAACCGCTTCCAAGAGGCAGGACTCCCTCTCCTTCAAGGAAGAAGTACTGTTTTATTCCTGGTACAAAGACCTTCAGTTCCAGGGGTGTCCTGCTGGCGCCGGAATGTCTGCTGGGCTGCCAGTTTCTCAGGAAAAAAAAAAAAAATTCACTGGTCTTCTGCACTCCCCTTATCCCATTTGAGGATGACACCTTACAGAAGCTGTAAGTTTCCCAAGGAGCAGAAAAAAAAACAATGTTCGCTGGGGCTTTCCGTCCTGAGTTTCCCACAGTGGCCTTAAAAGCATCAACAGTTGGATCTTGCCCCACACAGCAGCTTGCCCCACACAGTACTCAGCTGCTATTCCTATACAAATGGCATTCGAAACTGCCATAATCTTTTCCAGATCCCCGAAACAGGTAACCACAGTCTAGCCTAGCTCTTGTGGGCCAGATTCAAATCTACAGACATGAGTCGATAGTGTTTTGTAGGCTACAGCACTACCCACCTTATACTGGAGTCCAAGTTAAGAATGTAAATTTTTTCATACACTAATTTTCTAAGGTGTCTGCCCCACTCAACTATGGAGCCATAAAGCAGATTCTCAGACCTCTTCTTAATCCCATTTTAGGCTGATGGTGACACATTCTAAAATGACCAATCGTTACCTTTTATGAAGTAAGCTTAAGTTTCATCTCCTACTTTGCAATCCAAAAAAAAAAAAAAATGTATATATTAATAGCATGCTTCAATTCCTTGTCTCTTTACTTTTAACTAAGAAAAAAAAATGATGATCACTCCAAAAAAAAAAAAAAAAAAAAATGAACCCCAGACTTAGCAATCCCTGGTTGATTTTGGAATATTTATTAAGAGTCTGAAGGAAAAACAGATGATGTGAACGGGAGCTTTGCTCTACTTCCTAAAAAGTACTCTGAGAATTCAAGTGATTTCAGTTTCTCAGGATTCCTGAGAATTATGTCCACCACCCCCGCATTCCCCAACACTGGGACAGCAGTGTAGATCGACACCAGGCTTCACTTCCTGAACACAAGCATTATTTTATTAGATGCAAGTTGACTACTCCAAGGCAGCATACAATCTTGCAGACACAGCAAGCCCATGGCTACATTAAGTTAGTTAAGTGGCTGCCAGCCCAGCCTGGGTGCTGTCTCCTGGCAGTTATAATGCCACAGGCAGCAGAGAGGGAAGTCTCTGTGCATGCTAACAAGCTGGGTGGAAGGAAGCTAGGCTCTTACTTGCCTCAGTACCACGTTAGGCTGGGAAAATACAAACCGGGCACCATGCAAATATTTACCTTCACGGACCTTTTCAAGACCTCTGGGGGAAGGAAAATAAATCTGTACACTTACTTACTCATAATGACTCCCAATAGTGCCATCCGAATACAAGCCTAGCATTTCATTAAACAGGCATCTTCAATGGTTGCTGGGCTGTGTAAATACATTATAAATAAAGCCCCAGATCCGCTTGGCTGGCAGGATGGAGGTGCAGTGTTTGGATACATGAGCCTTGTCTCCCAAATGGGTCCCTTTTCAGAAAGGACAGAAAGCAAAGAGTTTGCCAACGGATTATATGTCTCCTTCTACTGGGGTCATCTAGAGAGAAGCCTCTAATCCGAAAGCGTACATACACGCTCACTCGTACAATTTGGTGACCGTGAAAGAAGTGAACACGGTTTGATTTAGCACTCTCCACGTGGACTGATTTACCCAAGGAAAGCAGTGAGACCAAGGGCGTCTATTGAACCGGATGAAAAATGACTTGTGAAAGATGTTTCCTTATCAGGCGGCTGCAGCAAAGCTATTGTGGGGCTTTTTGTCAGACCCTCAGAAGGAGAAGTGCACGACCTCGGCCTCAGCACATCCTTGGTGCCCTGCTCCGTTCCAGGCAATGCTGACACCGAGAACAGGCTTGCCTCGGAAAAGTGCCCAGCTTAGTACACACACACTCCTTCTGCACAGTGATTTGCTATAAGGAAATGGCTCTCCAGGCTAAAGATTCTTTGTGTCATCAGTCTCCCCTTCTCCTCCCAACTCACCAAAGGCGGCTGGGCAGGGCAATGACTCAGGAGGGAGTGGCCAGCCATGCCTTAAAAAACACAAGTGTTCTCTTAAGTCTGTTGAACTCATAAACCTACTAGTCACCAAGGGAGAGAAGTGAGCCAAAGGGGGATGGCAATGCTGACATGAATGTGGAGCAAGGTGAGAGAGGAGAGGCACAAACAGGGGAGCTGCCGGTGTCCCTGAAGATGGCTTAGTAAACCCCGGAGGTTTACTAAGAGTCTGACTGCCTCACCACGATTCTCTGGGGCCTTCCACCATGTCTGCCTCCAGTAAAACCCAAGTCCCGCAGACACTCCTGTCTGAGGTGCATCATACAGTATAACAGTTTCCCTAGGAGACAGGAGTAGTGGGAATGGCAAGAGACTCAGATATAAGCCGAGAACCAGGACCAGTACATACAAGGGTCAGGCAGAGGGCAGGCAATGTCAAATCCCAATTTCTCCCAGGCTGGAAGAATTCCTTCTGCATATGATGGGCCCTTTGTATATGGCATCTAATTTGGCCATATTGAGAAGACATGGTTCTGAGGGAACACCACCTAGTACTGTTGGGAAGAGCTGAGCTTGCAGGTGGCACTGGCAATTGTCCTGTTCTCTCTGAGTCTAAGGCCCTTCACCATCCACCATTTACAGAGTCTGTGGCAATGGCTTGTACACCCGCAAGCCCTGCAATAACCCCATCACACAGAAAGACCTCACAGTGATTCCCATTCTAACCTCTGCTTGTCCCCCCTTGTCACTGTTGCTGCTCAGATCCAGCTATGCTGATGTGATTGTACTAGGAAGGCTGTGAAAATGGACCGGGGTGTGGCGGAGGGGGGGTGCTCCTTGAGAGCCTCAACATTCAATCACACGCTCCCCAGCCTGGAGGGCTCCCAGCAATGGCACTCCCATTAGCATGATTTCCAGCTAGCTTATTAACCAAACCCCACTGCTTCTGGCTTGTATTCAGGCCCTGATACAAAGGAATGAGTAAAAGCTGTTTTCTCCACAGCGGTATCTCGCCTCCTTGGCAGGTGGCAGAGGGTGATGTATAGAAGAGCTGGCATCTCCTCCTCCTCCTTGGAAAGAAATTCAGCACACAACACCCCTGTCAGCCAACCCACCAGCCAGCTGACTCTCTGGGGGCAGCGGCAAAGCTGGCTCCAGCTGCCTTGAAGAGGAACAAACCCCATGTGGCTGAGGACTCTGCACTGGCTCTGCCCTCTCCTGGGGTCCCCATTCCCACCCAGGCAACCTCTGCATCTGTGCTCCAAGCTCTCAAATTCTCCTCCCTCACCCTTATGTGTAATCAATTCCTGAAAAATGTCATTGGAACTTTCACGTACTGTCTTTTCTGAAAGCCCGTTAGTTTCATCAAAGCTGCCCTATCCTCCGCCCTTCTTTCCTTTATACGGACATCAGCATATTCTACTGGATGCCGAGCCTTCGCCATGCTAACAGAGCCTTTCTTCTAAATGCTGAAGCTTGTGGAATAGCTCCTGCATTTCTCGTTTCTTCTATCTGTGTTCCCACAGAAACAAAATCTGACGACATCCACGGGGAGCAATCGGTAACTCTGAGCGCCTCCAGCTCGCTCCGTCATCCGGCCCAACCGTGGCTCCTAATGTTAGTATACAGAGGTCTGGGGCTGCAACCTGACCAGGAGAACAGGATCCGGCTGAAGCTAGGTTGGCAGAGAAAGCACACCGCACTTTCTGAGACATGGTGTTACCATTGAGAGGTTTTAAGAGGGATGGTACAAAACTAGAAAGAGTACCAAGTGCCTACCCTAACTTAGTGTACAGCCACTGGTCAGGGGGCTAAGAAACCCCAGGAGTGCTAACTGTTCCCATTTGCATTAGCACAAGGCAAGGTTGAAGGGATGCATATGGTCATGTGGGTGGCACAGAGTAAAGAGTTGATAGACAGTAAGCAATATCATTAATTCAGTGTGCGCCAAATAACATTCTCTCTACAAGACTTGAATCACATCTCTCATTTGCCTTCAGCACAGCCCTGGGAGGTGGTGCCACTTTGAACCCCACTTTAAAGACAAAGAAAGAAACAGAGTCCCAGATTTGTGGCCCCATAACCAGCTAGTGCTGGCTGCAAGCTTTAAAGCCAAGTCGATTTGACAGTAAAATTTCCCTTGTCTCAGTTAGCCCCACAGGCATCCTGGCATTTGCAACCTAATTCTAACTGGGATCACAAAAGCCCCATAGAACAAGGGGTTGTGAGATTTAGCCGGAACAAAACAATACCCCGACTAAATTCAAAATTTTGGGTAATGAACAACTCTTGAAACACATCCCATGCAATATTTACTAATAATTATACTAAAATATCATTTCTTTATATGGCACTTAGACTGAGCCAAAAGTCTTTCATTTTACCTGGGACCCCTAAAGTGGCACCACTCCCATAAAAACCCAGCCAGCTGGTGAAGATTAAAAACTCTCACAGGAATGATGATTGAATTTACCCAAGCCAGCTGGTCTCCAAATTAAGACCCAGAGGATCTGTGCCGTTTGCTTGGTTGTTGTTGTTGTTGTTGTATCTTTTGGCATGACATTTAGAAAATATCTCCACCACCCTGGACTGTAAGCACATCTGTGGGGCTTTTTTTTTTTTAAATTGATGTGGGAGGGCCCCGCCCACTTGAGTGGTATCACTCCTGGACAGGTGGTCCTAAATTGTATTAAAAAAAGCAAGCTAAGAAAGCCAGAAGGAACAAGCCAGTGAGTAGCACTTCTCTGTGGTATCTGCTTCAGTTCCTGCCCTGATTTCCCTCCATAGACCGACCCCAGATATGTAAAATGACTAAGCCCCTCTCATCCTCAAACTGCTTCTGGTCATAATCTTTGTCACTGCAATAGAAAGCAAATATGACAGGATCTTTTCGTTGGGACCTGATGGGAATGTCCCCCCAGGACAGGCTAGAGCTGGACAGCCATGATCCAGAAGTGAGCTAAAACAACTGGTGTATCCAAGTTACACTGGTCTCAGTGGCTGCAGCCCTTCAAGTCTCAGCTAGGATGCCCAGTGTGTGCCATATCACATCCTCCTCTGCCAGAGGCAGGAAACTGCTGCCTGCTCTCACCCTGACATCTATTTTAAACAAAGAAACTAAGAATCTCCTCCATTTGAGAGACCAGAGGCGGGAAATGGCAGTTACATAGTCACACCAAAAACAAAACAAAACTGAAAAAACAAAACAACAACAACAACAAAAAAAAACCCACTGGATGCCAGAACAAGTTCACACTGGTAAATACCAGTCCTGGCCAACACGTTCATTTTTCAAGTGTGAGCATGTTTTGAAGTCTAGAAACCATTTCAAAATGAGAGTCTGAGAGAGCAGCAGACGGGCTTTCCTGGAAACAAATGTCACAGTTCCCACCTCACCTTCTGAGAGAGTTGGTTCCACTGTTCTCACCAGTAAAGCAGTAACATTAGCCAGAAAGTTCCTCAGGCATTTCTGAAGCCAAACTCTATGACCTCTCCTACCTGGTTCCCATTTCTAAGTTATCAGTGTAACACACACACACACACACACACACACACACGCATGCACACGCATGCACATGCACATGCACACGCACAGAGAGCAAAACCCACTTTTCTAAGAACTTAACAACCCAGAAGCCTGACCCCCAGCTTCCCCTAGACAAGCCAAAAGCCCCAGGCTACCCCACACATGTAAAGTACCCCCCCCTCCAGTTTTATAATCACCTGGTTTAGCCAGTCTGAGCTCTAGGGATCAGGGAAGGGGTTTGGAGCCTTGGATAACCCTGAGGGTAATTACTGTAGCTCTCATCTACACCCAGGACCAGAGATTCTCACAGAGAAAGCCTGCCTTCCCTCACAAAAAGGAGTCAAGTACAGAATGCCCAGGAAGAAGTTTCAAGTGTATCTAATGGTATGCTGATTTATGTTTTTTTATTTGAATACTATAAGCAATAGGTAATAAATGCCAGTTGTTTGTCCATTACAGAAGAAAAGCTCCATTCTTAGAAGTGACAGGAGTCAGTCTTCCACATTTCATAGTTGCAATAATAGCTAGTGATTGAGAGCCTTCTGACACCAGGCGCTGTGCTAAACCACTTACACACAGTGTTCTGCTTGCTCCTGAGCCACCCCACCAGGTCAGAGCAGGAAACAGAGAAATGCCCAGCTGAAGAGCAGGAGCCGCTGCTAGGATCCAAGCATGCTGACTCCAAGATCAAACCTGCGATCACGCCACATTTTTCCACACACTGGCATGGCCATGCTCTCGGTTTCTCCTCACTTTAGATAATGCTGGCCTCTGTCCTCCCACAGAAAGCTGGAACCATGTAGAGAATTAGGAAAAGAATTATAAAGTCGAACTACTATTACCTTGCCATTTCCAACAGTCTGTAGAAGGTGTGCATGGTGTGGTGTTGAAAGGCCAACACTGATAAAATATCATTTTGATAGGGCTCTTTCTCATTAAGTCCTTTGCCAATGAAGGAAACATTTAATCATGGGGAAAAACATGTTACACACACACACACACACACACACACAAAACCAACTGGCAGCCACTGAAAGAACCCAATCTGGGACACTACTAACTGAGTATGTTGGACACACTAAGTGCTAAGTCAAGGCCATTCTGCTTGGGAACTCTAAAGAATGCCTATCCTCCCCTAGGATGCCATAGTCCTCTGACTTGAAAGTGTTTCTCAAGACTTTGTGTGTTGAAATGTGATCACCTCCTGCAGGGTAGACTTTACAGGTAGAAACTTAATCCAGCAGTGGGTGGCTGGAGTTGGTGGAGTGTATGGGTCTTTGGAAGGTATTTAGTATTAATAAGACCACTGAGAATGAGCTTCCATGAGTGAAGCCTGCAGCTCTATCAGAAAAGGTGAGAGACCAGAAAACACACTCTCTCACTCTCTCTGTCTCTCTGTCTCTCTCTGTCTCTCTCTCTGTCTCTCTCTGTCTCTCTCTCTCTCTCTCTCTCTCTTTCTCTCTCTCATACACACATACACACACACACACACACACACACACACACACACACACACACACCACACACCCCTACCTGATTTTGTGAGATTCCGGCCCACTGACTTAGGAGGGATCTGCTGTCATTAGTTGCAACCCCCTTGACTGTGGCCCTTAGAAGCATGAGCCAAAATCATCTTCTTTCTCAAATGTATCCAGTGTGTGAGGTGTGTTACTGACAACAGAAAATGGACTGATTCAGCAAGTGAAATGTAATAGATTGTTTTCAGTTGCTAGACAGGTTTAATTGAGTAATTCTACAACAAAGCACGTCCCCAGGCATGGCATTAGACCCCATGATGAGGCAGTGCCAGCCAGATCATTAGAACAATACAACTGGAAAATTCTACATTCTTTCTTTCTTTCTTTCTTTCTTTCTCTTTCTCTCTTTTTATTTCATTCTATGTTCCTTCCTTCCTTTTTTCTTTCTTCTTTTCACATGTATGTATGATGTATATGTGTGTGTGCTTGCCTTCTATGTGTGTGTTTTCATTTGTGTGTGTGTGTGTGTGTTTTCATGGGGGGGGGACACATGGGTGCACATGCATGTTTGTGAACATGGAGCTGGAGGTTGATGTCAGGAATCTCCTTTGATCATTTTCCACCCCACTCTTTCTGAGGTGAGGTCTCCGGATCAAACTCAGAGCTCGCCAATACAGCCAGCCTTCCTAGCTAGCCTGTTCCAAGGATCCCTTAACTCTGCCTTCTGAGGTTCTAAGGAGCCAACCTCCAGTCTTCCTGCTTGCTTGCATGGCAAGCATTTTAACCTCTGAGTCATCTCCCCAGCCCTTCAGACAGTACTTTCAAAAGAGAAACACCTGAGTATCAGTTTTCTTGTTGCTATATGAACCTGTTTGTTCTCTGAAGTCTAGGCATTCAGCCGGGTTTTCCCCTTGATTCCCTAGTCTTTGGTAGAGTTCACTTCCTTGCATCTGTGAGATTGGGGTTTCCTACCCTCTCTATCAGCTGCCACTGCCTTAGCTCCTAGAGACCATTCACATCCCTTGCTTCATGGTCCCCACCTCCAAGCCGCAAATTTTTGGCAATGTTTTCCTTTGTTTCATATCTCCCTGGCAGATTCTGCTTTTAAAGGGCTCACCTGATTAGGTCAAGGCATCAAGATGATTTTTCCTTTACTGATATTTGTACAAATTCATGGAGAAATGTATAATGTATCGTTTAAGGAAGGTTTCATAATGTTATAATGTTGCTACACTGAAACTATTCCAATAAATCGATAGAATTTGATACATTGTGTGTGTGTGCATTTTGAATAAAATAAATTTGTTGTATCAGCCAAACCATGTTTAAAAAAAAAGATGATGCATAATTTAAATCAAGTGCCAAGACTTAGCAAATGGACCAGATCAAACATCAATTTAGAGAGATAAGGAGAAACAGGTTATTTTGATGGATTCCATTTTATAAAGTTATATTAAGCAAAATCCAAGCCAACTTTGGCTGAAATCCTTCCTAAGGTAAGAGACAGTGAAAGCCTGGTTGGCAAGCCTCCAACAAACCCTAGAGAAAGACATTGTGACCAGGAATATTGAGGAAATGTTCAGCAGTACCCATAGATCTCCTATAGATCAGAATGTTCAAGGTCATGAGGACACTCAGCAAAATCAAGACAAAAATCCTCATACTGTTTATTGGGCTTAAAGTTATCCTTGTTTTTCCAAGCAAAAGATCAATACATACAAAGCAGAAAACCCGATTCTTTTTATTTACACACTGGCCCTGGAACAAATACTACTGAGCTTTTTCCCATCCTCATCTCCCCACTCGGGGCTAGGTCATTATGGAAAGGATGACAGTGTTTGGGATCAGAAAGAGTGAGGGTGGAGGGGCACAAGGTGGCAGTGTCAATGCTGCAGGAACAGGGTGACCAGCCATCCCACTTGCTATAGACTGAGGGATTTCCTGGGACAGGAAGCTTTGAGCACAGAAATGGTGAATTGTAATTAACTTCTTTGAGCCTCAGATTTCTCACCTTTTAAGTGGGGGTGTCAATGATGCATGTTTCTATGTGACACACTGCCCTTGAGTCACTTGCTAGTGACTTCAAAAGCATCAGCTACTGTGTTACTACACATCTTTGCCACATCCAATATTATTTTCTGAGAGTTTTTACCCAGGATATCAACTGTTAATCTAACAATGTGCACATTTTGAAGCTTATGATATGATTACCCTGTGTGCACCAGAGTGTGGATTCTGAGCGGTGTGTAGTCCCCAGAGCATCTAATAATAAAAAGTACCTTTGTTTAGCCAAGTGGGGCAGCATGAGGCATGCCTTTAAGCCCAGCTATCAGGAGGCAGAGGCAGGCACATCTCTGTGAGTTTGAGACCAGCTTGATCTACAAAGTGAATTCCAGGACAACCAGAGCTATGTAGAGAGACCCTGTCTCAAAAAATAAACGAACAACAAAAAAGGTGTCTTCGTCCATTTCCCTCAAAACTTTATTCACATGCAACCAATTTTTCTGCCTCAAATTTATCAGTGTAGCTTTGATACATAAACATAGCAGAATGATCTGTTGTATTCAAAAATTAGACATGATTCCCTACATATTGTACCTACTAAAAGGGCCAGATGTGGTGGTACATACCTTTAATCCCAGTATTAATCCCAGGAGGCAGGCCAGGTCATATAGAGCTATATAATGAGACTCTATCTCAAAAAAAAAAAAAAAAAAAAAAAGTTAAAGATGTTATTTATTTGTCCTTTATATACTAGCTGCCTGCCCTCCTTCAAAAGACAACTTCAGAGTAAAAAATAGCATAAGACAGTTAAAAATAATCAAGAAAAATTTGTTTTTTTTTTTTTTTTTTTTTTTTTTTTTTTTTGGTTGGTTGGTTGGTTGGTTGGCTGGTTGGTTCATTTGATTTGGTTTGTTTGTTTGTATGTTTTGAGACAGGGTCTCTCCATGTTGTCCTGGCATTTCCTGGAATTCATTCTGTAGACCAGGCGGACCTTGAACTCACAGAGCTCTGCCTGCCTCTGCTTCCCAAGTGCTGATATTAAAAGCAAGTGCCAGCACGCCCAGCAAGAAAAGCATTGTTAATATTTGAAGACCAGAGCTTTAGAGGGAAACATGAGATGAGATGTCATCAACTTTAGCTCTGAACTTCCTACAACCAAAGTAAAATTAGAAACAGATTTTGCACAAAAAATACAGGGAAAGCACAGAAGTGTGCCCAGAAATCCATATCTTCCTATTGCTAAGCTCTGAGAATTATCATGTAATTCTCTATGTAAAAGGTACAGACTAACCTAGCAGGGTATCACAGCCCAAATCCCCTGAAGATGTCAGACTTTTATGTAACCACTTCCACGGACCCTTCAGAAAAAGCAAGGACAGGTGCTGTTTCAGTAAAAACAAAGTTTTAGGTTTGGTTTTCTTCTCCTCCCGACACCTGCTCCCTCCCCTCTCCTGTGTCTCCCCAACTCACACCCACCCCTTCTTCCTGGACTCACATTCATTCATTCATTCATTCACTCATGATTTTCCTGCCTCCCTTCACTAAGTGCCGGCACCACACCCAGCAAAACAATCCTCTGACTCTAACAAAACACAGATATGTCAAGGTCTGGTGATTTTAACTTTGGCATTTCTCAAACATGAGTTCAGTGATGCTGGTAATTTTGGTGTTGTTCACCAAGTCTTTCTGGTTTTCTTCATTTTCAGACACACAGTAAGATTCACACTCCCCGGCCAGGTGTGGCGGTACATGCCTATCATTACAGTGTGCCAAACACTGAAACAAGAGAAACTTGACTGTGAGTCCACCCTGAAATACAGAGTAGCATCTTGCCAATAAAAAAAGAAAGAGGGGGGCTGGAGAGGTGACTCAGCAGTTAAGAGCACTGACTGCTCTTCCAGAGGTTCTGAGTTCAATTCCCAGCAACCACATGGTGGCTCACAACCATCTGCAATGGGATCTGATGCCCTCTTTTGGTGTGTCTGAAGAGAGGGACAGTGCACTCACATACATAAAATAAATAAGTCTTTAAAGAGAGAGAGAAAGAGATAATAAGTTTGCAACAAATAATATGAAACCATGTGGCATTCTGTGGCCAATGAAACATCAGCGATATTAGTAATCTATATATAGACTTACCAAGTGAAATTATAAGTCTGGACAATTTTTTGCCATAACATTGTGTGGTTAGTAAGGATGCTTGAGATATTGCTTACTTCTGACACATATAATTCAACCAAATTAAAAATAGGTAGAGTGGACTTAATTTTTGGGCATTCCTCCCTCACCTGGGCAGCACACTAGAGCTGCCCTGCTGGTGTGGGAGCAGGTGAGCCAGCTCTGAGGGCAATGGAACAGGAGAGCTGGCTCTGCCCCCTGGCCAGCTGTGACACTGGGTGAGCTAACAGGGGCAGTGCTGGAGACCTGGTAGCTGACTAACTCAGCTACCACCCAGGCCCAGATCCAGGGCTTGGAGTTGGCACGCTCCGATATTTATTCCATCTATAATCTGATGAAACATGTTAAGGGGCCAGTCTTACAGATCCAAGGCTGCAGGATCTTCATGACACAGGGCAACAGCAAGATATCTGAGCGGAGTCCCAGTAAGATCCAGTATTGATCGTGTAGCAGAAGCCAGAGGCATGGAACCAGATCAATGACTCATTGCAATGAACATTTATAAGAAGTGTGGATAAGCATAGGCACACTGTGTGACACACTGTGACACACTACAGCTTCCACAATTAGATAATTTTTCTTTTAGGGGGAGGTTGCAAGGGCAGAGGGTGGGTACAAAGGGACGGGGAAATGAGTGGAATTGGGGTGTGTGATGTAAAATGCATAAAGAATAAACAAAAAGTGAAATGAAAAAACTGTATTGCATCAAAGAATGGGTCGATCATTCGGTTGTTAAAGTACACTTACTCGGGTATGAGGATTGGCATCTGATTTCCTAGAACCCACTTAAAAAATTTAAAAAAATTAAAAAATAAAAGAAGAAGACTAAGAAGAACTGGAATTACTCAGCTCAGTGATTAAGAGCACTGGCAGCTCTTCCAGAGGTCCTAAGTTCAATTCCCAGCAACCACATGGTGGCTCACAACCATCTGTAGTGGTGTGCATGTAGACATATAGATATAGACATAGACATAGATATAGACATATATGTATATATACATATATATATACATATATGTGTGTGTGTGTATTACATGAATAAATAAATCTTTGTTAAAAAATAAAAAGCAAAGCAAAAACAAAAACCACTGGACAGGGTGGAGAGATGGCTCAGTGGTTAAAGGAGCTGGATTCAGTTTTCTCAGCACTCAATGATGCCTCACAAACTTCTGTGCTTCCAGCTCCCCCGGGATCTGATGCCCTCTTGTGGCCTCCATAGGCACCAGACATTTAAGTAGTTCACAGACATATGTGCAGGCAAAATATTCACACACATAAAACATAATGAATAAATAAATAAATAAATAAATAAATAAATAAATAAAATCTTTTTTAAAAAAATCAAGGTGGGACAGGCAAGGTAGCAATGATACCCCAGGACTGAGGAGCAGAGACAGATCCATGTCTGGGGAATTATGCTAGCAGGCCAGTCTCGCTTCCTTGGCAAATTCCAGGCCAGTGAGAGATCTTACCTCAAAAAAACAATGTACCACGGGCTGGAGAGATGGTTCAGCGGTTAAGAACACTGACTGCTCTTCCAGAGGTCCTGAGTTCAACTCCCAGCAGCCACATGGTAGCTCACAACCATCTGCAATGAGATCTAATGACCTGTCCTGGACTGCAAGCATGCATGCGGGGAGAATATTGTACACATAATAAACAAATCCTTAAAAACAAAAAGCAAGCAAACAACAGCAACAAAACAGCGAGCCAGCTATAGTAGCGCACAGCGAGCCAGCTATAGTAGCGCACAGCTGTAATCCTAGCAGAGGCAGATGGATCTTGTGACTTTGGGGCCAGCCTGGTGTGTTTTCCCATCCTCCCTCTGGGTATCCAGGCGCTGCACACTGACCTAAAAGGATGAAGCAGAGCCTGGATCAGGTGGGGTCTGCAGGTTCCTCTTAGCTTCTGCACGGACATTTTACTTAGGGTGAACAGCGCTATAGCAACCTTGGAGAGTGGGAATGGGTTTTCAGGGTGAATGTAAGTCATTGGCTGGAGCTTAACAGACTGGGAATGCCTCATTTGCATGGAGAGGCATCCCAGGGATCCCAGGTGCTATAGGGCAAGGTGGAGGGAGGGGAGTGAACTTGTAATTTTGCCAAGGACCTTGTGACCTTCCTCAGGTAGAGGGTGTGGGGCTTGGGCTCTGCAGATAAGGTCAGGCAGACAAGAGGAAGCCGCGGTGCAAAAGGCTCCCCCCCACACACATTTATGTGTCCAATTGGTAGCTTTCAGCAAGGATCTTTCCCCTTACTACCTACAGAAATCCAGCTTCTGCCTCACCAACACCACACACACACACACACACACACACACACAGACGAGACATTCGTAGACGATGAACACATGGAAAGATGCCCACATCATTAGTCAACAGAGAAATGCAGTTAAAAAACAAAACACACTAACAGACAGACAGGAGACACTGGAGAGGAACTGAAGGAACTGAAATTCTTCACTGCTAGTGGGAATGTACAATGTCTAGCCACTGCAGAATATACTTTGCTAATTTCTCTAAATGTTAAACACAGAGTTATCCTGTAACTTAGCAACTTCATCTCTAGCTATATATGCTCAAAAAGATTAAAAACACAAATCCACACAAAATGTATACATGCGTGTTCATTAGCTATGTTATTTATTCCCCAAAAGTAGAGAAAGCAATTCAAATGTCTGTCCATCAATACATATATAAATAAAATGTGTTATTTTCATACTGTGGAATATTATGTAGCAACAGAAAAGGAATGGAATTCTGTTATATACTGTAACATGAGGATTCTTTGAACTAATGTGCTGGGCGAGTGAAGTCATGGATGAGACCCATCATCCACACTGTGACCAGAGTATATTCGTGACTGCCAGGAATTAATCAAAGGGGGAATCCTACTAATAACAGCAGGGTTTCTGCCCGAGGTGATTAAGGCATGATGGAATTAATAAGGGTGATAGGTTAGATTGTATAACATGCAATACAGCAAAACCCACGTGACTGTGTGCCCTAAAATGTAAATTATATCTCAATTTGATATTTTCTCAAAGAATCCCCAAGGCTGAGCTGGAGATCAGGTTCACTTACATAGCGTGCACAAGGCCTGTCATCAGTAAGAGAGGACTAGAGAGATGGGTCTGTGAGTGAAATGCTTGCTGTACAAGTATAAGTGCCCCCAGCTTAAATGCCCAGCATCGACATAAAAGGTGGATGCTGTGGTATAGCACTGTGCACCTGTAACCCCAAAACTAGGAGGTGGAGACAGAATGATCCAGTCAACTTCAGCTTCAGTGAAGAACCCTGCCTCAAAAATACGGTGGACATCTACAGAGGAAGACACCTGACCTTGACCTACTTTGACCTCTGAATTCTATAGCACACACACACACACACACACACACACACACACACACACCTGCACACTCACACACTTTAGCTGAAAATGGTAGGCTAAGGCAAAAAGATCAGGCATTCAAACCCACCCATTGCTACATAGCAAGATGATGTCTCAAAATTCTAAAAACTGCGTCTGGAGAGATGGCTCAGCAGTTAGGAGAACTGGCTGCTCTTCCAAAAGGCCCAAGTTCAATTCCCAGCACCCACATGGCAGCTCACAACCGTCCGTAACAGTTCTAGGGCATTCTACACCCTCACACTGAGATGCATGCAGGCAAAAACACCAATGCACTTTAAAAATGAGATGAAAAATATTTAATTTTAAAAACAAAACAAAAACAGAAAGAAAATGGGTTTACAAAGCAAAATAGAATCTTTCCAGCTTAAGTTCACTGTGTGAACTCCAAGAGCAAACTCCCTTCAACCTCTGTCAAGTAATTAAAGATTACCCTTTTAATTTTAGTTTTTTGATTTATTTATTATTGTGAGAGTTGAAGAATAAGTATATGTGTGGGCACAAGTCAGAGTTGGGTCTCTCCTTCTCTCATACGGGTTCTGGGAATTGAACTCAGGTCATCAAACTTGACAGCAGACGCCTTTACCCACTGACCCATCTTGTCCATTCTACAGATGCCTCTTAGGACAAATTTGTATGGATTTCAAAGCTCATTTTAAGTTATCTTTTATTATTATCTCACTTAAATATATGCAAGTATAAGTTTTTAGGTTAAGGTTCTTAGGTTTATACACACAAGCAACTATATAGTCAAAATAAGCTTGGAAATTAAGAATATTCAAAACTACAAAAAATCAAGTTAAGAACATTAAGTTGACAAGGGAGATGGTGTTGTTTTCTGAAATTGCACCATGCTTGGGTAGACACTGACAGCTGTGGCATAGTCTCTCCTGTCTGACTTGCAAATAGTGTCTTGGCAGTGACGCCTCAACTGTTCAAATTCCTGCACCATCTTTGTTCACCCACTCTCTCCACCTGGTACAAATGCCTCTCAGAAGCCCCCGCCCAAGAAATTCTGCTCTGTATTAACACAAAGTCCTGAACTATGAACAAAGAAATATGTCAGGACTTGTTCATAAAGATTAGCTAAAATCATTTAGATCACCCAGAATATATTTATAACAGGTTTTTATTTTCTGCCATAAAAAGAGCATTTTGTTTTTTTTTCTTCTCTAGCCAAATCTCACACCTCTCAGTAGCCTGTAACGTTTCCTTTACCCTTGATAGCACATCTATAACAGACCAAAGAGCACATCACTCCCAAGCCTAGTCAGAGCTTCACGGGGAGGGGTGACTCACAGGCAATTGCAGCACAGAAAGATCCAGCCCAGCATGCAGCATGCCTGAGAACTCCTGAATGCTGCATCTCTCCCCGCCCACCATGTAGGCGGCACCACTGAAGAGGGTCTCCTCCTATTATTTACATTACCTTGGAGAAGGGACTTATGAGCCTTGAAAATTTCTGGGCTTCTTGAGCCTTCCAAGTTTCTATCCTTTCCTGAGTCTTAGGAGTGTCCTCCCTCCAGAAGAAACAGCTACACAACACTAAGAATGTATTTGCTGACCCATGAGCTTCCAGGGATCCCAGATAGAGAAACATTGCTATAGTTTGAAACACCAGCTTTCAGATTTGTGCCTGCATCTAAATCAGGTAGGAAGGCTTGTTAAACAGAGTTCTGGGCCCCTGCTTCAGATTCTTAATTCAGTAGGTCCAAGATGAGGTGAGAATTTGCCTTTGTAACAATTCCCTGACTTAGTCTGAGGCTGCCACACTGGAAACCCCTACTTGAGAACCACCACCCTCTGTCTTTCAGAAAGTGCTCTCTCTCTCTCTCTCTCTCTCTCTCTCTCTCTCTCTCTCTCTCTCTCTCTCTCTCACACACACACACACACACACCCTCCTTCCTCCCTCCTCTCTTTCCCCCCTCCCTCCCTCCCTCCCTCCCTCCCTCCCTCCCTCCATCTCTCCATCCCTCCCACATGTAAAAACTAATGAGCCTTTCTTAGATTCTCATGCAGAGTGTGACCAGAGGTAGTACAGGGAAATTCTCATTAATAAACCTTCCTGATCCATTCACCTCTAGTCAAAGGTTTCTATGGCAACCCAAGTTCCAGCACAAGGCTCAGGCCACATTTTCACCAACTGCAGCTGGATGAGTGGAAAATAAGTAACCCCTTGTGATCGACCAAGAAAATGAGGAATAATCAAAGACTAGCACCAGGACCTGACTGGAATTAATTCCCTGAGATTTAGGTCCATGCAACACCAGGCGCCCACCCACCACAGATTATTTGAGGTTCAAAGCAACATTTTCACGGCACTACCTTCAATGTCGATGTTCCATGCACGAGGATATTTTTCCTTCCTTCTTTTTAATTGCTTTGTATTCTTTCTGTAAGGCCACATGGGGTGTGGAAAGACTATGAACTCTGAGGCCATATTTTGAATAGAAATTCTGTCCTTTGCGACTTGCCATGGCCCTGGGGTAGTTATTTAACCTACAAAAGTCTCAACCATCTTCCTCATTGGCTTACAAAAGTACCAACTCTAGCCTGGATCCTGAAACCTCACCAGGAAGCAGAAACTACTTTTAAAGTATTTCCACAGTGAAGTTCCACAGTTCCACAAATGAAGAGAGAGCTGAAGGATAAGCTTCTGCTGTCATTTTGGTGGAAGACAAAGACAGAGATGAAATTACAGAGTTCAGGTCACCTGGAAATCTGGAGGCCAATGAGGTAGATACTCTACAAACAGCCTCCTGGAAGACGGGTGGGAGTCTCTCATTTCCTACCACAGGCACACATATATACCACATATATATACATCTTACATATATATACATATACACGTACATGTACATATATACACACTTATACTTGCACATCTATACACATACATATTACATATACACATATGCATACACACATATACTCATGCAGACACACATATACATACATACAGATACGCATATACATACATATACAAGCACCCATACATACACACAAACACACACACACACCACAATGAGTGTGAGTACCCCTTCAACTGCACCACTTCTTTCCACTCTACAGCCCCATGGGGCCATACACTATGGATCGGCTCCCCAGTGCTATAGCTTAGGGGCTACATACATTTGAGGATTGAGGATGAGGACCCCCAGAAGAGCCCAGAGCTACTAGAAAAAGTGATGTGTGCAAGTCCTGGGCTGCTGCAGTTTTTTTTTTTTCCCTCTGATGTTCCGGGCGCCTTTCCCTCAGACCCCTGACAGTTCCTCCGTTCCTCACGGCGTCTCTTTGTCCTCCCACTTTCTCTGTCACGCTGTTTTTCCCTCCCATTTCCTCGCCCACACTCAGAGGCAGACAGCAAGTTGGCTGGCCTCCCAATCAACAAGACAAGGCGCTCCGTGCAATCCTGGGGATGGGGTCGTACAATTCAGCTGCCAGATCCAGCCATGTCCTCTTCTACCTGAGAGCTCTGTCCCCACACACTGGGCCACACAGGCAGGTCTGCATGTCAATGCAACACCAATCCAACAATTCAACTAAGGACACACTAGCACCTTACACTGTAGCTCTGTGTATCCAGACCCCTCATAGTTGGCCTGGTTAGAACTATGTGGATTTTTTTTTTTCCAGAGTCCCCTTTTTCCAACACTCAGGGCTGCAGCTACTTATCTGAAGAAGGAATAGCTAAAACATGGCTTCTGCTTCCGAGTCCTCTCCTTCCCCGGTCATTCTGTGACACCTGCACTGTTTGCATTCACCTATGGCTACTTCCTGTCACCTATGGCTACTTCCTGTCACCTATGGCTACTTCCTGGACACCTCTGCAGCCTGTTTCATTCAGCCACAGACAAACAACTCAAAAGGCTGGCAACCTAGTCCAAAGTGATTTTCTGTTAACTACTGAAAAACTTCGGGGACAAAAGACCCCATGGCTTATTGCAGGAGTGCTGCAGGGGGCATTGTCAAATTCAATCTTGCTTACGGGTAAGTTATTTGTGAATTCAAACGAATCGAAATTACATAAGCACAATTAAGGCAAGAAAAATCATTTATCACACAGGGCCTACAGGAAAACCTTGTAACAATTTGTACTGCCAAGAGCATAAAAGAATCTCTTCTCTCAGAATGTCTTTAACAAGTGGAATCCAGATGTGAACTGAGTCCACACCTGGTCAACATAGACTGGTCATATGAAGCACCACTCATATGCAGTTGGCTAAACACTCTACTTACGGCTTTATTGTTTCATGTTTCTAGTACCAGGGCAGAGTTTTAGGCTTGTGTAGGGGTGTGTGTGTGTGTGTGTGTGTGTGTGTGTGTGTGTGTGTGTGTACGCGCGCATAGGCCAGAGGACAGTCTAGAGTGTCATTTGTTCTTCTGGCACAGACACCTTTTTCTTTTTTTCATTTTCATTTTTTTAAGATCTCTTACTGGTCAAGTCTCCTACTTGCCAAGCAGGCTAGGCTGGATTGTAAGCCAGCCCCAGGGACCCACCTGCCTCTGTGTACCCAGCACCAGGATTACAACCCTGCACCATGCCTGATGGGTCTGAGGATTGAATTTAGCTTCTCATGCTTGCATGGTGAGGAGTCTACCATCTCCACAGTCCAGTTAAACCCTCTAACCAGCCTTGCTTTAGCACTGCTTATCAAAGTATTGTTCAGTACCTCCACGGAACTGGCCAGAAATGCAGGTTCTCAGGTTCTGCCCCACACTCTGTGCTAAAGCAAGGGCCGAGGGGATCATGGGAGACAGAGCTGAGCCACATGGACTTAGCAAGACTCAGGTGTTTCTGTTGCACACTAAACTTTGTGAACCGCCGGCCTGTGATGTCAACACGGATTTCTCCTTCCATTCATGTTTTAACAAGCCCTATAGGTGATTATGGTGCATGTGACTCGAGAATCGCCAGGCTGTGGAAATCCACACTGATTCACACGAACTTAATTACCGACTTCGTTCCCCCTTAATGATCTAAATTTGGATTTAGATCTCAGACCTCCTCAGAATCTGGAATCTTCCAGCTTCCTAGCACTGATTCATTATTAAATATTCTGTATGCAGGAAGGCTTTTTACCATTAAGGGAGAGTGAGTGATTTGCAGTTTGGGTACAATAGGAATTGGAACATGGTAGCATGGTCTCACCGGAGTGAACTGGTTCCCTTCCACCAAACTGTCATTTTCCATTTGGAGGGTAAGGAAGGTTGTGTACCTGTTCCAAGCATGCCACACTCTGCTAGTAAATGCACCTTTCCTGTAATTGACTGAGCATGTACAAGCACCCTCTGTGCCCACTAAGAAATAGCGGAGCCCGACGTGGGAGTGAAACCCTATTTCCGTGTTCTTTCCCTCCCCTCCCCAAACCACCACCCTGTAAAAGCCCTTCATCCCTTCCAAGAAGAGAGGAGTCTTGGCAAAGAGGGAGGTGTTTTTTTTTTTTTTTTTCCTCCAGGGTGACAAAAAGCACTTTCTCTCTACTCTTTTGTTGTGCGGTTAGATTTGAAACCCTTTGCCCTGAGAACAATAAACTGCAGAGTTACTTTATACTCCTGTGCTTTCTGCTGAGCTCTCTCCCACCCTTAGGATAATGGGCCGCCATTTTAACACCAGAGAACAGGTAGCCCCAGCGAATCTGAGTTGAATGTGACTCAGCCGGGCCTATAAGCAGTAGGCTCTTAGCTGGGCTGCTCTGAGAGGCTCAATTTAAAGCTGTGTGGCACTCCAGTTAAGGCCTGGCAAGCAGGAAATGGATTCCCACATCAATAGAATGCTAACCACCCTGGTGGGCATACAACCCTGTAGGTAATTTGGAAAATCTAGGAAGTCGGTGAAGATGAATAAATAAGAGAGACCAGCCAATTTCCTTCTTCCTTTTTATGAAGACTGTGACTGTAGGCCGTAATCTTCCTCCCATCACTAATGAATGAAACCAGGAGACGGGGGAGTTTTAAATATGTGGCAGTGCTAAACAATCCACAGCTAAATGCATGGTGGGGGCGTGAAGGACATACATCCTCCTGTGGGACGGAGTGAGGGTTGGCAGATTGCGTGTAGCGCTCTCTCCACAGAGAGAGGCAGAAAGGAAGACTTGGGGGGGGGGGTCTTCCCTTGCTCTTAACCAGAAATATTGGATGTCTTTAAACATGGTTTCCTGCGACATAAAACCGGTCATAATGCCCTGGCCTCGAGGGAAATGAAGGTCTGCTATTTAGCCTGATAATTAGATTATTGTAGACAGCCAATCTGGGCATATCATGTCCCAAAGTTAATGTTTCCCCTTGTAATCATCTGGTGTCTGTCTACATACAACCTTCAGATGAACCACGTAACTGCTAAGTGAGCACCCTGATGTATGGAGAAGCTGCAGCCGTGAAGTGGGGGTGGGGCTCCCTCCTGCTACCCCCTCCTCTCCATCTGTTACTACTTATACTTCCCATCTCTCTGTTCAGACTCGGGAAGACGTCTAGAGGACCTCTGAGCCTATGACTTAAAGAATCTATTGGGAATGTTTCAAGCCTGACTTTCTTTTTAACTGACACTCATTTTGAATGTCTTCGTATATCCCACCCAAAACACTGGTCTTAAAGGCTACAGAGAATACAAAGAAGCCGGAGACCTAGAGTCTAATGTTTTCAAAGTGCCATAGTTAACTCTTTTGCTTTAGTCCACTGTCCTGTGCCTAGGGTTACATAACTGTCTCCAAGTGATTTGCCAAGGTCAAAGTCTACCTAGAACTCAGGTCTTCTATGTTCCCGTGTCTCTGAGACTAAGCTGAACTATTTCACAAGAATCAAGTACCTAGCTGGGTGTGGTGGCCCATGTTTATAAACCCAGTACCCAGGAGGCTGAAGCAAGAATACTATTGCATAAGGACCACCCTACATTATACACTGAGTTCTAGGTGAGACAGTCTAAACAAAGAAACTGAAAGAATGTGCTACCAAAGATAAGAATACGGAAGTACCTCTGTAGCAAGGTAAGTACCTCTGTAGCAAGGTGGGGATAGAGACAGCACTGTCTAGGTTTGGCATCTGCATTTTTAAGGTTTATGTCTCTGATTTCTTTATAGCTGGAATCTCAAGGGTTGAAAAGCAAAGTCAGGGATAGCCTGAGTTTTAAGTCAGCCTGGGTTACAAAGTAAGACTTTCTTAAGAAAACCCCCAAGGGTTAGTGGTGCAGCTCAAAGATTAGGGCACTTGTTCGACATGTACAAGGCTATGTATGGTCTATGGTACAAGGCTCTAGGACCAAAATACAATCAATCAATCAATCAATCAATCAACCAATCAATCAATGTCTAAGCGGGACGTTGTTTCACCCTACACCAACTCTGCCCTCATGCCTCCTTAAGAATGAGCGAGGCTTTCTGTCTCACCCAGATGACAAGACAGGATGATGGCATTTGAAGAGCTTCTCGGAGCTCAAGATGATACTTAATGTGTGTGGGACAGGACCTGGGGAAATACTTCCAGCTGGAATAAAACAAATGAGGCTACTTCAGGGCACTGTGAAGATCAGTCGCATCAAAAGAGGCAGTAAGGAAGCCCTGCCCCACTCCATACTCAGGCTTGACGATTGGAACGAGTTACTAACCCAGGATTTTTATGTGTCACTTAGAGTGCCTTTAGATGCAAGAAACATGGAGGAAGAAAAGAAGTGCTCATAAAGGAAGTCGGGGGATTTGATTTGACAAGTCAAGTGTGTAGTCAACGACTCTGACCCCAAGACTGAGTCTTCAAAGGGACTTGGGAAGAACTTTCTAAGATTTAGCCTGAGAAAACTCAAAACTCAAAATTTCTGCAACAGTCAAAAAGAGTCACTAAAACAATTCTATTTTTTCAAGACAGGGTTTCCCTGTGTAGCCCTGGCTGTCCTGAAACTTACTCTATAAACTAGGCTAGCCCCAAATGCACACAGATCTGCCTGTCTCTGCCTCCTGAGTGCTGGGCTTAAAAGAAAGTGCCACCTGGCTAGCCGTCACTTCTTAAGGAAAAGGGTAACAGATGTGTACAGGAGAGGCAGAAACTTTGGCGACCATGAACCATGTCTTCTTAGGGTTTTATTGCTGTGAAGAGACACTATGACCAAGGCCACTCTTACAAAGGAAAACATTTAATTGGGGCTAGCTTATAGTTTCAGAGGTTCAGCCCATTATTATTATGGCAGGAAACATGGCAGTGTGTACACAGACATGGTAATGGAAGAGCCAAGAGTTCTATATCTTGATCCTAAGGCAACCAACCAGGAGGAGACTGAACTGCAGGCAGCTAGGAGAAGGGTTCCTTTCACACTGGGTGGAGCCAGTGGAATAGGCGGCCACACCTATCCCAACAAGGCCACACCTCCTAATAGTGTCAGTTCCTATGGCCAAACATATTCAAACCACCACAAATGACACGTGAAGTGACAAAGCCCTACAGAGGAAGACCTCTCTCTAGCTCTCACAGCCAAATTCTTGGTCTTGGGGAATCTGCTAGTTTGCTAGTCTTGCCTCAGCCATCACTATTTGTGATTGCTTAGTGCACAAATCAATCCAGTTTGTGACCTCTTCACTCACCCCCTCCCAGCTGTCCTGGGAAGCCCGGCTCAAATCTGAGCTGGCTTCAAGCTTCCTCCAAACCCCCTCCATTCCTGGCCAGGCCTTTTCTGTGGAGTTCATTCCCCTGGGTAACTGACGCACCATCCAAGAGCATGGTGCCAGGGAAAATGGACAAAGAAGATCAAGTGCTCCTCACTCACTTACTTTGCTTTTTGTAGCGGTCAGGGCAGGGGATAAAGTTCTATGCTGGAGTGTTTATCTGTTGTTCCTGAAGCCCAGAGTTCAATCCCCAGACTGAAAGAACTTAATCTGTGGTGTGGAAATAAACAAGAGCTGCATCAAGGGAGAATAGAAGTTCACAAGAAAGGTTGGTGAGCTCCAGAAAAATCCCCACAGACAGTTGGTTCTGACTTCTCAGACTGTAGTAGCTCAGCTACCTTGACAGTCCCCTACTCTGTAGTGGGTGCTTCCCTACAGAGGTGCTTCCCTTGACTTAGCATCTCAAGCCCAGTGTTTTCTTAAGACTGTTTATCAGGAGTACAGAATGGAAGCTGCTGTGTCAGGAACCTCATAGCTGTGCCAGTCCCTCCTTGCCACCCAGACAAAGCATCCGGCCAGTGTCCTGTGTCCCCATCTTCCATGAGTCTCTTTGGAACAAGGGTCAGCTACCACAAGACTACAGTCTCTTCCTTCTTTGGGCTATTTGATAATATCTTTTCTTTTTCTCCTTTGAAAACTGCCGTTCCAGGGTCTGGAGAGATAGCTCAGCAATTGAGAGCACTGGCTGCTCTTCCAGAGGTCCTGAGTTCAATTCCCAGCAACGACATGGAGGCTCACAACCATCTATATTGGAATCTGATGCCCTCTTCTGGAATGCAGGGCTACATAAAAATAAAGCACTCATATACATTAAATAAATAACTAAATAATTCTTTTAAAAAAGAAAGGAAGAAAGAAAATTGCCATCCCAGAGGAGAAATTCTGTCACCTTCATGTCCCCTCTCTTAATTTTGTTTTTACAATGTGAGTGTCTTAAATGGGTCGCCTATGGGTCACCTTGTTCTCTTAGCCTTGGCTGTCAGTATTGATTCTTCAGTCAAAAACCAAGAAAGAAAAATTAACCCATGGAAGCATCACCCACATGGAGTTCCTTGAAGCTTTGACTTTCAGACATGAATGCATACCTGATGAGTCTCAAGGCTGTTTTCTTTATCAAAGCCTGGAAAAAACAGAGACCCAGCTTCCTCTGACTGAAGGTGTTCCATCCTTCTGCCACGGTCAGTCTTTCCTACTTGACTGGGATTTAGAAACACACCTGGGTTCAGGAGACATACTTCTGAGCGTCTATGTTCATAAGGGTGTTCTTGAGAGGTTTAAATGATGAGAGAACACTCACCCTGAGAGCTGCAGCATCACATCCAGTCTGAACAAGCAGGGGAGGCAGGGTCACCAATGTTTATCCCTGTCTGCTTCTTGACTGTGGACACATTGTAACTAGCCACCTTCCACCCCAGCTATGTGCCTTCACGGACATTATAGGTCTCTCTCTCTCTCCCTCTCTCCCTCTCTCCCTCCCTCTCTCCCTCCCTCCCTCCCTCCCTCTCTTTTTCTCCCTCCCTCCCTCCCTCTCTTTTTCTCCCTCCCTCCCTCCCTCTCTTTTTCTCCCTCCCTCCCTCCCCTTTCTCCTCCCCCTCCCCCTCTCCCTCTCTCAGTTATTTTGAGACATGATCTTTCTGTGGCAGTGGTTCTCAACCTTCCTAATGCTGTAACCCTTTAATACAATTCCTCATATTGTGGTGACCCCCAACCATAAAATTATTGCCATGGACAACCCCTGTAGAAGGGTCATTTGCCGCCAAAGGGGTTGTGACCCACAGGTTGAGAGCCACCTGTTTATGTAGTCCTGCCTGTCCTGGAACTCACTCTGTAGGCCAGGCTGTCCTTGAATTCACAGATATTTACCTGCCTCTGCCTCCCAGTGCTGGGATTAAAGGTATTCACCACCACACCTACCTGGACTCTACTCTCAAACCATAAATCCAAGCAATCATTTTTTCCTTGCATTACTTTCATCAAGATGATTATCATAGCAACCCGCAGAAGTAACTACTATACCTTCTAAGTCAACTCCTTCCTGGTGAGCTGAGGTCTGGTTGCCAAACCCTTCATAGCCTCAGTAAGGAAAATACTACAATCATCACCCATGTTACTTCCCCTGATAAAGAAAGCAAATGGTAGGTCCCCTCCCCCTCCAGATCATTACAAGGCAGAGTAGAAGAGAGGCAGGTATTGACTCCTGAGAAAGAAAATCAGGTTACAAAGTAGGAATGAAAGGGGTCCTTGAGCATGTCCATGTGGCTATATCTGAGGCCATCCCGACTGTGAGCACTGCAAAAGATATCTCCCACTCATGCATGAATTCACCCCCATAGAAGATGTCACTCAAAGCATCAATATCCTCAGACAAACCACAGGAACTCCCCGTTAGAACACAGAAGCTGGACAGGATTGGATAAGATCATCATCGGCCTGTGTGTCTGGTTCCAACCTGTTTTCAGCAGTGAGTCCCTTCCGCAAAGGAACAATGGGAGATGTAATGAGGAGCTGGGAACTTCCCGTGTTGGAAACACTTGTCTGTGAAAATGCTCAGTGCTCGTGTGACCTCAGGGGAGGTTCCTGAGGTCACACGTGCACCCTCATCCATCAGCCTCCGTGCCCCAACTCTCTGTTTACCAAGGTGGGACACTCAAGGGAAGGGGGTGATGTGACGACCTGAGCAGCTGCCAGCAGACTGCATGGCTATTACACAGCTGTCTAGGCTTCAACCCCTTGAGTTACAATGAAGCAGATGGCCAGAGCTCACAGAACCACCCACCAACATGGTCTTCTCAGACAACTTTTGAGGGGGGCAGGGGGAACCATTGTACAAGCCAAAAGAGTGTGTTGATCACCAAGTGATTTCCAAGCTACTATCTAACAAGTCACTATAGCTCCCAACAACTGCCTGGCACTCAAACCCAGTATAACCCAGACCCCACCCCCCACCCCTTGAAAATGTGTCTGTTAAGCAAAAGCTTACAAGAAGTGAAAGCCAGGAGCTCCAGGGACATCTGAGCAAGAAGCCTTCCATAACAGGGGACAGCCAGGCAAAAGGAACCAGATGGATTTCCTTTCTGACACTGTGGAATGCCATTCCCATGAGCAATCCATAAGTATCATCAGAGACCAGAATGAGGCAGAAGCAGACAAGCAGGCAAGCAGGCTAGAGGAGAACGCTAACGTTAAGGAAAAGCTCAGTAGAAGTGAGAGTTAGCTGCAGGAATGGGTGGACATAGGTTTCTCAGCCAGACTTCCTCGCCCACTCTGCAACTTATGGCTTCTGGGTATCATAACTCCAGTCCTCACGCTTGTATGGCAAGTGCTTAACCACTGAGCCATCTCCCCAGCCCCTCTCCTCTTTAATGGCCTTCCCTCATCCAAAACAAACAGATGAGGTGGTCTGGCATTGTTGTGTATAACTGAGCACACAACCACAAGAATTGTATCTCTTAGGTAATTGCGTTTTCCCAAGTTTGATAACTATCATTATTCTATCAGCATAGAATACTTACACAGAACTCTGTGCCAAGTGCTATTCAAAGCCCTTTCCATGTGCAAATACAACTAGCTGTTGCTACCCTGTAAGGTGGCTCCCAACTGTCTATCACTGTAGTTCCAGGAGATCTGACACCCTCACACAGACATACACACAAGCAAAACACCAATGCTCATAAAATAAGAACAAATACATCATTTTAAAAAGGAAAAAAGAAGCACATGTAAAATATGTTTGTATATATCTATCTATATAGATATATAGATATATATCTTCATTTGTAGAACGTGTTTCTATTTTCAACCTGTCTCCAATAGCACACAAAATCATTTGATCATGGAGTTCGAATCAGATTAATTGGATTGCAAGTTTTATTTAATTATAACAGCAATTTGTTTAAAAGCAAGGTAGGTTTTTTCCTGTTTATTCTGCTGCAAATATTTCTGCTCAAGACTTTCAAAGTATAAAAGTACTATTTAACAGTCAAGAAGTAAAGATTGACAACCTGTTCAAGGCCCCGGTAACTTAGCAAAGTGCTACCTCTCAGTTATAAAATGCAACCTAAAACTATTTATAAAGTTATAAAAGCCATGCCACAGAGTGTGTCCTGATTTAAGAGTCTGTTACTACTTTATCGAAGAAAACTAGAGAAGCGGACATCAATGTTACAAAACTTAGTCACATGCTTACTTCAAAAGAAAAACTGTTAAGCCGTGCTTTGCAGCAAGGCAAACTCAGTTCCACATGTGCATTAAAATCTGCACTAAGGTTTCCTTTGGGGGCATGCTGGGGAGACGGCCCAATGGCTAAGAATACTAGCTGGGGCTGGAGAGATTGCTCAGCAGTTAAGAGCACTAACTGTTCTTCCAGAGGTCCTGAGTTTAATTCCCAGCAACCGCATGGTGGCTCACAACCATCTGTCATGGGATCCGATGCCCTTTTCTGGTGTGTCTGAAGACAGCTACAGTCTGAAGATGAGCCACAGTATAGTCATATAAAATAATAAATAATTAAAAAAAAATAGTGGATGGTGTTCCATAGGATCTGGGTTCTGTTCCCAGCACCCACATGGCAGCTCATAACCTTCTATAATCAGGTCCAGAGGCTCTGACATCCTCTTCTGGCCTCCGCAGGCACTGTGCATGTCTGGTGCACAGACATACATGCAGACAAAACCCCATATAAAGAAAATAAAAATAAATAAAAATCTATTTTTAAAAAATTTAAAAATATTTCCTTTGACAATGTATGGGGTCTGTCTGCAAGTATTCATTGCATGAATGGACACTTAATGTTAATCTAATTAATTAATTTTCTAACATACCTTTTCAGCACAGTTATTGATTCATTTCCAGTCTTTGGAATAAAGACCGTCTTCCAGGCTAATGGCCAGCTAGATGGTCCCATAAGTAAGACGGGTCCTGCTCACTGCCCTGGTCTCTCAGGATGCAGCTTGTCTCTCCTTTCCTGGCCAGGAGGCCAGATCTAACGTAAGCCGTCATCGTTCTGCCGTAGGTTTTGGATCAGGTTCAATTTTACAACCTTGAAACAGAGGCTTTTCCTGTGGGTGTTCCAGCTGCTACCATGTGCATGTTGAACGTCTCCCAAAGGTTCCCATGTTAAAGGCTTCACCACCAGAGCGATGCTACTGGTAGAAGCCAGAGCCTTTAGGCGGTGAGGCCTACTGGGAATTCCTTAGGTCGTTTAGGGAGATTATAGAGTCCTGGCCCCACCCCCACCTCTCAGAGCCACATGAATGCTTTCTCAATCTTGTCCTCTCTCTCATCCACAGAGTGGACAGCCTTGCTCTACTATAAACTTCCATGCACCCCCCCACCCCACCCCACGCCACGCCACCCCTCCTCCCTCATCCATGAGGTAGACCGTTCTTTACCATGTGCTCCTTTCACTACATGCTGCATCCTAAAGCCACCAGACAAATTGATCTTGGACTAAACGTTCAAAACCATGAGCCCATCTTTTTTTTTTTTTTTTTTTTTTTTAATAACTTGCTTTTCTCGGGTATTTTGTTATAGTCACAGGAGGCTCACACGCCAGCTAACCTTGGAGTGAAGTTCATCCAGCCTCAGTTCATGGGTACCCGGAAAGCAATGCCACAGCAACGTGTTCCTCCTCTGTTCAAAAACTACCTGTGAACCTAACATTTGTCAAGAACTCTGGTGAGTATCCCTTGCCTAATGAAAAGTGGACTTCCTGGCTTTAGGGAACCTGTGGTTTAACTGCTTTTAGAACAATACCAAGTGGCCCTCCTAGTGCAGCAGGCCACAGATCAGTCTCATAATCCGAAGGACAGTACCAAGTACTTGGGGAATGGTGTCTTTTACTGTTCCTCCTGGTTCCATCATGACCTAGGAAAGCACCTCTCTCAGAAACGAATATTTTTCACAGAAGATAGATAGATATAGATATAGATATATATCACAATCCTGAAATCATATCATGAAAAAAAATCAGTAAACCAAGCCAATAAACTGTCTCTGAGTTTTCCCATCAGGTTTAACTTACTATATATTCATATTTACTGCCAGACAAGTGACGATACAAAAGTAGTAACATAAACTATAGACAGTGAGGTTTCATTTGAGGGAACTGAATTCTTTGTGTGTGTGTGTGTGTGTGTGTGTCCCAATACTTGACCATCACATTTTGGGATCAGCAGCAGAAATGCCACTACATTCTTTACTCTGCAGATGGCCTCTGTGGGGTTGAGGTGGGAGGGGAAGGTCACACTTGTTAAAGGGTGACACCTACTGGTAGGATAGCACACTGCAGCTCCGTTCTACTAGACAGTAATCAACAATGCATGGTTGGAAGAGTTTTGTCCCCTAGCATCCTAAGCCTCTTCCAGCATGAGTGGCCCACCCCAAGTAAGACACCCCAACTTCTAACACAGAAACCAAAGCTGAGAATCTCTGTTTCCCCTAACTCCGCCTGTTAAACAGAATCACTGATGATTTTGAGACTCAAGAGGTGCCTCCAGGAAAGATTGGGAGCACAGAAGCACACTGATGGCAGAAGCCAGCAGTGGTGTCCCAGCCAAGCCACAAATGTTCTGATCTGATTATTTCTACTGTATGCCCCTACACACACACACACACACACACACACACACACACACACACTTTTTGCTTCTTCTTCTGCACATATGCTGTAAATTCTGACTACCCACAATCCTTCCAATAAACCACCTCTCCATTTAAGGTAGCAGAGTCAATTTCTGCTGGCTAGAACCAACAAGTCCAGCTGGAACACTGTCAGACGTTTGAGTGGCAGGCACCGTGGTACAACACCACAGGTCTCAGTCAGTCCTCCCTCCCGAATGCTTACTTGCCTCTCCAAAAAAGTCCAGGAATGAGGAAAAAAAAAAAAAAAAAACTAGCCTGGTGGAGTCACACAACTCGCTTGGCAGAACCAGGAAACAAACTCAGCCAGTCTGATGCTGTCATCGATTCTCTTAAACAATTCCCAAAGCTTTTGGTTTTCGTTCTTTTAAAGCTAGGACTTGGGGGGAGTGTGAGAGTTCTAAAGTGTGTGAGCACACAGCTGGTGCCGGCAGAGAGAAGGCTTTCAGCTGTGTACAGAAACTGTAATGTTGAGGTGACCCTGGACACAATTTCACCATGAGGCTAGAGAGACTCACGTGTCTTACACTGGCAAGGGGACTCTTTCCAAGTCCTAAACTGGGTTTTGTGTGTATGAATGTAGATCTGTCTTGTTGAGAAAGACCATCCCCTATGGGGGAAAAGCCTGGATCCACCCCTAGATGAAGCCATGCATGGATCAGATTAGACTCAAGTTCCAGATTTGCAGCTCAAGCAGGAAGTCCCTACAAAGATGAAGACCTACAAGAATATGGACTTGGTTTCATTGCTTATTTATTCATTTAGCTATTTGGGTTTTTAAAGGTTTATTTATCTTTATTGTATGTTTTGCCTGAATGTATGTCTGCACACCATATGCATTAGATTTTCTGGAAATAGTTACAGACAGTTGTGAGATGCCACATGGGTGCTAGGTATGAAACCTGGGTGTTCTGCAAAAGCAGCCAGGACTCTTAACTGCTCAGCCCATAGCTTCTTGTTTTTTGATACCGGGTCTTGCCCAGCTCAAGCTAGTTTCGAACCCTCTTTATAGCTGAGGTTGGCCTTGAACTCCGACTTTCTTCCTCACACACCCCAAGTGCTGGGACTGCAGGCACTGACCACCGTGTTCATCTTTTTCAGAAGGTGACTTTTAAAAAACACAAACAAGCCAGGCATAATCGCCGCACCTAGAATATCCTAGCCTTCAGAAGCTGAGACAAGAAGGTGGTTGGGAATTCAAGAACAGTCTGTGTTGCTATAAAGTAAGTTCTAGGCTAATCTGAGATGCACCATGAAAGTCTATCTCAAAAGAACAGCAAAGGGGCTGAAGAGACGGCTCAGTGGTGGCTGCTCTTGCAGAGGACCCAGGTTCAATTCCCAGCATCTATAAGGCAGCTCACAACTGTCCGTAACTCCTATTCCAGCAAATATAATGCCTTGTTCTGGCCTCCCCAGGCACCAGGCACATATATACATATTTGGTACCCAAATATACATGCACTTATACACATAAAATAAAAATAAACTGCAGGGGAAGTGGAATCAACAAAAGAAAAAAGAAAAAAACCTTGAATGCCACTATTGCTCTCTCACACCCCCACCTCCAGGAGCCAGTAGTTCAGAGTGACTTCTCATTAATTCAGGCAGGTCTCAGGGAATAATGGTTTTAAGGACCATTCACTATCAAGTAAGACAGAGCATCTTAGTCCTCTTAAATAGCAAGCAATGAGTGAGTAAATCCTGGTTGTCAGGTCCTCCTTGGAGAACCAGCCAGATGTGTCCCTGACTCTGATGACCAGCAGCAGCCAAGCCTCATCTGGACAACTAGGAAGACCACTTTCAATGTGATAAAGTGCTGGCATCCTCGTGGAGAATCCCAATTCCATGACAATGCTACTTATCTTGAATACCAAGAGGTTGGGTGCCAGCCTACTACGTTTTTTTTGCACACAAGGTGAGTGTCTCACATCTTACCCTGGCATCCAGCCCTTACTAGATATACAAAGGCTGGGGTTTCCCTCAAAATAACAATAACAATACAGCCATTTGTCTAGAGAGCCACTTATCAGTCACTGCCAAAAAGACACTCTGAGAGGGCAGAGTGCCTTCATCATTAGCCAGCTTCATCTTTATGTGAACATCAGGTACACTTACACAAGCTAAGATGGCTACCTCCTTAGCTGCTCTGACACTATAGGGCCATCGCTTGTGTGGTCTGTGCAGGCCATGCCTGTGATTGCAGCATGATAGTCAAGATACATCAGCCACTTCTGCCTTTGTCTCTTCTTTCCTTTGGGGTAAGGAGGGGCCTGAAATGGTCAGATTTTATTTTCTTTTGTTAAATTAATTTTAACTATATGTATTTATGAGGTTTCAATACATGAATAGGCTATGTATTGATCAAATTAAGGTAGCCAGTGTTTCCTCTCTTTATCCTTACTTTACGTATGGTGCCTTCAAGCTCCTCTGTGTCCGCTGTTTCTAAAAGAAATTTTCATGTAGAACGTTAAGAGAATACAGAAAATCACGCTCACTGGTGGATGAGGAAAGAGGGCACAAGGGGCTGAATAATGGGTGCCCAAACACAGATAGAATTATTAACTTCTACAAATTCCACCATTAGTAAAGTGAATGGAATCAGAGAACATTAATAATAATAAACCAGATGCAGAATGACAAGATTGTTCAACTGAGATGAGCAAAGTTATAAGCCAGAAAGCCCCTACCCTGGCAGCAAGTTCAAATCACCTGGGGACCTTTTTAAAAACACTAATATTAAGGTCCTACCTCAGAAAGCCTAACTAGGTGGTCTACAGTAGTACCAAGGCAGGATTTGTAAAGAGCTTTGTTGAGATGTATTTTGGGTACCATAAAAGTCACCGTTCTTAGTTGAATGGTATTTCAGTACGAACATACCTGTGCCTCCAACATGATCGTCCAGCCTGACTCCCACTGTCTTCTACAGAGTTCCCAAGGATGATGTGTTTTTCTCACTTTTTAAAAATTTGTTTTAAACCATTTTGATTATGGGATGAGAATATGCACACACAAGTACAGCTGCCCAATGAGGAAGAGGTATCAGAAGACCATGGAGTTGGAATTAATTATAGGCAGCATGAGGTGCACCCCAGGAACGGAATTCTGGTCCTCTGCAAGAGCATCCTATGTCTTCGTCTCTAAGTTATCACTTCTTTCATTTTTGACTCCCAGCCCCAAACACCACTGTGGTCCACATCTAATCTGCAAATTCCAAGTACCAGTGTTTTCTAAAAGCTGCCCAGTGAGAGAGGGAGTCTGGTGTGCAGGGTCTGTCTACAAGGGACCACCCTAGACACCAGAGAGTTAAGCTTCTTAATCTTGCCTCACAAACCTTAGTCATTTTCTGTGAGAATATTTCCCTGTAAAGAAAGACCTCTAATTTTTATATCAAACATTCTTGGTGGAAATAAAATGAATTTTATGGCACATACCCTGTAACCAGCTTTACTAGAACATAAAATAAAAGATGGATATCCACACCCCTAGTAAAGATGACGTGTACATTTCTACATAGGCTTTAGGGATACAGAGCTCTTTTGTTCTGTGGTAAAATTAAAAAGCCTGAAGTGCTACCTTCAAAGTCAATTTTATTGCCTTAAAATTATAAAAAAAAAAAAAAAAAAAAAACAACAACGAATTTACCTCAGATTGAAAATCATGGTGATTACTGCGCTATTGACTTTGAATGTTCAAAAATACCCTCAGGGGAAAGATCCAGAGAAGCACCCGGTATTTTATTGTTATGTCACATAAACATGGACCCAAAAAGACATCACTGCAGGAGTCCCGAGAAGGCAGTCACTTACAGTGACCATGTAGAGTTGATGTTCTCTTGCCATTTGAGTCATGCAGGGCAAGCAAGCACTTGTGAAAGGGTGAGCCCATGGGAGCAAGAATGAACTTGAAAGATTTCACAGAAACATTGGCCCCAGAGGTCTACAGACATGTGAGCAAACCACAGCCAGAGGCTGCCAGTGAGTCAGAGATTTCTCAACAAGAAATCCTCCTTCCTTCATTGGTCTGAGCAGCCAGCCATAGCCAGCAGCTGCCGTCTGCAGAGCCAGGGCTTGGGAAGTGTTATGGGGTGCAGTTGGAACGTGACCCCACCCAGTTCACTCCCTAAAATTGCAAAGCTTTAAAACAGTGCCCCCAGCCAAGGAGGTGCCATCCAGGGTTACGCCCAGAAATTCTCCCAGCAACAAGGTTGTCAGCACTGGAGACATGGTTCTGAGGCAAAGTGGCCTTTGATTGTGAATAGGGAAAAGAAAAAAAGAAAAAAAAAAAAAAACAAATAATAACAACAACAAAGAAAAAGCCTAGATTTTAGTCAAGTCCAAATCTACACTCTGGCTTGGAACCATGAGCTTTTGCAGAGATGCTAAGGATGGATATTAAACTATCCCCCACTACCACCACCAACACCACCACCACCACCACCTGTAATTATCAACCGGTAGTTTTTCTAAATTCTTCATCCACGGGAAAACTTCAAGTGAGTTTTAAAGAAAAAAAAAATCTCCTGAGAAGATTGAATACATGCTGTAGCCTGCTTTCCCCTCCACCAGATCACAGGAGAGCAGAGAAGACAGAGAGAGAACCTCAGAGAAACGAAAGAAGAAAAACCCTCAGAGCAAAGAGTCCTGTCAGCTGTAGACATGAGGGGAAATTTTAAGGATAGAGAAAGGCAAACTCTGTAGCTGGAAACAATGACCCATTCCTAAAGGACACAAAACAAGCAGGAGAGATCAGTTGTATGGTGGAATGTCTCCAAGAAGCTCCAGATTCCACAAAAAGGACAGTGGGGGACCCACACAGAGTAGAGGGTTCTAGGGCACCCACCATCAGAGATGGTTGAGACACCAAAGTACAGCATACAAAAAAGTGGTCCTACACACACACACACACACACACACACACACACGCATGCGTGCACACAAACACACTCACCATAGAAACATACATATACCCAGAAGCACGGACAACAAGCCCTCAGAAGCATCCACACCCTGCATCTGGCCTCACCCAGAAGAAATAGAAGCATTTTCACCAGATCTCCTGGCTCACACTGCCCAGCCCCACAGCTTCCCTGTCTCATCATTAAAGGTAACTCATTCTCAGTACTATCTGGACCTCTCATACCAGAAGAAAACACGGAGTCAAAGACCACCAAGCATCTAGAACAGTGTTCTAGACAGAGATACACCAAATGCTACAAAGACAAGAGCAACCTTGACTTGCAGAGGCGACACACACCTTTAATCCCTGCACTCCGGGAGGCAGAGGCAGGTGGACCTCTTTGAGTTTGAGGCCAGCCTGGTCTACAGAGTCAATCCAGGACTGCCAGGGCTACCAGAGAAACCCTGTCTCGGAAAAGCAAAGCAACAGCAGTAGCAAAAACCTCACAAGAATGACGATCAAAACCAAAGTCATCAGAAACTCGTTTAACAGATTCGCCTGCAGAATGGACACAACAAAAAGAAAGGCTCAGAGCTGCCGGGTAAAGGAGAAAAGTTCTCCCAGAGAGAGAGACTAGTGGATGACAAGGACATACATTTATGAGAGAGAATCTGGAAGAATTCCTAAAAGAAGGAAGAAAATGTTGCTTTGGTTTTCTTGTTTTGTTTTGAGGGTGGGGTAGCAGGATCTCATGTAGCCAAGGCTAGCCTTGAATTCTCCAAGTCATTAGGTGGGCAAGGACAATCTTGAACTTCATACCCTGCCTACGAAGTTCTACAATTCTAGGTACACGCCACCATGGCTAGCTTTAAATCGAATATTTTAAAGAAGTGAAACAAAACAAAATCAAACAAATCCCTTTGTGTTAAAAACTAAAAAGAATGTCTTCAAAGCTGTCTTGCCAAATAGTGGCTATCAACAGAGACAGAGGAAGTATAGAAACTGAAGAGAAGTCTGGAGATGACAATGCAGTAACATGAAAAATGGAAAATTATGTAGCCCAGGCTGGTTTTGAACTTCTGATCTTCCTGCCTCACATCAGAAGCCCTAGGGCTAGGATGTGTGTCACCATGCCCATCTGAATGCCCTTCACGCCACTGAAAAACACGTTTTAAGATGGTTAAACCAGCGAACTTCATGTTATTTATATTTGAACACAATGTAAAATTAAAACTATTTGTTTTGGCCATGGCAGAAGCTCAGTGTGGAACAACTGGCCTCGCCTGAGTAAGTACCTGGGTTCAGTTCTCAGGACTGGGGATGGGAGGGAGAGTGGGGAGTGGGGGAATGGCTGGCTACATCCTCAACTAATGATTCTAATTTTTAGGCTCTGTACCAAGAAAACAGAACGGGAACACACAAGATTTAGTCACCAGCATAAAACCCATCTACCCAAGGTGGACAGTCAGAAATAAGCAGGCAAGTTCTCATAGATTTAATATTAGACAGCATTCGAAGAGTTTATAAGAAGCCTTACTAATGTGTAGCGTGCTCTTGATGTCAAGCTGAGATAGTAAAAAAAAAAAAAAAATCAAAGCAGAAACTTATATTAAAATTAAAAGAGTATAGAAATAAATGATTTTTAAAGGGAAATACCCCAAATGTTTTAATAATTTTTTTAAAATTAGGACTTCTGTTTTCTTTAAAATTCCGATTTTCCCTAATGAGTACACATTTTATTCAAGGGTAAAGTTGCAATCGCTTATAAGACCTGAAAAGATTAAACAAGGGAGAATGCCCTGGACCTCAGACGGGGGCTGCCTAAAAGAAAGGATGAGAAAATCAATCACGCCATCCCTGAGAGGAGAGCTAGTGTGACCTAAAATTAGTCACCAAGTAGAAGTCACAGAAAATAAGGTAGAAGACCCTAAATATATGAAAAGTCCAGATTCTTCCCACCTGAGAAATGGAAAGAGTTTCTCCAGAAACCTCTGGAAGCCAGACTCAGAGTTGAACGTTGAGATCATGAAAGTCACATAAGGGGGCTACAGCATCTCTGGAAGACCATAAGAGGACAATTTTTGTGGTATTGTTCAGTGAACAGGGAAGAGCGATGCCACAGTCAGGGACCCCAAGGAAAAAGCTCCTGTCTAACATGGGCCTCTTGAGCTGTGTGAACGACAAACAGAGCCTTTCCTCAGTGCGCATGCGCTCATCTTATCAGCCCTCCCAGGCTTGGCGTGCCAACCACCCAGGGAGGTGAGTGCGTGCCACTCTCCTAGTAAATTGCAAGTTGTTCCTTTGTTGAAGAGAGAGGCTCGGGAGGGTTTCTAGAGTCTAAATTATATCCTGGTAAAACGAGGACTGTACCCTGACATGGCAAGATGCTATTTCCTGGGTCTGTTTACTGCTTTTATTTTTCTTTTCCCTCTGACTTTAGAATTTACCAAGCATCTTAGATGTACATTGGATCCATCCCTTTACAGCTACAGCTATCATCTGTTGCTTTTAAGGTGTCCTGAAGAGAGGGAGAGCTTTCATTTTAAAATGTGAACAGTTCTAAGATGTTAAGGCGTCACTGAGTGTGTTGCTATGTCTATAATCCTGGCACTAGGGCAGTGGAGGCAGGAAAATCAGGGTTTCAAGGTCATTCTCTACTGCATATCGAATTCAAGGACAACCTGGGCAATATGAGAATTTATCTAAAATAAATAAATAAATAAATAAATAACTTTTTTTTACATTTAAAAGTACCATCAGAGGTGTGGGGATTTAGCTCAGTGATAGAGTGCTTGCCTGGCAAGCATGAGGCCCTGGGTTTGGTCCTTTGCTCTGGAAGCAAAACACACAACACAAAACAAACAAACAAAAAAGCCAAGGTAACGGGCACACACAACCTTACCCAGTAGTAGCACAGGCCTTTAATCCCAGCACTCAGTAGGCAGATCTCTGTGAGTCTGAGGCCAACCTGGTCTACAGTGTGAGTACCAGGACAACCAGAGCGGTTACACAGAGAAACACTGTTTCAAAACAAAACAAAACAAAAACAAACAACAAAAACACAAAAAACAAAACCAAATAAGTAAATAAATAAATGTATCATCAGAATCCAAACACCAGTGAACGGAATAAACTCAATAATTCTAAGAATGATGCTAGTGATTTAAAATTGTGAAACTAAATCCGCAGGAAGACAGGAAACTATACAGCTTCATCATCTCCACAAACACAGAGCATCTGTGTGCTTTGAGCCAAGCATCTTTCTAGTTGCTAACAGTGGACAGCTTCCAAGCCTTGCTTAGGAGAAGCAGAGGTATCTGTGGAAAAAGAGGCAATCCCTGTCTACCAGCACCTCCAACCACAGCCACAGTAAGACACACCAGGCAGATGGTATATTCAGCAGAGGTGAAGGCATCTTTCCATCCGATGTCCAGAGATTGAAACCACCATGGTGGCATGAAAGGGGGATGTGTAGAAAGACGACTTTCTGCAGGCAAAGCCATGGCAGAAGGACAATGAAGGCAGAAAAGAGAAATATGAGTCAAAGCAAGAGAAAGGAGACTCCTCCCAGATTAGACTGCAGTTCCTGGGTCATCTCCACTCTAGGCTTAGCTAGTCTGGGGTCTCTAGCAGTGGGGTCAGTTTTAAATGAAGCCTTACCTATGATTTAGAAGATGAAGAGGGTGGTGCAGATACTGACCATGCAGAAGAAAAGATGAAGAACCCAGTCTGGCTCCTTGGTTCCTTTGCTTTGGTTGTGTCTCCACCTGTCCTAGCTAGATTGTCCTGCCTTTTTGGACAGCCCTGAGACTAAGTGGCAAGAGAGATACAGATATTTGGTACAATTGAATCTAATATGAACATTTTCCAACTAAGTATAAACGAAGTACCAATACTCTGATTGCAGACTAGACACCCACATCTGCCACAATCAAACAAAGGGCAGCAGTGAGCTCGCTTGGATGGCTGGAGACAGAAGCTGCCAGTCATCCTGTGAGATTAGTGTGGGTTCCTGTGCAGTTACAGCTAGAAGGGAGGCCATTACAGCCTTGCAATTTTCTGAGACATTTGCCAAACCCTCAACAATGAGCCATCTCCATGGTTAACCACAGCAAGGACCATGGGGGAAGTAATGGGACCAAATTCTGGCTCTGACTCAGCCTTGAGGGAATGTTTCTCCCTCTAGGAAATCCCTAATGACACAGTAGCTTCTGCTACATCTTCCTTCGATGGCCAACACCTGATGCACCTCAGAGCCTCTGGTATCTAGCCATGCCAGGATGAGTGTGCAGAAGAAAGGACAATGGGAATAGTGCCTTGTAAAATGCTGTGAAATCCTCTGGAGTACATCTGCTCACAGCCATATACTAGACCATTGTGCAGAATGAAGGCGCTCTATCTGCAGTGTCCAGGGAAACCCTCTGCAATATGTTACCAGTGGAAAAAGCAAGTTACCGAGCAGACAGCCCGATCTTACGTGTTCAAAGAAAATATACACGCCTAATTACAAATATGTGGAAGTCTCTGGAATGAGCTAAAAGACGCTATCATTTCTAGGGATAAGATGAACAGAGTTTTGTTTGTACCTGACCCCCTTCCGTGCTACTTTTACAGTTTCAAAGGAGTTTCAAATTCTTCTAATTTATTTGATGGTCAAGACCAAGAAAAACAATGATAAATATAGCATCTTGATACTAAGCAAATGAAATGAAAACCACCCCCAAGCTTAGATCTCGCTAGGCTAACGCATTTCTTTATTAGTAAGAGACTTTAGTCAGTCCTGCTACTTAAAAGTAAGATTGCTACTCTGATCCAGAATTGCTCCTGTCTAAAAGAACTTCAGGGACAAAAATAGAGAAGAGACTGAGGGAAAGGCGGACCAACTTGGAATCCATCTCAAGAGAGGCTCCAAGGCCTGACACTATTACTGACACAATGGTATGCCTATAGACAGAAGCCTAGCATAGCTGTACTCTGAGAGGCCCAACAAGCAGCTGACTGAGACAGACGAAGATACTTACACTCAACCATTGGACTGAAGCTGGGAACCCCTGTGGTTGAATTAGGAAAAGTCTGGAAGAAGCTGAGGAGATGGGTGACCCCATAGGAAGACCAGCAGTCTCAACTAACCTGGACCCCTGAGATTTCTCAGATTCTGAGCCACCAACCAAGCAGCATACACGAGCTGATAAGAGGCCCCTGACACATGTACAGCAGAGGACTGCCAGGTCTGGCCTCAGTGGGAGAAGATGCACTTAACTCTCGAGAGACCTGAGGACCCAGGGAGTGGGGAGACCTGGGTGGGGGGAACATCCTCTTGGAGATGGTGGCAGAGGAATTGGATGGGGATCCATGGGAAGGGGATAATGGCTGGATTGTAAAAAAAAAAAATAAATAAAAGTAATAAAAATAATATTTTTATTATTTTTAATTCTGTTTATGTCTTTATGTAGGTGTGTGCAGGTGAGTGCAGGTGCCCTTAGAAGCCAAAGGTGGAATTCTCCTAGAGCTCCTCATGAGCTGTTGTGAGCTTCCTGGTGTGGTGCTGGGACTGAACTAGGGTCTTCTTAACTGCTGCCTCTCTGGCCCCTTCTGTTGTGTTCATTTTCTGTTCCATGGAGCTCGGACTTTTCAGTGAACACATAATAATATGGTGACTCATGCTTGAAGTCCCAGCACTTAAGAGATTGGTGCAAGAGGGTCAGGCTTTCAGGCTCAGCCTCAGATACACTAAGTTGGAAGCCAGTCTGGATACATTAGATCATGTCTCAAGAACCAACGGTCTGCATATGTACAAATTAGATGCACAGAGCAAGATAGAAACATGGCTAAATGCTGAACAAGTACAGCTAACCACTCAACACTCAGAAACCTTGGTGGTAGTCACCTAGCAATCCCTTCCCACATTGCCTGGAAACAGCAGCCCTCATCTGCATGGGATGTTGAATGGTTTCTCTCAAAATACCCTCCTCCCGACTGCCAAAGAGCAGGCCCTACCCTAGCTGACCCTATGCAGATGGAAAGAGCTGCAGGCACCAAACTAAAGGAGGGCCGACTCTCTGATAGGAAGGACACTTAAGCCCAGAGGAATGGGAGATGCAGAAGGAAAAAAAAAGAAAACAACCTATTGCACGCGGGACCAAGCTTTTGACAACCACGGGGTAGATGGGGGCAGACACGATGACACACAGCAAACTTTCAACAGCTCTTTCCTAACTGACTGGATATGAGAGATTCAACCAATCAGGGCCCAGCTGGTCAGTCTCAGCATCTCAATGCTCAATTTTCCTACAGAACTCCAAGGAGAAGGAAGACACCTTGTATTAATTACTTTCCTGTTGCCGGGATTAAGCATCATCACCAAGGCAACTTAGAGGGGGAAAAGGGGGTTTATTTGGGCTTATGGTTCCAGAGGGATAGGAGTCCGCAAAGATGGAGGCATCGGTGAAATAGAGGCATAACAGTCTGAGCAGGAAGAAAAGCTCACATCTTCATACCCAAGCGGGAAGCGGGGAAAGCTAACTGGAAATTATATAGGTCTTTAAACTCTCAAGAACTGCTCCCAATTCCGTACTTCCACTAAGTCTGTGACACCTAAACCTTCACTAACAGCGCCAACTAGGGACCTCGTGTTCAAACAGCTGAGTCTATGGGAGACGTTTTCATTCAGACCACCTCACACAAGACTTTAGAGCTAGATCCCAGCTAGGGCTTGGAGGCTTCCAGAGGAAGCTCCTAGTCTCCCAAGGGAAGAACACAGGGGAGATCACTGGCTGCTCTAGGGCCCGGATGCTTCAGAAGTTGGCAAGTGCTTTAACACTTCTCAAAGCTTCACAGGAGCTCTGCAAGGGATGGCTCCTGATTGGCATACAGAGGCCTTCGGTAACTTTGAGCTGTAACATTTCAGCATCGTAATGGCGTTCTGCTGCTACGGAGAGTTCAAATTTGGCTCATTTAAATCCCCTGCAGCAATCTGGCTTAAGATGATTTCATTTTCAGTAAAGTATCTCCTTTTAGTACCCTTTGCTGTCTGTCCACTCCATCCTCGAAGAAGGATAGGACAGGACAAGAACCCGGTTAAAGACAGAGGTCACTCTCCAGCGAACAACATGTTCAAAGGCATCCCAGCCACAAGTATTATTTGAGGGATAAGCAATGTTCTAAGTTGTACCAACCAGAAACTCCTCTAAGATTTGGCATCTAAGTCCTGAAAGGAAAATGTTTTTTCTTTCTCCAGGCCTTTGAGCTATGTAGACATCAAAGGACACGACCCAGCCAGGCAGAGGTGAACAGAGTTGAGACACAGATGATGGAGAATCAGGGACAGAGTTGAGGACATTATCTGAATGCCTGGACCCCACCAAGCTTAAAACTGAAAGCACCCCCTTGGGCCTCCCATTCATATGATCAGGAAATCTAGTGTCTTAGTCTACTTCATATCACTATCACAAAGTCTCTGAGGCTGAGAAATGTATGAGGAAAAGAGGCTTATTTATCTCACAGTTTTGAAAGCTAACTGTCCATGATTGGCAATCTCATCTGTCCAGCCTCCTAGCTGGACAGATGGCATCACCGGGCGAGGGAAAGATCACATAGCAAAAGAAGAAGCAAGAGACACGGAAGGATCAGGCTCACTGTTACATAATGATGGCCGTCATATAAAACAACTCACTTTTTAATACCAACATTAATGGTGGCCAAGACCTCATCCTTCACCTCTCACCTCACCTCTCATAGATGCCACCACTTTTCAGTGTAGGGATATTTTAACCAAACATAAGGATATTTTAATGTAATATAATGATCATGATTTTGCAGAGACAAACAGTATCCAAACAAGAGCAGTTGGGCTTTTTTCATGTTCCTCTCCCTTTTGACCTAAGAGTTCTTAACTAATTGCTGTCACCGTTGTCACATCAAGGGCTTAACCACCTCTCCAGGATTAGGAATTTTGGTCACATTCAAGATTCAAGTTAAGTTTTATATTCTTATTCTGAATGTCATTGCTAAGTAGGAAATCCTATTTATTCTTCAGGAAAAGGAGGTTCAGGAATTCATTATATGGGAACACAATTCATCTGCAGCCAAGTCTGGAGAAAAAAAATAATTTCCTAGACCTTTTCTGTCAAAAAAAATTTTTGTAAGGAGTCTTTATTGTACTTCAAAGGCAAGCAGAGTCATCTGTAAAATCAACTGGAGGAAGGAAGGAGAGTTGACCTCTGTCCTGATGATGTTATCGTGCTAGGTACCTGCCTCAGAGTCTTCAAATTCCCATGTTGCTGGTTTTAGCACTGCATTGTTGCTTATTTCTAATCCAAAAATATTCTCAGCAATTGAACTTTTCTTTTAAAATATAGGGTCTCCCTATGTAGCCCTGGCTGTCCTGGAACTCACTCTGTAGATCAGGCTGGCCTTGAACTCAGAGATCCACCTGCCTCTGCCTCCAGAGTGCCGGAATTAAAGGCATGTGCTACCACCATGCTTGACCCATGTTGTAGAATCTAACTATAAAAAGGTCAGATTTACGGAAGTAGAGAGTGTCCTTTCGATCACTGACCAAGGGGCAAGGACACGGGAGGCATAAGTCTTAGAGTGGCGAGAAGACTGGTCTTTAAAAGTGAGTTGATTTAGCAGCCCTGTCACACAGAAAGGCAATTGTGAGGCAGCAGGTATGGATCTGCTGTAATTCTCTTATCCTACAGCACTATGCAGTAAACCTCAGATGTAGGCAATGAAACTTATGTGAGCTTAAAAGGAAGTTTTAATAAAATTTATTTAAAAGAAAAATTCTAAGAGTCTTTTTGAGAAATTATGAAAATCAAGTATGGTGAAATGAATCTTTAGTCCCAGCTACTTGACAGACAGGTGGAACATCTCCTTGGTTGGGCCAACAGTTCAACAGAGAGAGAGGGAGAGGGACAGGGTGAAGGAGAGGGAGAGACAGGAGAGAGAGAGAGGGAGAGAGAGAGAGAGAGAAAGAGCACAGTAGAGATTGGATATAGCACAGAAAGTCTGCTTTCTTAGTGAGATGGAAAAGGAAATCTCCTGAACACCGGAGGGGAAAGCCCAGGCTAAAATGAGTTCAACTCCTATAGTGGAAATGAAGGCAAGAAATGGACTCCGTGCAGAAGCGTCAGTGCAAGAGGGGGAAGGTGGCCCTAAGGAAAGCTGGCAGCTGGACATTCCTCTGTGGCCAGGCCTGAATTCTATACACATCTCATTCACAAATTCTGTTATCACAGCTCACAAAGGCTAAACCATGGGGAGAAGGGAGGAGGGGAAAAGCGAGAGGGGCAGAATAGAGAGAGTGTGTAATTCAGATAAAAAGTGACAACAACTCCCAAGAGGAATCCTAGATCAAGCTGATCACCTTAGACAGGGCTCCTCAGAGTCTAGAAGGTGCTGAGATCTCAGAGCCTCAGAGACCTCACTTGCAAGTAGGGATTGCAGAGACAGCATCTGGGGTCCTGAGGTGTGAGGACTGACGCTCATAGCAGTTTCTCACTCAGAGACTCAGGTTTTACAGGTTAAGAAGGAAAAGAGGTGGGCTGAGATTCCGTTTTCCGTCTGATGGGAAGTGTTAAAGTACAGAAGCTGGAAGGAACTAGAGTTGACCTGCTTCTTCCTTTGTTTAAAAAAAAAATGCATGAAAATAGGGCAGGAAAGACAGCTCAGCAGCTAAGAACAGGACAGAGCCTGCATCACGCTGTTTGGACTTTTAGCCTGCAAATGTGTGAACTAAATAAGCCTCTTTTCTTTATAAAGGTAGTCTGCCTCTGGGACTTCATTATACCAATGCAAAATGAATTAACACAAAATTATTTTGCAGCCCCTAAAAGACCGAAAGTCCAACAGAAATGCCAAGGACATTAATCTCCTCGATAAGATTTTTTTAAAATGCAAATGAAAACAGGAGAGTCCTAATTTTAGTTTTATACCTTGGCAAATTTTTAGAAGCTTGTTAGTATTATAGGATGGGGGTGGGAAGTAGTCTGGAGGGTAATTAGCAAAGACTTGCAAAGTTTTAAATTCATGTACTCTTTAAGGTGACAATTAAACTTTTAGGAATGTTTCCTATAGAGGCAGATGTGCACACAGTCACAGACACAGATGTTCACAGCAGAATTGTTCATAACAGCAAAAGGCTGGGGGCAAACTCAATATCCTTCAATCAGGGATTGATTGAATAATTATAGGTTCCCGGTATAAAAGAACACCAGGCAGCCACTCCTAAAGGATGCAGTGTCTACACACGTGCCTGTGAAGCCATCTCCAAGATCCTTGATGGGGTGGGAGCCTGTTGAGGATGATGCCATTTGATGGTGAAGAGTTTTTTTTTTAAAAGGCTACAAACTTGCTCTGGCAGAAAACCAGAGGAAGTGTGCGGTCAGAGTGGAAGTCTGGTTAAAGAGGAAAGCTACTCACTTCTCTGTTTTGAGCACTCGAGTGTGTGTGTGTGTCTGTCTGTGTGTGTGTCTGTGTGTGTCTGTGTGTGTGTTCCTGCAGAAGTCAAATGATAACTTTCCTGGAATGGTTCTGTCCTACTGTGTGAGATCAGGGAATCAGCTAAGGTTGTCAGGCTACACTGTGTCTTTACCCACAAAGCCAGCAGCCAGCCTTCAAATTACCATTTTAATAACTAGCTAATTGGACTGGAGAGATGGCTCAGTGATTAAGAGCACTTGCTGTTTTTGCAGAGGACCTGAGTTCAGGGCCCAGCACCTAAATGGTGGCTCACAAGTTCAGCTCTAGGAGGATCCAACGCCCTCTTCTGACCTCCCATGGCACCAGGCATGCACATAGCGCACAGACATACATGCAGGCAAAGCACTCATACACATAAATTGAAAGAAATTAGTCTAAAGAAAAAAATAGCTAATTAAATATTTGATAAACATTTAGTTAGGATTGCAGAGGTCCGTGGTATTTTAGATTCTACACCCATTCAAACAATGACAACGCATGGAAAATCGAATGATGGGGTCTCTACCAGGGAGAAACAAGGCCAGGGAAATGTGTCTAACAAAATAAACAGCATACGATAAACAGCAGATAGAGCGATGGCGCGGAGCCCGCTGTGCCCACTCTGGAAAGCAGCATGCCCACGACCATGCGCTTCCAGGATCCACGCTGGATCTTCGGAGTCGTTTCTCCTCCCGACCCACGTGAGACTCCCAAGGTGTCCCTGACGGTGAGGCGAATGGGTCCCGCGGGCTGGCGCTGTACAGCGGCTGGGACTCGCGGTCTCGCAAGCAGGCTTTGCGGTGGCCGACCCACCTTCCCCATCCAGCCCGGGTCAGGCTGTTTCCCGAGGCCACAGTGCGACCCAGCGGGCCGCGGGGAAACTGCGCCCGCCACCGGGGACACCAGTAGGCGCCCGCGGAGAGCCCGGGTATCTACCAAACCAACATTGGGAGACCTTAATCTTTCTTGCTCTCTCACATCTTTTGATGTGTCTGAAAACGAAAGTTCTGGAACGTTCTGGTGGTTTGGGGGTTTCTGGTTTACAGTTTTCACACTTTTGATAGTTTAGGAGTCCAAGGTTGGAACCCTGGCTTTGCTCTTAAGGGTGATTCTGACAATCATGCAAAATCTATTTATAATCGTGTGAGCAGACTCAACCTAAAGCTGCCTGCTTCTGCATTTAGCTCCTTGTACAGACGGAAGCGTCCCTGGGTTGAGGAAACAGAAAACAGAAGTAATGTGTCAACTGCAGCACTCACACTCAGATTTTACATTTATTGTTGATTGAACATTAAACGGCTAACACTGTGTATATGATGCTGTGCCCTTGTCCAACGTACCAGTGATGCGAATTCGATGCCTCACCATTGGTTAGTTCGGTCCCTATTATATAATTATACATTATATATAATTATAATGTAATATCTATTATATAAATATATATACCATCTATAATTATATAGATATTTATATAATATTAAATTATAATGATATATAAAATATATAATATGTAATAGATCATAAGGTGAAAACACATTTTACAAGGGAAAATACCTCAGAAAGTAAGATTCAGTTTGAGGTGCTGGTGGCCAACAAAATATAAGTAGCAAATTAAAAAAAATGGGGGGGGGGGGAATACCTGTACATACAGACAGATGCATTTGGTTACAGGAAAACTTTAAACATGTGAAGTAAGGTAATAATTTGAAATACTGCTTTCTTTCCTCCCTTTTGTTTAAGCGCACGTTATTGATCTTAAACTCACTGTATAACCCAGGCTGGCCTGGAACTACAGGCAATCCTCCTGCCTCACACCTCCTGAGTGCTAGAATTACAAGTGTGTGACACCATGCCCATTTATTTATTTATTTATTTATTTATTTATTTATTTATATTTGATGTGTATGTCCCTGCGTGAATTCGTGTGTGCTGTATGCATTCAGGAGCCTGCAGAGTTCGGAAGACAGCATCGGATCCTGTGGAACTGAAGTTACAGTTAGTTGTAAGCTCCTGTGGGTGTTGGGAACTGAGTCTGGTTCTGCAAGAGCAGTAAGTGTTCTAACCACTGAGCAATCTCTCTGGCCTCTCATTTTTTAAACTTTTTAAAAAAATTTTTATTCATTTCTATTTTATGTACATTGGTGATTTGACCACGTATATGTCTGTGTGAGGTTACTGGATACCCTGGAACTGGAGTTAAAGACAGTGAACTGCCGATGCTGGGAATTGAACCAAGGTTCCTCTGGAAGAGCAGCCAGTGCTCTTAACCACTGAGTCATCTTCCCTTATTCTTTTTTTTTTTTTTTTTTTTTAAACTACGAGTGTGTGTGTGCATATGTATGGGGTGTGCATATGAGTGTAGGTGCCCTTGGAGGCCGGAAGGCATCTGATTACATGCTCTGAACTGCTGAGCCAGCTCTCCAGTCCCCTTAAGAAGCATTTCCTAAGGTTTACCACTTTTATTTACATAGTTTTTTTCTAATCTGTGTATAAGGCTGTAATTTAATCCTAACAATAATTACATAATTTTTTAAATTTATTTAAGGATTTTTAAATTTATTTTATGTATATGAGTACACCATTGCTCTCTTCAGACACACCAGAAGAGGGCATCAGACCCCATTGCAGATGCTTGTGAGCCACCATGTGGTTGCTGGGAATTGAACTCGGGACCTCTGGAAGAGTAGTCAGTGCTCTTAACCTCTGAGCCATCTCTCCAGCCCCCAATTACATAAATTTAAAGTGTAAAAAAATTAATTTTTAATTGCCCCATAGTTCAGATCTGTGACCTCTAATGTAGTCACTAGCTATATTGATTGTTTACAGCTGTGCTGATTAATTAATAAATTAATTAACTAAATTAAATAAATTAATTTACAGCAACCTACATTGCCTGCTATGGAAAGCCATATCCTACTTCAACCAGTAAAGGCCTGGCTGCAGAGACCATAGTTCTAGCCTCTGACTAGCTTAAGTGAGAAACTTATGACAGAGCATTCTCGAACTTCCGGAGTCTCTGACCTGGGAAGTGACACATACTCTAGTCTGAGCTTTCAGGGAGAATCCCACGTTCCCAGCAGAAGATTGGGTGGAGAATGAGATGCTCCAAGCCAAATCTACCTCCACCACAATGCCCATGTAAAACGGGATCACCTCTGCTGCAGCACAGAGGCTGCTTTGGAGAGAGCCCTCCCTGAAGCCCGTCTTCTGGTTGTGACAGACATTCCTTGGCTTCCTTGGCCTAGAGCCAGTCACTGTAATCTCCACCTCATCCTTGTATTATCTGACTGTCTTCTGTCAGCTTCGCAACTCTTCCCCCTCGGCCTTGACACTTGTCATAAGATGTACGTCCCCACTTGGATGATCCGAGGTGATCTCATCTCAAATCCCTGTTTCCATTTGCAGTGTCTGTTTCTGAATAAGGTCACATCCGAAGGTCCCAGAGATTGCTGTCAGTGTTCCTTCTAGAACCCACTGTTCAACTCCACACAGCTAGTATAGGAAATGCCGAGCTAAAACAAAGTCAACTGGTTTCTTTGCTACAGAATTTTGAGACATTTGACCTATGAGTCTATGGATATCTAAGCATGAGCTATTCTATGCAGAAATCCTCAAATCCACCCAGCTATAGATTCCCCCTTACAGGAGTGATGTTCAGCAATACACAGAACATTTTCTGGCATAGTGTTGTCCATGTCTGGATTTTAGACTCCAGCCTCTAGAATTCTGAGGCAATCAATTTCTATCACTTTAAACCAGGTGTTTGTGATGTTTTGTTATAGCAGCCATAGGCAACTAATATAATTTCCCTCAAAGACACTCATCTTAAAAATGTTTTGGAGGCCATGTTTTGTAGAAGGCTCACCGGTAATTCCTCCAAATCTAAGGGGTCCCAACTCCCTCTTTTGGCCTGCACTCGTGTATACCTCCCCCCAACACATATTCACATAAATCAAAAATAAAATGTTTTAAATGCTTCAGTAATCCCAGTTAAATTCAGTGAGCCTCATAGGATGGATGGAGAGAACTGAATTCAAAACATTGACCTCTGGCACCTACGTGTGATTCATGGCACACACACACGTGCACACGCTCGCTCGCGCGCACACACACACACACACACACACACACACACACTGATCTACACTCCACCAATCCCTCTTACATACACATATATACAATAAATAAATGTCATAAAAATAATAAATTCAGTGGGTTAAGCAGGAGTGGAGTATTTTGAGAGAATATGTAAAAATATATGTATTATGAAGTTGTCAAAAAGTAAGAATACTTGAATTTTATGTATATGAGTGATTTGCTGCATGTACACCTGCATGCCAGAAGAGGGCATCAGATCCCTTTATGGCTAGGAGCCACCATGTGGGTGCTGGGAATTGAACTCAGGATCTCTGGGAAGATCAGACAGTGCCCTTAACTTCTAAGCCATCTCTCCAGCCCCAAGTGGGAATATTTTTAAATGAGTGTTTGTTGCTTCTTCTATTATTCTAATCACTCTCCTGGTTATTGACTACTGATCTAGATAATGTTAGAAAGATGAAGTAGGCTATATATCACAGAAAACTATAGCTACGATTTGTTATTAATTGATCTTGTTCACATGCCCCGGAGTACCTGAGACATGACTTACAGATATCACTACCCTAACCATCCTTTGATGACTACAGGTTTGGGAGAGAGAAACGACAGGTGAGCCTGGGATATCTTGTTGGACCTGAAAGCAAAGAAATGTTTAGAGACAATCAGGAAAAGTCAAAAAGTTGTAGGCTCCAGCTATCCAAGTCTGGAACAATGGGAGAGAAATATGTGAGTTATAATATAATAATGATAGCAATGGATTACAGCACTATGATTGTCTTTATAAAAAGAAAAAACTACACCATGGTGACACTCAAAGAGAAGTAAATAAATATTTATTTATTTATTTATTTATTTATTTATTTAATGCAAAACCATGCAACCCAGGCTAGCCTTTAGCTCTTAATCCTCCTTCCTCAGTCTTCCAAGTGTTGAGATTACAGACATGTGACACCATAACCAGCAAAGAGACAGTCTTAGATATCAACTAATGAATACAGGATGATGAGCTACAGACATAGCTCAGGAACTAAGAGCATTTGCTGTTCTTCCAGAGTACCCAAGTTTAGATCACAGCACAAACTGATCAAGCAGCTTACAACCCCTTGTAATTCCCTCTTCTGGCATCCTCTGGCTTGCACACAACTGCACAACTTCACACACACACACACACACTTAATTCAATGTAACTTTTTAAAAATTTTAAGACTTATGAGAAAATTCAGCAGAGCTTATGTCTTAGTTATGGCTTTATTGCTACTAAGAGACACGATGACCATGGCGACTCTTATAAAGGAAAACATTTAATCGGGGCTGGCTTACAGAGTTTCAGAGGTTTGGTCCATTATCATCATGGCAGAAAGCATGGCCAAATACAGGCAGACATGGTGCTGGAGGAGCCAAGAGTTTTACATCTTGATCCGCAGGTAGCCAGGAGGATACTATGTTCAATACGGGGCAGAGCTTGAGCGTAGGAGACCTCAAAGCCTGCCTACACAGTATCACACTTCCTCCAACAAGGTCACACTCCAATAGGGCCACACCTCCTGGTAGTGTCCCTCACTATGGCCAAGCATTCAAGCACATGAATCCACTGGGAGCCAAACCTATTCAAACCAACACAGCTTATATATCTGAGTTATTGCTAACTTTGTTGGGTGTGACCATGCTACTGTGATTCTGCGGGATGAGCTCATTCATTATTCTTAAGAGATGCTAGCAACCGGATGGTGGTGGTGCACATCTTTAATCCTAGCTCTCAGGAAGCAGAGGTAGGTGGGTATCTGAATTCAAGGCCAGCCTGGTCTACAGAGGTGGAGGGAGGCTAAATGCTACAACAGCTACAGTTTTCAATTAGTAATGATTGGTAAGCTAGGCGAGGAATATTATTGTGGAGGGGGTCTTAAGTGTCCCCCAAAGTCCTAGCACTACTGGACAGTGGAAGAGCTGTTAGGAGATGGTTCTCACCAGTCTTTAGGATATTGTTGTTGTGCCCTCAGAGGGGGAGTGAGACCCCAGCCCTTCGCCTTCCTTTGTTTTCTGTGTCCCAAGCATACGGCACATGTTTTGGCCACAGGCTCCCACCATGACGTACTGCTCACACCACAGGCCCAGAAGCAACAGGACTAATCAACTATGGCTGAAAACACCCTAAACTGTGAGCCCAGGGAGACTTTTGCTCTTTCTAGGCTGACATCTAGTGGGTTTGTGGCAGTTCTGGAATGCTCTCTGACATGGTGTTAATCATGTCATCCTTTTAGCTTCCAGCAGGCTTGAGACTTTCCAGATACAACGTTAACAGATGAAGACTTGAGTCTGGCCTCTACACTTCATGCATGCTCCTGGATGGCAGAGAATCCCTCCTGCTTTTTTTTTTACACATGTCTTCTACGTGGCTCTTTTGAAACCCTTGAAGTGGATCCCACCCCTGTCCTCATCTCCACTACCCAAAATGGACAGGACTGCCCTCTTCCCAGAGCCCATCACTGGGAGCAGGGAGCAGCCTCGCTGTGCCCGTCACAGGGAGCATCATCGGCTGTGACACCTCACATATTTGTCATCGTGTCATGAATATGTACAGCTAAAAGACCTGACAATGTTTCTTTGTAACAAAAATAAATCGTTCTCCTACTCTTCAGAGAAGAAGATAATAATGCCCAGTTACGGACTATTTAATGTACCAAAAGATGATGGTGCCCAGAATCCTGTGCTAGCATCCCCAGTGGATTCAGGCAGTGGCTTTGGAACTTTATAACTGATGGCAAGACGTGCTAGGAATATTGCTAGACCAAACCCTGACAGCCTTAAGTGAAGCATAGCTATGCATGCTTGTGGTCCCGGTATAGGGAGGCACTAGTAAGCCCATTTTGGAAAAGTTAAAACTTGGAAATGGGGAATCTTAGGGAATCAGTGCACCTTGGGGCTTCATTTTCTCATGTGTTAAAGGAAGTGATTGAAGGTGTTTGTTTGCTTTAAGCTCTAATTGTTATTATTTGAGTCCCTGTTTCCCTAGACATATCATAGTAGGTGTAAGTTCTTCCCACGACCAGTCTTCCAATTCTCAGGTGGTTGAACCATGAGGTAAACCCTAAGCCCTTCCCCCTGCTGCAAATCAGGACTTAGCTCACCATCACATCTGGCCCAGGCTCACCTTTCTTCTGGGAGGAAAAGAAAAAAATGTGTTCGTTGGTAACTTGGAAGCAAAATTAAGTCCATATGTCTTTGGCAGGCTATGCAAAGGCAGCATCAAAGGAGGACACTGGGTGGAATTTGCTTACCACTTCCTGCACCCTCTATAGCAGCTGTGCTGGCCACAGGACCCCTCAGGAGATTCTGCCAGGGCAAAAGTAAAGGGGCAGGCATCATGGAGGAAACCAGCAAATCTACCCAGGGTGTGGCCAGGATGGAAAAGGAGACTAAAGGTCTTAGTGGTCCATAGCAGATAGAGAAGGGGGAATGTGCTGAGGGATGCGGGTTCCAGGGCTGGGATGCAGCTCCATGAGGTGTACCTAGGAAACAGCGCACTAGAGAAGATGCCCTTAGCAACAGGCATCTTCTGTCCTGTTTACCTCTATAGTACACAACAGGACAAAAATATTTAAGTTACATCCTGGTTAGCCAGTGAAGCAAAGCAAGCCCACCTACCTTCTTCTGACCTGTGCAAGCACACATCTACACAAGGGGAAGGGGAAGGTACAGAATGCCCATCTAAAGAAAAGAACCAGATACATAGGCAATTCCAACCTTCATAATGGAGACCTAAAGTCCTAAGAGCCCTGTTTGCACATTTAGAAATAAATCAGATTCGTATGCATGGCTTATGCCACAAATTTATTGCTGTCAGTATATAAGTAGAAAAGTGGGGGGGATGTTTTACTTTAAAGAGACAGTCAGGGGTGAGTGAGGAAAACGTATCACAGGGGAATTCAAAAGAAAAACTTCCTCCAGATGCTCACCAGGAGCTGTGTTTACATAACTGATTTTGTTTATTATTTTTTTCTTTCTTGTGAATTTCACATCCGTATTTTTAACCAATGGATTCCCCCATCCCCCACTTTTTAGTGTTGTCAGGTATTCACCAGAGAAGACTGTTCCTACATGGGTTCAAACGAATAGAAAGTATTAGGAAGCCAGCTACTGCACTGGGTGTTTGGGATCCCAGGGTAGCACCAAGCCTTTCTCAGGGTGAGCTTTTAAACACACACACACACACACACACACACACACACACACACACACACACGTTCTGAGTTGACATGCTTCAGTTAAACAGAAGCAGAACTACAAAAGCCAAAAGGCAAGGTTAGTGCATTTAGGGACTTTTCCAGAACTATGAACTTTGATAGACTGGGTCTCTGTTTTAGCTTTGACAGATGGTGTTGACTATACGCTGACCAAATGGTACTTCCATCGTGGAGCCAGTTGTACTGAGGTCTGGAGCCCTGTTACATTAGCTTATAGTACACGTATAATTAGTATTTACTAAAGGAAGACCACAATTGTTATGCATCTGTAATATGATTTTGAAAGGGCACAGCACGACCAGTCATGTATTCACTCACGTCTTCCTTTATAAGTCTCAGAAGATACAGTAGGTTTTGCTATGTAGCTCTGGTTAGTCTGGTACTGACTCCTAACCCAGGCTTACCTCAAACTCATGACAATCCTCCTGCCTCAGCCTCCCAACTGCTGGGATTACAGAAATATACTACCATACTCAGCTCCATGGTATCTTGGGTATCTTGTGTACATACATACATACATACCTATATACATTTAACACACACACACACACACACACACACACACACACACATATCCCCAGGCTGACATGTGGAAAAGCTCTTGATTCGAATATATCTATTTTGCTTGCAGGAAACATACTACCTTCTCATTACATCCAATCCGGGGTTCTATTTACTTGATTTTCTTAGAAGCTAGGTCTAAAATAATGTCATCAAAATAACAAAATTTTGTCCTCCCCTTTCCAAGTCACATTCTTCTCATCCCTAACATCAAATGATAATGATGTGGTGGGTGTCCCACCACTTCACAATCCTAAGGAGATGGCCTCTGGTGCTTCCTCCTCCTGATTTCCCAAACCAGAGCCCAGCAGCCTCTCCTGGGCTCATTTTCCTTCACTTTACTCTTATTACAGACCACTTAAAATAATCTTAATATAATAATGAGAGTCTTAATAGCAGCAGGATGGTTAACTCTCAAAGGAGTTTCCTTTCCATCCCTAAACCACAATGTGGGAGCATTCCTTTGCTTCTGTTGAAAACACACACACACACACACACACACACACACACACACACGGGGGGGGGGGGGCAGGGTAGTGCGTTCAGCCTTGAAAGCAAAAGCACCCTAGATCTGAAGTGCACCTTCTCACAGACAAGTCTTATCAGTGCTGCATTAATCAATGCTTGATAGCTCTTTGGTCGTAACCTGCAAAGGAAGTTGACAGGATATGAAAAGGACAGAAATGAATGAGTGACGGCTGCTCCTCCTGCCCTGCGTCTGGAAGGTTCTGACCCTCTTCCTTAGCCTGCTCACCCATCTTCACTTTGTCCAAAGCAGGCACTTCCACAGCCTAAGGTTCATCTTCTCCATCAGCTGCAAACATCTCATACTTTACAGAACCAAGCACTTCCACTAGCTGCCCCCACATTAAAGACCACTGTCACAAACAGAGGATGCCAACAGGCAAAGTGACACCAGGACCTGACTGTACCACTGGGCAACAAAAGTCTTCTCTAGACAGCTGCATTCCCCCTAAGCCCCACTCTCACCCCATCCACTCTCTCACCACCCCATCCCAGTCTAAGCTTGGATGTTATGAGAGCAGCCCAAGAGGGGAAGACGGTTATCAACTCCAGTGTCCTGGAGACTCAAGGCCATTCTCAGAGCTTCTGTTGGGTTTTTCCTATCAAGACAGTCATTAAAGGAAGGCAGCCATGGAGGCAGAGATGGCAACAACAATAAATTTTTCCAGTCCACCGCCTTTGGCCTTTGGTCTTTGGCCTTCGGCTGTAGCTGCCACCACAACACAGACTTAGACAGTTCAGAACCCACACCCCTCCTTAGCCCCCTGTGGTGTCAGGCACCTTGGAACAAGTGCCTTCTTTTAATGGATCTCAAGGACTGAGATAGGACAGAAGCTAGCTTTGCTCACCCCATTTCCTCTCTGTTCCTCTTAATCTCAACAAAAGTCTACTACATCACATGCCAGATCCAATCCACGGAGCTATGCCTGCACTACCCTAGACTTGATTAATTCCCTGGTTAGCTTACTGAAGAGACCCAGCCCTGCCTACCTGGTACCTAACCTTAATACCCAATCAGTAATCTGAACCTTGGCCTTAGACTGATGATTAGAAATATCTCCACATATTTTTATTGATTGACTTAATCTTTTCGTTTTCCAAGACAGGGCTTCTATGTGTAGATCTGGCTGTCCAAGAAAATCACTCTGTAGACGAGGCTGGCCTCAAACTCAGAGATTCGCCTGCCTCTGCCTCCCAGGTTCTGGTTCTGGATTAAAGGCATATTGCCACCATTGCATGGTGATTGATTTAATCTTTATTGCGACCTTCCAAGGTATCGTTTCCCTTTCACAAATGAGAACGTGGAAACTCCATGTGGTTAAATGTCTTACCCAAGGTCCCAATGTTTGTCAACAACAGAGCTGAGATCGCTGAGATCCAGACTTGGAATCTACACCTCTCCCTCCCTCCTTCCCTTTTTAAAAAGATTTCTCTTTATTACTTCTTCCAGTTGTGTGTGTGTGTGTGTGTGTGTGTGTGTGTGTGTGTGTGATGTATGTGCAAATAGCACAAGCTCCCAAAGAGGCCAGAAGAGAATATCAGATCTCCTGGAGCTAGAGTTTCTGGTGGTTGTTAGCTGCCCAACATGAGCACTGAGAACTTGGGTTCTCTGCAAAAGCCATATGTGCTTGTAACGGCTAAGCTATCACTCTAGCCCCTTGTTTTATTCGTTAGACAGGATCTCACTATGTAGACCATGTTGGACTAGAACTCACAAAGATCAGCCTACCTCAGCCTCACAAGTTCTGGAGTTAAGTTCTGGAGTGGCATGTGGTACCACTCCTGGCCTTGTACCACTTTACCAAGGGAGAAGAACTAGAAATTAGCATGAATTAGTTAGCAGAATAGCTACAGCCAGGTGTGGTGGCACATGCTTTTAATCCCAGCACTCTAAAGACAGAGGCAGGCAGATCTCTGTGAGTCGGAGACCAGCCTGGTCTACAAATACATAGTGAGTTCCAGGACAGGCAGAGCTACCTGGTGAGACATTATCTCAAAATATGAATAAAAAAGACAGTAGTTGTGCATTGCACTTATTCAGATGGAACTACTTTTCACTGGAATTGTTTTTTAAAAATGCTAGGCAGGGGCTGTGGTGGTGCTTACCTTTAATCTCAGTGCTCAGGAGACAAAGACAGGCAAATTTCTAAGTTTAAGACCAGACTGGTCTATAGATCTAGTTTCAAGAATGGCCATAGCTACACAGAGAAATCCTATCAAGAAAGAGAAAAGCTTCTCTGGCCTTCAAGCTACTAGGTCAAGATTTCTGTCATATGACTCATCTTCGACTGGCTATGGGACTCTTGCTCAGAATACTTAATGTCTTGGTTACTTTTCTATTACTGTGAAGAGACACCATGACCAAGGTAATGTAAAAAAAAATTCATGTATTAGGGTTCACAGTTCCAGAGGTTTAGAGCCCATGACCATCATGACAGGGAGTGCTGCATCAAGCAGGCATGGCACTGGAACAGTAGCTAAGAGTTTATATCCTGACCCACAAGCATGAGGAGAAAAAGAGGGAGCTAATTGGATCTGGCAAGGGGTTTTGAAACCTCCAAGTCCACCCCTACCTCCTCCAACAAAGCCATGCCTCCTAATCCTCCCTAAACAGTTCCACCAACCAAGGACCAAGCATTCAAACATATGAGTCTATGACAGCCATTCTCATTCAAATCACCACAACTAGGCTGTTCTGTCTCTCTAACCTTCTCTTTGTTCATAGTCAGACCACCAGACTCAACACACACATGCACTGAAGAAGACAAAAGATTACTCCTGAAGAATCCCCAGTAGGACACAACAGAAAATTCACACCATCTCTACCACAGCAAATAACTCAGATTCAAGAATAGAACTTCAAGGGCTAGAGAGATGGCTCAGTGGTTAAGAGCACTGACTGTTCTTCCTGAGGTCCTGAGTTCAATTCCCAGCAGCCATATGGTGGCCCACAACCATCTGTAATAGGATCCAATGCCCTCCTCTGGTCTGTCTGAGGACAGTGACAGTGAACTCACATACATAAAAGTAAACAAACAAATAAATAAATATTAAAAAAAAGAATAGAACTTCAAGGTCTCAAATTTATATGTAATGAGTAGGGGGAGGAAGAACCTTCCTGAATTATTTGCTACAAATATTTTCAAAGAGAAGCAAAACTTACCTATGAATGAGGAAAGAGGCAGGTAAGAGTATTTGCTGCACAAACACAAAGACCTGAGTTCAAATCCCAGCACCCACATAAGAAGCCAGGCATGGTTGAACATGCCTATAACCCCAGCACTGGAGTCAGAGGAAGCAGAAACAGGGAGGATGCTGGGACTTGCTGACAGCCATCCTAGCTCTAGGTTCAACGAGGGACTCTCAAGGGAACGAAACAGGATGTAGAACAAGACAGGATACCCTACATCTTCCTGTGGCATGTACACACACATGCACATACACCACGAACACATGCACACATAAAGTAGGATCTTTAAAAAAGAAAAACAAAAGATACTGTAAGAATCACTTCCTATCTGTGTCCTTAAGATGTTGCTTTCCACCGGCTGGGCAGTGGTGGCACACTCCTTTGATCCCAGCACTCAGGAGGCAGGCGGGTTTCTGAGTTTGAGGCCAGCCTGGTCTACAGAGTGAGTTCCAGGACAGCCAGAGCTACTCAAGAGAAACCCTGTCTCAAACAAACAAACAAACATGTTGCTTTTCAGCAACTAGTGTACAGAGAAGGTAGGAAAAGGGAATACATATGAAGCATAGTCTAGAGAAGAGGAGGTTAGGTTGAGGCCATGCTATTCTGTGCATTGGTTCATTAAAATTTTGTGTGGATGTGCATGTGAAATTTTGAAAGAAAATTCTATAGCTATTGTCTAAATACTACCTGGAATAGAAAAAAAAAAAAAAAAAAAAACATTTAAAGTCAAAAAGGTTTGGTAGGAATAAACCCTGTCTATGATCCACCAGTATTTGCTCAAGCCAAACTGTCCTTCCACTCGCTACCAGCTTCCCAGGGGAGCTGGGAGAACAAGCAGCACTGGGCTTGGCACTTCACCCGGTAATGCTCTCCCTTTCTGTGCCCGAGCCCGCTATGCTGGCACTTTCTAAAATCAAGCACAACTAAGTGGGATCCCATCGCACCCTAGTTAAGCCAAACGGAGTCACCCAACAGAGCTGAAAGAGATAGCACAGAAAGAATAAGCACGCAGTCTAGACAGCGGGCTCCAGCAGGCTGGGAAACTGCGGTGAGGGCTGAAATCACTCACGGAAGAGGAGCCACAGTTTCTGAAGGTTAGGAAGGAAGGGACCATTACATGGGAGGAGCTTGGGGCTTGCTAGTCTAACAAGCACACACAGGTCAGAGCCAGCGCAACAGACTAAAGGGACAGAGATACTGGGAATGAGCAGAGGGCCTAGTCCAGGGCCAGGGAGGGTATGAAAGGCAGGATTGAAGGCCATATCTTTGAGCATCACTGGAAGATGAGGTTTGAACTTTTATATAAAAGATGTCAGAGGATTGAAGCGACCCCAAAGGGAAAGAAGCCGTGTGACTAGGCTCTAGCGAGCACAAGAAAAATTGAAATAAATAGAAAAAAAAATATTTTTTCTGATTACTGAAAAGAGAACTAGCCAACATACAGAGTGCCAGGTATTCATTTGAAAGGCGAATAGCTGGTGAATGGGCCAGTCAGAAAGAGATGGGTGAGGCTAGAAGCAGGTGGGGTGAGCAGGAGATTTGGGTCAAAGGAAATGTCAGGAACTCTCCCTAACTGTATGTCTGTGGCCTGTCTTCCTTAGGGTCTCTATTGCTGTGATGAAAAACCATCGCCAAAAGTAATTTGGGGAGGAAAGAGTTTATTTCACTTATATTTCTCAGCTAGCTCAGCCAGCTTTCTTATAGAACACAGGACTACCAAGCCCAGGCATGCCTTTAATCCCAGCACTCAGGAGTTTGAGACCAGCCTGGTTTACAGACAGTGAGTTCCAGGTCAGCCAGGGCTACACAGAGAAACTCCGCCTTGAAAAACCAAAAAGAAAACAAACAAACACATCATATAAATATGTGCTACATAACTGTGCGCAATGCCCATTTGTTTCATTAAAGAGATACTTATTAAGCCTTGTCTGTGTCTCAGGCTCTGTATCTTCAATCAGCTTGACTTTGGTGTGAAAGCCATTGGCAGATCACGGAAGCTGGTCCCCATGTGACAAATCTTCATGTCAATTTAAGATTCCTATCAGTTGACATTATGTTTGACATGGAGTCTTCTACATTTCAAACTGGCCTTTAAATCCCCCTATGTAGTTGAAGATGACCTTAAATCCCTGATCCCCCTGCCTCTGTTTTCTGAACCCTGGGATTACCAAGTGTGCAACTCTGCGCTTGCTTTGGGTAATTGTTTACCACTGTGTTCCAGACATACTGACTTTTGAACTCCAAAGGGTCCCCAGGACGTTCTCAGAACTCAGGGAGTGGCCCTGTAAGTGCCACTAACTTCATTCTCCTCCATTTTGCTAAGCCTTCTTCCGATTAAGCTAATATTTCCAGTCCACGAAAAGCAATTTGAAGGGCCCCCGCTACAGCCTCAGAATATGAGCAAGCCCAGACTCTGAGCCCCTATTCTAAAAGTTCCTTAAAACAAATCTCAATATGCAAATTTATGCTTTAAAATTAAGCTTCATTAAAATGCACTTACCAGTTTAAGTGGAGGCTGATTTTGTAACCACATTTGGAATTTAGATTCTTACTACTTTCAAACAAATGCTATGTAAACATGAAAATTAAGTAATCAAATGATCCTTTGCCCTCCTTCTCCCTCATTCCTCGGGTGAAACTATCACGAGGCTTCAAAATACAAATCCTAAAGTCACCCCATAAGGAACAGGAGTTCCCCCAGCTGTCCTTCATAGAAAGCACAGACCTCCAGAAGATCAAGGCCCAGGCAAATCTCCCAGACACCCTCGAACCTGCTCCACGGAGCCCTGGCAGGAGCTCTCAGAGGCTTAGCAGTCTTCTGCTCCTGCCCACAAGCCAGGTTCTTGTCATGTACTGCCACAGGGCCTCCACTGTGTCTACCCCTCCAGATCCTCCTTCAGGCCTCATTTCAAAAGGGCCTGGGGTCTTCTCGGTACCCACTTCTACGGCTAGAAGGCCATGACAGAGAGACCAGAACGAAAATAGGGCCCCTATTAGGAGTTTCTACCGTGCAAGCCTAGGCCAAAAAGAAGTGTGAGTGTGAGTGTGTGTGTGTGTGTGTGTGTGTGTGTGTCCATCCCACCCATCCCACACACTCCTGCCCTGGGAATAAAAATATAAAAATGTACCTTAAATGGGAACCACAGAACTGCCTCGGGATGAACTCTCCCAGAACCATTTTTTTTTTTTTTTTTTTTTTGAACTGCCCTTATTTCCGTATGAGAAATTACATGATTGGAAATTTAATGCATGTCAGTCACCTTCGGTAAATTCATTCTTAAAGCATGCTTGATAGACTTATCTTTCTATTCTGTCGTAATGAGTTGCAAGTTTAGAGAGAGGTCCAGTGTTATCGATGGGCAGAATGCAGTACCGCCTACCTTCATGCAGTCAAAGAGAGGCACGTTACCCCTCCCAAATCTGAGCGTGCTGGGTCTGGGATGGAATTACATGAAAGAACACTCGCTGCAGTTAACTTCCAGCATGAGAGACTTTCACTTAGAGGAGGGCATCCAACCGAAGAACTTGTGACCTGCCCGGAGTTTTGCCCTCTGCTTCCCTCAACGGTTAGGGCTTTTGAGTCATGGTACTTGTTAGTCCCTGGCCCATAGTATAAGGCTGTGTGACTTCAGGTGAATCACTTAACCTTTCCCGCCTTATTATCTTAATTGGCGCCCTGGGTGATTGCCCTTGTTAATATTTCTTCCTCTGTGAATGCCCAAGCTAGATTTATCTCCTCTTTCCTTTGCTTCGGTGCACCTGGAGTACAAGTTCCATGCAAATTCCTTCTGCTCCTCGCTCAGGATCTCTGAGTGGGAGATAGACAGCACATCAATTTTCTTTCTTTATTTTTATTTATTAGTATGGGGGAGAGTTGGACCGGCCGTGGTGTGCACGGGGAGACCAGAGAACAGCTTTGTAGAGTCAGATCCCTCCTTCCATCTTTAAGTGAGTTCCTGGGATCAAACTCAGGTCGTCAGACTTGCAAGGCAAGTGCCTTTTACCTGCCAAGCCATCTCACTCCCCCCCCACTATTTAAATGTTTTAATAACAGTCTTAGAGGTTCTAATGTAGGGCCAACCTGCGGCAAAGAGCAAGCGAGTGCTTTTATCCTTTACAATCAAAGAGCTGCTAGACCTGTTAGCACATTCGTGTCTTAAGAAAAAAAAAAAAAAAACTGAGCTTTTCTTCCCACCCCCACAACCCTCCCCTCTCCCCCCAAGCAGATCCCGCTGGTGGCCTCCAGACGTTTCTGTTGGTAACTGCAACAAAAACACACCTAGCAACTAAAAACAAGCATGTGTTTTGCATGTATGGACATACATGTAAATACATATGTATACACGTAAACACAGTTATGTACATACATACAATTTTTTATAAAATAAGATCTTCTTTATGTACACTGCTATTTTTTGTTCCTTTAAAAAAATTTTTTTATTGCTTTTTTAAAAGGTTTACTTAATTTGGGCCGGGCGGTTGTGGCCCACCTTTAGCACTTGGGAGGCAAAGGCAGGTGGATCTCTGTGAGTTTAAGACCAGACAGATCTATGTGGTGAGTTTCAGGACAGCCAGGGTTACATAGAGAAACATTGTCTCAAATAGACAAACAAACAAATAAACAAGGCTTACTTATTTTATTTTATGTGTGTATATCGGTGTTTTGCCTGCACATATGCCCGTGTACCATTTGAATGCCTGGTACTTTGAGGGGTCAGAAGAGCCTGGAACTGGAGTTACAGATGATTGTGAGCCACCATGTGGGTGGGGGGAATTTAACCCACCTACCTGCAAGAGTATCCAGTGTTCCTAACTGCAGTGTTCCTAACTGCAGTGGAGCCATCTCTCCAGTCTCTATACTCCTTTCATTTTTATGCTGAGCAAAATCCTTGGATTCTATTTCATAACCCAATAATTATCTTATATAAATAAGTTGTAGTCAACACTAAAATGACCCAAATGTTAGATTAGCAGACAAGAGTTTTTAAAGTCACTACTGTATTTCCGAAGATGTAAAGGAAAGTAAGGTCATAATTAATAAACAAAAAAATCTGAACAAAGACACAAACCTCCAGCCAGGCATGATAATTCACACCTCTAATCCCAGAATTTAGGATGTAAAAGCAGGAAAATCAGAAATTCCAGGCCAGACTCAACTATATAGTGAGTTGGTGGTCAGCCTGAGTTGCATTAGAACCTGTTGGAAAAACACAAGAGTCCTCAAGAGTAAAAATGCAAGCAACCTAATTTAAATATGGACAAAAGACATAAAGAATTGTTTCACCAAAAAATAAAGTAAAATAACAACCAGGGAGATAAAAACGTCTGAATAGAGAGATATATACAGGAAAAGACTCATGACAGTCCTCACTCCTATGGGAAATGCATGTTAAGATCACAGTGGCTTTTTACCCTCTACCCGTCAAAATGGCAAAAACAAAAAACACACAACCATCACCACCATCAACAACAAAACAAACAAACAAGCAAAAAAAAATCGATGAGAACTCCAAATGCAGAGAAGCCAGATGCTGCAGAGATGTGCTGGAGCCACCACAACCAGGCTCCACAGAAAACATGGCGGAAACAACCACGTTCTAGAGCCTAGAAATCTCTGATCCGTCTGGTTGATAGAAAAGGATCTCCTTTCTGTGCTCTTCATTCTTAATTCCTGATTTCCAAATACAGTCATATTTGAGGAAACAGTGGTTAGGATTTTTGACATATCAAATTGAGAGAAGGGACACAATCCAAGTCCTATAACAGGATTTATTTAAAAATAAAATAGAGCTGGGCAGTGGTGGCACACCTTTAACCTCAGCTCTCAGGAAGCAGAGGCAGGGGGATCTCTTTGAGTTCGAGGTCAGCCTGGTCTACAGAGTGAGTTCCACGATAACCAGGGCTACACAGAGAAACCCTGTCTTAAATAACTGAAAAACTAAAATGAAATGTAAATATCCAGGCACAGTGGTGCACATCTTTAATCTTGGTAGAGGCAAGAGGATTTTCTATGAGTTTGAGACCAGCCTGATCTACACAATGAGTTGCAGGACAGCCCAACTACACAGTGAGATTTTGTCTCAAAAACAAAACAAAACAAAACAAAATAACAAAGTATGAATAGCCAGGCATAGTGGTGTATAACTTTAAAATCTTTAATCTCAACACTTGGGAGGCAGAGACAAGAGGATATCTGCAAGATCAAAGCCAGCCTGGTCTACAAGGTCTAGGCCAGCCCCCACTACATAGTGAAGCAGTCTCAGAGAGAGAGAGAGAGAGAGAGAGAGAGAGAGAGAGAGAGAGAGAGAGAGAGAGAGAGACTAACCACTCTGTGCCCCTGATGGAACACTCAAGATCACTGCATCGCCCTGGAGTTATCTGGATTCTTGAATGAAACACACACACACACACACACACACACACACACACACACACGCACACACACACACCATTAATTTTAAATATGTCTTGACTAGCCTAAAGCTGGGCAGTTCTAATCTGCCTAGCTAGTATACATTTCCCTCCAGTACTCCTGGCTCAATATCTCCTAAATCTGTGTTTTGCCCTCTCATAGGGCCACTTTCCCTTTCCACCTTCATTTGGGACACATTTCCTTCTGCAGCTCTAAATCTGATCAATCTCCCTCAGAGACATATTGATCTCTCTTTCCCCTCTTCCAGTTCCTAGACCACACAAATACCCAAGTCCTGCCTCAGTCACCCTGCCCAGCCATTGGCCGTTGGCTCTTTATCGATCAATCGAAAACCAATTGGGGACAAGGACCCTCAGCATTTGGGCACGTAGATTCCAGATTTTGAGGGCCAGATTAATTCAAAATGTTAGAACCAAACCCAAAGAGAAAGAAAGAAATATACGAACAACCTATATATCCCAGAGAAATGAAATCTCATGTTAATACAGAACTACCTGTGCATTCCTGGGATTTTGGAGCACACCTGTAACCCCAGCACTTGAGGCAGCTAAAGAAGACTGTTGTTGTATTCCAGTCCATTCTAGACTACATAGTAAGACTCTGTGTCTAAAATAAATAAGTTTATACCTTCTTAATATAACTTAACCCATATACTTAATATAACTTAACCCTAACACTGAGTTAGAACTAACTCAGTGTTTTTAATAGATAACTAGTCAAACAAACATCTTTCCCCACCTCAGGCTTCAGGGAACTGTATCCAAGAGGGAAGAAAGTCTGTAAGAGCCAGGTGGGGATAGGAGACCCCGAGGAAACAAGGCTTCTACACAGAACAGAACTGGTGCACATATGAACCTAGCCCAGAAGCTATCACTGATAACTGCTGGAAAGCAAGAATTAGTTTTTTTCAACAGTCTCTCACTGGGTATAGAAACCATTCTCAAAGCAGGTCCCATGCCTAGCAGCAGAAGGCTGATACAAAACAAACTCAATAGCATTATTAGAGTTGCTTGCTTGCTTGCTTGTTTGTTTTGTTTGTTTGTTTGTTTTTGTCTCATAACAAAATGTTTTGTTCAGGCTTCTTTTTATTTTAAGCATATGCTTATATATGCTTATATATTACAATTTCTGATTTTGTTTTCATTAGTTTTCTGCATAGATAGATATGTGTGTTTCAACATCTGTGTGCTTCTTGTGCCTTTTCTTTGGCTTCCCTCCCCCCATTTGTTTTTCATTTATTTTAATTTTTACTATTTTTTTTAGATCCTGTTTGTTTTCTAATGACAGAGGAAAAGGGGATGTGGATTTAGGTGGGTGGAGAAGTTGGAAGGATGTGGGGTGAATTTAAAGAGGGGAAACTGTAATCAGAATATATTGTATGGAAAAATGTATTTTAAAAAAAATCAGAAAGCACATACCGTAGAATTTACTGAGCAATAAAAACCATCACACAACAACTTGAATGAACTTCCAGAGATGTGGGCTTAGATTTTTCAAAACCTACTTTAATAAACAGTTCTCAAATGCTTCGACCCCCCCCCCCCCCAGCCCACTGTCCAAAGGTAGGGAAGAAAGGATTGTAAGTAGGACAAGGGGATGTGGACCTCTGTAGAAGGAGTTATTTGGGGGCAATTCCAATCTCCATTGTCAGGATACCAACAATCCGGTTCAAAAGGGTCACCAAAGAACTAGCAATGGCAGTACGATCCAGAAGATCAGTGAAGATGAGACCAACAGCTTGCTGCACAGCTAGCTGTGCAAGCCCTGGTCACTGTCTGTTGGGCCCTATTTATACTCTCTCCAATCATTACCTGTCCTCCAACAGGTCTTGCCTCAACAAAATATCATGTGTGTGAGCCTGCCTCACACGACACAACCAGAAACTTCTACTTAAGCTAAGCATCGAAAGGGAAATTCCCAGAGGTTTCATATCATACAATTCTATGTATATACCTTTATTGAAGAAACAAGTTATAGTCGTAGAGAAAGATTAATGGCTGCCAGGAGTTAAGTGGAGGTGGTGGGTTCACGGAGTCAACCATGGAAGAGTAACGTGAAGGGTCCTTGGAGAGATGGAAATATCCCACAGAAATGACCTAAACTGGTCTCAGTATCCTGATCATTGATAATGGCACTTCACATGTATCTTGTATACTTTGTGCCCTACAAAGGATACAAAATTTCACCCTTTATTATTTCTTATAGCTGACTAGAACCCTAAGGTTATGTCAAGATAAAAGGTTCGGTTACATATTTTTCCCCCTCAGGCCAGGTGGTGGCAGATATGCACACTTAAAATTTTTTTTATTATTAATCATTCCATTTATTTACATCTCAAATGATATCCCCCTCCCCCGTTACCCCTCCACAACCCCCCATCCCATCTGCCCTCTCCTCCCTTCCACCCACCCTTTGCCTATATGAGGGTGCTCCCTCACCCACCCACCCACTCCCACCCCACTGCTCCAGCATCCCCCTACACTGGGGCTTCAAACCTCCATAGGAACAAAGGCCTCCCCTACCACTGATGTCAGACAAGGCCATCCTCTGCTACATATGTATAGGGAACCATGGATCCCTCCGTGTATGCTCTTGGTTGGTGGTCTAATCCCTGGGAGCTCTGAGTAGTCTGGCCAGCCTATGTTGTTCTTCCTATGGGGTTGCAATCCCCCTCTGCTCCTCCAGTCCTTCCTTCAGCTCCCCCACCAGGGTCCCCAAGCTCAATCTGATGGTTGGCTGCTAGCATCCCCATCTGCATTGGTCAGGTGCTGGCAGAACCTCCCAGGGAACTGCCACACCAAGTTCCTGTCAGCAAATGCCTCTCGCCATAGCAACAGTGTCGGGGTTTGGTGTCTTCAGACAGGATGGATCCCCAGGTGGGGCTGTCCCCAGATGGCCCTTCCTTCAGTCTCTGCTCCATTTTTTTTTTTTTTTCGTCCCTATCTTTCCTTTGGACAGGAACATTTCTGGGTTAAAAACTTTGAGATGGGTGTGGCCCCATCCCTCACCTGAGGGTTGTGCCTATCTACTGGAGGTGGACTCTACAGGTTCTATCTCCCCTTCATTGCTAAAGTAATCCCTGTTGGGTTCTGAAGCCTTTAGCTTCCCTGGCATCTGGGACCCTCCAGTGGCTACCGCCAGTTCCTCATTCCCCCACTGCTACATATTTTTATTCGATTTCCTGTACCTCTATCTTGTCCCCTCCAATACCTGATCCTGCCCCCTTTTTTCTCCCCTCCTCTCTCCCTCCCATACTTCCCCTCCCTCCACCTCTCTCAATCATTCCATTCCCCCCTCTATGTAGGACTAAAGCATCTATGCCCGGGTCTTCTTTCCTCCTCAGCTTCATTTGGTCTGTGGGTTTGTATTATGGGCATTCTGAGCTTTTGGGCTAATATCCACTTATCAATGAGTACATACCATGTATGTTCTTTTGTTTCTGGGTTACTTCACTCAGGATGATATTTTTTAGTTCCATTCATTTGCCTGCAAATTTCATGAAGTCGTTGTTTTTAATAGCTAAGTAGTAGTACATCATTGTGTAAATGTACCACATTTTCTGTATCCATTCTTCTGTTGAAGGACATCTGGGTTGTTTCCAGCTTCTGGCTATTGTAAATAGGGCTGCTATAAACATAGTGGAGCATGTGTCCTTGTTATATGTTGGAGCATCTTCTGGGTATATGCCCAGGAGTGGTATAGCTGGGTCTTCAGGTAGAACTATTTCCAATTATCTCAGGAACTGCCAAACTGATCTCCAAAGTGGTTTTACCAGCTTGCAATTTCACCAGCAAAAACGTTGTCACCTGTGTTTTTGATCTTAGCCATTCTGATTGGTATGAGGTGGAATCTCAGAGTCGTTTTGATTTGCATTTCCCTGATGACTAAGGATGTTGAACATTTCTTTAAGTGCTTCTCAGCCATTCGAGATTCCTCAGTTGAGAATTCTTTGTTTAGCTCTGTACTCCATTTTTTAATAGGGCCATTTGGTTTTCTAGAGTCTAACTTCTTGAGTTCTTTGTATATTTTGGATATTAGCCCTCTATCAAATGTAGGATTGGCAAAGATCTTGTTGTTTTTTGGTTTTTTGTTTTGTTTTGTTTTTCGAGACAGGGTTTCTCTGTGTAGCCCGGGCTGTCCTGGAACTCACTATGTAGACCAGGCTGGCCTCGAACTCAGAAATCTGCCTACCTCTGCCTCCCAAGTGCTGGGATTAAAGGCGTGTGCCACTATCGCCCAGCAGGTAAAGATCTTTTCCCAATCTGTGTTGCAGTTTTGTCCTATTGACAGTGTCCTTTGCCTTACAAAAGCTTTTCAAGGTCCTGTTTCATGAGGTCCCATTTGTCAATTGTTGATCTTAGAGCATGAGCCATTGGTGTTGTCAGGAAAATTTCCTTTGTGCCAATGTGTTCGAGGCTCTTCCTCACTTTCTCTTCTATTAGATCCAGTATATCTGGTTTTATGTGAAAGTTCTTGATCCACTTGGACTTGAGTTTTGTACAAGGAGGTAAGAATGAATCAATTTGCATTCTTCTACATGCTGACCTCCAGTTGAACCAGCACCATTTGTTGAAAATGCTATCTTCTTTCCACTGGATGGTTTTGGCTTCTTTGTCAAAGATCGAGTGACCATAGGTGTAAGGGTTCATTTCTGGGTCTTCAATTCTATTCCATTGGTCTACCTTCCTGCCTCTGTACCAATACCATGCAGTTTTTTTTTTTATCACTATTGCTCTGTAGTACAGCTTGAGGTCAGGGATGGTGATTCCCCCCAGAAGTTCTTTTATTGTTGAGAATAGTTTTCACTATTCTGGTTTTTTTTGTTTTGTTTTGTTTTGAGTTTTTTTTTTTTGTTTTTGTTTGTTTGTTTGTGTTTTTTGCTATTCCAGATGAATTTGAGAATTGCAATTTCTATCTCTGTGAAGAATTGAGTTGGAATTTTGATGGGGATTGCATTGAATCTGTAGATTGCTTTTGGTAAGATGGTCATTTTTACTGTTAATCCTGCTGATCCATGAGCATGGGAGAACTTTCCATCTTCTGAGATCTTCTTCGATTTCTTTCTTCGGAGACCTTATGAATATCGATGCAAAAATACTCAATAAAATTCTCACAAACTGAATCCAAGAACACATCACGATCAAGTAGGCTTCATCTCAGGGATCCTGGTATGGTTCAATATACAGAAATCCATCAATGTAATACACTATATAAACATACTCAAAGAAAAAAACAACATGATCATCTCATTAGATGATGAAAAAGCTGTTGGCAAAATACAACACCCCTTCATGTTAAAAGTACTGGAGCGATCAGGAGTGCAAGGCCCATACCTAAGCATAATAAAAACAATACACAGCAAACTAATAGCCAACATCAAAATAAATAGAGGGAAACTCAATGCAATCTTATTAAAATCAGGGACAAGAGAAGGCTGCCTTCTCTCCCTTTATCTATTCAATATAGTACTTGAAATTCTAACCAGAGCAATTAGACAACAAAAGGAGATCAAAGGGATACAAATTGGAAAGGAAGAAGTCAAGGTATCACTATACGCAGATGATATGATAGTACACATAAGCAACCCAAAAAATCCTACCAGAGAACTCCCACAGCTGATACACAACTTCAGCAAAGTGGCTGGATATAAACTAACTCTAATCAGTAGCTTCCTCTACTCAAAGGATAAATGGGCTGAGAAAGAAATTAGGGAAATGACACCCTTCACAAAAGTCACAAATGATATAAAATATCTTGGTGTGGCTCTAGCCAAGCAAGTGAAAGATGTACACTTTTAATCCCAGCATTCAGGAGGCAGAGGCAAGCAGATCTCTGAGTCTGAGGTCAGCCTGGTCTACAAGGTAAGTTCCAGGACTACCAGGGCTACACAGAGAGGGAAAAAAAAAAAAAGTGTTCTCCACGGCTGGAGATTCTCTGGGAACTCAGATCAGCTTGTGGGAGCTGGTTCTCTCCTTCGACATGTTGATCCTGGGATCCAGCTCAGTTTCTTGACAGAAAGTGCCTTTTCCTGCTGAGACAGCTCACTTGTCTTTTTTCTTATGCTGAGACAGGTTCCTGCTAAGTCACTCAAGCTGGTCTTTAAAGATCTGTTTTATTTATGTGTCATGTCTGTGACTTGATTGAGTTTGTGTGCAGCACGTACATGTAGGAACTCGTGAAGGCCAGAAGGGGGCGTTGGAGGCCTGGAACTGAAATTACAGGCATTTATGAACTGCAGGAGTGGAGTAATGGGAACCAAACCCTGGTTCTTTGCAAGAGCAGTAATTGCTCTTAATGTCGAGTCATCTCTCCAACACTCCACCTTGAAGAAGAAGAAAAGAAGAAGACGAGGAGGAGGAAGGGAAAGAAGAAAGAAGAGGAGGAAGAAGAGGAGGAAGAAGAGGAGGAGGAGGAAGAGGAGGAGGAAGAGTCAGTGTGACTTTAATCCCTGTACTTGGGAAGCAGAGACAGGCAGATCTCTGTGTTTAAGAACAGGCTGGTCTACATAGGGAACTCCAGGCCAGCCAAGGCTACATAGTGAAACTCTGTCTCAACAAACAAAATAAATAAATAAATAAATAAATAAATAAACAAACCACATTTTAACAGGTTTGTTTAATTGTTTACTTTTAGTCCAGGCTGATTTTGAACTGCTTCTGTACCCAGAGCAAGTCTTGAACTTGAGATTTCCCTGTCTCATCCTCTCAGGATTGCAGGCAGGCACCAGAAGCCCAGGTTTGTTTTGCTTTCTGTTTGAAGTTGTTTTGTTAGCACTTCTTGTCTTCCCAAGCTTTTGCCTTACTTCTTCTCAGCCTCTTAGCCTAGGGACTGCTGACCCAAAAAGACACCACAACTCCCAGTCATAACCAGCATGGACACGCAGTGGGAGTGACACTGGCTGAAAGAGACGCGTCCCATGAGGCAGGATGACACACCTATACCATCCATTGCCTTTAAAAGGAGTGCGTATGATTTGGGTTTAGGCCTGCCACAACCACACCAATGACCATTCTCTAACATGCTCCTGGCGATAACCACGGGCTGTGTACAAGAGTCATTGACAGATGCTCCGAAGAATCGAGAGGTTTGAATCCTGTGCCTGGCTCCTGGCTTTCACAGATAAAATTATTTTCTGGATCCTGCCCTCATGGCTTGTTGATGAAGTTATTTCCCCTTGACTCCAGGTCATTGTATTACAGAGACTAGGTGGTAGAGGACTTTCCTGCATGTGCAAGGAAGGCCTGGGTCCATTGCCATCACTGTGGAAGTGATTACCAACATGTGAAATGGTTTGTTTGTTTGTTTGGCCAGCCAACCTTCTGTTTGCATCGAATATTCCCTGAAGTCATTCCAACTCATCTCCAGAGTTGAAGGAGAAATAGATAAGGAAACAGACAGTGCAGACGAGTCTCAGCTGGGTGGGACACAGGACTTCCACCAGTATTCTGTTGCCTGGAATCTAGCGACATGCGTGGTGCATGGCTACATATGAATGCAGGGGGACCAGGAAATGGTGCTCACCGGAACTCACAGAATCAGGTCTCGAGAGATAACACCTGGTCTATTCTAGAAGTTCTCATTTCTCATTCAAAGATTCCATTTCTAGCTGATTAAACACTGAACCAAGGCACAGAGAAATGACAAAAGTCCCCCAAGGTCATAAGGTAACTTGTTTATATGTGAATGTGTGTGAGTGTGTGTGTGTGTGTGTGTGTGTGTGTGTGAAACACCAAGTAAATGTAACCTGCAGAAAGCCTAGAAACTAGATTCTAAGACCTAGAGAATTTCAAGTTGAAGAAGCTCTATTGACAACTGGAACTGTGCTTGAGACGTTGAGGCACCCACACAAGAGGCTTTCTACTCTGCCTTCCAAGAATTGCCTTACAAGTTACCACCTGCCAGCAGGAGCTAAACCTGGCCCTTTCTTCTGTCCAGTGGTCGGTTGGTTGGCTGGATCATCCAGGCCCAAGAGTGGGGCTGCAGCTGTGCGTGCCTGGAGCAGGACACTGCAAGGAGGGGGGAGGGGGGCTAGAGCAGGAGTGAGTGCCAAGATGCTTGTGGAAAGGATTGTTTTCTTTCCAGCTGGAGCTCTGGCCTCCTGGAGAGCACTCCTCTCCTCTCCCTGTGTGTGCTACAGGAACTGAAGGAGCACCTGGGAGAGAAAAGTAGCGTTCCATCAGCGCTAACCTGATGGCACCTGGCCTGGGCACCAGGATGGGACAGCTGTTAGCCATGGAGATTTCGTGTTTCTCCTGCTCACTGATAGTCAGGGTGCTCACAGAACCTAGAGGGAGGAGGGGCCCCGGCTCAGTGCCGCCCTAACAGGCTGCCGGCAACCGGCTGGGGAAACGGATGGTTATTGGGTCTGAAAGTTCTAGCAACATGCTGAACCGGCTACCCAGCTCTGTGGGAAGAGTAAGGGCTTTCTGCTTGGAGTGCCTTGGAAAGAGGAGAGCAAAGGGATTCCTGTCATTCTCTAAAGGGACAATGTCCTTGAAGCTCAGCCTGGCCACCGCTTTCTCCTCCTTGCCTCCGGCCTTCTTTGAACTCTTCTGTTTGGAATCTTCCCACGTGACCTGAGATAGGTCCATTGGAGCCCCGAGGGGAAAAAAAATCTTGGGGTTACAGAGTGTACAAGGTGTGTTCCACCTTGGAGGTATTAATGTTCCTTCTACAGCACCCTACCAGATAAGACAAGGATTCTGTGCAGTCTTCATTCCTCAGGCCACAAATCCAGTCCCTAAGCAAAAAGCACCCTTGCATGGACCAAATCTGAACTCTACCTTTTGTCCTTGTCATAAGCAAGAGACCTGGGACTATGCTTTGTTTCCCTGTCTGCAAATTCTATACCCATTCTATGGATTCCTCACAGCTAAGATGGATGGTAAAGGGGTTGGAAGAAGCTAGAGCCAGTGAGTGACCAATGGCTACATTTTAGGATACATTCTAGCAATTGCCTTCTCCACTGGACTGTAAGCCACTGGACCTTAGTAATCCCCAGATCTGTTCTATGTTATAACAGGAAGTGCCATAGTGAGATAGGGAACAGTAAAGAGCCTTGAACTCAGGGACCACTTAAGGCTGTGAAAAGAGAGGCAAAGATGCTTCCTGGGGAGCAATGAGGGAAGCACAGACCACGGGAAACCCACCCACTTAGCTGGACTAACCAAGCTCAACCCTTGAAAGAGTGTACATTGTGACCTCTTGCTGAGCCCAGGAAGGAAAAAATAAAACACAAATGTGAGTTTCAAGAATACAGGCTCTGGAGTCTGTCCACATGAGGGCTTAGGGATGGGACACCGTTTGGTTCCCTGGGTTCTTCAAGGCTGCCTTAGGGCCTCACTGGGAGAACCAGAGTTAAAGACACTACCAAGAACTTTCTGGGGTAGCCTTGTGACTGTGATAGAGAAGCCAGCATGAGACAGGCAGGACTGGAGGTTCTCCAGAGACAAATCCCTGCCCTTTCCCCACAGCTTTAAGTTCTAGGACAAAGCTCAAAAGATTTAGAAATTGCAGGTCTCCAGAGCTACTTCTGTAGGGATGGTAGGCCTGAGACACACACACACACACACACACACACACACACACACACACACCCTAAGCATCACTTCTGGGACCAGCAGCAAGGAAAGATTCACCCTAGGACCCTGGCCAGAGAGTAGGTAGTCAAACTAGCCTTGGAATGTGCAGGCCAACTCGGCAGCCCTTGGGGAGGGGCAGGGGGAGGGGTGCCTTCTTTCCCAGATCACACCTCTCAGCTCAGTGCAGGACACCCAGTAGACAAGCAGAGGCAAAGCCCTGAGCCAAGAGAAGTCTAGGGAATCTGGGCCAGCAGGGAGGGGGGAACCCTAAGTGAACCAGCACTCTCCAGCTTGGAGCCTCTGGAAATCCTGGGTGTTTGAGGCTTACCCTAAACACCACTGGGATTTGTGCTGCAGCAACAGAGAAGGCAGCTGGCTGACAGCTGGGGTTGGATGAAGCACCTGATGCAAAAGAAGTTTTCTTCAATGTAAGAGCCTCAGTGTTCATCACTACAAAGGGAATGGGTGGATCAAGCCAGGCGCCTCAAGCTACAGCCCAAGAAACAGGCTCCATACTGAGATGTGTTGAAACACACAAAGTCTGCATGGAGACACCTAACCTTCCTCTACTAGGTCCAAGCAGACCAAAAGGACTCTGGGGTTGGGAATAACAACTGAAGGGAAAGAGCATGCACCAAGGCAGAGGGGCAAACTAGCCTCATTCAGGAGCCAGTTCCCTCCAAGTTCATCCCAACTCCCTCTTGAGGCCTCTTCTGTCTGAGGAGAGCAGAGTGGCTCTCCTCAGAACTGGGGATCAAAGTATAAAATATCAATCAATATTGTAAGGGTACCTCACTTTAGAGAAATCCCGTTGGCTATTTTTTTTTACAAAGCTATCAGATAATTTGGGAGAACTTAGATTTGGGGGTTGAGGGGGGGTGAGGTGGCTCATGCCTCTAATCCCAGCACTCACAGAACTCAGATGTAGACTGGAGGATGGTTGTGATTTTGAGGCCAGGTCAGTCTACACAACAAGTTCCAGACTACCCAGCACGGTGTCCTGAGATCCTGCCTCAAGAAAACAAAATAAATAAATGAAACAGGGTGTAGATTTGTGTCTGGTTCATCAGTACACTTCAAGCCTAAGCTTTTTCCAGAAAGACAACTATAGGTAGGTATCTTTCTTTCTCCTTCCAGCTCTCCTCCTCTCTAGTCTCAGAGCTGCTTCTACTCCCCATACCCTCGGGGCACTTGTCTTGTGTCCAAGATGAAAGGGGACTCAAGTCCTATATATTCCAGATTGATGCTGTTTTACCAATCTCACCTGACTTTACACTGTTTCTAGGGACTGGGAAAGAAATGAAATACAGAAAGCTTTTCACTACCAGTAAGCTTGAGTGGCAACGAAGGGGCAGAGAAAGGACAATTACATTTTTAATTTTGATTCTCAAGGAATTGATTTCATTTATTAGGGCAAAACAGTTACCGGTGTGGTGTCAGAGCACTGGGACTTGAAATCGAGTCGCTAAAAGGCAATCTGGATTTAAAACCGTGAGATACCGTTGACGCACACAAAAGCGGCAGGGAGCGGTTTAAAGTCAATACGGTAGGGAGGCTCTGGTCTGGTGCAGGCGAGTCCCACCCGGGAGCGTTTCTAATAAAGTTCATTCTTCCCCATTCTCCAGGCCTTTCTTAGCCAAGTGGCTGAGAACTAAATCCAGGCAGACTGGAAGGCGCATTACCTGCCTCTTTATTCCGCTGTGTGAATGTTGGAGTTTTAATTACACACTTGCTTTTTCTGGGGAAGACCAAAGATCGTATTTTTTAAAGTATCAACTTGTTTTCCATTAGGCAGTTGTTGTAACAAGTTCTTTCAGTGACATGTTATGTCTTTAGGAAGGGATGCTTCAGATGGCGCGCACCAGCACAATTTTGTGGCTTTTAATTACTATTTTGTTCTTTTGGGGGGTTTCAGAGGCTGGCGCCTGGGCGTGATTAGACTGTCTACCAAGCCTGTAACAACCTCGTACACTGTCCACCAGGTGGCGCCACAAAGCAGGCGTTACCACAGAATCTTCATACTCATCCATCACCGCGCGAGTCCATATACATCACCTTTCTTCTAAAAATTCCAGACACCAAAGAGCGGAACTCATCATTTGGGCTTTTAAAAAAAAGAAAAAGAAAAAACCCTAGAGAAAGAGAAATTACAACAGCTGAGTAAGATCCTAAAACACGAAAATGTAAAATAAAGTACACGAAATAAAACTTTTTATATTTATTGTTCATATCAAGAAAACATGCTGAGATAATGAATCTTGATAAATTTCTAATATTATTTCAGTATCTTTTTTTCATTTCCCTTTTCGTAAAAACACCAGTGGATTCAAACGACTTTGAAGACTATCTAGTCTGGCCTACCTTTCCCAAAGAGGAAACCTCAGAATCAGTTCCCAGCCAGTGGCTCAGATGTGCGTCATTACTCGAGGCCTTTATGTGTATGAGGAAAAGTGATTTCAAATACATTATTAGTAATAATACCTTTGGGCTTATAGAGCTCTTCTCTCAAGCAACAAGGAAAAACGTTAAATATTATCCAATTAATTGTCATAATATCTCTGTGGGTAGGTTGGGAAGCATATGTTATTATACGCGGTTTATGGATAATTTAAATCAATTGACCGTCAGGTGCAAGAGTGGCTGACAAGAGTAAGTGCCAGCCAGGCACCTCGAGGAAAAGTGTCTGGAGAAAAAGGAGACAGAGCTGCCTTGGCCCTCTGCCTGGCTTTATTCTATTAAGACGACCTTAAACAAGAGATGTAAATACTTAGACTTGACTCTTGCAAGCAAAGTGGGAGACCCCACTTCTTTCCCGGAGACCAGACACCTTCCATCCTGCTACGGGTCATCCTGCACCCCGTCCAGCTCCAGGCGGGTACCCACTTTCTGCAGTGGTTGTACACGCACCCACTGCGGCCGCCTTGCCCGCCACGTGACACGCGGGTCCCCCCGGCCGCCGGGTCGCGGACTCCCGGCGCCCCGCGGCCCATTCCTTCTGATTGGCTGTTGCTAGGTGACGTTGCCTGCGGTCACGTGACAAGTGTTAAATGCCCACCCTGCAGGAGCCTGCCCCGCAGACAATCGTAAAGCTGCTCGGGGGTCGCTCACCTGCTCCCGCCTCCTGGAGCCCCTACCGGGCCTGACCGCTCTTGCCCCCTCCATTGCCCGCCCCCCGCCCGAGCCGGGTCAGCAGCCGAGAGGTCCGTGAGGCCAGGGAAGGATGCGGCCAGCAGCTGCGGTCCCGAGCCACGCACGGTGATCGCCTCCTCCAGGGGAGGAGGCGCCTAGACCGTAGCCTCATTTCTTGTTTTCCTCTCCCTCCCCCACCTCCCCGTAATTACATTGGCTGCTGGAAGAGACCTGGAGAGATAGACAGAGGAGGCGCCTCGCATCCCCCTCTCGCCCGCCACCCGTGCTCTTTTCCTGTCCCGGGTCAGGATGACTGGAGTCTTTGACAGTCTGGTGGCTGATATGCACTCGACCCAGATTACCGCCTCCAGCACGTACCACCAGCACCAGCAGCCGCCGAGCGGTGCCGGCGCGGGCCCTGGCGGCAGCAGCAACAGCAGCAGCAGCAACAGCAGCCTGCACAAGCCCCAGGAGTCGCCAACCCTCCCGGTGTCCACAGCCACCGACAGCAGCTACTACACCAACCAGCAACACCCGGCGGGCGGTGGCGGCGGGGGGGCCTCGCCCTACGCGCACATGGGCTCCTACCAGTACCACGCCAGCGGCCTCAACAACGTCTCCTACTCCGCCAAAAGCAGCTACGACCTGGGCTACACCGCCGCATACACCTCCTACGCGCCCTACGGAACCAGTTCGTCCCCGGTCAACAACGAGCCCGGTAAGCATAACTAGCATCTAGAGTGCCCAAGTCGGCCTGGCCACGGGGAGGAACCCGATGAGCATGGGGGAGGACAGTCCGGAGCTCTAGCACTCTGTGCATCTCTTGCTCCTGCCCTGAACTCTGCCCAATCTCCAACTGCGCGCGAATCCCAGTTTCTGTTTCTCCACGCTCAAAAGGACAGAGCCAGTGGGCTGTTGGGCCAGTTGGCATCGCTTTGCTGCCCGCCTCTTCTTTCTCCCTTGCACAGGTCACCCCGGTCCCTTGCAGGGTTCGGTGGCCAGGCCAGTCTCCGCGTGCTGAAGTTATAAAGGCCTTCTCCAGGCTCTGGCCAAGTTCCTAAAGGCCTTAGCTCCGAACTTTAGGACCGCGGGGTTGGACAGTGGGTGCTCACCGTTCATTTTCGTTGCAGACAAGGAAGACCTTGAGCCTGAAATCCGAATAGTGAACGGGAAGCCAAAGAAAGTCCGGAAACCGCGCACCATCTACTCCAGTTTCCAGCTGGCGGCCCTTCAGCGACGCTTCCAGAAGACCCAGTATCTCGCCCTGCCTGAGCGAGCCGAGCTGGCGGCGTCCCTGGGCCTCACCCAAACTCAGGTGAGCAAGGTGGGGGATGACCTGCTTTAGCTAGGAGGCGGGCGCGTTCGGAATAACATTTTCAAAAGTATATTTTCATCTGTGCTTTTTTTTTTTCCCGGGCCACGTTAACTTCCAGGCCCAACGGCGAGAGAGAGAGAGAGAGAGAGAGAGAGAGAGAGAGAGAGAGAGAGAGAGAGAGAGAGAGAGAGAGAGAGAGAGAGAGAGAGAGAGAGAGAATTTTTTCAAAGAGGGCCGCCGCGTGGGAGGAAAGAAAATGACCCGGGTGGACAGAAATCTGACACTACAACGCCTTTCCACTCGCTGCTGCTAAAGCGGGTGGCATAACACTGGCTACCTGACCCGACACCACACTACACAGAGCCTCGGTCACGTAGTTAGAGCTCATTAATTAGCGTTTTGAGATTTCCCCCAATGTAGCCAGAAGCAGCGGGGCCCAGAGGCCAGTCAAGTGCTCCGCTCACCGGCGGGTCTCCACTCCGCCAGTCTCCTGCCCAGGTTCCTGCACTAAAGCTCGGGGGATTTTCCTCTTTTTTTAAAGGTCAAAATCTGGTTCCAGAACCGCCGATCCAAGTTCAAGAAGATGTGGAAAAGCGGCGAGATCCCCACAGAGCAGCACCCCGGAGCCAGCGCTTCCCCACCATGTGCCTCCCCGCCGGTCTCGGCGCCAGCATCCTGGGACTTCGGCGCGCCGCAACGGATGGCGGGCGGCGGCCCGGGTAGCGGAGGCAGCGGCGCGGGCAGCTCCGGCTCCAGCCCGAGCAGCGCCGCCTCGGCTTTTCTGGGAAACTACCCGTGGTATCACCAGGCTTCGGGCTCCGCTTCACACCTGCAGGCCACGGCTCCACTTCTGCATCCTTCGCAGACTCCGCAGGCGCACCACCACCACCATCATCACCACCACGCAGGCGGGGGCGCCCCGGTGAGCGCGGGGACAATTTTCTAACCTCGAGCGGACAGCGCCAGAGACTTGAGAACTGAGATACCGTGTTCTTCAGCACGCGTCCCGTAGCTAGAGGCTGGAACCTACCAGCCCGTGACCGCCACTCAGCCGTATTGGAAGTGGCGACCAGGGGTGGCCGGTCGCGAGGCCACTCCTCGCACTGCCACGGAGCAGCCTCGGGAACAAGGAGGCCTCGTGGGATCCTCTAGTGCCAAGCCCGGCGTCCCTGGCCTCAATTCCGACCTGAGCCCCGGCCACTTTTAGGCCATCCTCGGACTTGTCGCCCCTTCCCAGCCCCCTCAGCGTGATCCTCAGGGTCCTTGGTCTCTCCAGATCCTAAGCTGGGTCAGGCACAGGGACGCCTTCCTTGCCCTCGAGGCTTCCCGGCTCTCAGAGGCCCCTTTATCCTCTCTTTCCCCAGGCCTCAGCTCCAGTCCGCTTCGGTTATTGACCTCCCGGGTCCTACCCTACCCTATCATGTACCCCCTAGACCCCTGGGATCCCGCCGGGTTTTTTTCCCCTGTTGGGGTCTCAGGGGGAGAATTTCCAGCTCTCCCAATTCCTCCCGCCTCCCGCCTCCCGCTTTCCCCAGGAACACTCCCGTAGCTCCTCATCCATCACCAGTGGAGTTTTTTTATTTTTATTTTTTTAAAAGTTTAGGTGCCTTTGCGGATGACCTCATTTTGATGTTAAAAAAAACTGATTTTTTTAATATGTGGACGCTGCAAAAAATGTGTTTAAATTATCTTTTTTAAGATGAATTAAGGACTATTAGCCCGAACTTCGATGCAGAGTTTGTAAATAAGGGTGTCTGTGCAGATTTTCCCACATTTATTTGTATAAAATTTCTCATCTTTTCAGACTTTTTTGTAAACCGCCCCCCCAGTTGTAAAAACTGCGACGTAGCAGTGACCTCAGCAGACCCTATGTTTCCCCCTTTGAAAATTTTTCTCAGTTAAATTAAGCTACTGATTTGAATTTGTTTTTATCTTGTCCTAAAGTCTTTGTTCTTGAAATGCAAGGTATTTGGGGGTTATTTATTATGAAAGCAACATACTCTTAATGTTGATTTTACAATATGAAGAGATTATTTAAAATAAATTATTGTTTTCATTGGAGTGTGTGCTTTTTCCTTGGTGCCAGGGTTCCCTCGGCTCAGACATTGAGCGGATTCCTCCCCGGAATCCGATGAACAAAACTGCACATTTGCACCTTTCTGAGGCTGCAATGGCCATGAGATGCACACAATCCGGGAGGGGTACTCCGGCCTCGGTGAAGGGTTCAGCTCCTCCCCCACGCCGGAGTCCGCGAGCGGTTCTTCAGCCTAAGGCGGCGTGACTCACTCAGCGCCGGGCGGCTCCAGCCTCCGCCCGCCTGGTCCCTCTGGCGCCGGCGCCACCGCCCCGCGCCTGGGCGGTCTCCGCCGCCACCGCGTCCGTGGTGCTGGCCAGGCAGTGCACCCGAGCTGCCGCGGGCAACCAAACGTCCAGGACCTAAGCTCTGCAACAGTCTGGGATCATACTCGTACAATGGTCCCTCCCTCCATCTGCCCCGGAGGCCAGTTGATCCCAGAACTCAGTGAGTCACTCTCGTGAAGCACGGTTGGCTGCTTTGGAATGCTGGGCAACCCCAGAACGCTGTACTATGCTAGTACACACACACACACACACACACACACACACACACACACACACACACACACACACTTTCAAACACACCCAGGCACACACTCCCGTTACACATGCTGACACAAACATGAAAATGCAGTCACAACAGCAGGCAGAGATGGACGCACATTGCTGCTGTAGAATGGTGCACATAGCACCTCACACTCTTCAAGAGGGAAGGTCCAGGCATCACTGAACCTTGCTTCCCACTACAGGCCTCACATGACCAGTTCTTAGCGTCGGAAACGACCCTACTTTTTGGCATTCCCTACAAGTCTTAACTAAAAGCCTGTTTCACTGAAAGCGCTGGAGTCTGTTGTTGGAGGCTTCCCCCCACCCCCGGCATCAAGCACTGACTATGTGACCTTGGGCAACCCTGTTAGCCTCTCTGTGTTGCAGTTTGCAGATCTCTGCGATAGGAGAAATAATAACAGCTATGGCTCAGAATAGTGAGCAACTTAATGAACCCCTAATGAGGCAATGATGTAACAACGCCAGGCATGTGATAAGCCCTAGATAAGTTTTGGCTATTTCGTATTTACAATTACTGTTTTATCGCAATGCTCCAAATCGGCGGAGGGGCGCCTTACTCTTGAAGACCGATATTGCTAAGAGACCTTTCTAATTTCGACTGCAGTGGAAAAGTTAGGGATGGGGAGGCTCTGGTCCTTTTCTACAGGCGGCTGGAGCTTCTGCCATTCCCTCCAAGGGATCAGCCCGCACTGGAGAGGAAGTTGGGCACAGACCAGAAAACTCTGCTTGCTAAACGCAGGTCTCCTCTACTTTAGTTTGTGCGGGTCATCCATGTATCTTCAACTCGTATTTGAATGGAAGGGCACAAACAACAAACAACCATAAATTGGAGGTGACTTTCTGGACTTAAAGTGAATACTGTTTTCTGATCAAATTGATGTTGGGCTTGCTCAGAGTGATCCAGGATGGTCTCTGAAAATGAAGGGGTTGCACAATTCAAAGTGGCCTGGACTTTTAGAACTTCCCTATGCAACTACTGCCTACCAACCCCCCACCTCAACCCCCTACACTCCCTCACTTCCAAATTCTACTTTGTGTGTGTGTGTGTGTGTGTGTGTGTGTGTGTGTGTGTGTGTGTGTGTGTGTGTGCGATCCCCTGCCCGCCAATAGCTAGTACCGGCCTTTCTCCTAAGGTTATGCCCTCCCCTCCTTTGCGCTCACTCCCCTCCCCGGCTCCTGAAACCAGCCGGGAAAGACGGGGCAGTAAATTGGCTGGTGTCGAGGATCTGCAGCAGACAAGATGATTAAGAGGCCTACGCCGGAGCGCCCCGGGCAGGGAATGTCAGCCCAAGTTGGAATCACGCAACAGGCCTTGGCATGAGCCGAGCCTGGGAGCCCGGAGGGCGGGCGGCCCCTCTCCGGGGTGGGCCAAGGCCCCACAGACTCGGCGGAGTCACCGAACCTGGCACTCGGCGGCGGCGGGGTCGTACAGGGCCACGACGCGCCTTTCCCCGGCAGTGGGCAAAGGAGGGTGCAGGAACCAGGGGAAAGGGGGAAGGGGGCGTTCCCGCCAACAAGAAGGGCCAAAGAGGTCGCTGAGATGCACCCGCGCTCTAGACGTGAGGGGGCGGGGAGGAGGAGGGGTGGGCTAGGGAGAGAAACAAAGCCGGGCTCCAAGGGGTGGGGGCCGGCTCCAGCCCCGCCGGGGGCGACGCGTTGGCAAGCCTTTCTCACAGTCTCCAGCCCGCCCGGAGACGCCAAGCCCTGTGATCAGCCCGCCGCCGCGCAGACACGCTCCCTCCCCCCCACCCCTCCGCACTAACTTGCGCTCCCCAAAGTAGGGATGAAAAATGGAAATGGGAAGCAGCGATTTCGGCTCCCTACACTGGGAAACCAGCCGCGCTCGGAGCACACATAAATCTTCATTGTAATCCCCTTCCATTTACTCGCGTAAAATATCAGGCCAAAGACAGGATATGACAAGCGCAGGGAAGCGGGGGCGGGGTGGGACCTAAGGGGTGCCGGGCCTTCTCTGCTCCACAGGCCTGAGGGGGGCTCTTCGCATTCCCATACTCCGGCAAAAGCGAGGGCACTGAATTCTGTAGTGCCAGCTGCAGGTCTCCCCGAGATCCTGAGCCTTCCGGCTCCACTCCCAAGCCAGCGCTGCTCTAGTCTTTGCACAGAAACCCCTCCGGCTGCCCAGAATTCCAGGCTCCCGGGTTGAGGAGGCCAAACGGAGAGCGTAGGTATCGCAGGTCTCATCAACCCAGATGCAATATATGGGACCGGTTAGAAGTCT